>NW_026137937.1:0-741697 GCF_019393585.1 Leptopilina boulardi | reverse complement strand
TTTTCTACACTTTTACGTGTATTTTGTGCAAGAAAATGCATTAAAATCGTCTGCCTAAGAAAAATTAAATTTTTTTGGGAACTTTTTTATAATTTTGGATTTATGGGTTGAATGACTTTTATGTGGTAATAGGTGTCTTCCTCTACTCGGATCGGGCTGTCAATTTTTTTCTGCACTTTTACGTGTATTTTGTGCAAGGAAATGCATTAAAATCGTCCGCCTAAGAAAAATTAAATTTTTTTGGGAACTTTTTTATAATTTTGGATTTATGGGTTGGATGACTTTTAGGTGGTAATAGGTGTCTTCCTCTACTCGGATCGGGCTGTCAATTTTTTTCTACACTTTTACGTGTATTTTGTGCAAGAAAATGCATTAAAATCGTCTGCCTAAGAAAAATTAAATTTTTTTGGGAACTTTTTTATAATTTTGGATTTATGGGTTGGATGACTTTTAGGTGGTAATAGGTGTCTTCCTCTACTCGGATCGGGCTGTCAATTTTTTTCTACACTTTTACGTGTATTTTGTGCAAGAAAATGCATTAAAATCGTCTGCCTAAGAAAAATTAAATTTTTTTGGGAACTTTTTTATAATTTTGGATTTATGGGTTGGATGACTTTTAGGTGGTAATAGGTGTCTTCCTCTACTCGGATCGGGCTGTCAATTTTTTTCTACACTTTTACGTGTATTTTGTGCAAGAAAATGCATTAAAATCGTCTGCCTAAGAAAAATTAAATTTTTTTGGGAACTTTTTTATAATTTTGGATTTATGGGTTGGATGACTTTTAGGTGGTAATAGGTGTCTTCCTCTACTCGGATCGGGCTGTCAATTTTTTTCTACACTTTTACGTGTATTTTGTGCAAGAAAATGCATTAAAATCGTCTGCCTAAGAAAAATTAAATTTTTTTGGGAACTTTTTTATAATTTTGGATTTATGGGTTGGATGACTTTTAGGTGGTAATAGGTGTCTTCCTCTACTCGGATCGGGCTGTCAATTTTTTTCTACACTTTTACGTGTATTTTGTGCAAGAAAATGCATTAAAATCGTCTGCCTAAGAAAAATTAAATTTTTTTGGGAACTTTTTTATAATTTTGGATTTATGGGTTGGATGACTTTTAGGTGGTAATAGGTGTCTTCCTCTACTCGGATCGGGCTGTCAATTTTTTTCTACACTTTTACGTGTATTTTGTGCAAGAAAATGCATTAAAATCGTCTGCCTAAGAAAAATTAAATTTTTTTGGGAACTTTTTTATAATTTTGGATTTATGGGTTGGATGACTTTTAGGTGGTAATAGGTGTCTTCCTCTACTCGGATCGGGCTGTCAATTTTTTTCTACACTTTTACGTGTATTTTGTGCAAGAAAATGCATTAAAATCGTCTGCCTAAGAAAAATTAAATTTTTTTGGGAACTTTTTTATAATTTTGGATTTATGGGTTGGATGACTTTTAGGTGGTAATAGGTGTCTTCCTCTACTCGGATCGGGCTGTCAATTTTTTTCTACACTTTTACGTGTATTTTGTGCAAGAAAATGCATTAAAATCGTCTGCCTAAGAAAAATTAAATTTTTTTGGGAACTTTTTTATAATTTTGGATTTATGGGTTGGATGACTTTTAGGTGGTAATAGGTGTCTTCCTCTACTCGGATCGGGCTGTCAATTTTTTTCTACACTTTTACGTGTATTTTGTGCAAGAAAATGCATTAAAATCGTCTGCCTAAGAAAAATTAAATTTTTTTGGGAACTTTTTTATAATTTTGGATTTATGGGTTGGATGACTTTTAGGTGGTAATAGGTGTCTTCCTCTACTCGGATCGGGCTGTCAATTTTTTTCTACACTTTTACGTGTATTTTGTGCAAGAAAATGCATTAAAATCGTCTGCCTAAGAAAAATTAAATTTTTTTGGGAACTTTTTTATAATTTTGGATTTATGGGTTGGATGACTTTTAGGTGGTAATAGGTGTCTTCCTCTACTCGGATCGGGCTGTCAATTTTTTTCTACACTTTTACGTGTATTTTGTGCAAGAAAATGCATTAAAATCGTCTGCCTAAGAAAAATTAAATTTTTTTGGGAACTTTTTTATAATTTTGGATTTATGGGTTGGATGACTTTTAGGTGGTAATAGGTGTCTTCCTCTACTCGGATCGGGCTGTCAATTTTTTTCTACACTTTTACGTGTATTTTGTGCAAGAAAATGCATTAAAATCGTCTGCCTAAGAAAAATTAAATTTTTTTGGGAACTTTTTTATAATTTTGGATTTATGGGTTGGATGACTTTTAGGTGGTAATAGGTGTCTTCCTCTACTCGGATCGGGCTGTCAATTTTTTTCTACACTTTTACGTGTATTTTGTGCAAGAAAATGCATTAAAATCGTCTGCCTAAGAAAAATTAAATTTTTTTGGGAACTTTTTTATAATTTTGGATTTATGGGTTGGATGACTTTTAGGTGGTAATAGGTGTCTTCCTCTACTCGGATCGGGCTGTCAATTTTTTTCTACACTTTTACGTGTATTTTGTGCAAGAAAATGCATTAAAATCGTCTGCCTAAGAAAAATTAAATTTTTTTGGGAACTTTTTTATAATTTTGGATTTATGGGTTGGATGACTTTTAGGTGGTAATAGGTGTCTTCCTCTACTCGGATCGGGCTGTCAATTTTTTTCTACACTTTTACGTGTATTTTGTGCAAGAAAATGCATTAAAATCGTCTGCCTAAGAAAAATTAAATTTTTTTGGGAACTTTTTTATAATTTTGGATTTATGGGTTGGATGACTTTTAGGTGGTAATAGGTGTCTTCCTCTACTCGGATCGGGCTGTCAATTTTTTTCTACACTTTTACGTGTATTTTGTGCAAGAAAATGCATTAAAATCGTCTGCCTAAGAAAAATTAAATTTTTTTGGGAACTTTTTTATAATTTTGGATTTATGGGTTGGATGACTTTTAGGTGGTAATAGGTGTCTTCCTCTACTCGGATCGGGCTGTCAATTTTTTTCTACACTTTTACGTGTATTTTGTGCAAGAAAATGCATTAAAATCGTCTGCCTAAGAAAAATTAAATTTTTTTGGGAACTTTTTTATAATTTTGGATTTATGGGTTGGATGACTTTTAGGTGGTAATAGGTGTCTTCCTCTACTCGGATCGGGCTGTCAATTTTTTTCTACACTTTTACGTGTATTTTGTGCAAGAAAATGCATTAAAATCGTCTGCCTAAGAAAAATTAAATTTTTTTGGGAACTTTTTTATAATTTTGGATTTATGGGTTGGATGACTTTTAGGTGGTAATAGGTGTCTTCCTCTACTCGGATCGGGCTGTCAATTTTTTTCTACACTTTTACGTGTATTTTGTGCAAGAAAATGCATTAAAATCGTCTGCCTAAGAAAAATTAAATTTTTTTGGGAACTTTTTTATAATTTTGGATTTATGGGTTGGATGACTTTTAGGTGGTAATAGGTGTCTTCCTCTACTCGGATCGGGCTGTCAATTTTTTTCTACACTTTTACGTGTATTTTGTGCAAGAAAATGCATTAAAATCGTCTGCCTAAGAAAAATTAAATTTTTTTGGGAACTTTTTTATAATTTTGGATTTATGGGTTAAATGACTTTTAGGTGGTAATAGGTGTCTTCCTCTACTCGGATCGGGCTGTCAATTTTTTTCTACACTTTTACGTGTATTTTGTGCAAGAAAATGCATTAAAATCGTCTGCCTAAGAAAAATTAAATTTTTTTGGGAACTTTTTTATAATTTTGGATTTATGGGTTGGATGACTTTTAGGTGGTAATAGGTGTCTTCCTCTACTCGGATCGGGCTGTCAATTTTTTTCTACACTTTTACGTGTATTTTGTGCAAGAAAATGCATTAAAATCGTCTGCCTAAGAAAAATTAAATTTTTTTGGGAACTTTTTTATAATTTTGGATTTATGGGTTGGATGACTTTTAGGTGGTAATAGGTGTCTTCCTCTACTCGGATCGGGCTGTCAATTTTTTTCTACACTTTTACGTGTATTTTGTGCAAGAAAATGCATTAAAATCGTCTGCCTAAGAAAAATTAAATTTTTTTGGGAACTTTTTTATAATTTTGGATTTATGGGTTGGATGACTTTTATGTGGTAATAGGTGTGTTCCTCTACTCGGATCGGGCTGTCAATTTTTTTCTACACTTTTACGTGTATTTTGTGCAAGAAAATGCATTAAAATCGTCTGCCTAAGAAAAATTAAATTTTTTTGGGAACTTTTTTATAATTTTGGATTTATGGGTTGGATGACTTTTAGGTGGTAATAGGTGTCTTCCTCTACTCGGATCGGGCTGTCAATTTTTTTCTACACTTTTACGTGTATTTTGTGCAAGAAAATGCATTAAAATCGTCTGCCTAAGAAAAATTAAATTTTTTTGGGAACTTTTTTATAATTTTGGATTTATGGGTTGGATGACTTTTAGGTGGTAATAGGTGTCTTCCTCTACTCGGATCGGGCTGTCAATTTTTTTCTACACTTTTACGTGTATTTTGTGCAAGAAAATGCATTAAAATCGTCTGCCTAAGAAAAATTAAATTTTTTTGGGAACTTTTTTATAATTTTGGATTTATGGGTTAGATGACTTTTATGTGGTAATAGGTGTCTTCCTCTACTCGGATCGGGCTGTCAATTTTTTTCTACACTTTTACGTGTATTTTGTGCAAGAAAATGCATTAAAATCGTCTGCCTAAGAAAAATTAAATTTTTTTGGGAACTTTTTTATAATTTTGGATTTATGGGTTGGATGACTTTTAGGTGGTAATAGGTGTCTTCCTCTACTCGGATCGGGCTGTCAATTTTTTTCTACACTTTTACGTGTATTTTGTGCAAGAAAATGCATTAAAATCGTCTGCCTAAGAAAAATTAAATTTTTTTGGGAACTTTTTTATAATTTTGGATTTATGGGTTGGATGACTTTTAGGTGGTAATAGGTGTCTTCCTCTACTCGGATCGGGCTGTCAATTTTTTTCTACACTTTTACGTGTATTTTGTGCAAGAAAATGCATTAAAATCGTCCGCCTAAGAAAAATTAAATTTTTTTGGGAACTTTTTTATAATTTTGGATTTAGGGGTTAACTGACTTTTATGTGGTAATAGGTGTCTTCCTCTACTCGGATCGGGCTGTCAATTTTTTTCTACACTTTTACGTGTATTTTGTGCAAGAAAATGCATTAAAATCGTCTGCCTAAGAAAAATTAAATTTTTTTGGGAACTTTTTTATAATTTTGGATTTATGGGTTGGATGACTTTTAGGTGGTAATAGGTGTCTTCCTCTACTCGGATCGGGCTGTCAATTTTTTTCTACACTTTTACGTGTATTTTGTGCAAGAAAATGCATTAAAATCGTCTGCCTAAGAAAAATTAAATTTTTTTGGGAACTTTTTTATAATTTTGGATTTATGGGTTGGATGACTTTTAGGTGGTAATAGGTGTCTTCCTCTACTCGGATCGGGCTGTCAATTTTTTTCTACACTTTTACGTGTATTTTGTGCAAGAAAATGCATTAAAATCGTCTGCCTAAGAAAAATTAAATTTTTTTGGGAACTTTTTTATAATTTTGGATTTATGGGTTGGATGACTTTTAGGTGGTAATAGGTGTCTTCCTCTACTCGGATCGGGCTGTCAATTTTTTTCTACACTTTTACGTGTATTTTGTGCAAGAAAATGCATTAAAATCGTCTGCCTAAGAAAAATTAAATTTTTTTGGGAACTTTTTTATAATTTTGGATTTATGGGTTAAATGACTTTTTTGTGGTAATAGGTGTCTTCCTCTACTCGGATCGGGCTGTCAATTTTTTTCTAAACTTTTACGTGTATTTTGTGCAAGAAAATGCATTAAAATCGTCTGCCTAAGAAAAATTAAATTTTTTTGGGAACTTTTTTATAATTTTGGATTTATGGGTTAAATGACTTTTATGTGGTAATAGGTGTCTTCCTCTACTCGGATCGGGCTGTCAATTTTTTTCTACACTTTTACGTGTATTTTGTGCAAGAAAATGCATTAAAATCGTCTGCCTAAGAAAAATTAAATTTTTTTGGGAACTTTTTTATAATTTTGGATTTATGGGTTGGATGACTTTTAGGTGGTAATAGGTGTCTTCCTCTACTCGGATCGGGCTGTCAATTTTTTTCTACACTTTTACGTGTATTTTGTGCAAGAAAATGCATTAAAATCGTCTGCCTAAGAAAAATTAAATTTTTTTGGGAACTTTTTTATAATTTTGGATTTATGGGTTGGATGACTTTTAGGTGGTAATAGGTGTCTTCCTCTACTCGGATCGGGCTGTCAATTTTTTTCTACACTTTTACGTGTATTTTGTGCAAGAAAATGCATTAAAATCGTCTGCCTAAGAAAAATTAAATTTTTTTGGGAACTTTTTTATAATTTTGGATTTATGGGTTGGATGACTTTTAGGTGGTAATAGGTGTCTTCCTCTACTCGGATCGGGCTGTCAATTTTTTTCTACACTTTTACGTGTATTTTGTGCAAGAAAATGCATTAAAATCGTCCGCCTAAGAAAAATTAAATTTTTTTGGGAACTTTTTTATAATTTTGGATTTATGGGTTGAATGACTTTTATGTGGTAATAGGTGTCTTCCTCTACTCGGATCGGGCTGTCAATTTTTTTCTACACTTTTACGTGTATTTTGTGCAAGAAAATGCATTAAAATCGTCTGCCTAAGAAAAATTAAATTTTTTTGGGAACTTTTTTATAATTTTGGATTTATGGGTTGGATGACTTTTAGGTGGTAATAGGTGTCTTCCTCTACTCGGATCGGGCTGTCAATTTTTTTCTACACTTTTACGTGTATTTTGTGCAAGAAAATGCATTAAAATCGTCTGCCTAAGAAAAATTAAATTTTTTTGGGAACTTTTTTATAATTTTGGATTTATGGGTTGGATGACTTTTAGGTGGTAATAGGTGTCTTCCTCTACTCGGATCGGGCTGTCAATTTTTTTCTACACTTTTACGTGTATTTTGTGCAAGAAAATGCATTAAAATCGTCTGCCTAAGAAAAATTAAATTTTTTTGGGAACTTTTTTATAATTTTGGATTTATGGGTTGGATGACTTTTAGGTGGTAATAGGTGTCTTCCTCTACTCGGATCGGGCTGTCAATTTTTTTCTACACTTTTACGTGTATTTTGTGCAAGAAAATGCATTAAAATCGTCTGCCTAAGAAAAATTAAATTTTTTTGGGAACTTTTTTATAATTTTGGATTTATGGGTTGGATGACTTTTATGTGGTAATAGGTGTCTTCCTCTACTCGGATCGGGCTGTCAATTTTTTTCTACACTTTTACGTGTATTTTGTGCAAGAAAATGCATTAAAATCGTCTGCCTAAGAAAAATTAAATTTTTTTGGGAACTTTTTTATAATTTTGGATTTATGGGTTGGATGACTTTTAGGTGGTAATAGGTGTCTTCCTCTACTCGGATCGGGCTGTCAATTTTTTTCTACACTTTTACGTGTATTTTGTGCAAGAAAATGCATTAAAATCGTCTGCCTAAGAAAAATTAAATTTTTTTGGGAACTTTTTTATAATTTTGGATTTATGGGTTGGATGACTTTTAGGTGGTAATAGGTGTCTTCCTCTACTCGGATCGGGCTGTCAATTTTTTTCTACACTTTTACGTGTATTTTGTGCAAGAAAATGCATTAAAATCGTCTGCCTAAGAAAAATTAAATTTTTTTGGGAACTTTTTTATAATTTTGGATTTATGGGTTGGATGACTTTTAGGTGGTAATAGGTGTCTTCCTCTACTCGGATCGGGCTGTCAATTTTTTTCTACACTTTTACGTGTATTTTGTGCAAGAAAATGCATTAAAATCGTCTGCCTAAGAAAAATTAAATTTTTTTGGGAACTTTTTTATAATTTTGGATTTATGGGTTGGATGACTTTTAGGTGGTAATAGGTGTCTTCCTCTACTCGGATCGGGCTGTCAATTTTTTTCTACACTTTTACGTGTATTTTGTGCAAGAAAATGCATTAAAATCGTCTGCCTAAGAAAAATTAAATTTTTTTGGGAACTTTTTTATAATTTTGGATTTATGGGTTAAATGACTTTTATGTGGTAATAGGTGTCTTCCTCTACTCGGATCGGGCTGTCAATTTTTTTCTACACTTTTACGTGTATTTTGTGCAAGAAAATGCATTAAAATCGTCTGCCTAAGAAAAATTAAATTTTTTTGGGAACTTTTTTATAATTTTGGATTTATGGGTTGGATGACTTTTAGGTGGTAATAGGTGTCTTCCTCTACTCGGATCGGGCTGTCAATTTTTTTCTACACTTTTACGTGTATTTTGTGCAAGAAAATGCATTAAAATCGTCTGCCTAAGAAAAATTAAATTTTTTTGGGAACTTTTTTATAATTTTGGATTTATGGGTTGGATGACTTTTAGGTGGTAATAGGTGTCTTCCTCTACTCGGATCGGGCTGTCAATTTTTTTCTACACTTTTACGTGTATTTTGTGCAAGAAAATGCATTAAAATCGTCTGCCTAAGAAAAATTAAATTTTTTTGGGAACTTTTTTATAATTTTGGATTTATGGGTTGGATGACTTTTAGGTGGTAATAGGTGTCTTCCTCTACTCGGATCGGGCTGTCAATTTTTTTCTACACTTTTACGTGTATTTTGTGCAAGAAAATGCATTAAAATCGTCTGCCTAAGAAAAATTAAATTTTTTTGGGAACTTTTTTATAATTTTGGATTTATGGGTTGGATGACTTTTAGGTGGTAATAGGTGTCTTCCTCTACTCGGATCGGGCTGTCAATTTTTTTCTACACTTTTACGTGTATTTTGTGCAAGAAAATGCATTAAAATCGTCCGCCTAAGAAAAATTAAATTTTTTTGGGAACTTTTTTATAATTTTGGATTTATGGGTTGGATGACTTTTAGGTGGTAATAGGTGTCTTCCTCTACTCGGATCGGGCTGTCAATTTTTTTCTACACTTTTACGTGTATTTTGTGCAAGAAAATGCATTAAAATCGTCTGCCTAAGAAAAATTAAATTTTTTTGGGAACTTTTTTATAATTTTGGATTTATGGGTTGGATGACTTTTAGGTGGTAATAGGTGTCTTCCTCTACTCGGATCGGGCTGTCAATTTTTTTCTACACTTTTACGTGTATTTTGTGCAAGAAAATGCATTAAAATCGTCTGCCTAAGAAAAATTAAATTTTTTTGGGAACTTTTTTATAATTTTGGATTTATGGGTTGGATGACTTTTAGGTGGTAATAGGTGTCTTCCTCTACTCGGATCTGGCTGTCAATTTTTTTCTACACTTTTACGTGTATTTTGTGCAAGAAAATGCATTAAAATCGTCTGCCTAAGAAAAATTAAATTTTTTTGGGAACTTTTTTATAATTTTGGATTTATGGGTTGGATGACTTTTAGGTGGTAATAGGTGTCTTCCTCTACTCGGATCGGGCTGTCAATTTTTTTCTACACTTTTACGTGTATTTTGTGCAAGAAAATGCATTAAAATCGTCTGCCTAAGAAAAATTAAATTTTTTTGGGAACTTTTTTATAATTTTGGATTTATGGGTTGGATGACTTTTAGGTGGTAATAGGTGTCTTCCTCTACTCGGATCGGGCTGTCAATTTTTTTCTACACTTTTACGTGTATTTTGTGCAAGAAAATGCATTAAAATCGTCTGCCTAAGAAAAATTAAATTTTTTTGGGAACTTTTTTATAATTTTGGATTTATGGGTTGGATGACTTTTAGGTGGTAATAGGTGTCTTCCTCTACTCGGATCGGGCTGTCAATTTTTTTCTACACTTTTACGTGTATTTTGTGCAAGAAAATGCATTAAAATCGTCTGCCTAAGAAAAATTAAATTTTTTTGGGAACTTTTTTATAATTTTGGATTTATGGGTTGGATGACTTTTAGGTGGTAATAGGTGTCTTCCTCTACTCGGATCGGGCTGTCAATTTTTTTCTACACTTTTACGTGTATTTTGTGCAAGAAAATGCATTAAAATCGTCTGCCTAAGAAAAATTAAATTTTTTTGGGAACTTTTTTATAATTTTGGATTTAGGGGTTAAATGACTTTTATGTGGTAATAGGTGTCTTCCTCTACTCGGATCGGGCTGTCAATTTTTTTCTGCACTTTTACGTGTATTTTGTGCAAGAAAATGCATTAAAATCGTCTGCCTAAGAAAAATTAAATTTTTTTGGGAACTTTTTTATAATTTTGGATTTATGGGTTGGATGACTTTTAGGTGGTAATAGGTGTCTTCCTCTACTCGGATCGGGCTGTCAATTTTTTTCTACACTTTTACGTGTATTTTGTGCAAGAAAATGCATTAAAATCGTCTGCCTAAGAAAAATTAAATTTTTTTGGGAACTTTTTTATAATTTTGGATTTATGGGTTGAATGACTTTTATGTGGTAATAGGTGTCTTCCTCTACTCGGATCGGGCTGTCAATTTTTTTCTACACTTTTACGTGTATTTTGTGCAAGAAAATGCATTAAAATCGTCTGCCTAAGAAAAATTAAATTTTTTTGGGAACTTTTTTATAATTTTGGATTTATGGGTTGGATGACTTTTAGGTGGTAATAGGTGTCTTCCTCTACTCGGATCGGGCTGTCAATTTTTTTCTACACTTTTACGTGTATTTTGTGCAAGAAAATGCATTAAAATCGTCTGCCTAAGAAAAATTAAATTTTTTTGGGAACTTTTTTATAATTTTGGATTTATGGGTTGAATGACTTTTAGGTGGTAATAGGTGTCTTCCTCTACTCGGATCGGGCTGTCAATTTTTTTCTACACTTTTACGTGTATTTTGTGCAAGAAAATGCATTAAAATCGTCTGCCTAAGAAAAATTAAATTTTTTTGGGAACTTTTTTATAATTTTGGATTTATGGGTTGGATGACTTTTAGGTGGTAATAGGTGTCTTCCTCTACTCGGATCGGGCTGTCAATTTTTTTCTACACTTTTACGTGTATTTTGTGCAAGAAAATGCATTAAAATCGTCTGCCTAAGAAAAATTAAATTTTTTTGGGAACTTTTTTATAATTTTGGATTTATGGGTTGAATGACTTTTAGGTGGTAATAGGTGTCTTCCTCTACTCGGATCGGGCTGTCAATTTTTTTCTACACTTTTACGTGTATTTTGTGCAAGAAAATGCATTAAAATCGTCTGCCTAAGAAAAATTAAATTTTTTTGGGAACTTTTTTATAATTTTGGATTTATGGGTTGGATGACTTTTAGGTGGTAATAGGTGTCTTCCTCTACTCGGATCGGGCTGTCAATTTTTTTCTACACTTTTACGTGTATTTTGTGCAAGAAAATGCATTAAAATCGTCTGCCTAAGAAAAATTAAATTTTTTTGGGAACTTTTTTATAATTTTGGATTTATGGGTTGGATGACTTTTAGGTGGTAATAGGTGTCTTCCTCTACTCGGATCGGGCTGTCAATTTTTTTCTACACTTTTACGTGTATTTTGTGCAAGAAAATGCATTAAAATCGTCTGCCTAAGAAAAATTAAATTTTTTTGGGAACTTTTTTATAATTTTGGATTTATGGGTTAAATGACTTTTATGTGGTAATAGGTGTCTTCCTCTACTCGGATCGGGCTGTCAATTTTTTTCTACACTTTTACGTGTATTTTGTGCAAGAAAATGCATTAAAATCGTCTGCCTAAGAAAAATTAAATTTTTTTGGGAACTTTTTTATAATTTTGGATTTATGGGTTGGATGACTTTTAGGTGGTAATAGGTGTCTTCCTCTACTCGGATCGGGCTGTCAATTTTTTTCTACACTTTTACGTGTATTTTGTGCAAGAAAATGCATTAAAATCGTCTGCCTAAGAAAAATTAAATTTTTTTGGGAACTTTTTTATAATTTTGGATTTATGGGTTGGATGACTTTTAGGTGGTAATAGGTGTCTTCCTCTACTCGGATCGGGCTGTCAATTTTTTTCTACACTTTTACGTGTATTTTGTGCAAGAAAATGCATTAAAATCGTCTGCCTAAGAAAAATTAAATTTTTTTGGGAACTTTTTTATAATTTTGGATTTATGGGTTAAATGACTTTTAGGTGGTAATAGGTGTCTTCCTCTACTCGGATCGGGCTGTCAATTTTTTTCTACACTTTTACGTGTATTTTGTGCAAGAAAATGCATTAAAATCGTCTGCCTAAGAAAAATTAAATTTTTTTGGGAACTTTTTTATAATTTTGGATTTATGGGTTGGATGACTTTTAGGTGGTAATAGGTGTCTTCCTCTACTCGGATCGGGCTGTCAATTTTTTTCTACACTTTTACGTGTATTTTGTGCAAGAAAATGCATTAAAATCGTCTGCCTAAGAAAAATTAAATTTTTTTGGGAACTTTTTTATAATTTTGGATTTATGGGTTGGATGACTTTTAGGTGGTAATAGGTGTCTTCCTCTACTCGGATCGGGCTGTCAATTTTTTTCTACACTTTTACGTGTATTTTGTGCAAGAAAATGCATTAAAATCGTCTGCCTAAGAAAAATTAAATTTTTTTGGGAACTTTTTTATAATTTTGGATTTATGGGTTGGATGACTTTTAGGTGGTAATAGGTGTCTTCCTCTACTCGGATCGGGCTGTCAATTTTTTTCTACACTTTTACGTGTATTTTGTGCAAGAAAATGCATTAAAATCGTCTGCCTAAGAAAAATTAAATTTTTTTGGGAACTTTTTTATAATTTTGGATTTATGGGTTGGATGACTTTTAGGTGGTAATAGGTGTCTTCCTCTACTCGGATCGGGCTGTCAATTTTTTTCTACACTTTTACGTGTATTTTGTGCAAGAAAATGCATTAAAATCGTCTGCCTAAGAAAAATTAAATTTTTTTGGGAACTTTTTTATAATTTTGGATTTATGGGTTAAATGACTTTTAGGTGGTAATAGGTGTCTTCCTCTACTCGGATCGGGCTGTCAATTTTTTTCTACACTTTTACGTGTATTTTGTGCAAGAAAATGCATTAAAATCGTCTGCCTAAGAAAAATTAAATTTTTTTGGGAACTTTTTTATAATTTTGGATTTATGGGTTGGATGACTTTTAGGTGGTAATAGGTGTCTTCCTCTACTCGGATCGGGCTGTCAATTTTTTTCTACACTTTTACGTGTATTTTGTGCAAGAAAATGCATTAAAATCGTCTGCCTAAGAAAAATTAAATTTTTTTGGGAACTTTTTTATAATTTTGGATTTATGGGTTGGATGACTTTTAGGTGGTAATAGGTGTCTTCCTCTACTCGGATCGGGCTGTCAATTTTTTTCTACACTTTTACGTGTATTTTGTGCAAGAAAATGCATTAAAATCGTCTGCCTAAGAAAAATTAAATTTTTTTGGGAACTTTTTTATAATTTTGGATTTATGGGTTGGATGACTTTTAGGTGGTAATAGGTGTCTTCCTCTACTCGGATCGGGCTGTCAATTTTTTTCTACACTTTTACGTGTATTTTGTGCAAGAAAATGCATTAAAATCGTCTGCCTAAGAAAAATTAAATTTTTTTGGGAACTTTTTTATAATTTTGGATTTATGGGTTGGATGACTTTTAGGTGGTAATAGGTGTCTTCCTCTACTCGGATCGGGCTGTCAATTTTTTTCTACACTTTTACGTGTATTTTGTGCAAGAAAATGCATTAAAATCGTCTGCCTAAGAAAAATTAAATTTTTTTGGGAACTTTTTTATAATTTTGGATTTATGGGTTGGATGACTTTTAGGTGGTAATAGGTGTCTTCCTCTACTCGGATCGGGCTGTCAATTTTTTTCTACACTTTTACGTGTATTTTGTGCAAGAAAATGCATTAAAATCGTCTGCCTAAGAAAAATTAAATTTTTTTGGGAACTTTTTTATAATTTTGGATTTATGGGTTGGATGACTTTTAGGTGGTAATAGGTGTCTTCCTCTACTCGGATCGGGCTGTCAATTTTTTTCTACACTTTTACGTGTATTTTGTGCAAGAAAATGCATTAAAATCGTCTGCCTAAGAAAAATTAAATTTTTTTGGGAACTTTTTTATAATTTTGGATTTATGGGTTGAATGACTTTTAGGTGGTAATAGGTGTCTTCCTCTACTCGGATCGGGCTGTCAATTTTTTTCTACACTTTTACGTGTATTTTGTGCAAGAAAATGCATTAAAATCGTCTGCCTAAGAAAAATTAAATTTTTTTGGGAACTTTTTTATAATTTTGGATTTATGGGTTGGATGACTTTTAGGTGGTAATAGGTGTCTTCCTCTACTCGGATCGGGCTGTCAATTTTTTTCTACACTTTTACGTGTATTTTGTGCAAGAAAATGCATTAAAATCGTCTGCCTAAGAAAAATTAAATTTTTTTGGGAACTTTTTTATAATTTTGGATTTATGGGTTAAATGACTTTTAGGTGGTAATAGGTGTCTTCCTCTACTCGGATCGGGCTGTCAATTTTTTTCTACACTTTTACGTGTATTTTGTGCAAGAAAATGCATTAAAATCGTCTGCCTAAGAAAAATTAAATTTTTTTGGGAACTTTTTTATAATTTTGGATTTATGGGTTGGATGACTTTTAGGTGGTAATAGGTGTCTTCCTCTACTCGGATCGGGCTGTCAATTTTTTTCTACACTTTTACGTGTATTTTGTGCAAGAAAATGCATTAAAATCGTCTGCCTAAGAAAAATTAAATTTTTTTGGGAACTTTTTTATAATTTTGGATTTATGGGTTGGATGACTTTTAGGTGGTAATAGGTGTCTTCCTCTACTCGGATCGGGCTGTCAATTTTTTTCTACACTTTTACGTGTATTTTGTGCAAGAAAATGCATTAAAATCGTCTGCCTAAGAAAAATTAAATTTTTTTGGGAACTTTTTTATAATTTTGGATTTATGGGTTGGATGACTTTTAGGTGGTAATAGGTGTCTTCCTCTACTCGGATCGGGCTGTCAATTTTTTTCTACACTTTTACGTGTATTTTGTGCAAGAAAATGCATTAAAATCGTCTGCCTAAGAAAAATTAAATTTTTTTGGGAACTTTTTTATAATTTTGGATTTATGGGTTGGATGACTTTTAGGTGGTAATAGGTGTCTTCCTCTACTCGGATCGGGCTGTCAATTTTTTTCTACACTTTTACGTGTATTTTGTGCAAGAAAATGCATTAAAATCGTCTGCCTAAGAAAAATTAAATTTTTTTGGGAACTTTTTTATAATTTTGGATTTATGGGTTGGATGACTTTTAGGTGGTAATAGGTGTCTTCCTCTACTCGGATCGGGCTGTCAATTTTTTTCTACACTTTTACGTGTATTTTGTGCAAGAAAATGCATTAAAATCGTCTGCCTAAGAAAAATTAAATTTTTTTGGGAACTTTTTTATAATTTTGGATTTATGGGTTGGATGACTTTTAGGTGGTAATAGGTGTCTTCCTCTACTCGGATCGGGCTGTCAATTTTTTTCTACACTTTTACGTGTATTTTGTGCAAGAAAATGCATTAAAATCGTCTGCCTAAGAAAAATTAAATTTTTTTGGGAACTTTTTTATAATTTTGGATTTATGGGTTAAATGACTTTTATGTGGTAATAGGTGTCTTCCTCTACTCGGATCGGGCTGTCAATTTTTTTCTACACTTTTACGTGTATTTTGTGCAAGAAAATGCATTAAAATCGTCTGCCTAAGAAAAATTAAATTTTTTTGGGAACTTTTTTATAATTTTGGATTTATGGGTTGGATGACTTTTAGGTGGTAATAGGTGTCTTCCTCTACTCGGATCGGGCTGTCAATTTTTTTCTACACTTTTACGTGTATTTTGTGCAAGAAAATGCATTAAAATCGTCTGCCTAAGAAAAATTAAATTTTTTTGGGAACTTTTTTATAATTTTGGATTTATGGGTTGGATGACTTTTAGGTGGTAATAGGTGTCTTCCTCTACTCGGATCGGGCTGTCAATTTTTTTCTACACTTTTACGTGTATTTTGTGCAAGAAAATGCATTAAAATCGTCTGCCTAAGAAAAATTAAATTTTTTTGGGAACTTTTTTATAATTTTGGATTTATGGGTTGGATGACTTTTAGGTGGTAATAGGTGTCTTCCTCTACTCGGATCGGGCTGTCAATTTTTTTCTACACTTTTACGTGTATTTTGTGCAAGAAAATGCATTAAAATCGTCTGCCTAAGAAAAATTAAATTTTTTTGGGAACTTTTTTATAATTTTGGATTTATGGGTTGGATGACTTTTAGGTGGTAATAGGTGTCTTCCTCTACTCGGATCGGGCTGTCAATTTTTTTCTACACTTTTACGTGTATTTTGTGCAAGAAAATGCATTAAAATCGTCTGCCTAAGAAAAATTAAATTTTTTTGGGAACTTTTTTATAATTTTGGATTTATGGGTTGGATGACTTTTAGGTGGTAATAGGTGTCTTCCTCTACTCGGATCGGGCTGTCAATTTTTTTCTACACTTTTACGTGTATTTTGTGCAAGAAAATGCATTAAAATCGTCTGCCTAAGAAAAATTAAATTTTTTTGGGAACTTTTTTATAATTTTGGATTTATGGGTTAAATGACTTTTAGGTGGTAATAGGTGTCTTCCTCTACTCGGATCGGGCTGTCAATTTTTTTCTAAACTTTTACGTGTATTTTGTGCAAGAAAATGCATTAAAATCGTCTGCCTAAGAAAAATTAAATTTTTTTGGGAACTTTTTTATAATTTTGGATTTATGGGTTAAATGACTTTTATGTGGTAATAGGTGTCTTCCTCTACTCGGATCGGGCTGTCAATTTTTTTCTACACTTTTACGTGTATTTTGTGCAAGAAAATGCATTAAAATCGTCTGCCTAAGAAAAATTAAATTTTTTTGGGAACTTTTTTATAATTTTGGATTTATGGGTTGGATGACTTTTAGGTGGTAATAGGTGTCTTCCTCTACTCGGATCGGGCTGTCAATTTTTTTCTACACTTTTACGTGTATTTTGTGCAAGAAAATGCATTAAAATCGTCTGCCTAAGAAAAATTAAATTTTTTTGGGAACTTTTTTATAATTTTGGATTTATGGGTTGGATGACTTTTAGGTGGTAATAGGTGTCTTCCTCTACTCGGATCGGGCTGTCAATTTTTTTCTACACTTTTACGTGTATTTTGTGCAAGAAAATGCATTAAAATCGTCTGCCTAAGAAAAATTAAATTTTTTTGGGAACTTTTTTATAATTTTGGATTTATGGGTTGGATGACTTTTAGGTGGTAATAGGTGTCTTCCTCTACTCGGATCGGGCTGTCAATTTTTTTCTACACTTTTACGTGTATTTTGTGCAAGAAAATGCATTAAAATCGTCTGCCTAAGAAAAATTAAATTTTTTTGGGAACTTTTTTATAATTTTGGATTTATGGGTTAAATGACTTTTATGTGGTAATAGGTGTCTTCCTCTACTCGGATCGGGCTGTCAATTTTTTTCTACACTTTTACGTGTATTTTGTGCAAGAAAATGCATTAAAATCGTCTGCCTAAGAAAAATTAAATTTTTTTGGGAACTTTTTTATAATTTTGGATTTATGGGTTGGATGACTTTTAGGTGGTAATAGGTGTCTTCCTCTACTCGGATCGGGCTGTCAATTTTTTTCTACACTTTTACGTGTATTTTGTGCAAGAAAATGCATTAAAATCGTCTGCCTAAGAAAAATTAAATTTTTTTGGGAACTTTTTTATAATTTTGGATTTATGGGTTGGATGACTTTTAGGTGGTAATAGGTGTCTTCCTCTACTCGGATCGGGCTGTCAATTTTTTTCTACACTTTTACGTGTATTTTGTGCAAGAAAATGCATTAAAATCGTCTGCCTAAGAAAAATTAAATTTTTTTGGGAACTTTTTTATAATTTTGGATTTATGGGTTGGATGACTTTTAGGTGGTAATAGGTGTCTTCCTCTACTCGGATCGGGCTGTCAATTTTTTTCTACACTTTTACGTGTATTTTGTGCAAGAAAATGCATTAAAATCGTCTGCCTAAGAAAAATTAAATTTTTTTGGGAACTTTTTTATAATTTTGGATTTATGGGTTGGATGACTTTTAGGTGGTAATAGGTGTCTTCCTCTACTCGGATCGGGCTGTCAATTTTTTTCTACACTTTTACGTGTATTTTGTGCAAGAAAATGCATTAAAATCGTCTGCCTAAGAAAAATTAAATTTTTTTGGGAACTTTTTTATAATTTTGGATTTATGGGTTAAATGACTTTTATGTGGTAATAGGTGTCTTCCTCTACTCGGATCGGGCTGTCAATTTTTTTCTACACTTTTACGTGTATTTTGTGCAAGAAAATGCATTAAAATCGTCTGCCTAAGAAAAATTAAATTTTTTTGGGAACTTTTTTATAATTTTGGATTTATGGGTTGGATGACTTTTAGGTGGTAATAGGTGTCTTCCTCTACTCGGATCGGGCTGTCAATTTTTTTCTACACTTTTACGTGTATTTTGTGCAAGAAAATGCATTAAAATCGTCTGCCTAAGAAAAATTAAATTTTTTTGGGAACTTTTTTATAATTTTGGATTTATGGGTTGGATGACTTTTAGGTGGTAATAGGTGTCTTCCTCTACTCGGATCGGGCTGTCAATTTTTTTCTACACTTTTACGTGTATTTTGTGCAAGAAAATGCATTAAAATCGTCTGCCTAAGAAAAATTAAATTTTTTTGGGAACTTTTTTATAATTTTGGATTTATGGGTTGGATGACTTTTAGGTGGTAATAGGTGTCTTCCTCTACTCGGATCGGGCTGTCAATTTTTTTCTACACTTTTACGTGTATTTTGTGCAAGAAAATGCATTAAAATCGTCTGCCTAAGAAATATTAAATTTTTTTGGGAACTTTTTTATAATTTTGGATTTATGGGTTAAATGACTTTTAGGTGGTAATAGGTGTCTTCCTCTACTCGGATCGGGCTGTCAATTTTTTTCTACACTTTTACGTGTATTTTGTGCAAGAAAATGCATTAAAATCGTCCGCCTAAGAAAAATTAAATTTTTTTGGGAACTTTTTTATAATTTTGGATTTATGGGTTAAATGACTTTTATGTGGTAATAGGTGTCTTCCTCTACTCGGATCGGGCTGTCAATTTTTTTCTACACTTTTACCGGTATTTTGTGCAAGAAAATGCATTAAAATCGTCTGCCTAAGAAAAATTAAATTTTTTTGGGAACTTTTTTATAATTTTGGATTTATGGGTTGGATGACTTTTAGGTGGTAATAGGTGTCTTCCTCTACTCGGATCGGGCTGTCAATTTTTTTCTACACTTTTACGTGTATTTTGTGCAAGAAAATGCATTAAAATCGTCCGCCTAAGAAAAATTAAATTTTTTTGGGAACTTTTTTATAATTTTGGATTTATGGGTTAAATGACTTTTATGTGGTAATAGGTGTCTTCCTCTACTCGGATCGGGCTGTCAATTTTTTTCTACACTTTTACCGGTATTTTGTGCAAGAAAATGCATTAAAATCGTCTGCCTAAGAAAAATTAAATTTTTTTGGGAACTTTTTTATAATTTTGGATTTATGGGTTGGATGACTTTTAGGTGGTAATAGGTGTCTTCCTCTACTCGGATCGGGCTGTCAATTTTTTTCTACACTTTTACGTGTATTTTGTGCAAGAAAATGCATTAAAATCGTCTGCCTAAGAAAAATTAAATTTTTTTGGGAACTTTTTTATAATTTTGGATTTATGGGTTAATGACTTTTATGTGGTAATAGGTGTCTTCCTCTACTCGGATCGGGCTGTCAATTTTTTTCTACACTTTTACGTGTATTTTGTGCAAGAAAATGCATTAAAATCGTCTGCCTAAGAAAAATTAAATTTTTTTGGGAACTTTTTTATAATTTTGGATTTATGGGTTGGATGACTTTTAGGTGGTAATAGGTGACGTCCTCTACTCGGATCGGGCTGTCAATTTTTTTCTACACTTTTACGTGTATTTTGTGCAAGAAAATGCATTAAAATCGTCTGCCTAAGAAAAATTAAATTTTTTTGGGAACTTTTTTATAATTTTGGATTTATGGGTTAACTGACTTTTATGTGGTAATAGGTGTCTTCCTCTACTCGGATCGGGCTGTCAATTTTTTTCTACACTTTTACGTGTATTTTGTGCAAGAAAATGCATTAAAATCGTCTGCCTAAGAAAAATTAAATTTTTTTGGGAACTTTTTTATAATTTTGGATTTATGGGTTGGATGACTTTTAGGTGGTAATAGGTGTCTTCCTCTACTCGGATCGGGCTGTCAATTTTTTTCTACACTTTTACGTGTATTTTGTGCAAGAAAATGCATTAAAATCGTCTGCCTAAGAAAAATTAAATTTTTTTGGGAACTTTTTTATAATTTTGGATTTATGGGTTGGATGACTTTTAGGTGGTAATAGGTGTCTTCCTCTACTCGGATCGGGCTGTCAATTTTTTTCTAAACTTTTACGTGTATTTTGTGCAAGAAAATGCATTAAAATCGTCCGCCTAAGAAAAATTAAATTTTTTTGGGAACTTTTTTATAATTTTGGATATAGGGGTTAAATGACTTTTATGTGGTAATAGGTGTCTTCCTCTACTCGGATCGGGCTGTCAATTTTTTTCTACACTTTTACGTGTATTTTGTGCAAGAAAATGCATTAAAATCGTCCGCCTAAGAAAAATTAAATTTTTTTGGGAACTTTTTTATAATTTTGGATTTAAGGGTTAAATGACTTTTATGTGGTAATAGGTGTCTTCCTCTACTCGGATCGGGCTGTCAATTTTTTTCTACACTTTTACCGGTATTTTGTGCAAGAAAATGCATTAAAATCGTCTGCCTAAGAAAAATTAAATTTTTTTGGGAACTTTCTTATAATTTTGGATTTATGGGTTGGATGACTTTTAGGTGGTAATAGGTGTCTTCCTCTACTCGGATCGGGCTGTCAATTTTTTTCTACACTTTTACGTGTATTTTGTGCAAGAAAATGCATTAAAATCGTCCGCCTAAGAAAAATTAAATTTTTTTGGGAACTTTTTTATAATTTTGGATTTAGGGGTTAACTGACTTTTATGTGGTAATAGGTGTATTCCTCTACTCGGATCGGGCTGTCAATTTTTTTCTACACTTTTACCGGTATTTTGTGCAAGAAAATGCATTAAAATCGTCTGCCTAAGAAAAATTAAATTTTTTTGGGAACTTTCTTATAATTTTGGATTTATGGGTTGGATGACTTTTAGGTGGTAATAGGTGTCTTCCTCTACTCGGATCGGGCTGTCAATTTTTTTCTAAACTTTTACGTGTATTTTGTGCAAGAAAATGCATTAAAATCGTACGCCTAAGAAAAATTAAATTTTTTTGGGAACTTTTTTATAATTTTGGATTTATGGGTTGGATGACTTTTAGGTGGTAATAGGTGTCTTCCTCTACTCGGATCGGGCTGTCAATTTTTTTCTACACTTTTACGTGTATTTTGTGCAAGAAAATGCATTAAAATCGTACGCCTAAGAAAAATTAAATTTTTTTGGGAACTTTTTTATAATTTTGGATTTATGGATTGGATGACTTATAGGTGGTAATAGGTGTCTTCCTCTACTCGGATCGGGCTGTCAATTTTTTTCTAAACTTTTACGTGTATTTTGTGCAAGAAAATGCATTAAAATCGTCCGCCTAAGAAAAATTAAATTTTTTTAGGAACTTTTTTATAATTTTGGATTTATGGCTTAAAAGACTTTTATGTGGTAAAAGGTGTCTTCCTCTACTCGTATCGGGCTGTCAATTTTTTTCTGCACTTTTACATGTATTTTGTGCAAGAAAATGCATTAAAATCGTCTGCCTAAGAAAAATTAAATTTTTTTGGGAACTTTTTTATAATTTTGGATTTATGGGTTGGATGACTTTTAGGTGGTAATAGGTGTCTTCCTCTACTCGGATCGGGCTGTCAATTTTTTTCTACACTTTTACGTGTATTTTGTGCAAGAAAATGCATTAAAATCGTCAGCCTAAGAAAAATTAAATTTTTTTTGGGAACTTTTTTATAATTTTGGATTTAAGGGTTGGATGACTTTTAGGTGGTAATAGGTGTCTTCCTCTACTCGGATGGAACTGTCAATTTTTTTCTGCACTTTTACGTGTATTTTGTGCAAGAAAATGCATTACAATCGTCTGCCTAAGAAAAATTAAATTTTTTTGGGAACTTTTTTATAATTTTGGATTTATGGATTGGATGACTTATAGGTGGTAATAGGTGTCTTCCTCTACTCGGATCGGGCTGTCAATTTTTTTCTACACTTTTACGTGTATTTTGTGCAAGAAAATGCATTAAAATCTTCTGCCTAAGAAAATTTAAATTTTTTTGGGAACTTTTTTATAATTTTGGATTTATGGGTTGGATGACTTTTAGGTGGTAATAGGTGTCTTCCTCTATTCGGATCGGGCTGTCAATTTTTTTCTGCACTTTTACGTGTATTTTGTGCAAGAAAATGCATTAAAATCGTCCGCCTAAGAAAAATTAAATTTTTTTGGGAACTTTTTTATAATTTTGGATTTATGGATTGGATGACTTATAGGTGGTAATAGGTGTCTTCCTCTACTCGGATCGGGCTGTCAATTTTTTTCTAAACTTTTACGTGTATTTTGTGCAAGAAAATGCATTAAAATCGTCCGCCTAAGAAAAATTAAATTTTTTTAGGAACTTTTTTATAATTTTGGATTTATGGCTTAAAAGACTTTTATGTGGTAATAGGTGTCTTTCTCTACTCGTATCGGGCTGTCAATTTTTTTCTGCACTTTTACATGTATTTTGTGCATGAAAATGCATTAAAATCGTCCGCCTAAGAAAAATTAAATTTTTTTGGGAACTTTTTTATAATTTTGGATTTATGGCTTAAAAGACTTTTATGTGGTAATAGGTGTCTTCCTCTACTCGTATCGGGCTGTCAATTTTTTTCTGCACTTTTACGTGTATTTTGTGCAAGAAAATGCATTACAATCGTCTGCCTAAGAAATATTAAATTTTTTTTGGGAACTTTTTTATAATTTTGGATTTATGGGTTGGATGACTTTTAGGTGGTAATAGGTGTCTTCCTCTACTCGGATCGGGCTGTCAATTTTTTTCTACACTTTTACGTGTATTTTGTGCAAGAAAATGCATTAAAATCGTCCGCCTAAGAAAAATTAAATTTTTTTGGGAACTTTTTTATAATTTTGGATTTATGGGTTGGATGACTTTTAGGTGGTAATAGGTGTCTTCCTCTACTCGGATCGGGCTGTCAATTTTTTTCTACACTTTTACGTGTATTTTGTGCAAGAAAATGCATTAAAATCTTCTGCCTAAGAAAATTTAAATTTTTTTGGGAACTTTTTTATAATTTTGGATTTATGGATTGGATGACTTATAGGTGGTAATAGGTGTCTTCCTCTACTCGGATGGAACTGTCAATTTTTTTCTGCACTTTTACGTGTATTTTGTGCAAGAAAATGCATTACAATCGTCTGCCTAAGAAAAATTAAATTTTTTTGGGAACTTTTTTATAATTTTGGATTTATGGGTTGGATGACTTTTATGTGGTAATAGGTGTATTCCTCTACTCGGATCGGGCTGTCAATTTTTTTCTACACTTTTACCGGTATTTTGTGCAAGAAAATGCATTAAAATCGTCTGCCTAAGAAAAATTAAATTTTTTTGGGAACTTTTTTATAATTTTGGATTTATGGGTTGGATGACTTTTAGGTGGTAATAGGTGTCTTCCTCTACTCGGATCGGGCTGTCAATTTTTTTCTAAACTTTTACGTGTATTTTGTGCAAGAAAATGCATTAAAATCGTACGCCTAAGAAAAATTAAATTTTTTTGGGAACTTTTTTATAATTTTGGATTTATGGGTTGGATGACTTTTAGGTGGTAATAGGTGTCTTCCTCTACTCGGATCGGGCTGTCAATTTTTTTCTGCACTTTTACGTGTATTTTGTGCAAGAAAATGCATTAAAATCGTCCGCCTAAGAAAAATTAAATTTTTTTGGGAACTTTTTTATAATTTTGGATTTATGGATTGGATGACTTATAGGTGGTAATAGGTGTCTTCCTCTACTCGGATCGGGCTGTCAATTTTTTTCTACACTTTTACGTGTATTTTGTGCAAGAAAATGCATTAAAATCTTCTGCCTAAGAAAATTTAAATTTTTTTGGGAACTTTTTTATAATTTTGGATTTATGGGTTGGATGACTTTTAGGTGGTAATAGGTGTCTTCCTCTATTCGGATCGGGCTGTCAATTTTTTTCTGCACTTTTACGTGTATTTTGTGCAAGAAAATGCATTAAAATCGTCCGCCTAAGAAAAATTAAATTTTTTTGGGAACTTTTTTATAATTTTGGATTTATGGATTGGATGACTTATAGGTGGTAATAGGTGTCTTCCTCTACTCGGATCGGGCTGTCAATTTTTTTCTAAACTTTTACGTGTATTTTGTGCAAGAAAATGCATTAAAATCGTCCGCCTAAGAAAAATTAAATTTTTTTAGGAACTTTTTTATAATTTTGGATTTATGGCTTAAAAGACTTTTATGTGGTAATAGGTGTCTTCCTCTACTCGGATCGGGCTGTCAATTTTTTTCTGCACTTTTACGTGTATTTTGTGCAAGAAAATGCATTAAAATCGTCCGCCTAAGAAAAATTAAATTTTTTTGGGAACTTTTTTATAATTTTGGATTTATGGATTGGATGACTTATAGGTGGTAATAGGTGTCTTCCTCTACTCGGATCGGGCTGTCAATTTTTTTCTAAACTTTTACGTGTATTTTGTGCATGAAAATGCATTAAAATCGTCCGCCTAAGAAAAATTAAATTTTTTTGGGAACTTTTTTATAATTTTGGATTTATGGCTTAAAAGACTTTTATGTGGTAATAGGTGTCTTCCTCTACTCGTATCGGGCTGTCAATTTTTTTCTGCACTTTTACGTGTATTTTGTGCAAGA
Source organism: Leptopilina boulardi (assembly GCF_019393585.1). Lineage (NCBI taxonomy): Eukaryota > Metazoa > Arthropoda > Insecta > Hymenoptera > Figitidae > Leptopilina > Leptopilina boulardi. Next base: position 716,763 of record NW_026137937.1, on the reverse strand, counting down.
AAATGCATTACAATCGTCTGCCTAAGAAATATTAAATTTTTTTTGGGAACTTTTTTATAATTTTGGATTTATGGGTTGGATGACTTTTAGGTGGTAATAGGTGTCTTCCTCTACTCGGATCGGGCTGTCAATTTTTTTCTACACTTTTACGTGTATTTTGTGCAAGAAAATGCATTAAAATCTTCTGCCTAAGAAAATTTAAATTTTTTTGGGAACTTTTTTATAATTTTGGATTTATGGGTTGGATGACTTTTAGGTGGTAATAGGTGTCTTCCTCTACTCGGATCGGGCTGTCAATTTTTTTCTGCACTTTTACGTGTATTTTGTGCAAGAAAATGCATTAAAATCGTCCGCCTAAGAAAAATTAAATTTTTTTGGGAACTTTTTTATAATTTTGGATTTATGGATTGGATGACTTATAGGTGGTAATAGGTGTCTTCCTCTACTCGGATCGGGCTGTCAATTTTTTTCTACACTTTTACGTGTATTTTATCAAGAAAATGCATTAAAATCGTCTGCCTAAGAAAAATTAAATTTTTTTGGGAACTTTTTTATAATTTTGGATTTATGGGTTAAATGACTTTTATGTTGTAATAGGTGTCTTCCTGTACTCGGATCGGGCTGTCGATTTTTTTCTGCACTTTTACGTGTATTTTGTGCAAGAAAATGCATTACAATCGTCTGCCTAAGAAAAATTAAATTTTTTTGGGAACTTTTTTATAATTTTGGATTTATGGGTTGGAAGACTTTTATGTGGTAATAGGTGTGTTCCTCTACTCGGATCGGGCTGTCAATTTTTTTCTACACTTTTACGTGTATTTTGTGCAAGAAAATGCATTAAAATCGTCTGCCTAAGAAAAATTAAATTTTTTTGGGAACTTTTTTATAATTTTGGATTTATGGGTTGGATTACTTTTAGGTGGTAATAGGTGTCTTCCTCTACTCGGATCGGGCTGTCAATTTTTTTCTACACTTTTACGTGTATTTTGTGCAAGAAAATGCATTAAAATCGTCAGCCTAAGAAAAATTAAATTTTTTTTGGGAACTTTTTTATAATTTTGGATTTATGGGTTGGATGACTTTTAGGTGGTAATAGGTGTCTTCCTCTACTCGGATGGAACTGTCAATTTTTTTCTGCACTTTTACGTGTATTTTGTGCAAGAAAATGCATTAAAGTCGTCTGCCTAAGAAAAATTAAATTTTTTGGGGAACTTTTTTATAATTTTGGATTTATGGGTTGGATGACTTTTAGGTGGTAATAGGTGTCTTCCTCTACTCGGATCGGGCTGTCAATTTCTTATAAACTTTTACGTGTATTTTGTGCAAGAAAATGCATTAAAATCGTCCGCCTAAGAAAAATTAAATTTTTTTAGGAACTTTTTTATAATTTTGGATTTATGGCTTAAAAGACTTTTATGTGGTAATAGGTGTCTTCCTCTACTCGTATCGGGCTGTCAATTTTTTTCTGCACTTTTACATGTATTTTGTGCATGAAAATGCATTAAAATCGTCCGCCTAAAAAAAATTAAATTTTTTTGGGAATTTTTTCATAATTTTGGATTTATAGGTTGGATGACTTTTAGGTGGTAATAGATGTCTTCCTCTACTCGGATCGGGCTGTCAATTTTTTTCTAAACTTTTACGTGTATTTTGTGCAAGAAAATGCATTAAAATCGTCCGCCTAAGAAAAATTAAATTTTTTTGGGAACTTTTTTATAATTTTGGATATAGGGGTTAAATGACTTTTATGTGGTAATAGGTGTCTTCCTCTACTCGGATCGGGCTGTCAATTTTTTTCTACACTTTTACCGGTATTTTGGGCAAGAAAATGCATTAAAATCGTCTGCCTAAGAAAAATTAAATTTTTTTGGGAACTTTCTTATAATTTTGGATTTATGGGTTGGATGACTTTTAGGTGGTAATAGGTGTCTTCCTCTACTTGGATCGGGCTGTCAATTTTTTTCTACACTTTTACGTGTATTTTTTGCAAGAAAATGCATTAAAATCGTCCGCCTAAGAAAAATTAAATTTTTTTGGGAACTTTTTTATAATTTTGGATTTAGGGGTTAAATGACTTTTATGTGGTAATAGGTGTCTTCCTCTACTCGGATCGGGCTGTCAATTTTTTTCTACACTTTTACGTGTATTTTGTTCAAGAAAATGCATTAAAATCGTCTGTCTAAGAAAAATTAAATTTTTTTGGGAACTTTTTTATAATTTTGGATTTATGGGTTGGAAGACTTTTATGTGGTAATAGGTGTGTTCCTCTACTCGGATCGGGCTGTCAATTTTTTTCTACACTTTTACGTGTATTTTGTGCAAGAAAATGCATTAAAATCGTCTGCCTAAGAAAAATTAAATTTTTTGGGAACTTTTTTATAATTTTGGATTTATGGATTGGATGACTTATAGGTGGTAATAGGTGTCTTCCTCTACTCGGATCGGGCTGTCAATTTTTTTCTACACTTTTACGTGTATTTTGTGCAAGAAAATGCATTAAAATCGTCTGCCTAAGAAAAATTAAATTTTTTTGGAAACTTTTTTATAATTTTGGATTTATGGGTTGGATGACTTTTAGGTGGTAATAGGTGTCTTCCTCTACTCGGATCGGGCTGTCAATTTTTTTCTACACTTTTACGTGTATTTTGTTCAAGAAAATGCATTAAAATCGTCTGTCTAAGAAAAATTAAATTTTTTTGGGAACTTTTTTATAATTTTGGATTTATGGGTTAAATGACTTTTAGGTGGTAATAGGTGTCTTCCTCTACTCGGATCGGGCTGTCAATTTTTTTCTGCACTTTTAAGTGTATTTTGTGCAAGAAAATGCATTAAAATCGTCTGCCTAAGAAAAATTAAATTTTTTTGGGAACTTTTTTATAATTTTGGATTTATGGGTTGGATGACTTTTAGGTGGTAATAGGTGTCTTCCTCTACTCGGATCGGGCTGTCAATTTTTTTCTGCACTTTTACGTGTATTTTGTGCAAGAAAATGCATTAAAATCGTCTGCCTAAGAAAATTTAAATTTTTTTGGGAACTTTTTTATAAGTTTGGATTTATGGGTTGGATGACTTTTATGTGGTAATAGGTGTCTTCCTCTACTCGGATCGAGCTGTCAATTTTTTTCTACACTTTTACGTGTATTTTGTGCAAGAAGATGCATTAAAATCGTCTGCCTAAGAAAAATTAAATTTTTTTGGGAACTTTTTTATAATTTTGGATTTATGGGTTGGATGACTTTTAGGTGGTAATAGGTGTCTTCCTCTACTCGGATCGGGCTGTCAATTTTTTTCTACATTTTTAGTTGTATTTTTTGCAAGAAAATGCATTAAAATCGTCTGCCTAAGAAAAACTAAATTTTTTTGGGAACTTTTTTATAATTTTGGATTTATGGGTTGGATGACTTTTAGGTGGTAATAGGTGTCTTCCTCTACTCGGATCGGGCTGTCAATTTTTTTCTACACTTTTAGTTGTATTTTGTGCAAGAAAATGCATTAAAATCGTCCGCCTAAGAAAAATTAAATTTTTTTGGGAACTTTTTTATAATTTTGGATTTATGGGTTAAATGGCTTTTAGGTGGTAATAGGTGACCTCCTCTACTCGTATAACGGTGTGGATTGTCGATTAATTGTCCGATTCACACCGCTTGAACTCGGTTGTCAATAAGCCGGTTGTACTCAGGAGAGGTTTTCTACAGTTTTCCTACTCCTCTGGCGAGAAAACCCATTACGGGTGGTCCAGGCAAATGCGAGTACTCCTATCGTCGAAAGTCGTACTGTAGGCGCACTAGGTTAATAATTTAGAATAATTTTCAGGGTTATGCTTCCAATCAAAAAGTATTCCTCGGGGACTCTTGTCGAGAGCGTTAGGCCAATAGGACAGGAGTATAAATTGAAAAAAAAAAAAAAAAAAAAAAAAAAAAAATTAAATTAAATATTAATTGATTTTTAGACTTTCACCAACAATAACAACATTTTAGAAAAGTATAGATTAAATTCGAGAACTTTTAATTTTTTGTTCGGACATTTCAGGAATTTTGCCTTATATATATTACTAAGTAGTAAGTTTTAAAATTTTTTAAATTATTGGAATTTTTTAGCGTCAGTAGTAAAAATAGTTCCGTGTCAGAAACAATGATTTAAATGTTTTGTAATTTTATACTAAAAAAAACTCTTTCTATTCAATTAAACAATGTTTATTTCAAGTACAGAACAATAATTTTTTCCATAATACAGTTTATTTGATTTATTTAAAAATTATTTACAATTTAAATTAAAGGAGGAAATTTACTTTGAAAGAAATTCGAATGATTCAATTTATATTATATAGTTTTTTTTGTAACAATACTTTTTGGAGAATTAATTTCCTCTTTGAATTGATATAGCAACTGGTCAAATCTACGTGTAATTTCTACAATCCGTCCTCTAAGTACAACATAGATTTGCATTACACAGGTTAACTGTCTCTATATTGGAAACAGTAACCGAATGCTAATCCTCAAGCTTGTAACTTCGATATTAAGATCAAGATCCAATCGAGTTTCATTTGCTGTCTGTTGTTCATGTATATTATGTGACAAAAATATGTGATTACATGTTATTCTTATCTCGTGAAAACTGTACTAACATCAATGTAAATATAATTTAAGTTCAGATCAGTTGATTATAACAAATCAAATTTATTTCGTTTTATAAAAAATTATGTTAATGAATTTAATTGTACTTATGCTAATTGTTTTTGTTTTTAAAAATTAAATTAATTAAATTGAATTATATTAACATATTGAATTTAATATAAATTAATGTTATAGGTAATTATTTAATTACCTACAGCATTAATAGTACTTTATAATATCTGAAAGAATTTTGTAAAACGAAAAATCAAGAAAAATTATTTAGGATAAATTATATCATCTTTAACTTGGCATCTCTTTAAGTTCGATCTGGATATTAAATATGCATATAGATGTAGGTTCCAGAGTGAAGCTGTTGTTAAAATTTCTTAAGGTCGTTGAAAGTTCAAGTTCACTTATCTTTATCGTATCAGAGATGTCACTTTCTTGTCGTTCTTGTTGAAAATTTGAAAAAGTTACACGTGCACACAATTCAATTTCACATTTTTCTTAACGTCTCCCTCAGAGTTTAAAGGGAATTAAGAAGTTATTATGATAGATCAGCTGTGAAAATTTATTGCTGACCATTTTTCTCTTTATTGAACTCGCGATTTTCTGCAACTGAGATTCTCTGCAATAAAGAAAATATCGTCTACTCAGGGGCTTTTCTATTTTTATAGATTTAAGCATAAAAGTTTCATGATAAATAGAGACGATTCATAAAGAAAATTTTAACCTAATGTAGATAATAAAAATGTAATGAACAATCATCAGATAATATACAATATTTTTATATTACCTTAAAATTTGCCGCAAATAAAATGTTTGTTTGAAACAAATAAGTATATTTATATTTATGAAAACAAATATAAATTTTTATTTATTTCAAATCACATTGTTTTTATTTCGAATGAAAATTTTTTCTATACAGGGTGTTCCAAAAGTATGGAAACTTGCAAATATCTCGAAAAGTACGAATTTTCGTAAAAAATGTTCAATACAAAAGTTGTTTCAAACAAAAAGATCAACATTGTTGAAACCAAAAAATTGGGCCCCGGGCCCAATGTTGGGCCCTACAATTAAAAAAGTAGTTTTCTTAAATGAGACCACTAATTTTGAATATCAAATTCGTAATCTCCATAAAATTCTGCGTTCAGACATGTGGTATAAGTGCCCAAAATATTGGGCCCAATCCAAGATATCGGGCGCAACATTTTCGACAAAGAAATAAATTTAAAAAATCGTATCTTTGGGGGTTTTTGGGGTCACAGGATTACAAAATTCAAAACTACTTTTCAAATTGGGCACAGAGCCCAATGTAGGATTCCGCGGCCCAATGTAAGGCCCACAGTAAAAAAATAAGTCTAAATGCCAAAAATATTGGGCCCAATATTTTTGGCATTTGTACTACAAAACTAAATCAAAAATTTCATGACGATTACGAAATGGATACTAAAAATTAGTGGGTTTTATTTTAGACAACTAATTTTTTTACTGTGGGCCTTACATTGGGCCGCGGAATCCTACATTGGACTCTGTGCCCAATTTTTAAAGTAGCTTTGAATTTTGTAATCCTGTGACCCCAAAAACCCCCAAAGATACGATTTTTTAAATTTATTTCTTTGTCGAAAAATGTTGGGCCCGATATCTTCGATTGGGCCCAATATTTTCGGCATTTATACCACATGTCTGAACGCAGAATTTCATGGGGATTACGAATTTGATATTCAAAATTAGTGGTCTCATTTAAGAAAACTACTTTTTTCATTGTAGGGCCCAACATTGGGCCCAGGGCCCAATTTTTTGGTTTCAACAATGTAGTTTTTTTTGTTTGGTACAACTTTTGTATTGAACATTTTTTACGAAAATTCGTACTTTTTGAGATATTTGCAAGTTTCCATACTTTTGGAACACCCTGTATATGATATTTTATTAAGGGATTTTAATACCTTAAATTTCAAATGAAGATAATTTTTTTTATTTTAATACACCTATAATTTTTAATGTTAGTATAAACATTTTATACAAAAGAACCTTTTCTTTATTTCTAGAGTTGCTATATAATGCATATGAACAATAACTTTTGTCATAAAAGTTTACAATTTCCTCAAGCTCTTAAACGATAAGTATACACAACGAAATATTCTTTTGATCGTCAAGTTGTAAATTGTCTCTTTAAAGTAATAGTCAAGTTATAATTTTAAACAAAAAATCCTCGTAAATCTTGAAACAAACTTTTGCGTTAAAATTATATTTAATGCATCTTAATAATTAACAAAATGATAAACAATAACAAAAAGCGTAAAATAAATAGAACGATTTCTAAAAATAATAATTAATTTTTGTTGTACTTTCAGAACAAAAAATAATATAATTTATGTGTTTAATAAAAAAGTATATTTTAAATCCTGTTATAAATATATTCTTTAATTTAGATTATTTTTAAGAATATACTTAATTTAAGAATAAATTATATTGTAAATATTCTTCAACAAGTGCTAAGGATAAATATATTCTTAATTTCAAAATAATTTTTTTGTCGACATATAAAAATGAAAAAATACGTTAATAAAGAATCAAAGTTAATTAAAACGATGGACAGAATTGTAAGCACAATATGTTCATTCAGTGTTTAGTAAAGCCACTAAATTCAAAAAACCCCTTTTCCGAGTTGGCCGAAAAAATTGACTTTTCCTGCATTCACTGTTGAACTGCAATTATAATGCTAGCAAATAATTGGCCCCAAAATTGCACGCTTGTTCCATCGCTTGAGTAAGTGTATAATTTATCACCATTATTCTGATCTGATTTACTTTACCGTGAAAACCCAAGCACACAAACCTCGAGGCAGTTAAATATAATATTTCGATTTTCATTATGTTGTGAATTTTTTCGCAGATAAATAAAATAAATATATGTTTTATTTATTTAAATATTTAAATTATATCACTCTATCATTCATTGTGAAATAATTGACAATTTCAAAACAGAAGAGCATATTAATTATGACACAAAAGTAGTGCTGATCTTAATTTTATGAATTCAAAAATTCTAATATAATTTCGCGGGACATTTTCGTGAAATTTTGTTATATGTTAACTTGTCACGTGCCCTACATTGACCTACTTTCCATGATATCTTTTCGTGCCTTATATAGCTCGGAGGTATAAAATAATAAAAAAGACAATTTCACCATAATTTTATAAAATAAAAGCGAGAGGCAGGGTTTTTCTCTCATAAAAAAGAAGAGAATAGTCGCGGTACTAAGACATAAAGACATTTCGTGGTGCGATCTTTCGTAAATCAGTTTCGCCAATTTTTCTTCGGATGTGTGCGGCTTACTGCATTTTTAAAATGGTTTCACGAGCTAACCAAGACTTTACAGACGGCACTCAATTCATGCGACGAATGCATTACTTCTTCTCTAACACTGGGAGTCACCAAATTGGATTTTTCCTTTATATATATATATATATATATATAAACGACTGAAACAAAGTCGTCAGAATCAATAGTCAATCATATGTATAAAATAAATATAGGTCCTGATAAGACCCTTTGTTTTGTTATGTACAATTCTCACGAAGCGTTGAGGACTCTCTCTTATACGGAACAACGTTCAGAACATCGCAACGAAGTCATCAAGGGAAGAACTTTCTACTGTATATATTTAGATGTGAGTCCCGAAAATTCATGGGCACAAAGAAGACGAAATCACTGTTTTCTTGATGATCTATCAAAGATCCATTTTCCCGTTCACATTTATCATCATCAATCAATTCTACATCGGATATTTCCGGGATCTGCTATACCGACGCCACGTATCGGTTATCGATAGCAGATATTATTTTATTTTTAATATTAATTCATCTGAAAAACACCGAGAAAAGAGGCCGCTGTTTAGCGACGCCTTCGAGCATAGCTCGTCGGACATTTAATCCTCATTATCATCCTGGTGTTCGTAAAGTAAAATTGCTGTTCTTTTTTTCTTATAAAATTATTAAAAAAAGTTACTTGTAATAGTAAGACGAGGCGTCATCGTCGTCATCAATTGGACGGTGAGTCCCAATCCTTTAATTAAAGGTCGTTTCCTCCTGACTCGATTTCTTTATTATAAAAATTGTTAATTTCAAATCAATCAAATGTGAATCTTGTATTTTTAGTCTTCAGCCACAACATTCTATTCACTCGGCATTTTGACGAATATAAAATAAAAAAGATGAATAATCTAATTAATAATAGGGAAATTGATGTTTGAATGATAATGTATTATTGTAAATTCTATACAATTAATGGTGTTTTTCCTTACTTTCCCTTTCCGTGGTCTATTGTTGCCTTTATTTACCCGTGTAGAAATGTCCCTAAGCTTCCCAATGTGATAATGGATTCCGACTAGAACCGCGCTAGAAAATCTAGCCTAGAAAAGTCGTACTCGAACCTGTTTAGATTCTTGTGAGAAATTCAGACTAGAAATATCTGCTGAGATCTCGTTTGAATTCCAGAAAGGCAATTCAAACTAGAAAAATCTGATTAAGCCCTTACTAAATTCTAGCCAGAAATACCTCGAATCGGACTTAGATTATTTTTCGATGTTTTTTTTATTTAAAATATGAATTTAATTATGTTCAATAAGGGACACAAATATTTTTAAAATGTTCGTTTTAGAAATAATAATAAAAAGAATAAATAATAATAATAAATTATAATAATAAAATTATTAAATAAATTAAATTTATTTTTAAATAACACCGAGTGATAGAATCAAAATAATATTATTAATAAATTACATTATTATATATAGTTTCACTTTTTATTTAATTTAAAAATAATATTTAAATTTAAATAGAAAATATCGAAATCGATGTATCGAAGTTTTCAATATATCGATGTTCCATCGTCGAGAATGATGACATGAATGGTGCAAGTGCACATGTCATTTTGTGTGAACCTGAATTTTATTGTTCTTTTGTTTATTAATAATGGAAAATAGTAAGAGGAAAAAAAGCAATCGCGAATGCGTAGCAAACAATATCTTGAGGTGAAATCCGTAGGCGTTGAATTAAATAGAATGCAATATGTTCAAGAGAAATTTATGGATATTAACAATTTAGATGACTCAAATCACTTATCTTCTTTATCAGAAGGTAAATATTAACATAATATTATCAATTTAAGAATATTTAATATTAAGCCAACAAACATGAAATATGTACTTAGAATATTAAAAGTAAAAAATATATTGATTGGTTTTCTAACCTCAAATTTTGTCTTTATGTTAATATCATTATTGCAAATTTTTAATTTTTACTATGATTATTCCAATTTCTACAGGTAATATTATCATTTCTAACTTTTTTATTTATAATTCTGGTTAAAACTTGTATTAGTACTGTTTGGAGGTTAGGAAGTTCAATTAAACTTCACGGCTATAATAAATAGCATAACGGGCGTTTTTAGCTCTACAATTTCAAAAATACACACGGAAGAAAGGACGTTGGATCATTATATAAATATGTTTTTTGGATTTATTAAATATTTATTAATTTTTATTTAATAATAATCGATTAAAGGGAGGTAATAGGGTTCTAGCGAGAACCTTTTACTCCTGGTAGGAAAATCGCAGGGATATCCCTGCTAGATCCCTACCAACATTCGTCGCTGGAGTCTAGTTAAAATGTTCAATCATTTGGCTTTACAGAAAGAGAGTGGGGGGGAAATCATCAGCTATCGAACAATTTCGTCACATAGTCCTCAAGTATTCCGTATAGGAATATATCACGATTTCAGATACACGAAATCGCTAGATTCACTGACCTATATTGAGGAGAAACTTCCATTAGTGTTATCACCATTGACGTGGATTGAGACTTTGGTAGTGTTAGGAGGCATACCTATATGTATATATGTTCGGCATAGTTTCTACTCATCTAATATCAATATCGTCTAATCACTTAAATTAATACGTTTTCTCGAGTCAAAGCTCATAATTGACTGAAGTATGTTATAGCGCACATGCCTTCAATGAGGCAGAGACATTCCTTCATTTGTATCCTATATATAGTGAACAGTTGACTGCAGCCAAAGACCAGGGGTTAAGATCACAAAACATAGACGGAATCAAATTTTGTTTTGTATTAAAAAATAAAAAATGTTATATACCTATTCAAAATAATATCAATAGTATTCAATATAAAACAAATGTTGTTAGATAAAATATACTATAATTTAAATTAGTAACTCACTTTTGACTAATTCAGATTTATAGAGAGTACGAAAGAATTTAACCAACATTCTCTGTGACTAAAATTTATTTTTACTATTTCTTTATAACTAAACTTCAAATACTTTTTCTAACTAAAACATATTTTTATTATTAATTGCAGAACAATTCTTGAACAAGTCTAGGCGCATTTTAATGTTATAAATATATGCATTACTAAGGACCCACTAAAATTACGAAAAATTCGCCAATATACTTTTTAACAATATCCTACTTTCAAGACAAATGTTTCAGTATTTTGTCTGACTATAACTGTATATTACTACTGAATCCAGCTAGAAAGGTAAAGAATTGGAGGATAAAATAAGAATTTGACGTTAAGTAAACTGTCATGATAAACCAATTTGTATGACATAAAATAATTACGAGACAGTTTCACAGTATTATAAATAAAAGTTTTTCTTCTTAGTTTTACGATGACAATTTTGGTATTAACACTTTCAACAATTTCCAAGTTTATGGATGCGAGGCCACATAAATTTATGACATCTGTCAACATGAATGCATTCAACGGACCGCACATTCTGGTAGACTATAGAAAGAGAGAGGGAGAGAATGATCACACCTCCAATGTAATTTATCAAGCATATTTATCGACGTATCTATAAAGGGAATCTTCAAATCATAAGCAATATGTGTCATAAATCATTTTTTTTTTATTATCAATTTAAAGCAGAAAAATATTTTATTTTTCCTTTAACATTTGTAATGTTTCTTTTCGCGACATTTGCATCATTTATGTCATAAATGATTAATCTATATACAGGGTGTCCCAATTTAATCTATCAGGCGAAATAACTTTTAATCAGTTGATTTTACAAAACAATGTTTTAGACAAAAGTTATTGTGCTCAGAGGGGGACATCCAGTGGTAAACTTGAATTTGTCCTAAATGACCTAATTTAGGTCATTTCAAGGTCAACTCATTTTTTTTAAATGGAACCACCTACTTTTTATGCCGGAAATCGATAAAGCAGCATATTCCACGTCGAAATCATTGATGCTCTTTTTTTCGATAGATCGACCTATTTAGGACAAATAGGTCATTTAATTATTATTGTATTTGGGAAAATAACTTTAAACTAATTAATTTTACAAAAACATGTTTCAGTCAAAAGTTGTTGTGCTTAAAGGGGAATATTCAGTGATGACCTTAAATTTGTCCTAAATGACCTGAATTAGGTCATTTCAATTTCAACTCATTTTTTTTTTAATGGAACCATCTACTTTTCATGTTACAAATCGGAAGAGCAGGATATTCTACGTTGAAATCGTTGATACACTTTTTTTCGATAGATCGACCTATTTAGGACAAATAGGTCATTTAATTATTATTGTATTTGGGGAAATAACTTTAAACTAATTAATTTTACAAAAACATGTTTCAGTCAAAAGTTGTTGTGCTTAAAGGGGAATATTCAGTGATGACCCTAAATTTGTCCTAAATGACCTGAATTAGGTCATTTCAATTACAACTCATTTTTTTTAATGGAACCATCTACTTTTCATGTTACAAATCGGAAGAGCAGGAAATTCCACGTTGAAATCGTCCAAGTACTTTTATCGATGAGTCGACCTATCCAGGTCAAATAGGTCATAATTAATTTCACCTACAAGGTTGAGTCTAGTTTTTTTTACATAAAAATTCTTGCCCTGACGATTCCTTGCATAAAAACTTGATCTTTCTTCATGAAAAATTATTTGATATAGACTAGATCTAACCAAGGCCTTGTAGGTGAAATTAATTATGACCTATTTGACCTGAATAGGTCGATCTGTCGAAGAAAGTACTTGGACGATTTCAACGTAGAATATCCTGCTCTTCCGATTTGTAACATGAAAAGTAGATGGTTCCATTAAAAAAAAAATGAGTTGAAATTGAAATGACCTAATTCAGGTCATTTAGGACAAATTTAAGGTCATCACTGAGTCACTGACCCTTTAAGCACAACAACTTTTGACTGAAACATGTTTTTGTAAAATTAATTAGTTTAAAGTTATTTTCCCAAATACAATAATAATTAAATGACCTATTTGTCCTAAATAGGTCGATCTATCGAAAAAAAGAGCATCAATGATTTCGACGTGGAATATGCTGCTTTATCGATTTCCGGCATAAAAAGTAGGTGGTTCCATTTAAAAAAAATGAGTTGACCTTGAAATGACCTAAATTAGGTCATTTAGGACAAATTCAAGTTTACCACTGGATGTCCCCCTCTGAGCACAATAACTTTTGTCTAAAACATTTTTTTGTAAAATCAACTGATTAAAGATATTTTGCCTGATAGATTAAAATGGGACACCCTGTATAATATATGCGAATTTTATCGATTTTTTTTCACACAAATTATTTCGTAAAAAAATTTGCACAAAATTCGTGATTATTTATATATATAATTTTCTTCAGTAATTTATTCTTTATATTTTTCCTTTTTTTAAAAATTTTTTAAATCGTCTTTAAAAAATTTTTTAAAGATTCAAAAATGGTTAATAATTATTTTTATTTTATATTGAAAAAAATTTTGTTTCTAAACTAAAGATTTTGTCAAAAAACTTTTAAAAATTCATATCTGATAAATTTTTTTTATATATATAAATAAATTTAAAAAAAATCTTTATTCATAATTTTTCTGATATTCACTTGAAAAGTAATTAAATTTAAGGAAATTCAATAAAATTTGAATATTATCGAAATAATTACAGTCAAATTCAATTAGCATGTTGCCACCCAACTGTAACTAATACCACATTCCCTTAATTATTAAACTATAGTGGTCATCGAGTAATAACCAACACGTGTTCAATAACCGTAGTCGTATAATTTGATTTGATAAATGCCAAATTTGTATCATATTTACTGCAGCAAAAAAAGTATCTATAGAATAAAATATATATGCAAATTTCTAATTAACAGCCGCGTTTTCGAATGTAACATCTATAATCTCTAAATTACGAATTATCTTCTAAAACGAAACAATGTTACATAATAACAAAGTAAATTCTTCTAAAATATTATTTTACACAACACAATAATTAATTTTTATATTCATAAATTTTTTTCTCTATATAAAATTTCATATTTTATTTTTTATTAAAAAAATTTCGCTTACATAAAAGTTAAATATATTATTTTAATATAAAAGTGCATCTTGTAAACTGTTATTAAATAAATTAATTAGTTAACAAACAATGAAATGGTACATGACATAAAAAAAATTAAATTTACCATGAGCAAATATAAATTTTCTGTTTTAAACTTAAATATACATAACAAGAAGGGAGGAGAAAATTTTAATTAAACTACTTGAATTTTCGTGTACTTTTTTATATTTAATGAAAGGATCAATTTCATGCATAATAAGAAAGAATGAGAAAAAAAACAATGTAAACTAAAATTTAATTTAAGAATTTTAAATTTTAAAAAAGAGAAATTGATCCAAAAATTATTCATGAAAATTGCTTTTGCTGGGATATATTTACAATTGGTGGCGACTCTAACATAGTATCATTTTTCTACCTCTATTATACCCAAGAGAGACACAAGTGGTGTACAGCACAATAAAGTCTTTCGTTGCCATTTCCATTTTCACCTGCGCACACGATTACAAGTTATAAATCACTTGCGAATTCTGTTCTCTTATATATACGAAAACAAAAGAAAATTCGCATTTATTAATTTCTAAATAACTAAATTCAATTATATTTATTGAAAATTGAATACTATATATATACCTATAAATTACAAAATTTTAATAAAGATTTTGTGTGAAAACTTGGTATTGTACACTCTAAAACATTTGTGAGAAAATACAACTATAGAAATGAAGCAAAGTTATATATATGAAATCTACAATTCGAAATGCGTCGAAACTTAATTTCCATTTCAAGTTGAACACATATAACGCATAATTTGCCTAATTTCGGAAACGTCTCTGTTTAAGTTAATTTCCGACTAAACCTGCTTTTCCAATAGTTTCATTTTCGACGTAACTTACATTATGGATTAAAGTCAATTTAATTTTACTTGGAACGATATATATATATATATAATTTTTTTCTTAATTTTGTTTATTTCTGGAAAAGTATTCATTTTATTTAATACGTATACAATATATGGGAATAATATATGTTTAAATAACACCTAATTTTAAATTTAAATTCAGTTAATTTCGAAAATTAAGTAAGTACAGGAGTGGGATTACGAATAGCAACAGCGCTACGAAGATTTTGCTACGTAGCGATTTGAAGCTACATTCATTTAAAAAAAAATTTTATTTAATGGGTGACTCAAGAAAATTGTATCAGTTTCACAGATTTAGATTAGTACAATTATTGTTTCGCTGGTAAAATTCAAAGATAGAAATTATATTATGAGTACTTTTTTAAAGTGGAAAGTATGAAGTAAAAAATTATGGATTCAAGTTAAATTTATTCAAATGATCAAAATGTTTAATCAAATGATTTTTTGTAAATTATTTTATTGTAAAGTAACAGTTTGACAAACATGAAGTTAGAGAATTGTTTCCATCTTCGTGTAGTATTGGTTTGCTACGTAGATAAAATCTTTTAGGAAATTGACATGAATTCTATGTCAAAGGTCTTATCCAGTGGGGTTATGTTTATATTTTCTTTGGAATTACGATCTTGCAGTTTGAGTTTTGAAGAAACTGGCAATGCTATTTTATTTTGAACATCATTTAGAACAAATTTCACTAAAAATTTGTAAGTTTTTAACCCTAAATAGCGAAAAGCGCTACATAGCGACTAGCGCTATTCGTAATCCCACTGCAGGATATTTTACATCAGATAATTACTGTTAGTAATAGTACTGCGTACTCTTATGCAGTACCAAGAAGAACATAATAATAATTAAAAAAATACGGTTCATGTAAAGTAGATCCCAACCTCCAAATGTATGGTAGAAGAGTCTGGCAGAAATGCTGAAAATCTATAGAGTCCTTCATAGATGGAAATTGTTTTCACTAATAAAAAAAAATACTGCATCCCGGAAAATCCGCGAGAAACACTGTTAATTGCGATAAATATTTAAAAAATAAAATTGACTGTAAAATATAAACAAAACGCTACTAGAAAAACTAACGCAAGAGCCGTCTAGCGACCACCGTAATAACGACGAGGCATTTCTGTCAAACTTTTCTACTATACATTTGGAGGTTGGGATCTACTTTACATGAACCTTAACTATAAAAAAAAAGTTCAGAATTATTTTATTATATTAAACCGTCTTTAATTATGCGTTTAATATACTTGATAATTGTTTATAACATGAAGAAACTCCTTAATCAATTATATTTTATGAATGAAAAAATTACAATGATACTCGCTTTCTAACCATCAATATAAAAATTAAATAATATAAAACTTCTACAAATATTATGATTATATAAATTATGACAGAATTTAATTTGCAGTATCTGATAGAACCTTCCCAAGTAGAAATATCCGTAGCTCGCCGTAATTAAACACCGGCATGGTACTGATCCAATACTGGCTGTCGGTATTGACTTTCAGTACTGGCAGTGTACTGACTAATACACCGAATCAGTACTATGTCGGAGGTAAAAAAATATTAAAACCAGTACTGGCAGTACACTGTCATTCACACCGAATCAGTACTATGTCGGTAATAAAAAACATTAAATGAAAAAGTCTTTAAATTATTCCAATAGGTAGAAAACGATGATTTTTTATTTTAAAAAATGTATATTAATTTCTTTCGAATACTTTCCCTCAAAATTTTGGATGTAATTGTAATGTATTATTATATACCTATATAAAATATATTTATGTTTTTTTAGTTATTTTAGTACTCATTGAAATATGTGCATTAAGTTATTTATCATGCATACGATAACAATAAGTTGAGAATTTTTTTCTAATAGTTTTAAAAATAAAGCAAATGTAATTTTTTCACTGTAATTTTTAAATATTATTAATAATTAAATATTAAATTTAAAAAATTTTTTACCATTCATATTTTACAGTCGTCTTTTATTAACTTATTTTTAATTATGTAATTCATCAATCATTTTTGTCTGTTTTAATATTATTTACGGTAAAAATAATTTATTAAAAATATTTAACTGAAATTGATATCCAGTTTTATTTCATTAAATCTTTGTAAAAATTGAAAAAATTTTGTGAGTTTAAAAAATTTAAGAATAAATTCATTTTATTTTCGTGATCAATAGATAATACAAACTTTGAAATCAAAACTTTTGTATTAGGTGAACTACTTCAAGTCAGCACTTCAAGCCAGCGCGGCTGTGCGGTATGCGTATCTGACTTGCGTTCTAAGGGTTTAGGGTTCGATCCCCCATGCGTGCGAGATTTTTCGTTCTTAGTTTTAAGTGTTATAAGTACAATATTTGTTCATATGTAATATCAATTATTAAATTAAGTATAAGTGCAAAGTAAAAAAAATTAAATATCATGAATTTAAAAAAATAAAAAAATTTACAACACAAATTATTTTTTGTAAAATAATTTATTAAAAATAAAATAATTTAATTAATATAAGTGATAATTATTATTTTAATTATTTATTGTGAATAATATTTTATATATTCTAAATAACATTAACTATTATTGGCTTCACATTACCTGTTCGTGGTAAAAATGGGAGTAATAAGCTAATAAGGATGAAATTTGCATTGGAAAGCGTGTTTTAGCATTTTGTAAAAAAGTGAGATTTTAAGTCCGGATGAGTACTTTGCCAGTATTATGCCAGTATTATTCTAGTACTGCGTTAGTACTGGTGAGCGGGACAAAATCAGTACTGGACAGCGTTACCAGCCAGGGTTGGTCCACTACTGGCCCAGTACGGCAGTCAGTACCGTTATACTGACTGGCAGTGTTGGGTCAGTACTATGCCAGTGGCACATTTCTACTTGGGTTTTCATGCAGTAAATAGATGTTTATATTCCTAATAAACTGAAATATTTGATGGTGCGTATTCTTAGGTTACCTTACCCTACTTTAAGATAATTCTTTGTAGTTTAAGGTAATTCAGGATATTTCATGATAATTTACGTTATTTCAGAAAATTCAAATACTTGTAGATAATTTTCAGTACTTCAATGTACTTTAGGTTATTTCACAATAATTGACGTATACTTTAAGAACACAAGTGTACATCTTAGTTCAAGAGTTATTATTTATACCCCTCTTATTAAATATTTTTTTGCCATAGAATAAAAATAAAAGAAAATGAAAAAAATTTTTACTATAATAATGACAAGAAATTAATTTTCATTACATAATATTCAAAATTAATATATAATAATAGTAATGAAAATTAATTTCTTATTATTATTATAATAAGAACTTTCCATTTACAATGTAATGTGAAACAAATTATTATTGTTTTCCCTGTAAGTAATTATGTGAGGTCGTGAAGGGAAATAATTATTAAAGAGTAAGAATAATTATTTAAAGCTAATTTCTTGCAAAGAGAGAGAAACAAGGCACAATAATAGTTTTAGAAGAGAGTTGCATGCAGTGGAGAACACAAGATGGGTTGAAGATAGGGGTAAAGCTGCGGGGGTAAAGGAAAGGGGAGAGATGTATACAAAAGGAATTTTCGAGAAGCATATACTCTGTTTCTCTCTCTCTCTCTTATTCCTGCTAATTAGCCTTCAGTTCCGTTTCGCTCCCGCCATTACGTTTAGAGTGGGAATACGGTAGAGTTGTAAATTATACCGTCGGTAGCAGAACATACTCGATACATTTTCTCTCTCTCTCTCAGAGCACAAACATAGAAGAGAAGCTGCTTGCTACTGGCATAAGCGTAACACGTCAGGCTTTAGGATATCCCTACTGTGCTTAAAGCTTATCTTACAACTGGGATATGGGACATTTTCTAAGACTGCTGCGCTCCACGCTATTCTCCTTGACTCAGGGCTTATATGTAGGTATATAGAATAGAGGGAATGTTTCACTGAAATTGTCCTTGTCAGAAACCAGAAACTCAAGAAACATCTGACGTCTAATACTTTAATGTAATTGTCTAAAGATGTATATTACGTTCCTCTTCTGACATACGTCATATATGTATATATCTCAATTACTTGTTATTAACATCAAAGCATTTATATATAGTCACTATCATACGTCAGTTAATTATTTTTAGCGCTTCCTTAAACCTCTTTCATGCATTCATGTAGTATCAGATAATTATAATTAGACAAAGACATCAAAATTCTTAAAATTTTAATAACGATTGTTGTACCTTGTGTTAACAAAAAAATTAGACTTCGTCAAAATACGTTCAAGGATAACAAATTGGTCAAGTGCGAGTTTTCTTATGATACTCACTTCATTTTGTTAAAATAATAAATTCACGTATTAACAAACCAACTTGCCAAAGTCGTCAGATTAATAGTCGACTCATAATGAATAAATTTGATTCTGATTTGTCCTTTCGTTCTGTTATGAAAACTCTCGCGAGGAATTGAGGATTCTCACCGGATCACAAAGACGTAACTATCTATCATTGAAATTAGAAGTTATCAAGGGAAGAGCTTCCTGGTGTATATATTTGAATGAGAGTCCAGAATAGTCAAGAACACTAGGAAGACGAAATTGCTGTTTTGTTGACGATCTGTCAAATCAATACTGGCAGTCAATTTCCTATGGACTTCTCGCATCAATCAATTTAACGTCGGATAGTGTAGGGATCTGGGTTACCGACGGCTGCGTATCGATTATCGGCCTCGGGTATTATAATATTGAATATTAATTGATCTCAATGACACCGAGAAGAGAGTCCGCTGTTTAGCGACGCTTTCGTGTCTGTCTCGTCAGCCATTTTATTCTCATTCTTATCCTGGTGTTAGTAGAGACAAGTTGTGTTCTATTCTTTTTCGTGTAAAATAACTAAATTTAAAATTTAACAAAATTCTAATTGTGAGACGATGCGTCGTCGTTAAAATGGCGGTAAGTCCTCAATTATATATTATGAGTCGATTTCGTTCAGATTCGATCTCAATATTATTAAAGTATAATTGAATAAACAAAATATAAATCTTGTCTTTCGTCCTTCTGTCATTATTTAACTTTTTCTAAAATTTGAAGTGACTATTAATAAATCGTGTTATTGTTACAAATTTTGTCTCGTTAATGGTGTTTATCCTTATCCCCTCTTTCCGCGGTCTATTTTTGCTGTAAAGTAACAATAGAATTCCTGAGCTGGTTTTAGTTTTTCCTAATTAGAATTATAAAATTTACTTGTCGGGTTATTTAACTATTTTTTTTTGGTTTAGTTATTTTCCATAAAAAAAACTTGGCGTCTTGACAAAATTAATAATTAAAAATGGTAAATAACGTTGATTGTCTTGAAAATAAAATAATAAATAATTAAGAATAAAAATCAATAATAAATTAAAATCAACGTTATAATACGTATGTAATAATGTAGAAAGTATGAGATGGTTTGCTAAAAAATTGTTAAAGTTAAGATAAAAAGGAATTTTAAGCTTTTTTTCAGGAATTTTGAGTTTTTGAAGCGAGGTAATATTTAAGTCAACTTCAAAATGGTTAGCTATATTTTTCGTGAAATCTACACGTGTAATTAAATATGTGTACCAAGTTTCAGTTTTTTAGCTCTGATACTGTAAAAGTTAAAACGGGGTAGGACTCGCTTTTTTCCGAAATATCAAGTTTCTGGAATATAAGTAAATTCAATTTCAATTGGATTCGCTATAAGTTTTGTTTAATCTACTTGCAAAAATACGTATGTATACCAAGTTGGAGCTCAATCGGTTAAAATCGCTAGGTATTAGAGGGGGGTATGATTTTATGGACGGACATGAGTGAAACCATAAAGGTTCCGTTTCGGTTCACTGCGTGAACGGAACCATAGAGATAAAATTTTTTGAAGAATTAATTAAATTTTTTAAAATTTTGTATCTGTAGTAAAAGTGAATTTTTGTCGGCCGAAAGTGTTTAAACTCTAGTATTTTTACTATTAGTAGTAAAACTGAGCAAAACTTTTCTAAAATTTTAGATTTTTGAGATCATTACATTTAGTCAGATTTCTGTCCGACTAAAATTTACTATAACTACTGTCACTGAAATTAAAGGACTTTAAACACTTAAATAACAAAAAACAAAAACTTACTTTTAATATTACCTCAAAGTGACACAAAATGTACAGTTCTATTTGTCTGAAACTTATTTTTAGTAATGCTATAAAAAAATTACAAGAATTGAATAGTCTATTTTTTCATATTACTAATACAAAAATCAATGATCAATTTAATTAATATCTAATTGGTGTCGGCCTTGAAACTTAAAAAGATATGTCATATCTTTATGACACGTAAAAAATAGTTAATTAAATTGATTGACAATATTCTAGAAATATAATTGAGACATTTCATATGAATAGACGGGGACATTTCTCCAATTTTTTTCAATATTCGATAAATTGTAGTGATACTGGTGTTAAATAAAAGTACAAATGAATTTAAAATTTTTAATATTTTTGCAGAAATTTACAGTAAAAAATTTTAAAAATATTTTTTTGCTTCACTTATAACTTTTTCTTTATTAAAAATAGAAAAAAATGTTAAGAATGTTTTTTTACACAGAAGACCTTAAACTTTTAAATAAAAATTATTTTCTAAAAAGAATATTAATTTTTAAACAATTTGTTTAAAAAATAAAATTTGATTATATTTTTTAAATATGTTTTTCCTCTTTTTGAAGCGTGAAAAAATCATGAATTTTAAAAACCCCATTTCAATGTTTAAAGTAACATTTTTAAAAATATTCAGACTAAAATTTACTTGTACTACTTATACTCAAATTTTTAATAGTTTGATAATGTTGAAAATTTAAAACGTTTTGTCTAACTGCAACTGTCTTCTTTTTTATTAATAAACCAAAATCGAGATAATTTGAGGAGCAAGTTTTCAAAACCTGATAAATCCATATTTTCTTATTTCGAGAAATTCAAACAAATGACTTTCCACACATAACCACTAGAGTTAATTTTAAAATAAAAAATTTAAAATAATTTATTTCTATAACAATGTTTTTATATTCAAGACGTTATGTTTCTAATTGAACTTTGTCATAATTGAGTGATTTACAGGTTTTGGTAATTTTTTCTAATACAAAACATACAAATTGTAAATCATCTTGGTTATGTCAATAAGTTTTTAAATAAAAAATTTGTAATTAATAAATTTTTTTTCTTAAATTTAACAGTGACAGATCGATTTGTGAGGTCCTTAAAATATTAAATTTATGGTTATCTCCATTTTTTTGAAAAATGGATTTATCAAGTTTTGAAAATTTGCTCCTCATTTAAAATGTTTTACATGACAGAAATTGTCTTTAATTTATAAATATTTTATCCAATTTTAAAATATGAATGCGTTTTCTCAAAAATTAATGACTAGGAATAGTTTCTCTTTCTCTGTTTTTTTTCCTTTGAATTAATCGAAAATTTTACATTTATATATTGAGTATAAGCTGTATGAAAAATGAGGATTTGCAAAATAGGATTTTCGTTAATTAATTTTTCGGATTAGTGTCTTTTAAAATACGATTCATTGAAACATGTAGAGAATTAATTCTGTGGAAATTAATGTGATTTGTTGAAAGAGATGAATTTTATAGAATATTATTATAAAAGTAGGGTCAGCCGGGATAAATCCGAACGCTAATTATTTCAGCTTAATTAAAACTTTACAAAATAAGTTAGACATGAGAATTTTTACCTCAGATCCTCTTCAAGAGATTCTAAGTATTATCCCATTTTTCGTTTGATAAATTAGCAACAGCATAAACAAAGATAACGAGTATTGCAAAAAAGATTGAAAATCAAAGATGACACAGTATTTTATCTCGTATTTGAAGAAAAAGAAGCTAAAAATTCATTTTATTATTTATAATTGTTTGTTTTGAATACTAGAACAGAAACTATTTTTGATTTTTGCCTTCTGTAAAATTTTATTAATAATATCAGACTGTTCGTATTTACCCCGGAAAATTGGAAAACCAGGGTTTTTATTAAACACAAAATTGTTTTTATTTGATTACACTATTATTTTAACATTATAAAAGTACATAGAAAAAAGTTTTTCTTTCTATATGTATCCTCGTTAGTCATTAATAAGCAAAAATTTAATCTCTGTTCACTCGAAGGAGTGTTCCACTTTTTTTGCCAAATGGTTTGTTGAAAAAAGTTTTTCAGGATCTTAATAAAATTTGGTATTCTAGGGTTTTTGCATTTATATATGATGCATTATTACATAATAAGTTTATTATCGTATTTTCTTTTGAGTTTTTATATAAGTTTAACAACTGCAATACTTTAAATTTATTTTCCCTAAGATTTTTCTGAAATACAGTGGTGTTTGTATTTACCCCGGTATTTTAGGTAAGTTGCAAAGTATCGAGGTAAATACGAACGCTAAGTTTCCTGCGATTGTAATTTATCAAAAAAATTTGCTACCCCATAAAATTGTTCTATGGAAGTTAAGTAACAACTTCATGCACCAGAATACCGGAAGTATTGTCTTTTAAAAGATAAAACTTATGTTATTGTTGAAACGTACTAAAAGCGTTCGGATTTACCCCGGCTGACCCTCAATGTTGACATTGAGAAAATTATTTTATTAATATTAATATGAAGTTTCAGTGTTTTTAAAAATTTTATCCCAACTTTCACTTACTTGTATTTATATATATATATATATATATATATATATATATATCATTTTCAAGTTCTAACCAGTTGTTTTATTCTTGTATTCTCGTAACTTCTTGAAACATGGTTACAACTTTGTTTCATTTACTTTTTTTCTTTTGATGGTATTGTGCTTTTACGTTGTTTGCCAAAAGTTTTCAGCAAAGATTGTTATTCTAAAATTTGTTTTTATTTAAACTTATTATTACCGCACAAGGTCTCAAAAATTTATTTACATAATTTTACATTTACATTTCATAAAATAAAGGTACAACAAAAAATATTTTTATCATTTAATTTTCTGCAAAAATTAATTCACGAAAATCTAAATTGTTAGTTTCTTTTCAATTAATTTGTCAACAAAAAAATATATTTTTATTAAAAAAATGTCTTCTTTTTTTGTGAAATATTAAAAAAAAAATTTCACGATCCATTTAATTAGTTGATAAAATAAAGTTGCGAAAAAAAAATTATTGAAATTGAAATATATTTATAATTTGCCATTTTTTTTGTTACCATTATTATAAATATTGGCTTAAAAATATAAATGATGAATAAAATGTTGACTTTGGTTTTGAAATATACATATATTATATTCATATGGAGTGTAGGGGAAAATTAAACGCTTTACTTGACTATGAATTGTATGTGAACGTAGAGCTTAAATGGTATTAGAAATATTCTTATCACTCAAATGCTGCTTGTCATACATTTCACGGGATTATATAACATTTACTGTCACGTCTCCGTGACTCTATGTTCCCTGAAGGTATATTATGTGTGCTCACGACATTATATGTAATGTGGAAGTTGCATTTACCCGCAGTTAAATTCTACACTCAATACACACTATGTTTCATCACTTTCCATGCGCTTATACCTTTTCACTGCATTAATTATTCAAGGAAATTCATTTACAAACAGAGATTTCCTATTTGTTTATATATACATATAAAATAAATTTCTCATCATATAAAATAAAAGCAAATATAATGTATATAATGTATACTTTATCAAATATGACTTTATATATCGCGTAAATATTTCCACGAAGTAAAATGGAAAATTTATATATGTATATATGTATTTATATAAACCAATAATCTTTCTTGCACGTAATTTTATTGAATTATTCTAATCCGATTTAAATGCAGAACACAAATAAATTGAATGTTTAGTGAGATGGAAAAATATTTTGTTCCAATAATGAAATCTTATTATTCCGATAATATTTATTTCTTCTTTTTTTACTCAAAAAAAGAGAATTTTGTTTTTCATTAAAATAAATTAAAATAATTTTTAAATGGAAAAATTTTTTTGCTTTACTTTGTGTACGTAAAAAAGAGGTTTTTATTGTCAAAAGTAAAATTTACTATTTGATTATTTGAGATTTCACTTTAATTAATCATAACGCGTGTATTAAATATAATTTTCGTGATTTAAAAGTAAGAAGATTTTAATTTTGTTTGAAGTTGTAAGTTAACAGAGATGAAAGCTTGTTGTTATAAATTCATGTAACACAATTTCTATTATGCCACGAAAAAGTAGATTTATTATATAAAACATAATTAATATGAGCATTAAAACTCAGGGTACTGTGATGCTTTTTCAAAGAGAATTTATCACTTTTTCAAAAGAGAGAGAGAGAGAGAGAGAGAGGAATTTTAAATTATTAAATGAAGTAATTGACGATAAAAGAAAAATTTTACAAAAGTATTATATAATTCTATCAAAGATGGTGTCTAGATGATAAGATAAATGCTCAGAAGTGATAAAAATGAAAATATTCAAAGTAGGTCATGGTAGTAAAACAGGTCATAGTACGTCTTAAAATTGAAAATACAAATTACTCACAAAATTGTATTCGTCACATTTTTAAGGGGGAAAAGTTCTCAATCCTTCCTCAAAATTTAATTCATTTGAGGAAATAAAATCTAAATTTTCTTTTGTCATCTTTTTATTTTTCAGGGTGTGTAAAAACGTTTTTTTTTATGGAAAATAAGATAAAACTATAAATGTAAATCGTGATAAACGTATTAATTAAATTTTGAAGATAAGAAGAAAATAGAAAAATTAAACAGAAAAGAAATTAAAATTTTTAAAATGCTTTTCTTTAAGTTTTTATATTTTACTTGTTTGGTATTAAAAATATAAATAAAAATTTTTTAAAATCATTCAATTATTTTATAAACTCTAAGAAATTTGATTTATTCAATTTGAATGTATTTGTGAAGAATTATTTTGTACTTTCAACTGTTATTTCACGTTATTCAAATTAAATTAAACACAGAAAATAATGATGAAGCATTGATTGATTCTGATGAGAAAATTATCTTGGCTACTATATTTATAAGATTATAATTCTTGCACTTTACGTATGAAACAAATTATATGATAATATGAATTTTAAATAACAATGATTTCTTAAATATTCTTGGCATTTTTCTTGGTAAATTAAAAAAAAAAACTTGCCATAAAATACGATGAATTTTATTTTTCATTGAAAGTGTAATGATTCATTATTTAATGAAATTGCTACAAAAATAAATTAATAGGTTTTATTTCAAAAGAATATGCATTAAACATTTCTGTAAAATACTTCATTCATTAATTCATAAAGCCATTGTTTTAATATGTTACTGTGATAATTTCACGCGAGTTCATCTTTTATTTTCAAATTTTCTGTATAAAATTCAAATAATGTGAATCTTCTTAAGTCAAATTTCATTACAATTTTTTCTGGAACATATAAAGTGAAAAACTATTCTCAATCTCAAATATCTGATGAATGAATTCAGTAGAGAGCAATTATTGGAAATTTCTTTTCTATTCTATTGTATAAAAGAAAAAAAAATTGATCAAAATTGCTTATTGAATTGGAAAATACTTCATTAAATGAGATATACAACCACATTTCAAAGCA
The DNA here is from genome assembly GCF_019393585.1 of Leptopilina boulardi. Taxonomy (NCBI): domain Eukaryota; kingdom Metazoa; phylum Arthropoda; class Insecta; order Hymenoptera; family Figitidae; genus Leptopilina; species Leptopilina boulardi. Next base: position 690,230 of record NW_026137937.1, on the reverse strand, counting down.
ATCGTTAATTTTATCCAAACAAAGTAAAAGGCTCATATACGAATTGTAATTTCATTACTTTCGTAGGTAATACCATTACGTTCATAAGTAATTTCATTTTATTCTACGTTTTTTAAATCAATAATAAAAAAAAAACCTTAAATAACTGAATGAGATTATACAAAATTTGAAACAATGTATTAAACTAAAAATTAAACACGTTTTGTTTAGTAAGCGGTATACAAATTCTTTAATCTTCTTACTTATTCTTTCGGAATAAATTTGTCACTGATTTTAATTATGTTTTCTAATTAAAATATTTATCTTGAGCAAAATAATTTTAGTATGCAATAATTAACTTTTTTAAAAAATTTTATTCTTTTTTCATTAAACATTTAATTGAATTTAAAACTTTAATTTTCTTTAATTGAAAATTAATTTTATAATTTTTCCATTATAATTACTTTGTTAACTACAACATATATTGCAAATATTTTCATAATTAAAACTATATGCGTATTAAATTATCAATCAACTAAGAATTGATTTTGCCAATTTTCTTGAAATCATTTTCATTTACATTGAAATAAACGATAAGCATCAAAATTTAGTAAAATGAAAATTAATTTCAATTTATATGCAATTAAATTGTTTCCGTTTATGAATTTCTACATTTAATTTTCTCATTATTTTGTAAAACTTTTAATAACTAAAAATTAATCAGTTTAAAAAATTATTATTTTATAATAATTTAATTAAAAAGAAAATTATTGAAAATCATACAATAAATTTCTAATAAAATAAATTTCCACTGCACTAATTACACTTTTAAAAAATTATCATTCTCATCGTTTTTTCTGATCTATTGGTAAAAGTATATAATGGTAAATAAACTGACCTTACCAAAGTAATTACAACTTTCTTATCTCGAGCTTATATCTTATTTTTCCAATGCAGTCATTTATCTTTTTAAATGTATTTATACGTAGGTAAAAAATTATATAATTTGTAATTGTCTCTTTGAATTTAATATATAGTATCTTTTTCAACAGCATGTAATTTTTAAGTCACGTGATCTTAACTTTTTGATAATTTTTCTCGTAAAATATTAAATGAATTAAGTTGATATTTTATAAAGAAATCTAAGTTATATGATAATGAAGGGCTGTGATTTGCGAAAATTGTAATATTTGTTGAATTAGTTATTATAAAATACTTTGAAATCATTAGAAAATCTGAATAGTGATGTCATTCTTAACCTCAAATTTTGTTACAATTTCCAGGTATTTTATTATAAATAATTCAACAAAAAACATAATTTTCACACATCACAGTTATTTATCATATTTTATACTTTCACACAAAATATCAACTAAATTCATTTAGTATTTTACGAGAAAAGTGGTCGAAAAATTAACATTGTGACGATCACGTGACCTAATGCTGTTAACTTTGACAAAAATTAAGTAACAAATAAAATTTCACATTTATTTTAGGTACAAAAACAATGCAATTCACTGAAAAAGTAGTATAATTTTCGATTAAAAAAAATTAAATTAAATATGAAATTGATTTGTAATACAATTTGTGTTAGATTTGGTGAAATTTGAAGGCAAATCCCAGCAACAAGTATAAGACTTTTCGTGGCTTTGATAACGTTAGCACGTTTTCGAGAGCTATACATACACGTGACCAACTTTACCTATTATTCTTCGATTTTATCTTGATTGTCACGTGAGGGGGCAAAGAGGTATTCAATGCACGATTGCAAAAGTTTACACTGACAATTTGCTTAAAGATGTTATAAAAAAGATTTCAATTGATTTTTTTTTTCATTAAATGATGATTTCACGTTTTCACGTGAATTTGCACATTTCAATAATATATAAAAGTAGTTTTACAAATAACAAATAACAAATGTAAAGAATAATTTTTAATTTGGAACAATTAAACTTAAAAGGAAAAACAATTTTAAATAACATAATTCATTATTCTTGAATTAATTTTACATTTGTAATTAGTAGTTTAATTTTATTAATTAATTACAAGTTTAATTAAATTAAGTTAGTATAGTTGGTAATTTACTAATTTTATAATTATACATTTATTTTTTTCCTCCATCTTTTTAATGATTATTTTCATCTCAATATTTTAGGGTTTTTTTTTTAAATTACGAATCATGCAGAAACAAATTTGCCTTCTGTTTTTCAATGTTTTAAAAAACAAATTTCAATAAATCGATCTTTGCAAGTTTTAAATCTTTTATAGGTTATTGACTGATTCTAAAATTAAATTCTTATCTTTACAATTAACAGTGAAGTTTGTATCCTTATTTCTGTGTTCTCTTTGAAAAAAAACCTTTAGTCAATTATTTACTCACATCAATCACATTGACGATGAAGCACCCAATAATGTAACTTTGTCAGCACCTTTGATGCACGCGCGGAAACAGGAAATCGACTGACGTAGGTGTTAAAAGGCTTACAATTAGAAATTGAGTTTCAGACAAATTGCCTGATTTTTAAATTACCTCCGTAATAATAAAATCTCATTTTATAATTCAATAGAAAATTTACTTTTGCCGGGTAAAGTTTTTTTTTTTTAAAGTAAATAAAGACGGTAGATAAAATTTTTGATGAAGTTTTATTTCAAGTAAGTATAAAAAGTAATTATTTAACACGGAAAACATTGACCTAGAGACAGGGAGTCGATTACGTTTTTTTTTCTTTTAATTCCACATTGCGAATACCACGTTTTGGATTCTACATTCCGGATTCCATATTCCAGATCCCACTTTCCGTATTCTTATATAAGATCTAAAGTACGAATTGTGGAATCCAAAATGTGGAACACAGAATATGCAATCCAGAAAGTGAGGTTTTGGAATGTTGAGTTTGGAGTAGGAGGGGTTGGAATGTTGTGCTTAGAGTGGGCGGATTTTGGAATGTTGAGCTTGGAGTGTAAAGGTTTTTGGAATGTGGTGTTCGCAAAGTGGGATCCGGAAAAAGTTATATAATCTCCCCCTGGAGATTCCATTAAAATTCCGACAATATTGTAACGGAATTCCGATTAATTCTTTTTTAATTTTTAGAGTCCTACATTAAAAAAAATATTATTATTATAAAATAGAATTTTTATCATAAAACTTTCCTAAAAAATGTTATTTTTTATGTAATATTATTAGACCTGTGCAAAATAAATCGAACCGAACTGTTCGAATTTTTACGCCGAGTTCGAATGTCGAAAATAAGACATTCGCGTCAGCCCAGTTCGAATGTCGAAATCCGACATTCGAGTCCGTCCAGTTCGAAGGTCGAAAATCCAAAATCTGAGTCAGTCCAGTTCGAATGTCGAAAGTTCGAAATTCGAGTCAGGGTCATTAAAAACCGAACAAAATTCGATTCGATTCGAACAGTGCACAGCTCTAAAAAAATCCCTTTCAAAATCAAATACAATTAATCAGCATGTTTCTATTATTTTTTTACATTAAAATAACACGTATTACCTTCAAAAAAACCTACCAATTGTACCTAAAGTGCAATAGAATAAGAATAATCAATTTATTTCGATTTTTTTGGATAGAATGTTTTCCTGGAAAATGAAAAAATCCCTTTCAAAGTCAAATAAAATTAATCAGCATGTTTCTATTATTTTTTTACCTTAAAACAACACGTATTACCTTAAAAAAAAGCCTACCAATTGAACCAAAATTGCAATACAATAAGAATAATCAATTTATTTCGTTTTTTTTAGATAGAATGTTTTCCTGGAAAATGAAAAAATCTAGACCTGTGCAAAATAAATCAAATCGAACTGTTCGAATTTTTACGCCGAGTTCGAATCAGCCCAGTTTGAATGTCTAAATTCAACATTCGAGGCAGCCCAATTCGAATTACAAAAATTCGACGTCCGAGTCAGCCACGTTCGAATGTCGAAATCCGACATTCGAGTTCGTCCAGTTTGAATGTCGAAAATCCGACATCCGAGTCAGTCCAGTTCGAATGTCGAAAGTTCGAAATTCGAGTCAGGGTCATTAAAAACCGAACAAAATTCGATTGTATTCGATTATTGCAAAGCTCTAAATATTATCTTAGAGTAAAACTCAAAAGATTTAAAAAATTGGATTTCCGTTGGAAGTTCCGACGGAATTCTGATGGAATCTCCAGGTGGCACTTTCCGGGGAATCTTTCCAAGTGGGTTAGAATATTAATATGTTTTTTTTTCTTATATAAAAAATTTTGTTTTAACTTTTCAACTTTTTCAACACGCGTTAATACGCAATGCATTTTATATCGAAATGTTGGATACTAATTATTTGCTTATAGTACCTATAAAATAATTTTTATAATTTTCTCTTATTTTTGGGAGTTTTGAAAACATTTATTTTTTTGTTATTTTATTAAATATTTATAATGAATTTTTAGATTTATTTTTGAGAATTTTTAATTGTGAAATTTATTCGATTTTTAGAATATTTTATTATTTTGATGCAATTAACTATTAATTTTTATGACTATCAAGTTTGTTTACTTATTTTATATTTCATTATTTAAATTGTATTATTCGAACAAAATGAAGTGACAATTATAAAAAAAAAACAAATTATACAAATTGAAATATTTTACAGAATGTAGCTGTATTAATTTCCACTCTATTGTCGTTTATTTAATAAAATTCTAATAATTTTTATTTATTATTTTAGGTTATTTGTGCGTGATAAAATGTCGTGTCGCAGTGTGTGAAAGGTATATAAGAATAGAATTCTTTAGAAAAAATCTAAAAAGAGTTTGCGCGCGAAAACTTTTTTATTAATATAAAAGTTTTGCCATACTCATGCAAATATACACACTGCTGTTTTATATGATATATATATACTTATATTGTCTAGACATTTTATTTTTCGTAAATTTTATTCACTTTGACTACTTTGCATAAATAGAGAGGGTACTTCTCAATCGCAGTTCAGTAATGTGATTCTTTCTGATTTAACAGCAACATTACCATCTCTGGAATAAATTTATCTATTGGATAAATCGATTTTATTTGAGCAGCGACAGTTCGATTTCGAGTAAAGAAGCTTTACTTTGAGCCATCTTAGTGGCGAATAAATTTATCAGACGTGAAATCAACGAATTCTTTAACTACTCAAAAAGGTAAATGATTAAATTGTTTTTCTTCAATATATACTAAATCGACGTGAAATTGAATTTTCATTTACGAATAATATTGAGAAAAAAATTGTATCTTTTCATGAAATGAATTTTGAAATTAAATTTCTTTTTAAACCCGCCTGAGTTGACATTATAATTTACATTTATATTTAAAAAATTTGAAATACGAATTGAATGTATTTACTATATTTGAAGAGCAGGGAGATTAATCTTTTAAGCACTTTTAGAGAATGAATGTCTTTGAAATTTTATCACAATAATAACGGAGGGTTCGAATATAGATTGAAAAGCATTTTTAATAAATTCTTTCGAAATGAAACGTTATACAATTGAAATTTTTTAAACTATATATACATATACATAATAAGAATGAGAATCGGGGAAAAAAGGAGTGTCTTAATTTAGACTTTCGTTGATGGAAAAGTTTTGAATTAATCATCCTGCAATCGCTATAGATGGAAAAGTATTGAGAGCTGAAAGCCGCAACGTCAATATACAACATTAAAAGGATGATTGATATTCTCTCTTGAATCAACTTTGCTGAATATATACTTTATAACCGTATATGGACGCCTTACATAAGGTTTTCAAATTTTACTCTTATCTGCATACTTTGCATATTCCTCTTATTGAGAAAATGTATTATAAGAAACAAGTTAAAATTAGTAATAAAAATTCACTCTTTTATTATTTTTAACATACGAGTTTACTTTTTAAAATATTCTCATTAATTTCCAATTTAAACAGTTAATATAATATAATAATAATTAAAAACTTATAATTTAATCCCATTATTTCCATTAACTAAAGATTAAATTAATGAATTACTGAGAAAAGGAATAAGATAAATTTTAGTTGAAGTTAGAGTGAAACGAATTTTTATTTAATAAAGGTGGAAAATTGTTAGGTTAGGTAAAATAATTTAGTGAAAATTTCGTTAGTGTTTAATAGAGGTAGATAGGAATTAGGGGATGCCTGAGGAACTGCGAGTCCATCTAGTGACTAGTGAAGGTTCTAACTTCATTATTCTCCATGCCCATTTCGAAGTTCTCATTCTCATTTTTCCCTTTCTATTTGCGATTCTATCACTCCTAAAGTCCACTGAATTCTCCCAATGCAAACCAACTATATTCTTATATAGCTATACATTTAATTCAACCGAATTTAGGTCCTCTTATAATATGTTCAAGGAACATTTTCTTCAAAAACCATGATTTGATTATATATATATATACCTATTATTAATTTAGGTAAAATACCCGTTATATTTGGTTTTAATTTATTTATTGGAATTGTAACTAATTGTTACAATTGTTGAGTTTATGTTATTTATTGATTTTTACTTTAAATTTCGATTTTTTATTATTATAATTTTAAGACAATCAACGTAAGCTAAATTTTGTAATTATTATTAATTATGCCAAGACGCTAAGTTATTTTATGAAAAATAACTAAATCAAAAATAATTAAGTAGCCTGAAAAATAATATTTATAATTCTAATTAGGAAAAACTAAACCATCTCAGGAATTCCATTGTTACTTGACAGTAACAATAAACCGCTGAGATGAGGGGGATAAGGAAAAAAACCATTAATGACACACAATTTAACAATAACAAAATTTATTAATATTCACTTCAAATTTTAAAGGATAATGAAAGTAGTAGAAGGCCGATAAATCAAGATTTATATTTATTTGTTTAATTTAATTTTCAATAAATAATGAGATCGACTCGGAACGAAGCCGACTCGTTTAAAAATTTTTTTTTTGGGGCTCACCGTCCATGTTAACGGCAACAAAGTCGCCTCGTCGCGCTATTTATAATTTTTACATTGTTAGTTTACTGTTACAAAACTCGAACAAATTTATTTAGATGTTAAAAAAAATGTTTAACTTTATAAAAATCGTTTATTTAAACAAATATGAGAAATTAAAACTAATACCGTAATTTTCTATTGCGGCGCATTTGTATCAATTTCGGTGACCAAAATTACGTGTATTTTGAAGATACTTTACCCGCCGAAATTGGGGCCAATGGAAATCTTAAAAATGTTTCAATTACGGCGAGGGAAAAAATTTGATCTCAAATAATTTAATTAATAATTGTTTAAATGTTCATCTTCATTAGTAATTGTATCAAAAAAAGATTAAAATAATTTTTTTTAATCATTTTGCAACAGTTATATTAAATATAATAGTAATAATAGTTATTTTTTATGAACGCGCCGTAATTGATGCACTTACACTAATATTTAAAAATATTTAATTATTTATTTCTCTATTTCTTATTTTTAAGTTTTGCTCTTAAATAATAATTTTATTGAAAGTTCTACGTATAAGAAAGTGCTATTTGACGTGTAATATTTTTTATAATAAAGTGTAATACTCAGTAATATATGTGTAATACTTTGTAATACAGTAATATTTTGGTAGTAGTATGTAATAATTGTAAAAAGTGTAATACTAAGGTAATAATAGTAATATGTGTAGTTGTAGTCAAGTGTACACAATTTTTACTAGTAAATTCCCCCTCGGAAATTATTAATTTATTATTTAAACAAAATGAAGTGAGTATCAAAGAAAACAATTTTTATAATTTAACATTTTACAGCCATTGTGGCTGGATTCCCACCCTGGTTTAGTTTATTTACAAAATTTATTTAAATTTATTATTTTTAGGTCGTTTGTACGCGACAAAATGCTTCGTTACAATACATATTGTAAACTTTAAAAAATTATTGTTATTAAATAAATTAATTGAAATCAAAAATAGGTTACATGAGAAGACTCGAATAAAATAATTGTTTTGTGCATCAGTCCTTTCTTAGGACACAATAAAAAAAATTAAATATCAGAGGGAGAAATCAAAAAACTAAATTATTAAACAAATCAAAATATACTTAAATATCAAATGTCCTAACTGAGTGAAAGCTTGCACGATAAGCTCACCGAAAGATTGCAGTGTAAGGTTACTGCAAGATTGCATAATAAGATTATCGAAAGATTGCTCAATGAGCTTGCAAGGTAAACTTGCCGCTAGGTTATGTGCTATTTGGGTTCTCAAATTTTTTGTTATTTCATATAGAGTATTTTTAAATTAATAAAGGAAATTGTAACTCTAAAAAAATTTCTTTACTGACAATTTTTGAAATTATCTGTTTTCAAAAAATGTTTGTAATTATGCAATATAGTGAATTTGAAATAACGCTTGGGAAGGCTCAGAAATCAGTGAAACGTGTAAAGCTTAAAATGTTGTAGTTTAGAGACTATGAAAGCTAACAGAACAGTGCCTTGATCACTTGGGATCAGGGTTCTGTTAAACACGTTTGACCACCTTGAAAGTTCACCGAATTTCTGAACTTGACGGATTACGTAACATAAGTTATAAAGTTAATTTAGCTTTCGTTCTCATCAAGAAAAATGATTATTTCACATATAATAAATAGTTAAATAATAAAAATATTTTCCATTACTTTGTCATTTTCTAAAGAAAATATTTCTATTGTTCGACAGTTGTAGAGAAAATATTTTTTAAAAGAAAAATAAGGTGAACAGATTTTTTTTTTTAGAATATAAATATGAAAATATTGTAATATAGAAATTTATCGAAAATTCACAGCTTTAGAATTTAATGTAGAGCTCTGATTTTGCTAAATTAGGGCTTGTTTTCTATATATTTTATGTATTAATAGAGCTTAGTGCAACGTGAATTCATAACTGAAAGCTTCCCGAGTAGAAATTTGTAATGGCGCTAGGATGGAAGCGCTAGATGCCATGTTATCGCTTATGGAGTCTCGCGCCGCGAGCTAGCGCCATTACAAATTTCTACTCGGGTTATATTAATCCACGTAGAATTTTTATTTTTTATTAGGTAATGGATTTTATTGATGATTTAAAGATATTCAGTGAAATTAAAAATTTATTTAAATATCAAAATAATAATAAAATTAACTTAAAAATAAGAAAATAATTAAATTTATTTTCAAATGTCCATTTTAACTGCATGAATATACAAATTTTTTTTTTTTTTTTTAGTAATTAAGGTCGTGTTACATGTCATAAAAAAGGGAAAAAACTATGAATACGTTATATCATGATTGATTTTCTAGTTCAGCGAATTGGAAAATATGATCTAAGTCAGATTTTATGATTTGACAAGAATATTTGCTTTGAAAATTAAGGTGACAAATGTACAAAAACGTCTAGTTGTTATGTTGTTGTTAATCGTAATATTAAATGATAAAGAATTTTTTTTAGTTACAACTTTTAAGAACAAATTTTAAAAATTTTATTTTAAGTTTAAAAAAAATTTAATTAATTTAATTTTTTAAAGTAACTACATTTATAACACTTATATTTTAATCATTTATATCGTAATATTAAATTTTTATTTTACCTATATTTTCTTTTTGAATAGTAAAATTTTTTTAAAAATTTCATAATAAAATTTATGATATTTATACACAAATCTAATAATATTATAGTTGAAAATAGTAACATTTTTAATTATTACAATTTTTTGTGTAGAAATTTAAATGTTAAAAAAAATAATTTATGTCTATGAATATATTACAATATCGTCTTAAAGACAGGCAACCCGTTTAACATCTGTGTGTTATGCTGTCAATAAAAAAAAAAAATAAAAAAAAAATTTTCATTAACTCACAATAAATATTCGAAATTTCGGTTTTCTTATAGGTATATAGAATCGAAAAATAATTTTTAATAATTATATATTTTTTATACCAATAATAATAATAATAATAATAATAATAATGAAAACATTATTTTTTTTTTTCAAAAATTATGGCTTTTCGAACACATAATACTCATAATAAAATTTTACATGGATATTAAAATTCCTGAATATTCTTGATAATTAAATTTTCACTTTATCAAAACAATTTTTCCCTTTCAAAATATAATGTAAATTAAATATTAATATCGATTTTCATTATACGTAACCTCTATATTTGCAAAATTTCACAAATCTTTAAATTATTATATATTCATGCTTTATTTTTAATTGTTACACATATATATATAAAGATATAAAATTTGTATAAATTTGAATTAATTTTTAAAGGTCATTAAACTTTCTTTCTAAAAAAACAAACGGCTTCCATTTTGGAATATAAAAAGTGAATTATAAAAATTGATACTTAATGATATTGTTTATTATATGAAACTAAAATCCGCAACGTTTTTATAAACGAAAACGAAAAAATAATTAGATAATATGTATTACTTTGGCATAAAATTAAAATTATTCGTAGGTAACTGGCTTCTATAAAAAAGATTAATTTCTTAAAAGTTTGTGCAAATCAAAATTAATAATAAAAAATTACTTGAAAAAATCATTCTATTTTAATTTTTCGTTTTTAAAAACGTTGCAGACTTCAGGTTCATTTTATTATGTCAATTTTTATATAGGAAATAAGTTGCAGAAAATTGTACATTTATTTATATACCTATTTATTAGTTCTCATAAAGTGTAGTTTTCACAAGGTTAAGGTAATATAAACAAACAATAATCAATATAGTAATAAAAAAAAAAAAAATTGTAAAATAAAATTTTCCATTCAATTTTATATTTTCTGACATTATAATTTTCCATTGATCTCAAATTTTTTATGAACTTAAACGTTTAGTAAATTTTTAAAAATATTTTTTCTAATTAGAAAAATAGAAAGACAACAAAATAAAAATTTCATTAACGAAAATAAAGTGCATAAACACTGTAAAATAGTTAGTTTTTGATGTTAAAATTAACCTTGTCATATTCATTGTCAATGTTGCTCTATTGACGCGCTCTTCTTTGTTCGTCGTTTTTTAAATAAAATCGCTAGTCGGTATTAAGTGATCAGTGCCACGCTATCCTCTGTCCAAGACACACGGAGAAATCCTTTCCCACTTTATGTACCTTGTCCTTCGAGAAAACTACCAGAGTCTTTGGAAAACCGGATTAAAAAAAAAAGAATAACACCACGTAATCGTGTAGTGTTTGTGCCATTAGCAGTGTCAATTTTATCGTTACTCGTTAATCACCTGATGAGGTGACATCGGTGGATTACTCATTATTCCTAAGGTTCGTCGATCTTTAATTATTTTTTAAATATATCTATATTCAGAAAATGATTTCGACTACAATATAAAAACAATTAAAGAAAATTGCTACAAATTTTTTTTTTTTTTTTTTTGCAAATTAAATTTAATACTATTTAATAAAAAATTTAGAATACAACATTTGTTTATATTAGCTAAAGATAGTTGAATAAATTACATAATATAAATTAATAAATAAATTATTTATACATAAAAAAAATAAAAATTTTAATTCATGAAAAAATAGTAAAATATTAATTAATCTTATATGATTATTATGAATGAAAATAATGTTGGGAGTAGAAGGAACGAGGAAGATGGAAATTCAAAAAAAAAAAAAAAAAAAATGGTTTAAAATTCTCTCTCTCTCTTTTTCTCTTTGGTAAAATTTTTAACAACGTGCACTCAACAACTAAAGATCGATACGGCGTTAAATTTTCAAATAAATCAGAAGAGTTAAATGATACTTCCGCCTTTCTCGATGCAATATTTATCGAACACGAGATTCATGTCGCTTGTATTTCGGCTATAATCTATGTCTGTTTTGCCCAATTACTCAACAATTTTCACATTTTGTTTTTTTGAAAAAAAAATTTTCTCACAGAGTTCAATAAAAGTATGATTAAGATCATTTTCCCAGAAAATAAATATTAATGAAATATAAAGACTAATAAATAAATAATTATTAAATTAATTATTAGTCAATATTTTAACGTTGCTGAATGAAGTATACGTATAATGAATATACGACGTATATTTTACGTACGAGAAATATTTTATAAATTAAGTAAAAGAATAAATACGAAAACATTCAGACAATTGGGAGTCTATCAAAAATAATTAAAATAATAATAATAGTAATAATAAGTATAATAATATTAATAACAATATATTATATTAATATTATATAAATAATAAAATAAATAATAAAGTTATTAAACAATTAAATTAAATACCCAGTAAATTAAAATTTTACTCTAAATTCATTGTTGGGTATTATTTAATTTTTTTGCCACTAAAATATTTAATGTAATGAATTTGTCATGCTTCTTTTCCTTTCGATGAATAAATTTCTAAATATATTCGAAATATTGAAATGAGGAAAATTTATGGATTTTAAAGATACGAAAGAATACGTTTTTTGATAAAGAATGCAAAGTGATTGTTACAAAACAAAATTCCTTTGGAATTGATGAATTACTCATTATTTAACTTGCATTATAGTTCTTTAAACTGAAATGTTATGCGATTATTATTTCTAAAGTATGCATATTCATTAATATTGCAAGCAATATATATATATATATATATATATATATATATATATATATATATGATGAGACGATTAAGTTTGAAAATAATGTAAATTTTGAATTAAGACCTTTATTAATGCAATTCTTATCTGATGATAACTGTCAGTGCCAAAAAAGCTTATAGAGATTTGCAAAATGAAACGCGAAAGTTGACCTGCGTAGTTATCTCTATTTTTAACTATAGGAAACTTGGTCGAGGCAATGAACGTCGTGCACGTGATCAAACCTATCTATCTACTAAGAAGTATCGTCTCGACATTAACGTAATTCAAATTATTATTAATTGTATTTTTTTATATGAAAAAAATTTTTCATTTTATATAAAAATTTTTTTTTAATAATTTCTCTTTTCTATAAAACAGGGATATAATATTACGAATAGAAATGATTGAAATATTTTTTTTTTTTTTATAAACAAATTAATTTTTTTGGTCTTTCTTTTTTTTTAAATATCTATATGAAAACATTAAGAAGATTTTGCAACAAGTTTTAGAGTGGGCCTGATGAATCTTATTGCAAAAAAAATTAGTTTCAAGAAAACAAAATAAAATTTTAAAAAAAATTTAAATTCAATATTATTTTGGAAAATAAACTTATAACAAAATTTAATTCGAGATAGGTACAATGGAAACGATGTTTTTTAATCGTAAAGTTTTTGTTTCCCGTTCGAAAGGAAATTTAGAAAAAAAAATATTGCTTTTTAAATGAAAGTTTGTGAGTCCAATTAAAAATCGAAATTGGAATATAATAGATAATAATTTTTCTATAGAACTGCCAAAAATTGCCATAAATGATATTGGTTTTAAAACAATGAACTCTGAGAAATAATAAAGAATTTTCATTTGAAAAGAAACTAATGACGAAGGGCAAGCAATTAAAATAGAATTGAAATTTGGCTTTAATTCAGCTTTTTCACTAGAGGCCAGCAGTTTTTTTTTTTTTTCTTCTTCTTTTTTTTTTGTTATTAATTAAGGAACAAGAAGTTCACACAATTAGTAATTTATTCTTTCAGAACTTTTTTAAAGTTCAACAAAGTTTTCATAAAAATTCGTATAATTTTTTTCTATTCTGTAATAATTTATTTTTAAAAATGTCTTCAATGTAAATGGATGAAATTATTTTTATCAATCAAAAAAATGTTTATTGTAAAATTTTTTTCTTCAATTGCAGAATATTTTTTTCAATTGTCAAAAATTATTATTAAATCAATTGAAAATTTTTTTTTAATTTAACACAAATTAAATTTGTTTGAGTATTGCAATCGACTAATCAAAGCAATTAAATATGTCGTTCACGATTCGTAACAAACATATTTTCATCGCATTCATAGAAATAAATATAATTAGTGTTACGAAAGTTGAATGAAAAATGTAAATATAGCATTTAATATTATTCTATACATGTAATTATTCTTTAACTTTCTATATCAATTTTTTTCATTAATCTACATTTTTTTAATTAGACATTAATAAATATTTAAACTAATTAAAATTGTTTTTAAAAACAAAAACTTTTTTGAAAATTGTAATTTTTTGTTTAAATACTTTTTTTTAATAAATTTTATTATGATAATTAGCTTTTTGTTTAAATTTATTTATTTTTTGAAAATTTAATTGATTTCAAATTTCAAAAAGAAATTAAAGTAGAAAAGATAAGTAAATTTTTAAAAGACATTTTATAGTTAAAAATCTTAAAATTCGCGAGTAAGACGAGTGTAAGATGTTTAAGACCTTTTGCACGGAGGATTTTTGTTTTGTAAAAACTGGTTTTGGACCGAGATGGTATTTCTGGTTCTTGGACGTATTGATTCGATTGCCTATTGAATATATAATATATATATATATATATTTATCACAAGCTCAAATTTATTTTATACAGTCGACTTTATGATTATTCGAAAAGTACTCCTAGCATATACTAGTTCGAGAAATAAGCATTTGAATTAAACCTCATGCCTCATTATAGTCGTAAATACGGTTCATTGTTGAGCAAGCACGTAAACCTATTAGCCATTGCAATCATATATCTAGAATTCTGAATCTCTTATTTCAACAAAAATTGTTTGTACCCGATGTATATTCTCATTTTATAAAATAAATTTTCCTTTTTCATATGATGAATTTTGCATGTCTTACCCATTTTTTTCAATTTAGAAAATAAATAAATTGTCTTTATCCAGACGCAACTTTCTCGGAAGATGAATTTCGTCGCGTGCTATTAATGACCTTTTCTATTTTAAAGGTGAATTTCATCTGTTTATTAATGACATTTTTTTTCAATTAAATAAATTATATTTGTTTGTTAATTTTTTTTTTCCTCATATATACTTTAAAACGATCAATTTTATTTGTCTGAAAAACTTTTTCCACTAAACCCCTTGGCTATCGACGAGATTTTCACTGTTTGGACCAAAAGTGTGTTGAAAAAAATTTTAATAAATTTTTATGAAATTTGATATCTTAAGGTTTTCGGGGTCGTTGATTACGAATCTGGTATCAGTTTTACAAAATTCAAAATGGCCTCAAAAATCCCCGAGTAATAAGTTTCATGCGAATCCAACTAATTTTTCATTTTGTCGTTCGCCATATTGGATCTGCCATTTTGAATTCTTAAAATTTCTCTTCAGATTTGCAATCAATAATAAATTATTTTTCATAAAAAAAATCTATTACATTTTTTTCTAACTTTCAAAAATAAAAAAATATATAATACCTACTTTCATTTGCATTAATAAAATTGAACGTTAGAAATTATTATTTTTATTGTAGTCAGTGTTTAATGATATAATGCATCGACGTGAGGGGATATTTACTTCTTGTGGTACAATAATTTGCATATGCCTTGAAGGAAATAGACGTAACGTCATGCTATTTGTTTTACCACTAGACTAATAAGTTCGTTTACCTAAAGTCAGTTTACTTTGGTAGGACATTAGCAAAGACAAAATCAATATCAAGTCAGTTATTCTAAGAGGTACTTGAACTGTGAAAACCAACATTTAACTCTAGTTATCTCTTAATTACTATATATAGATAAATCGACAATTTTTTTTAATTATAATTTAGAATAATTTAAAAAAAAAAAAAAAAATTTCAAATCACATGGAGAAAAAAGAATTGTTGTGGTTACTAAAAATTAAGTCACACAACAATTCCTGATTGTCAATATAGAACCAGCATGACTATTTGTTTTTGAGACAAAAAAAAGTGTTTTAAATGGGATTGTTATTAAAACTATTCGGATTATTGTTATTCGGTGAACAAGCAGAATTGTTTGATAAACAAAGAAAATTGTTATGGTACAGTTGAAATAACAAAACTAAATTGTTAAATCGGCAATACAGTTTATTGTATTAACAAAGATTTTATCCGTCTAATACAATTTGTTTCTACGCCTTCTAAAATAATCGATAGCAGATTTCCGTAGGTCATATCACCAGTTTCATTTGCATTAAAATCTGTGGAACATTCAGCTTCTGAATCAAATTCTTTGACCTAAAACCAAAAAATTATTTTGAGTTGAAATTTGTTGTTAAATAATATTTAATATACATTTTGTATTTTTTAAGGTGAGGTTATGTTCAATAGTAACCGAGTATAACTTCCCGATAAACGATGAAATTGTCTCTTCATCCATTCATCACACTTGCAATAGATTTCTCACTTTAACCGGATTCATTATTTAACAGCACTTTGTCATTTAAAAAAAAACTAATAGTAAAAGCAAAAGTGGCATATGTGCCAGAAGCAAACGACGCGAGGATCTGCACGCCAGATTGCGAGAATTCAAAATGACCACGTGACATGGAACATTAAACCTGTCAGCTGAACAAATCCGTATTGTTCCATCAGCAATCGACAGAGAGTTTGCTTCTGCAACTGTACGGCATTGCAACACACGAAAAAAAAGTAGAATTTTTACCCCAAAATCGGTATAAAAATTACCTGCAACAAATTTTATCCTAGTTGAGGGCGCCACCGTCTATGTGAATTAGCATTGGTGAAAATTACCCGCAACAAAATTTACCCAGCGTTTTTTCTGTGAAACTGAACAAATCTGACTACAAAAAATTCGTGTTTTTGTTAAAACAACATACATTTGTATTGACAACAATCTGAATTGTAATATTAACATTTCGAATTGTAATATCAACAAATCTACTGACAACAATCCCATAATTCTTTGCACAACAATCCCATTTTTTTCCGTGCATTTGTAGAATTAGTTGAATTTAATTCTAAAAGAAATGTTTGTTTGTTTAATTAAATTAAAGTCTGCAATTTTTCAGAAAACTTTTTTTTTTAAAAAACTATTTCTCTTACTAAATCAATTTTATTTAAATTAAATTTATATATTAATATTTTTTCCCATGCTATAGAACTTGAAAATATTCTTGAAAATATCAAAAGTATCTTTTACATTAATATGCTTATTTTTGTGTGTGTGTGTGTTGGTTTAATTACGTTTCCACCAGTTACAAGTCTGGATTACAAAAATGTGAAGAAATTAATTAAAGATTAAATTAGCATGACTGAATTCAAATCAGATTATATATTCGCCCAGTGAGTGGAGGAGCCTTGCAAGGTCGTTCACTTGTTTTTAACGCACTCTTTATAACTATTAATTCCGAAAAAACAAATATTCTCCATTTACTATTAAATTAAGTCTTATAGGAATTTAAAAACAAATGTTTTTTAATTTTAATTTTATTACTTCATTTTTATTACACAATTATATTATTATTTATTTCAAAATAATAAATTTTTGATTAAAATTCTTTTTAAATTTTATATACGTTTTTTTTTTCATTTACTCAATAAATTTATTTTATAAAGATTTTGATAATTATTTATTTAAAAAAGGGAAAAAATTATATATTTCATATAAAATTTGGTGTGAATGTAACAAAAAATTGTATTTTAGACGTGTGTGTCTTCAATTTCTCAAGTATTGCGACCTACATTATCATTTACATTCGCGGATTCAATAAGCATAACGATGTATTCAGAAACAACGCGAATAAAAAAAAGAAGAAATATAAAAAAAGAAAAGAAAGGAAAAGATTTCCTTATTATCACTGACAGGCATGAATCACAAGAGAAAAATAATAATCCACGCATTTTTCTTTGCCGCGAATTTTCCTCGTTTTTATAAATTCGTAAGAATGCCAAGTTCGTCTGTATACTACCCCCAGGGTTTATAAATGAGAAATCAACTTGCTTTCATTTCTCTGTGCTTCTCTTTACTTTTCTTGTATATTTGTCAGATAAAATAGGAAAATGCGCACCAAGGCAAATTCAACTCTTGCAAAAAGCATCATCATTAAGAATATAAATTTTGAACTCCTTTTGAAAACTGAATTTCTAAAAAGAAGGAGAGGGGAAAAGGTTATACTTTATAATGAGATTTTGTTAAATTCACTATCAACAAAAAATTTCATATGTGAATTTTATAATAATGATAGTAATAATAATATTATTATTATTATATATCATTATTATAATGATTATATGGAAATTATTTTTTCCTTATATTCATTTCCTATTATTATAAGTCATTTTTGCACACTTGAAAAGGGTATTTTGTAAAAATAGAATAATTATATACATCAATTCGGAAAATAACAGTTTCGTGACTGAAATTATATAATTTTACGAGATATAAAAACGGGATGTATTACGTATTTGTGAGAAGCAACAAATTATTTCACTTTGTTATCCTTATGTCACATTAATCGTTTGTCCTTTTTTTTTGCTTCTATTGTTTAACACCTGAACTTATGATTAATCTTGATTTTCAATTAGTGATTCAGTTTCTCGTTTTATACTAAACAAAAAGTTGTATATCATTCAGCCACTATCATTTATTTTTCTTTATATATATATATTTTTTTAATATTTATTATTATTATTATATTGCAGTATTATTATGTTACATTTTTTTTATATCAGTATTTAATTTTATAATTTATATTTTTTCATTTTATTAATAAATGTTATTAATTTAAATTTAATTATATTCGATAAACGAAATTTTTTTTACTTTATTTCATTTTGTAATATGAAATAGGGGAGACCGGGGCTGAAAGTGCCGATTTTGAGAAAACTAAAGAAAATACTAGTAAAATGACAACTTTTTATTTTACTTCATAGTCTATCTTTTGTGAAATTTAATGTAGTTTTTGAATCCAGTATTATTTTTTGATAATATTGAATAGTTTTTTTGTAAAAATGGATTTTCTGCAGCGAGGCGAAGCGACACATCGAGCTACGCCCTGGGGAGAGTTGTGCCGACGCCTGGGTCGGTTGTGCCGCTCAGATTTTGTAGTTGCTTAACTTGAAGCAAATGATTTTACGTGTAAGAAATAAAATAATTATTTCCAATATATGATTTAATATTATTTATTAATATATTTTTATAAACATTTAAAGGTTTTTGTGAACAATCTTAGGATTTCTAGATTTTAGTACCACTTTTAGTAGGTAAAAATAAACAATTTCTGACTTATATTCTATAATTACATAGTTAGTCAGTCACTTAAAATATAGTTTTCGTAATAAGTATTTTTATTATAAACATTCAAAAGATTTTTCCAACAATCGTAACACTTATAGATTTTTATAAATAAATAAACATTTCTGACTTAAATTTTATAATTACATAATTAATCAGTCTTTTAAAATATTTTTTCAAATAATTATTTGTATCGTTAATTAAGTGTAAAAACTCTACTTTCTGATTAATAAATAGTTTTTGAGACGTAAATACTTATTCCGAATGCGATTTATTGAAATTACAATTGACACACATATAACTGACCCTTTTTTTTACACTTCACACATTTTCAATGTGCCCAGTTTTTGCAAACTATGCATTGAATCAACTTTTCTCTTGATTTCGGGTTGGAATAACTATTCGAACAAACAAGGCAATAGTATAGATTATGGTTATGTAGCGATTGACAGCGGTACAACCAGCCCCAAGCGAAAGGCACAATTAACCTCGATGCGTCGTCACTCACTTTTTATCATATATTAAAAAAGTAGATAAATAAAATGTTAAGATCAATACACCATTGAATCCCTCGATAAATTTGGATCATTTTTAAAAAAAATGCGTATCGATATCTTTAAAAATGCAAAAATTAGACCAAAAAGTGTAAACATGAAAACTTGCACGTAAGTGACGCCAAAGCACCAAATTACTAACAGCTAATTATTCCATAAAGCAAACAAAATCAAAATAGTTGCCAAAGATGCGCATAAGTAAAACAATACTTCTCTCACTTCCACTTTTCAAAAAAAAAATTTTCTTTTTGAGATATTCCTATCGGCACAACTTACCCCCGGCACTTTCAGCCCCGGTCTCCCCTAAGTGCAATTGCATAAAATTAATGTTTGACCAAGGTTAACTTTTTGTAACGAAAGGTTTAAATAATCGGTGTAAGCAGTATTCCGCACATATTTTTTTTTCTTTTTTTTTTTTAAACTTTATTCATTAAATTTCAAGGAACTGATTTTTCAAAGACAAACTTAGTGAAAGAGGGCGCGAACTTCTCGAAAGTTTCTTGGACTCTGAACTTCACTTCCCACTAAAGTTTTCTTTTTTTTTGCCTCTGTAATAAAAAATCGAACCTTCCCCTAGCATACTGGCCATGGCAGTGAGTTTCAGCGGAGTTTCATAAAGTTTCTATCTAATACTCAACGGGGAGTTACAAACGCTTAGAACTGAGTTCTGAACAGTCTGGGGAAGAAGTTTTAGAGATCAAACACCATGAAGTAACTATATATATATATACAATGTTTCCTTACCAGTTAGGGCAATTCGTTGATTTTCAATACCGTATCATTTTGATTCTACTTGACAACTGAATTACGTCTCTTGTATATAAATTTTTCACATATAATTTAACAAAAAATAAAATTGGGAAAAAACTTTGCAAAATTCACTTAACTTTAATTTTTTCCCTTTTTTTTACTGTTATACAATTTTTTTAAAGTTCAATAATTAAATTTTATCTTACCAGGAGGAAACTTTTCCTAAAATGTGAAAAAGATTTTTGCTACCTAATAATAAATTCTTTTTAAATTCAACAATTTTTTTCACAGAAAATTTGTCATCTAAATATTTATTTTTCATGTATAAAAATAATAATCTCCTGTCTAGTCTCAGGATTTTTTTTTTTTTTTTTTGAAGATGAATTTTATCTACCATAAACATCTTTACCTATTTTTGAAAATTTACTATTTGAAGGAAATTGTCTGATTTGACGACTTTTTTTTATTACTACTATAGAATCACTTGATAGAAAGAGGAAATGTTATAAAATTTACCTACAAAAAGCTTGCACTCGTTAAAGTAAAACTAATTCTCTTTTTTTTTTGTTTTACAAAATTTGTAGCCCTTGGAGCCAAAAACCCATAAATGTGTTTTTCTCTTCAGCATGAACTTTATGAAAACTATATCCCTCCCGGGCATTAATCTACCACTGCGAGCCAAATAATCCTTTGAAATTATAAGGTATCCTCGAAAAATATTTATGAATTTTTCGCACGGCAAGGAAAATTAAATAAATTCTTTATGAATCTCATAAAAATAAAAGTTTTTCAAGATTTTTCATATGAAAATTATACATTTTTTAAGAAGCTACTTCTTCAAAGTGTTTCAGTAATCTCTTGACTTTCTTCCTTTTTTTTTTGCCGCACCTCAAACTTTCATACACAAGATTAAACGAAAATTAAAGAGGAAAGTTGTGTTAAAAGAGCTTAAAAAAAAGAGTGTAGAATTATTTCTATCTATTTTTTTAAAACAATTTGAAAAATCTTAAAAACTCTTAAAATAAATTAAAAAAATGGTATTTTTTGCGCAAAGAATCAAATTTTTTAATTTGTTAAAAACAAAATGTCAAAAGTTATATTGAAAATTATAATATGAGAATTAATTATAAATTTGATTAAGTATGTTTTCCTAAGATTTTAATTAAACTTTTACTTAGAAAAAGAATTCTTTTCTTTTTTTTCAGTTCTTTTTTTTGGAAGTAAATTTCAATTTTATAATCTCGAATGAATAAGCGGAGGGTAGTTCTTTATTCCTTCTCTCTCTCTCTCTCTCTCTCTCTCTCTCTCTCTCTCTCTCTTGATGGAAAGTAGTTTATAAGCGACTGTCTCTTGAAGAAGACTTTCTCGAGACTTATCCAGGGTTAATTAGCGAGAAAGTTTTCATAATAATCGAGGGACAAAAAAATCAGGACACCAACTGACGCCAACCGAAAGTCTGTATAATATACATCAGATAATTGTGTCGTCACTAATACTCCTTATATACGCATATATGCATATTAAAAAGTTATCCCAAAAAATTATTGTAAATTTTTTCCTATAAAGTGAAATTTCTTAAATATTTCATCAATTAACCCCCTCGATCTTTTAAACAGTTTTTTTTTTTTTTAAAGAAAATGAAGACAAATTTTTTTTTCCTTTTAACTGAAAAGAGATTTTTCCTTAAGATAAAAAATTTCTTTTATATTTAATAAATTTTCTTTAGCGTCTTTTTATTATTGAAATTTATCACTAAAAGCTGAATGTTCATTTTATGAAAATTTTTCTTAAAAAATAATTATCAATTATCAAAGAGAAAAAAGAATTGTTGTGGTTACTAAAAATTAAGTCACACAATAATTCCGGATTGTCAATATAGAACCAGCAGTTCTATTTGTTTTTGAAACAAAAAAAATTGTTAAAATGGGATTGTTCGGTGAACAAACAGAATTTTTTGATGAACAAAGAAAATTGTTATGGAACAGTTGAAATAACAAAATTAAATTGTTAAATCGGCAATACAATTTATTGTATTAACAAAGCTTTGATCCGTTTAATACAATTTTGTTCAGTTTCTTCTCCTTCTAAAATAATCGATAGCAGATTTCCGTAGGTCATATCACCAGTTTCATTTGCATTAAAATCTGTTGAACATGCAGCTTCTGAATCAAATTCTTTGATCTGAAACCAAAGAATTATTTTGAGTTGAAATTTGTTATTAAATAGTATTTAATATACATTTTGTATTTTTTAAGGTGAGGTTATGTTCAATAGTAACCGAGTATAACTTTACCGATAAACGATGAAATTGTCTCTTCATCCATTCATCACACTTGCAATAGATTTCTCACTTTAACCGGATTCATTATTTAACAGCACTTTGTCATTTAAAAAAAAACTAATAGTAAAAGCAAAAGTGGCATATGTGCCAGAAGCAAACGATGCGACGATCTGCACGCCAGTTTGCGAGAATTCAAGATGACCACGTGACATGGAACACTAAACCTGTCAGCTGAACAAATCCGGATTGTTCCATCAGCAATCGACAAAGAGTTTGGCGTTTGTAGAATGGAGCCCTCTATGTTAATTTTGTGTGGACGTTCCTGCTTAAGAGGCGTGGCCTTATACTACAGTTGCATGAAACTTATACCAAAAAAGCATGAATTCTTGCAATCGTAGTATGCTGATGTCCCATGCGTTTAAAGGTAGAACTTTTATGATCATATCGTACAAAATACAAATACACACTGAAAAATGGGTTTGGTATTGACAACCAAACGTTTGATTGGTATTTAAGCAACCTAAATTTTTTTGTTAAATCAACAAAATTTTGGTTGTCCCAATAAAACTTTAGTTAGGACAACAAAAATCCTTTTTTTCTAATTTTGGTTGTGTCAAACAAATTTTGGTTGAGACAATTAAAATTTTTGTTGATTCAACAATAAAATTTTGGTTGCTTAAATACCAACCGAACGTTTGATTATCAATTATACCAAACCCTTTTTTCAGTGCAGCACAAATTTTACGCATATGGCGCATGTAAATTCTTTTGCGAAATAAGGATGACTGTGCAAACAATTTTTGGATTGTTGTCAGTAGATTTGCACAACAATCTCATTTTTCTCCATGATATTTAAAAATTCCAATTTAAAAAATAATAGGGCAATCACTATTTAATTATTTCATAATATTCTATAAATCTAGGTAAATTGTATTTTTTATTATAATATTTTTCTAGTAATCTACTCGTAAAAATACACACGCATGTAAAAAAATTTCAGCTCTCTGGGTGAAAATAACAAAAATCTGAAATGATTTCGTGATTTTGAAACCATAATGCTTCTTATGATTTAGATATGCGATGTATAGAAGACTGTGAATTATATTTTAGTCTAATAATAATAATATGATCATAGTTTGCATTTTCCTAGCTCAACATGATCATCAATATTTCTCTTCGCTTGCATATGCGATCATCCCTTTTATATAATCTGGGTGTGTTATTTTTTGGTTGGATTTAAAATGGCGAAATTCTCCTCTCATGTTTGAATATAAATGAATAGTGAAGTAGAGTGTCGATGCTGTTGATTTGCATTGTAAACTTCTCTACGTGCGCAATTTTCTTCAAGTACGATTATCGTCGCCTTTCGTACGAGATTGGCAAAGAAAGCTCGTTATTCAAACTGTGAGAGACAAAACTACATTATCCTATAGACATATGTGTGTGTGTGTGTGTGTTGAGTGCAGGTACACACAAAGAGATCCAAGGGTCACATTTACCGAGATATTGCAGAGTTGGTTACTGCAATGCAACTCAATCTTGTAATTTTTCAAGCTCACAATAACAATTTCTTTGACCAAAAAGAAAAAAAAGGTTTGATATTTTTCGCTTAATACTTTATTTTCGTTTAAGATTTTAAAAGCATATACACACACACACATTTTTCTTCCCATGAAAAAACTATTCTTTCAATCTAAAAACTTTTGCTGTTCTAGTGAAAATTTTCGCTGTTCCAGGCTTAAATCTTTTTTTCCATGTACAAATTTTTGTACTATCTTTAAAGACTAATTTTAATTTATATAATTAATTTTTTTTTTTGTTTCCATTGATATGAGCCAAAAGTTTTGAACGTTCACATGAACGAAATATTTTTTTCAATCTATAAATTATTAAAAATTATGATGTCAATGTAAAATAAAACAGTAAATTAAACAATTATTAAATTATATATAACTTCTTTTTAGATATTTAAAACAATATTTTGTAATAAAATTCGTACTTAAAGAAGTTGAAAACAAATTTCGTTCATTTGAACCGTTCAAAACTTTTAGCTCATCCATTGATGACTTTCTTAAGAAAAAATTATAAATTCTCACTGACTTGAATACTTTTTTTTAACTGAAAAAGTAAACTTTTTTTTAGCTTCAAAGCTCTCTCCAGTAAAGAGAGACTGGAAAATGTTTTTCACTTAAAAGGTGAATTTTTGTGTAATTCAAAAAAACCTCCTTTCACTTAAAAATAAATGTCATGTGGCTGAAAATTATTTTCTAAAAGCAAAATAAGTCTAGTTCTTAAAAACTTTTTTCATAAAAACAAAATTATTGAATTACTTTTATAATGATTTCCTTAAGTTATTTATAACTTTTTTTTTCACTGACGCATTGATGTTTTTTCACCTAATTAAATAAATTTCAAAAGTTCATACATATGAATTTATTGAATGTATGTATTCAAAAATATAATGACAAAAAGATAACAGAATTTGATGGAATCAGATGGAATGATAATAATTAACGTAATTTGAAACAACTTTTTTCATTGATAGAAGATTTATATATATACATATATTTATATGAAAACCATTTATCTGATCTATGAAACTTTTTTTTAATCTAATAAATAAAACATTCCCCGATTTTATATCGAAAGAAAAATTAATGTCTGTTATCTGATCATGCAAAATATTTCGGTCATTTCTAAAATGTGAAATATTCACAATGTGCAGAAATGTCTTTTTAAAAATATTTTATTCAATAAGCTTCAGGGCACTTTTGCTATTCTCTCTCTCTCTCTCTCTCTCCACACTATATATTTTTCCCGAGGGATCTATGCATTTTTCTACCATGTAATACACAAGCTAAATTGTAAAGCCCTTTGGCGAAAACAATTCTGTGTCTAGTTTTCAATGAGTTTCAGTGTATCTGAACAAAACGACAGACCCTGGGAAAAAATTTTTTAAATATTTGAAAAATTGCCATTGTCTCTCAGTTTTTGATTTTTCAGCAACATTGTCAAACTAATAATATATCGTATACATTCCAGTCTTTTGAAAAAATTTACTTAAAAAAAAATTAGTAAACAAATAATATTTGTCGACTGGTATAAAAAATGTTTATATATTGGACAAGAATAATAAAATT
Source organism: Leptopilina boulardi (assembly GCF_019393585.1). NCBI lineage: Eukaryota > Metazoa > Arthropoda > Insecta > Hymenoptera > Figitidae > Leptopilina > Leptopilina boulardi. Next base: position 664,424 of record NW_026137937.1, on the reverse strand, counting down.
CTAATTTTATATTCATTAACTATATTAATTAATATTTTTTTTATTTTTTATTATAAAAAATTTTTTTCTTTTATTTTTTGAGAAAAAAATTATTATTATAAAAAATTATCTCTTCACCACAATACTCTGTATAGTTATTATTTAAAAAGAAAAAAAAAAAGTAAAATTAGTTATATATAAAACCGGAAAGAATGAATAATAAAACTTACACATATTTTGCCGTAATATAATTTATGAAGTAATTCTCGTGATATTCTCACCTCCTTGTTAAAAATTGTCGTTTTTAATCTTCTCTCCGGAACGCCATAAAATTAACAAATGTACTTTGATTAAAATGCGCTCGGACAAAAAAAAATGAGTAAAGCAAAGAAAAGAGAATCAAGCTTTCAGCATGCTAACTACTGGCATTTTTAATCTTCGCCTAAAAGCGTATGTAAACATCGTCGGCATCATTCCATAACCGTCAGCGTTCAATTTACGAGTACTTTTTTGTAGTTCTTCATTCAAATTTATCGCAGCTTGATGGTCGAAAGCTTTTATATATGAATTCGCGTAAGATTTCTGCGTTACTATTTGTAATTTTCTTTTCCATTTATTTTATTTTATATATATATATATATCACTTATAACAAAAAGAAAAATAATAATTAATATTTATTTATTTTATAATTTAAAAGAGTAAATTCTTATATTCAATATTTTTACATTCTCATCACATGAGAAGGTATTATTTTATTAACCTTTGACATATGTTACTTTTTCTACTTTTAAATGAAAAATTACTGGAATATTCGATAAAAAAAAAAAAACAAGACGTGATTTTTAAATAATATATTTTGAATATTTTATATACTTTATTGGTAATAATTGTATTTCGAATGTTTATGTTATTTGTCATTGTTAACGCGACATTTTTATGGAAATGGGTTTATTTAATAGCTACTGTGTTTAGACTGTTTTAATTAAATTTGAAACTCATTCCACGTGTGGAATATGAAAAGCGTGGAAATGAATTAAAAACAGCCGCGGGACAAGTAACTTTACATTGAGTAGAAGAAAGATAAATAAAGGACCATTGTTTAAAACCTGTGGCTTTGTTGTGTTTTTAAATATATAAAAATCATGCATTGTATAATAACTTCTTGCTGGATAATAATTATGAATGTTGTGTTTAATTATTATTATTAAAAAAATGGTATTACTTTATTTGTTAGAGATTTTATTAAATTATATTGTTTTAATTAAATTACACTATTTTTAATTATTTTAATTACATAAGATTTGTTATAATTACATTTCACTATTTTAATTAACATTTTTTAAATTTTTAATTCTGCGCCCTATTCTAGATATGAATTAGTTTATTTTATTTTAAAACAAACATTTCAGTGAATTATTCTTGGTAATTCATAGAAAATTGGTTTTTGATAAACATGTTGATTATATATATATATATATCTTTAATAGCCATTTGATTGCAACTGATATCAATAATCTATTTCTCTTTTACATTAATCATTGTTTAACGATGCAGTTCATTTAAAAAATTGATTTTTACGAATATAATTATATTATTATTATTATATACAATGCTTGAAAAATCTTTTGATAAATTAATTTAATTCAAATTCTATATCGACATTATAATATTTCCATTTGGATTCGTCATATAAATTATTAGATAATTATACAAACACTGATAAGACTTAGGAGAATCATGAAATTGTACTTTCTCGTCTAGTAGAAAACATGTGCAAGAAGTATTAAACTAATTTTTTTTACTACAATTAATTAGCCACGGTATATACTCTTTTTTATTATTTAAGAGGATTACTTTAATTTTCAAATAATTTTTTATATTACGCTTTTTTATGATAGAAAAGTCATTCATTTTTTTAAGTGTAAAATTTATAACTTTTTTTCTTTTTTTTTTTGCTATAACATATATAAAATATTTAATAAAAATTTTTTAAATTCCTTACTATACGTAATTGAATTTCTTTTTTTTCAAATCAACAAAATATTTCGCTGAATATATAATCTTCTGTTCGCTTGACGATGACATATCGTGCAAAATTCTTTGTCAATTTTTTTAATCAGCAAAAACTAAAATGCATGCGATTCGGTTTCTCTAATTAGAATGTGCAACAAACATGTATTATTTTTAGAATTTATCTTCAAAATCTCATACTCATGTGATATCGAATGACGCAGGTATTTATTATCTCAAGTTTACTCATTTAAAGTAAAAGAAAAAATTCACCGATTATTATGTGCTGAAAGTACTTAGACTACGGGAACAAATTAAAAGTGATCATCGATTAATTATTTAATTTTTCTTTTCCACTCAAGTAATATTGTCAATTTCATAAGAAAAAATAAAATCGAGAAAAAAAAGTATCTGTTTTGCGTCATTGGCAAAAGATATAGTTTTATCATAAAACGATATCTCTCTTTAGTTGGCTATAGTCCGTTTTTTGAAATAGTGTTGAATTATGTACGCCTATACCACAAAATCGCCAAGTTCCGGTGAGTACACTAAAAAAGATTGATTCTATCGTTTTGGATTCAACTCCAGCTGGCATCTTCTCCAAACGAATAAAATATTCTTTCTGAGAAGATACATTAAAGTCAGTTTTTGTTTAATAATAATAATGGATATTTGAAAAAAAATGTATAGAGCCAAACCAAGTTTTTTTGTGGTAGTCAATATGAATATCAACTCTTTAAAATAAAATTGATTGTGAAACAAAATTTTCGAATTTTTTTTTAATTTTTAATAACAATTTTATAAACAATTTGTATTTTTTATACTTTCTATAGCAAGAATTAGAATGAAATTTATATGTAACATATTTTAGACAATTGTCTAAATAAAAACTATATTAAATTATAATTACTTATTAAAAAAAGAAACACTGTAAAAACAGAACACAATTTTAAAAAATGTACATTGTAGAAAACAATATTATTCTCGTGTAATTTGTTTATGTAAAACCACGTGCTAATTGAAAAACGTATAGACAAGCAACAGCAACGCCGCGCCGTTGCTATAGTCTGCGCTCGGACGGACGGTACAAGGCGCAAAAAAAAAATTCAATATTCCCACTTGAAAAGATTCCCCGGAAAGTGCCCCCTGGAGGTTCTATCAGAATTCCGCCGGAACTTATAACGTAATTCCGTCGGAATTCCAAAGAATTTCCGATGGGATTCCGACGGAGTTCCGATGGAATTAGGACTCTAAAAATTTTGAAAAAAAAATTAATCGGAATTCCGTCGGAATTACGTTGGAAGTTCCGTCGGAATTCTGATAGAACCTCCAGGAGGCACTTTCCGGGGAATCTTTTCAAGTGGAACTCCGCGGTTATAATTGAAAAAACAAATTTTTTTTTGCAACACTAACCTCTAAAGTTAAATTTTACACACCGAAAATTGTGTGTAAAGAAGCTCTTTTTCAAACGGTGTGTAAAGTGATTCACTTTACCCGAGGCGAAATTTAAGCCCTAATTTACAAGGAGTAAAGTAGGGTTAAACAGACCCTCTTTAGCTTCCTCAACTAGTCGCAAATTTCCCTTTCTTCCACGTTTGGATTCAAAGTAGGGTATAAAAATTGATTAAAATATTGAAAATTTTGAAATTGCTCTAATTCTATTAATTTTTTGAAAACGCTTCAAAATATGTTAATTCCAGTTTTTAAAGGGTAATTAAAGAAATATTGTGTGAAGAAAAACTTCATTTTGCTTTAATCAAAATAATTAAAAGAGTTTTTTTTTGCATTTTTTTTGGACTTTTTTAATCGAACTAGACCCTCTTTAGCTTCCTCAACCAGTCGCAAATTTACCTTTCTTCCACGTTTGGATTCAAAGGAGGGCCTACGGGAGTCTACAAGATCGTAAAGAGGGCCTATTTAGGTTCTAAGGGAAGCTAAAGAGGATTCAAATTTCGCCTCGGGTACGCACTGAAATATTACTTTACACACTGAAATTTACTTTACGCACCGAAATTTCTCTCACATAATATAAGGATTGTTTTAGACCATACAAAACCACAAAATTAAAAAACGAACTTTACTATTAAAATTATACACTCCTGCTTAATGATATTTTTCCTGATCTTCAATTGATTTTTTTAATTCTATACAAACGAAATTATTCTAATAGAGAGTTGGAATTCTTCATAATAGGTACTTAACTTTAGAGGTGGGTGTTGCAAAAAATGTATGATACACGTGCGTAAATCTGATTATACTCGTGTGATTTGCATCACTCGGCTTCGTCTCGTGCTGCAAACGTCATACTCGTATAATCACTCACTTTACGTACTTGTATCATAAATAACTATTTCAAGAATGTAAAGACAATAGTCTAAAGTATGTTACATATAAATTTCATTCTAATCCTTGCTATAGAAAGTATAAAAAATGCAAATTGTTTATAAAATTGTTATTAAAAATTAAAAAAAAAATTCGAAAATTTTGTTTCACAATCAATTTTATTTTAAAGAGTGGATATTTATTGACTACCGAAAAAATTGCTAATAATTTTTATCAAACAAATTTTGAGTTCTTAATTTTTTAAAAAAATGATGCAAAAATTTGTTATTATAAAAAAAGGTTATAAAAATTTAAAATTTTAATAAACGGTTGAAAGATTTTTTTTTGGTTTGTTGTAAGCTATATACACAGAAAATTAAAAGGCATTAAAATAAGCTGCAACGCTTATTATTTTAATCCAATTTTTCTTATTTTAATCCATTTTGGTATTAAAATAAGCAAAATTAGATTAAAATAATAAGCGTTGCAGCTTATTTTAATACCTTATAGTTTTCTGTGTAGATTTTCATAATTGTTTTTATTTTTCCAAAAATCGAAAAAAATTTTACTTACGGTTGACGTGGTTTGACTCATAGTATATCTCAAATTTATTTCTATAAAAATTAATTAATTTTAAAAATGGCATAAAATTTTTTTTTTTTAATAAAAATTGAAAGTGCATTGAATATAGGTACCTATGTAATATAATTTTTATATCAAAGATGTTCCATCAGATAGGTATATATATATATATATATATGATTTAAATGAAAAGGTGAATGCTTTACTTAACCTTCGGCTCTGCTTCCGATTACGTATCAAAATCTATTCACTGCTTACTTTTCCAATAGTCGAGTTCAGAGGTCGATTGAAAATTTTTTTTTTCTTTTTACTGCATTTGCAATAAGATTTATTTTCATAAATTAACATGTTAATATTGATAACTTTCTTTTTCCTACTACGTTATATGTAAGATTAATTAATTAATCTATAATTTTATAATTATAGATTAATTTTATGACTTTAGTTATGGATTAATAAATATTACGATGTACCATAAAGGAGAGTTATTTGAGTTATTAATATTTGTTTAATAATTTATATATTTCAAATATATTCTCAGTTTTATTATTATATTAAAAGGTATAGTAATTATTTCAATTTACAGTAATTATTACTTACTGTAATTACTTATTGTAATAATTACAGTTCATATTAATGTATTAATAATATAGGAATGAAAAATAATTACTATTTTGTGATTAAAATCCACAATATTAATAATTATATTTATATTTCTATATAATGCAATTAATAATGTTGAAAACTCCAAAAATTAATTATTTATTTACAAGTCATACAAAAGGGTAGAAATTAACAATTATAATTTGAAAAACAAAAAATTATAAACCAAAAATTAAAAAAAAAGAGAACAAATATTCTATTAAAATGTTATCATTTTTTTTGTTGACTAATTATTATAGTTTATTAGTTTATAATATTAAAGTGCGTAAAATTAAAAATTATTTAAAAAACATTCATATTTTTTTACTTTTTTTCATTTTTGTCAATATATAAAGATGAAATGTTGATAAATTTTCGAAACTAAATTATTTGCCACTTTCTCCCGTTAGTAGCAATAATTCACAACCGCTATGAGGATGATGATGATAGAAAATATATCGTCTAGTGATTGCATTTTTTTTTTCTCTCTCTTTTTTTTATGGAAACAACTTAATTGCTATGTATCTATTTATAGAACGTCACAACGCGCGTTACGCACATGTGACCTACTGCAAAGTATAGTCAGAGTAATCTATGGATTTTAATAGCAACATATTTTCCATGAACGACTTTGAAAGTGGATTGATATATAGAGGCCATATAGAATTCAATTGAGCCAAAAGTAGGCAAAACTAAATATGCGCACATAAAAACATCGAATAATTATAAAATAATGTACTTTTATATTTTTATATAGATTTAAATAATTATTTTCCCACAATATGAATTACAGTGACTTTTCATTTATAAATATTGCGAGGAAAAATTTTCTATTTTATTTTTTATTTTTAAAAGTGAAAAATTAAATTTATATTTAAACAATTAATTATATACTTTACCGTGGTGTTTAATAGGGTTTTTAGCATATATAATATATAAATAAAAAAAATAAAAAAATATATATATATATATAATCGACGGGATGATTTTTTTTCTTCTCGGCGGTTTAAATAAAAACTTCTCAAGTTTTTGTTAATTTATTTTTATGAACATATTAAGCGGACACTGGCCGTTCTTTAATGTATGCAATGGAAAAACAGGTTTCAAATTATATACGAAGCCGAGTAAACAGTCAAGAAACGCATATTTCATAGATATGTATAGCATTCAGGAACAGCTTAATAAATTTAACATACAGATAATTATCGTGTGTTTTATTTCTCTAAGTTCATTAAATTATTACAATTATTTTGTAAATAATAAATTATTTTAATCAATTATTTATAATAAAAAATGTTGATCCTGACATTATAATAAAAATATTTATTCCATCTAAACAAATATTTTTTTATTTAAATAAACGTTTCTCAAAATATTAATGTTAGTCAATTAAAATTTTAATTAATTAATAATGTTTAGTTAGTTTATTTTATATTTAAATAAAGAAATTTTCCAGTTAATGTACATTATTAATATATTATATAAAGAAATAAAAATAAATAAAGTAGAAAAAATTTCTCGTAGAATAATTTTCGAATAAAAAACTTGTATATAATATATCTCAACGTCATTCTCAAGGATAATTAGCATTTTTATCAAAAATCGTCTGAATAAAGCATGTGTATTGAAACATTTCGCATTCGCTTTTATTAATTTTTGTATTAAATTTTTTATTTGAAAAAAAAATTTTTAATTCATATTAGATACTTGGAATATAAAATTTTATTTTTGAAAATCATATATGTATGTATGAATTCACATTCGTTCTGTTTATCACAAAGTACCGGATGAAAATTTCGTTTCGCATTTGTATATATATATATATATATAGCACATACAGTCCTAGAAGTATATTTTACGCATTTGGATATTCTTAGTTTTTATTATATCATAAAATTTTAAGTGATAATCTCATTCAAAGTTACTAGTTCCACGTGTCTGATAAGCGGTAAAGCTAAATTTGTATATTACGTGAATTTCTCGAAAATTGTACAATACTGATGGTACTATATTAATATATTATTATAGTATACTTACATAATTTACGAATTATTATGTAATAAAATTTTAATTACTCTTAATATATATAATGAGCGGAAATTTTGAAAATTTTTGTTTTAGAATAATTAGAATTTTATTTCGTAACTCACAATTTGTTTAAATATAATATTATATATATATATATAAATATATATATATATATATATATATATATAAAAATTTATCAATAAATGACGATTACATTTTTTCGCTTTATTTATTTTATATTATAGTTTTGTCGCTTTAGATATTAGTATTCATAAAATGTTCCAATGCCTTGGGAAATTTAGATACATGCACATGTGCATTGCTTGAAATTATAACTAGTACGTGACACTGATCTTTCGTTTCGATATTTATTATCCTTTTAAACTATAACAATTTTTTAAACATTTTTCAAAAACGAATTCCCGATGGTATGAATACGCAGTAAATTATATTCAGTCATTTTTAATATGCTAAAAATTAAATGGAATCTTAAAATTTTTTAAACTTCAATTTTTATATAAATATTTATGAATTTATATCATTCTTTTAGGATAACTATAGATGGAGTAATAAAAAAAAATAATAATTAAAGAAAACAAATAATTTATGATAAAATGAAAATTTTCAAGAAAAATAGAGTGCAAAATGAATAAATTATCCTTGTCTTTTATATTCGTTAAATTTAAATGATTTTATAAAAATAAAGACCTTATTTTTCAACTGATAATTGCCGTTTATTTTTACATCAGTTATTTTCAATATAATAAGATCATTAAATGTTAATAATAACTTTACTTCAGTTTAATTTTTCTCTATTTTCCAAGAAATGTCGCATCAGCGATCCTCGACCGGATTAACTAATTTTTTAAAAAACTAGTTCATGGAATGAAAAACAATTTGCAGATCATTTTTTTTTTTCTTCACATTATACCTATCCCACTAAAATAGTTTTTTATATTAATTTGTTCATTGAGAAAGCTGTTTTCTGCCATCAACAAAAATTGTGTTGTCCCAATTTTATATAGAAGTAACAAAAACCAAATTTCGTTTTTATTCAGACTACCAATTTTTATTTTTTTTATTTTTTATTTTTTTCATATCGTCAACAATAAAATTTATTTATTCTCAAATTTTCCTGTCATTTTGATTCATATATACGTACTGATGAAAGAAAGGAAAAAAAAAGAGAGAGAGAGAGAGAGAGAGAAAGAGAAGGACAGATAATACGTGACTAAGAGCAGGTGATTTTGTTGCTAAATTTATTTTCCTGACTGTTTAGTTCATAGTTGACTCTCACTCACGTACATTGAGTTGAAAGATTATTTAGCATAAAAATAGTAATTGTGGTTATTTATAGGTGCAATTGACACGTGGATTAAAGTTCTCAAAAATAAAGGTATAGAGAAATATTTTAATAATTTTTAATTGAATAATTTTTAAATATCCCAATAAATTTTCGCATTTTTAATTATTTTTTATTTATATTTATTTACACGTACACCTTTTAGTAGGTCTTTACATTGATTTTCAAAACCTTACATTATACATAATAATTTTTAATTAATTATTATTATTAATAATTAATTTTGATTTGAACATAGTTCGTTAATATAATTAATTCCCAATTGAATAATTTTTTATTAATCAATATTTAATTTAATATATAATTTCAAATTCATAAATTAATAGTTGGCTATTTATTAATTAATCGAGTAATTAATTCAACAATATTCTGGAGTAGTTTATAATTAAATTATTTGCAATTAAATACTTCTGTATTAACTGATTTTAAAAACAATAATATTATGAAATATAACTCTATTTTCAATTTATATCCATATTTTAATTCCAATAAAGTTCTAATTGGACGGTCTTTCTCGTTTTATTCACCATTTTTTTTTTTTTTTTGACATTTTCCCTTTCATTGTTTTTTGCTCTCATTCAGTTCCTTTTTACGACAAATACATTTGTATTGTCCTTTTATGAACTGTGTTAATTACCACCGGGACTTTAAGGAACTGTATATAAAGCATTCTTTTTTATCCTTAATTTTTCAGGTTAAAAGTTTTTTGCATTTATAAGCTCGTAACTCCGAAAAGGGAAATATTTGCTGTTTTTTTTTTTTTTTTTTTTTTTTTTTTTTTTTTTTTAAGGAAAACTCCAACAAGATCATGAGATTTATGTGTACAAAGCGTGTCAATTGTATTTTATACAGTTTTTTACATTTTATAAAATTAAGTAACTGAGTCGGAAAAAAAAATTCCATATAGAACTTCCGATAACATCACCGTTATTTTTGAAAATAGGTTTCATTTAAAGTTAGAAAAAATTAAATTTAAAAAAGAATATACATAATTTCAATAAAAATAGATAAATTAAATTTTGTTTTTTCTTTGTTAAAAAAACAACAAAAAATTTATTATATTTAATATTTTTTCTACATAATTTATTTTTTTTTTTTGTAAATTTTAAGAATTTATTAAACTATTATTTATTATTTTTAATAAAATAATTACTTATTTACTTATTATTATTAGTTTTCTTATTTTATTTTATCACTTTATCATACTTACTTTGTACATATGTTATTATTTCAATTATTAATATATAATATATTATTTAAGTGAATTGTATACCTAAATTATTACATATTAAAAATCTGTTGAATAGGATTTCAATTTTTTGTGATTCTTTTTCTTAATAAATTCTTCTTAAATTATATATGAGCAATTCCACGTGAGATTGAGGGGTCTATCCTCCGATTCCTTCTATACTACGTTTTTTGGTAGACGTTATGGGTCTAATTGAGTAAAAAAAATATTAAAAAAAAATATTTATTATTTTTCGAGATATTTGCATTAAAAAATTAGTGCAACTTTTTTTTTAATTATTCATAACTTTTTCACTTTTAGTCAAAGCAAAAAGTTTCTTAAACGTTTTTTCCTCAGAAAGTATTAAAGTTTAAGAAAAAAAAATTAATTTTAAAAAATTAAATTTTTTTAATATATTTATTTAAAAAATTAAATTTGTTTTTAATTTTTAAACTTGTTATCGGGCTCCGTTTAAGCTGAAAAAATTCATGACAATTCCTTAATATGAGCCAAAGACATGTGCCAAATTTGGAGAATATCCTATTTATTGTTTTCGACATAATAATTAATTAATTAATAAAAAATGAAATATTTTACGAACAAATAAAATTAGAATAATTTTAAAAACACCATTTTAATGTTTATCAAAATCCGCATCCAACGAGCTCTATATGAACTATTTCGGATGAACGGATTTTAAATTAATAATTAATAATAATAATTATTTAAATAATCAATAACATTATTATATTATTATATCTCGAAAAATAATAAATATTTTTTTTAAATATTTTTTTTACTCAATTAGACCCATAACGTCTACCAAAAAACGTAGTATAGAAGGAATCGGAGGATAGACCCCTCAATCTCACGTGGAATTGCTCATATATTGTATTATATGCTGAGAAAAAATAAACATTCTATTCTTGAAAAATTTCTAATTGACTTCCTGAAATCATTTACAAACTTCTCAATGCATTTTCGGACATATTGGATGTGCTCCAAAGTTTATATTATATGTAAAGCTCAAGAATGGCACGCTTTATATACAACAAATCGTCGAGGTCAAAAGAGAATCAAATATAAAAGGCTTCTATTTCTAATGAACGAGGATCTCATCTTTCTCCTTTCTTTATATATTTGTCTTTTATCAAAAAAACACTATCCGAGAAAAATATAACTTTATTTAATGATTTAAATTATTATAATTTATTACACAGCCACACAAAAAAAAAAAAAAGTTCTGATCTGGGGGTCTGACTATATATTTTCTATGTCTTTTGGGTCGCTGAATCCGAATCCGAGGCCCATTCAACCCCATCACATCAGGTTTTTGAAAAAACCTCAAAAAACCAAAATGGCGGACACTTTTTTGGAAAATTTATCGGATTCGCTTGAAACTCGCTACTCGGGGGTTTTTGGGGTCGCTGATTACGAATTTGAAGTCAGTTTTCAAAAATTCAAAATGGCGGATCCAATATGGCGGACATTTTTTTGAAAAATTTGCCGGATTTGCTTGAAACTCGCTACTCGGGGGTTTTTGGGGTCTCTGATTACGAATTTGAAGTCAGTTTTCAAAAATTCAAAATGGCGGATCCATTATGGCAGGATTTTTTGTCAACTTTATTAGATTCGCTTGAAACTCGTTACATGAGGGTTTTTGAAGTCGCTGATTACGAATTTGAAGTCCAATTTACAAAATTTAAAATGGCGAATCCAATAAAGATGTTCTTTTGAGAAATCAAAAACTTGAGTGTTTTAATTCACCCGTATTTACTTTGTATCTTGCGTGTGCCTGCGTCCAGGGCACCTCCACGTGGTGTACATTGGGTAACGCAAATGCCGACGGTACATTATATAGTAAAATAGACGTGATAACATAAACATTGAAACTAAAGATATTACGCGCGTTTAATAGCACAAATTGTAGGTTTTTTTAGATTATGTCCGAATCCTGATATGATAAATTTAAACTGACTTCAAATTCGTAATCAGCGCCCCCAAAAACCCCCGAGTAGCAAGTTTCAAGCAAATCCAGCATTTTTCAAACAAATATCCGCCATATTGGATCCGCCATTTTGAATTTTTGAAAACTGACTTCAAATTCGTAATCAGCGACCCCAAAAACCCCCGAGTAGCGAGTTTCAAGCGAATCCGATAAATTTTCCAAAAAAGTGTCCGCCATTTTGGTTTTTTGAGGTTTTTTCAAAAACCTGATGTGATGGGGTTGAATGGGCCTCGGATTCGGATTCAGCGACCCAAAAGACATAGAAAATATATAGTCAGACCCCCAGATCAGAACTTTTTTTTTTTTTGTGTGGCTGTGTTATTTATTCTTGAATTTAGTGACCGTTTAAATTTTATCAATAAATAATTTCGCTCGAAAAGCTTTTTTAAATTATTTATTGATATTATTATTTATTTAAAAATATTTAATAAATCCATTTGATTTTATTTAAAAACAAAAATTGAATTAGTGGAAACTTTTACTAAGATTTAAATTTGCAATAAATTGAATTCTAAATTTTATTGACTTCATAGAAAAAATTATGTATTTTTTTAAAAAAAGGCAAAAAAATTATCTGTAGGTAAATTTACAAGGGACTCTTTGTAATATGGTGCAAAATCGTTAAGAGACAATAAATATAACGAATAACAAAGTGTATTGTGTCGACGTTTCAATTGTGTACTATAACTTACTTGGAGACTATTTTCGGTTATTCAATTAAACCCATTCCAGTTAAAATATATATATATACTATAGAGAGAATATGTATGTATTAAACATATGTATAGGATGTATTTCCTTAAAACTAGAATTTGCTTCTAACGTAATTGTAAGCTACACCCATGGACAATACCTAGGAGTCTGCAATTTCCCATTAATCTATCTGCTTAATGGCCTAGGAATGTGTATATCCATTCAGCCATCTAACTGACCTATCTATCAACAACCTATCTTCCAACACATCGATCCTCGTCTATGTGTCGATTCATCTATGATCCATATCCACATTATTCAATCTGCTTATCTTATCCTCGTCTAGATTCACGCTTATGGATGTTGTTAATATTTAGTGTTAAATCCATATTTTTCATTTTAAAAAAAATTTAATTAAAATTAAATTTCAATTAAAATATATCTACCTATATTACAAAAAGATATCGCCGTTGGGTTCGAGTCTATGTCCGACAGACATAACCTTAAATTTAGATCAAATTTTGGCGGGAAATACCCCTCCCCTAACCAACATATGAACATAATCTCAAAAATGTGAATTTTTACTGTGAATATAGCCGCAAGTCCCCAGGATTGCCACTGGGTTGAAAACTATGTTCGATATAAACATAACCTCAAATTCTCCTAATCAAGTTCAAGAAACGAAATTAACCTCAAAATTTAGATAAAATTTTAATATTTGCAAGCCTTAAAAAAATATAATTACTAAATTTGATTGATATGATTAAATATTCTTTTTTTCGGTGACATAGGTAAAGATTCACATTTATGGCGCATTTAAAACAGCGCAAGAAGTATGGCATAATTTTTGCCGAAAAATTTAAAAGCGTAAATTCAAAATTATCATATTTATCTTATAATTAAATAATTTATAAAATAATCACTTATGTATTTTATAATTGTTTTTTTCTATTTCCATAGAATAATTCAGAAAGAACCTAAACTCTTTAAATATGGTTATATTTGCTTATTTTGACTAATTTGACTAATTTACTTGGTAAAAAAATGACTATTTTTTTAGTAGAAAGTGATGGAACAACTAATTTATCAATAAGACAAGTCAACATGAAATTTGCGTCTGACATTTAAGGTGTTTTGTATGCTAGATTTATCGACAAATATGAAGAAAAAAATTTGCTTTTGTAGAGAAGATAACGCTTTTAATGTATTTTTGAAAATTTATGATTTTAAGCAATTTCTTTTGAAAAAATAAAACAATTTCTTTCTGTATAATTTTTATTCGCAATAATTATATAATATTATCTTACAAAACAGTGGGAAAAAGTTTAAAAGTAAACTCTGTTACTGTTTGTGTTATGTTATTAAAAAATCACTGATAGATATTTCTTGACATGCGTGCGTTGGTGGTATCTATGCGAATCTTTCGCCACCTATGGGGATGTATGAGTACTTGTCATGAACTTCCGACAAATCTTGGTACCACTTTAGTAAAGTACATGCATGGGAGATTGTAATCTACACTAGAACGTCAATCGAGAACACGTCAGTCGAGAACAGAGCAAGGGAACACTTGAAGGGAAGTGGGGAAGCGGGTAGAATTTAGGTTATGACTGACGCCAAAGTCGTACTTGTGATTTTTAAATTTAAGGTGGATTCAGTGCCCCACTAGTGAAAATCCCCTAGATAGAATTCACATTGTTAGTAAGGCCCTTCATACGGCCCTGAGTGTTTTTATTTTCGAGCGATAAAAATCGCGTCAATCGAGAACAGCACTGCACATTCGTCTGTTCTCGATTGACGTTTTAGTGTATTCTCCATGAGCATCATGTTTACACTCTCTTGATGACATTTTAAGCGATATAACCTCCTTGACAGACTTGTACACAATAATATGCGTTGTCTGCGACTCGAGAGCCATCTGTAGGTACCGTGTAAATGTAAAAATACTTTTCCTTTTCCCGCGCTTAGTTTCAAATTTTTAATAATATTAAATCGCCTTATTATAACTATAAAGACTAAAAAATCTAGTATTATTAGTATAACTACTGCAAAAGCAAACTTTAAAAAGAATATGAATATTTTTCCTTTATTTTGGTGCATAATAAATAGAAAAACCATTATAGAAACCCAGATGCAAAAATTTTTCATTTTTTTTGTTAAGCTGTGTAATAAATGATGCTATGAATTCAATTACCAACATTTTGAATAATTTAGATTTAGAGAGATATATAAAAACATTGATTTATGACAAATATAATATCACGAAAATTAAATTAATTATATTTTTCTAAAAAATTAAATACACTATGAATTCTCATTAATTTACTCACTCAGTATAATAAATACTAATATTCAATTTTATTTAACTGATTTAATTTTTTCTTCAAAATTTTGATGAAATAATTCCAGAGATATATGATTGAAAAAAAGAAACATAAAAATTGAAAAATAATTTCCTTTCTTTTTTAATTTTAATATTCAAGGAAAAACGCTATATGTAAATTATTCATTTTTCATAATATATACCTGTAATATAATATGTGCCACGTTAATATGACGAGTATTTGTACAATATTTTTTTTTAATACTCTTTTGTTTCGAATTCATATATTAACATCAAAATTATTATTAACGACACTTTATTCACTGAAAAAAACCGATATTTTCTAAAAAATTTTAAACTGTATATTCTTTGTTCCTATTTAAAAAGATAAAGAAATTATAAAAATTTGCTTAACCTTCGCTTGACAAGATGCCCACCCAGGGTGGGCCAGAAAAATTGAAATTGCCATATCTTCTAAAGTTTTGCCTTAATTGAATCGCGATTTTAAGTCACTGAACAAAATCTTAAGAACTTTCAAAAAATGTAAAAAAAAATTTTTTTAAAAAATTTCTTCTTGATTATTTATAACTTTTATCAATGTATGTACGGAGATAACCGGGATGATTCAGATATTTTTTTAATTCTATTTTACAAAAAGACTTGAAATCATGCAGACTTTTCACTGTGAGTGTTTTATGATGTCAAATAATAGATATAAAAAATATTATATTGCATTTTTCATTTGTTTAAACAATTTATTGTTATTATTTATTAACTTTCTTTGTTCTGCACCTAGAAAGATGCAGTTTTTTTCTAATTTTGCAATTTATCAAGCGGAATATAATAAAAGATAGATTTGATGTAAAATTATTAATTCAACAATTGTTTAAACAATTATTGTTATTATTTACTAACTTTTTTTGTTCTGCACCTAGAAAGATGCAGTTTTTTTCTAATTTTGCAATTTATCAAGCGGAATATAATAAAAGATAGATTTGATGTAAAATTATTAATTCAACAATTGTTTAAACAATTTATTGTTGTTATTTATTAACTTTTTTTGTTTTGTACCTAGAAAGATGCAGTTTTTTTCTAATTTTGCAATTTATCAAGCGGAATATAATAAAAGATAGATTTGATGTAAAATTATTAATTCAACAATTGTTTAAACAATTATTGTTATTATTTACTAACTTTTTTTGTTCTGCACCTAGAAAGATGCAGTTTTTTTCTAATTTTGCAATTTATCAAGCGGAATATAATAAAAGATAGATTTGATGTAAAATTATTAATTCAACAATTGTTTAAACAATTTATTGTTGTTATTTACTAACTTTTTTTGTACGGCACCTGGAAAGTTTCCGTTTTTTCTAATTTTGCAACTCATCAAGCCGAATATAATAAAAGATAGATTTGATGTAAAATTGTAAATTCAACAATTGTTTAAACAATTGTTAAATTAGTAAATTTATGTCAAATCTGTCTGGCTATATTATATTCGGTTTGTTAAATTGCAAAATTAGAAAAAAATTGCAACTTTCTTGGAACATTATAAAGAAAGTTAATAAATAGCAACAATTATTTGTTTAAACAATTGGTTAAATAGTAAATTCATATAAAATCTTCATGTTTATTATGTTGAGCTTGTTAAGTTGCAAAATTAGAAAAAAATTGCAACTTTCTTGGAACATTATAAAGAAAGTTAATAAATAGCAACAATCATTTGTTTAAACAATTGGTTAAATAGTAAATTCATATAAAATCTTTGTGTTATTATGTTGTGCTTGTTAAGTTGAAAAATTAGAAAAAAATTGCAATTTTCTAGGAATATTATGAAGAATGTTAATAAATAGCAACAATTATTTGTTTAAACAATTTATAATAATAGTTGTTGCAAATTGAATTATATATTTTATTTTATTTATAACCTTTGAATTAATAACTACGAAGAAAAGGTAACAAATTTATAAAATTCTTCTACTGTCGTATGTATATTTGAAAAAGTTATAAATTATTAATAATAAATTGTTTAAACAAATAAAAAATCAACAAAACATTAATAAAATATATTATTTGGTAACATATAACAATTTTGGAAAAAAAACTGAATGATTCTAAGTTTTTATTTCAATATACAAAGAAGAAAACATTTGGCCCACCCTGGGTGGTATCTTGTCAACCGTGTATATAAAAAGTATCCAGTCCGGCGAAGGTTAAATAAACAAAGAAAAAAGTAAGTTTGTAAAAAATTAAATATTTTTGTAATATAATTTTATTTCATATTTTTTTATCATATATAGGATTCTAAATTAGGTGTTTTTGTGTGTTAAGTGTATATGAAAGAAAATTGATAAGAAACTAGCTGCTTCCGCATGAGACAAGTTATACGAACGCGCGCCGTACTATAGAGAATTCATTGATCGATTAAGAATGTTGAATATTGTGGGATTCCTCAAATTGCTCCAAATTTTTTATATACTATGTGAGTGCATACTGAGCTAACTTCGACTATTCTGAAGGCATTGTTCACTTATAGATAGAGCATTCTCTTAGATGACATTCCTCGTCAATTAACTAACTTTATATAGTTTATCTACAAGAACTTGTTTTCATTTTATTCACGAGCCGAAAGCTTTCAAATTTTCAGCGAAATTATATTTGAAATTCGCGAATACATAAAAAAATATTATATGAATTCATCGTAATTAATGAAAAAAATTGTTTTTATTGTAAAATATTTATTTATTGATAATAAACAGAATCAAATAATTTAATTATATTATTAATAAGAATATTTAATTAATTGTAATAATAAAAATAATTGAATATTTCATTACAGTAACTAAATCACAAAGTTCGCGTTATTGTGTAACAAATTAATTATTTTGCATTTTAACGCTGTACGCTTTCAAAGTGCAGGATATTTGCAAAAGGAAGCTCAGCATGAAATGTACAATATTCAAAGAGTTAAAAGCACTGGATATAACACCTAATTTCTCGTTTCTCCTGTTACCAACAAAGAAAAGCCCTTTATTTAGAGGTACAAATTACGCTATATAGATTTCATTTTGCGTCATATCTCATAAGATATAGTTTAATTACTAAGATGCTTCCTTTCCTACCCGTTATTATTTATAAAATAATAATATCTCAAGTTAAAACGTTACTAAAATAAAATATATAATTGTAAAATGTAATTTTAAATTCTAAAAAAACACAAGTTTATAATAAAAATATAAAATATTTGCAAAAATTTGCTTCTCTATTGTTTGAACTTTTTTTTTGTTGAATAATCATCAGCAAACATAGAGTGTATAAGTTTAATAAATAGTTAAGAAACTATATCAACAAATTATTCCATATACATGTGAGTAAATATTTAAACTTACGTTTGTATATTTTTCAATAGCTATTTCTTATCGTAAACCTATACATTTCTTTTTGTGGAAAATTTTTAATCATTAACATTATATGGCTTTGGGTCAGAATTTTATTTTAATGTTTAAATATTGTTGAATGAGAATTTTATTATTTTGTCAAAATTATTTTAGAAATCAATTTTATAATTGTTAAATTTGTAATAATTTATTTAAAAAATTAAAAATTTTTTTTTTTTTTTAAGAATTTTACACAGAATTTAAAAAAATTTCATTGTTGATTATTTTATAACTTATCAAAATTTGCATATCCAAATTATTAAAACAAACTTCATATAATAAAATTTCATTTTTGTAAGTATTATATAGAATCGTAAAATATGCAAACAAAAAAATACATCAAAATGATTTGAAGAAAGAACAAAGAAATAATTAATCTTCTTCAGGGAATCAACAATATTTATCTCATTTTATCACGTGTAATTCCCGTGTGAGGAGATGAAAAAAAAAAAATTCAACTCACATGACCGTAAAAGTTCGGAAATTACTTTTAAATTACCATCATAAAGTTATGTATTTTTGTGATTAATTTTTCTCTGCGCTTACACACATGAAATCTGACTTGTATTTTCGTGTTAAAAATCATTTTTTTCGTATTTATTTTATTTACTTTTATTAAATTATATTTTTGAATAATTTTTCAATTCTTTTTTTTTCTTTTCTTTGTTTAAAACAATTTGATAAATTTTATTTTCTTTATTAAAATTAATTACAATTTTAGCTGATCGGATTATATTATTAAAACAGAAAATAATTTCATTTTTTAATTTTAATTTAATTGTCGTTACTTTTTTTTATTTTTTAATTATATTTTGGAGATTCTATTAACTTTTTATTATTTCGTCTGTTACATTCTCAGGAGTATTAAATAACGTTAAGTAAGTGTCTAGTATTATCTATTTACCCGGTTAACTAAATAGCAAAATCCCACCCTGCACATTAAACACGTGGATCTTTTTTTGATGTTTGTTTTTTTTATCTTTCTCATTTCATCAGGACACTTACAATATTGTTGTTTCTTAATTTCTCTCTTCGTATAAAGTTTTTTTTTCCTCTTTTTTATATATATTTATCTTTATTTTCCTTGTTTATATATAAATATCTATAATTGCTATTGGATATACTGTATAAATTCGTTACTATTTAAAAATTTCCCACTCTAATCATTGTCTTTATCACGCAAAGGGTGAAAAAAGCGTAACTCTCACTAAACATATATATATACATACATATATATAAAGATCGTATTCTAAAAACATTTCCAGTTGCCTTATCCAGTTAAACTTGATCTCATTTTCTCTCACGTTTCTTCCATTACCTACCAACTCCATTATTCTCTGTAAAATTGCAAGTGGAAAAAAGAATAGGACACTTTTCTACTTTAAATTAAGCGATTACTCACTCTTATTCTAGTATAAAATATTTTTTATATCTTGTCACTTCCGTAAAATCGTGGTGTGGAATTTTTATAAGACAAGTAAAGAGAGGATAAAATTTGTTTCCGCGGAAAAACTTTTCTATGAAAAAAATTTTTGTGAAGTTTTTTCTTTTTTTTGTAAAGTATACCTCATGTTCTGAAAGTTTTTTTAAGTAAACAATTTTTATTCAATTTGAAATTAAAAGAAATTTTTTTTATTATTTCAAATAGTGACATGACATTTTTTCAATTACTTACATATAAGTTTTTAAATTACAAAATTTCTAAAAATTAAATAAAAACATAAATTTTATAGAAAATTTCTAAAATAAATGAAAACAATAAATTACAGTTTGTAAAAATAAATAAATAGTAAATGTATATACCTACTAAAATATATTACTCTTGAAATAAGAAATAAAAGAAGAAACAATATAATATGGAACAAATAAATTTTAATAGAATTGAAGAGAAAATAATAAGTTAATATGAACCTAATATAATGACAGACATTTGTAAAACTATTTTTTTGTAATTCATTAGCTACTGGTGACTTGATGACTATGTGAAGTAATTAAAAAGTTCCCCGTCTTTTCATTTCGTTTGATGAATATAAAATAAAAAAAAAATACATTGTTTATTTGACATTTATGCGATAATAAAATGTAAAATACAATTTTAAAGGAGTAATGATATGAGTATTTAAAATTATATATACCTATATTATTATTATTTTTATTATTACTATTATTTTATTATTATTATTATTATTATTATTATTATTATTATTATTATTATAAGAATAAAAAGTAAGTACCTAATGTAAAGCTCAGAATTGAAAGATTAATAAAATTATATTGTCTTTATTATTCAGAAGCGAGTTCAGAAGCATTGGTGTATAACATATTAGTCTTTGAAGACAATATATATTGTGTTTGTAATCATGTGATTTTCACACTAGAGTTCAGGCACACGACAAATGATTATTTAATTTGAAGATGAACAAATGAAGATTGATTAAGTGTTATGTATTGCGATGATTCAAATTCCGAGTAAACAAGATGATTTTTATTTTAAAAGTAAACATTATTAATTTATTTGATATTCATTAAAGAGCAAATAATTTAAATTATTATTTAATAATTAATAAATAATGGTAAATATAAAATAAATAAAAGTAAATAATATATATATATATATATATAATAATTAACAAATTAATAATTATCAATCAATTATAATCTTCGGAAAGAATTGAATAAGATATTTTAAATTTAAATAATTAAATTAATTAGAACAATTATAATGATACAAATATTTGAACAAATTTAACAAATAGTTAAATAATTGATATAATTATTTAATAAGATGAGTATAAAAATAATTTAATAAACAATAGCAATTGAATAATTTTATAATTATATCATACAATCAATTGATTTCATCAATGAGCTATGAGCAATGAGCTATATCTAAAAGTAGAAAAATTACAACATTTTTCGATGAATTTTATTTCATATACATTATTGTATTTTTCAATATTTCAATGAAATGAAATTAATTAGGATATTTAATTAACTGTTCATTAAATCATTTTTTACTGTGGTTAAAATTTATACTCAACCAGTTTATCAAAATGTGGGTATAATTCTAAAATTCATTATATTTATGTATTTCGAATTGTTTATACAAAATGTAAATTAATTACAAATTAAAAAGTAATTTAAAATATGAATTAAACGAAAAATATTTTGACATGAATAAATATTAATTTACAATTTTCTACATAAAGTTTTTTTTAACAATGTCACAACTAATGAGTTTTCCTACTTGATTTTATTTTTGCATAATACATTGAATAGATATATCGTAAACAAATTTATCCAGACAGGAAAAAGTTTTAATTATCGATTATTTATCGTTTAAAGAAACAAATATTTTTATCATTAGAGGAAATAAAATTGCAATTTTAAAAATAGATAACAGTATTGCATATATATATAGAATTAATTCTTTTTGATTTGCATTTAGTGTATATAACAAAACATAACATTAATAGGTATATATAGGTACAAAAATATTGTGAAACAGAAAGAACGAGAAAAATAATATATTCAAAACAAAAATATTATTAAATATAAAACAATGCTGTGAATGAAAAAATACTAAAAACCAAAAATAGCACGAATCAAAAAATATACTATATGAAAAAATTAATAAAATAATTTTTAAAAAAATAATATTAATAACCATAAATAATCAATGTAAAAAGCTACTAAAAGGTGTAGATGGAATAAAATAAATGCAGTATAAAATTTTTTTTAAAAATTCTCTAAAAGAATATAGTAGCTACTATGTATAAAACACCGATTTCTCTTTTAGTTAAAAATTATGGCGACAGCTTATGATTTATATATGAAATTATGATGTGACAAAAATTACAGACAAATTGTCCAATTTATATGTAGAAATAAGTTTTGTTATTTGTTCGCAATAAATTTTCGTGGATGCGCACATATTACATCGAGAAGTTTAAGTCCAAAAGTGTGAGGGTGGAAGGGACAGGGAGGAAGAATAAATGGGATTGGTTGACTAAATGGACGGACAAGAAGATGTAGGGTAAAAAGTTTTGAGTGTCTTTACTCAACGAAAATACCAGTTTTAGTTCATGTATCCTCAATTCATAATAATAATTATTATCTTATATATGTACTTCTTTTCCGCCTGTCTGATTATATTATGCCGTTCCTCCTCCCTTTTTGCCTACATAGTCCATAATTCATTTGTCTAAATGGGTCAGAATTTCTCCAACGAATCAGCTAAATTTTTAAACAAAAAAAAATTGTTTGTTAAACTTATAAATAATTAAAATTTTTAACTGTTAAATAAAAAAAAATTTTCTTAACATATCCTGGTGATAAATTTAAAAACAAAATAGGTTTTTCTCGTCTTTGAACGTGGTCGTCATATTAGGGATTCAAACGCCGCGCCTGATTAAATCCACATTTTCTCGTCGCCCTGATCGGTCGTGGCGTTTCATTCTAAATTTCTACACGAAGAAATTAAAATTCAAAACTCGAAAAATAAACGGCAAAAATCGGTCGGAAAAACGGAATGGTCTCTTTCCGCTAATAACAAATAACTCTCGACTTTAGAGGCCAATGGGACTGTTATAGACGATATGGTCTTTTACGCTAAATACGAGTAATACTCGACATTTAGATGAAAAAAGGACCATTTGAATGTTTAGAACAAGAATTTTATGTTATATACATTGGCATTGCTCTCGTCAAGATAGAAAAAACACTGCCGGAGTGAATTACTTCTTGACCAAAAAAAGAGCGAACCATTAACGACTCGGTGAACCACTAGAATGCCGGTCTGCTTCTAAACGTCCGATATTTATACCGCTACACGTGAGCGACGACCTGGAGGGGGAAACTTTCGGAGTCTGCGCAGAGCTACATTCATTTTGAGTAGGCGACGCGCATCCTTGTCCGTGCGTTTGCCTGGGTCTCACAGCTTGATTTTCCTTTCGATCATGCGCAGTATCAAAATATTGATTTATTTTAACATTAAGAAATTCATATACATTACAGGGTGTTATTTTTTCGTAACGGGTTTATACTTAGAAATGTATGTGGAATATAAAACAATTTTTAAACTTGAGAATTTCCGAACCGTATATATATATATATATATATATATATATATATAGCGATTTGGCTGTTCCATATACCGGAAGTTTTGCATTTCACTCGTATCTCTCTTTCATATCTGCATTTTATTTTTGTTTTACCCAACGCCACAGGATTCGCTTTGCTAATGTAAGATAATCGTATGGGTGTCATGATTTTTGCACTTTTGCTCGAGAATATCACAAAGAAAATGGGGATAGTGGCAAAGGGATGAGTGTGATAATCACAATGCGAGTGAGAAACAATGATGCGAGAAAATCCTGCGTCACCGGGGCGCCATCTGATTGGATGCTGGCTCTAATGTTCCATCGCGTTGCAAACAGTACCATTTTATATATATATATATATGTATATAATTTTTAAGAGAGAAAGATAGAAATTTTTCTCACCACTTGCACAATTGGAAAAACTGTTCATCGCGATAATGAATCTTTAAACATTTTCTATTCTTGTGGCCATTCGTATATATATTTCTTATTCGTTCCCGGACAGCTGATTATAAAAACAAGATTTATCCGTAGGTATTTATAAATAAATTACAAGCTTAAAATAGATGATAATTTTTAATACATGAAAATTCTAAAAATAACTATATATTCTTAAAAATTATTTTAACAATATTAAAACTCTGAATTTGAATTAATGATAATTCGTCCATTAATTTAAATTAGTAGAAATTTTCACTAATTTTTAGTAAAATATTACTATTTGATTTAGTAACATTTTTTACTAAAGATATAGTAAAAAATGACTAATTTATAGCAGTTAGTATATCTTAAAATCATTTACAACACCCCCTATATAAGTTAAAATATTAGAGGGGAGTCGTCTAGATTGGAACAGTTGTCTATAAATAAATCTACAAAAAGATTAACTAATTCTAAAAACAATCACATTAATGTAATTGATTGCTTTTACAAAGTTCAATATATTTTTATTTTATCTAAAATTTTGAAATTCAGTTTCATTAATGAATTGATGTGAAAAAAAAATTGAAAGACTACAAAGAAATTAAAATTTAATTTCAACAATGAAATGCATTTTTATTTCGAAATGAAACATTGTATCATCAGATTGGAAAAAAATGATTAAAAATTCCACTTTCAAAAAAAAAAAATATATATATATATATATATATATATATATATTGTATATATACCGTGTAGATGTATTGATGCGAATAGAAATTTCAATTAGAATCATAAATAAAAATTAATTGAAAAAAAGAAAAATGAAACAAAATATATTATTACATATTACATTTGACTTTTGTGAATTAACATTGAAACAAAAGAATATATTCATGAAAAACTTTGTGTATGACTGTTTCGTTTTGTGCATTTTAAATGGATGCTTTTTGGGAAAATAGGAAAATAATTGCCCATATTAAGAGGAGATTTTCACCCAGATAAAAACATTGTTCTACTCCATGCAAAGAGATGGGAAACTCGGATAATTGAGCACTATAATTGCAGTCATTTTAACGAAAATGACATCAGTATACATATATATATATACAAAATTTGCTGTAATTTTCACACTATATAGATCCAAATTCTTGATAAAAAATCAATTACTAAATATAAAAACAAAATTTTTTATAACTATTAATAAATTAATATAATAATTTTAAGGTATTAATTAACTTAATATATTAAAATTATAGAATTTTTTTTTTATTTCCTATATAGTATTATATTGTTAGGGATTTTTGAAATTCATGTTTTTTATACCATATTTTGATAAATTGAAATATTGAAATATACAGTGGTGAATTTGTAAGTTTATTAGAAAGAAAAATGATGAAATGTGTCAGAACTTGGACTTTTTATATTGAATTGTTCGTGTCTCACTTGCCTATCAATAAATCTATCTCGTGTGTTGTCAGCACGTGACTCTTAGTCAGGGTTGCATGTTTGCCCGAATTCCCCAGACAGGGCTTAACGCTGAATTTGAAGACAAACAACTTTATCTTTTTCAATTACAATTGTCACGTTCTGCAACTTTTCACCTATAACAATGTCTCGTGATTATCAATGATTTGTGTAATCTTTATGTATATAATATATACATATATTTTACATCAATATTTGCCAAATGTCAAAACTAGTTTTCTTTGAGGAAAACAAATTACATATTAATTTATTCAATAGTAATTAATTAACAATTACTATTATAATGAATTAGAATTTTTTAATTCATTAAATTAATAATATTATTATTATATATTATTATTTTTAATAAAAACGTCTTCTGCTTAATATTATGTTATAGCATTTAAGAATTTATTGTTTATTAATTAATTAATAATAAGACTTAATAAGTTTAATGACATTGGAAATTAATTGCAAATTTGGTTTTATATCAAATAAGATATATATCAAATAAATATAAATTTATTTATAATTTTTTATTGCATAAATATATGAAATAAAAAAAATTTAAATATGAAGCCAAGTTCAGAAAGATTGACTTGTTTAAAAAAAAAAATTTAATAACTAAATAAATTGACAAATTATTGCGTCTGAAATAAATTTTTTTAAGTCTCCAAAAATCAACTTTTATTTATCTCTTTCTAATTTATTGTGAATTTAATTTATTTGCTGTTTTGGACTATATCATATTGTTGTTTTCATTAGAGATAATTTTTTACTTAATATTTTGTTCTCGGTTCACTTAGATTGTCGAAAACAATAATTTTTAGTACGTTCAAAAAGCATGTGACTGATAATGATTGAAAGATTAAATTAATTGCTAATTATTATATGTTTGCCGCCACATTGAAAATTGTACAATTTATATAAAAATATCATTATAAATCGTGACTTGTTGCGTTATTTTAATTAATATTGTTAATAAACGTTGCCTTAACGTTTATTGTTTAATTAACATGAATACTTTTTATGGCTTTTTTGTAATTTTTTCTTAACTGCCACTCAATGACTGACAATCGGTAAATTTTGCCTGCGAAATAAAAAATACCAGGAAACATTATTGTTTTTTTTTATATTCTTGAAACGGAAGTAATATATATACTGATTTTTCTAGAATTTTTTTTTCTCTGTAATATTAGTTTAGTAAATCAGTTTTCTTCTTGATATTGAGAAATTTATTTTTATTGTAGGTATTTTGAATTTTTGATTTTCTTTTGCAAAATTCTAGTAAAGTTATACAATATAATATATATTATACTGCCGTCCAAAGTAAAAAGATACGTCCGTGCATTTGAAATATGCACCGGACGTGCATCTTTTTTACTTTGGACGGCAGTATAATATATTATATAATTATTATTGTTTGTTTATTATAATTTTTAAAAAATAATTTGTTTAACTATATACATTTTTTTATGAAACAGAAAGAATATTTAAAATTATTTTTCTTTTTTTTTGTAACTATTTTTCTTATCAAAAAATAATTGCTTTTAAAACAAATTACATTTTATTGATTTTTGCCTACGTGACAAAATTGCATGTACTATACAATAAAACGTGACAATTATAATGTTTTACATCTTTGACAGTTTAACTTGTCTTGAAGAATTGTCATGAAATATTTGTTCATTAATTTATTACTTTTTAATTCATGTGTGCAAGTGGATTTTTTTTTTCGTTTTGGCTTCTTTAATAAACATTTCATCGCTGTTGAATTGACGTCAAACATAGACTATGTACTATCATTCAGTTTTTATAAATTACTGTTAAAAGATTTTTAACGACAATAAAGATATCAATTTTTTAAAATATAAAATTTTCAATATCCAATGTACATATAAAAAATATAGAAAAATATTATGTCCTCTATATATTATAAATACAATGTGAACGAGAAAAAATTGTGAAAGAAAAGTTTTTACATTCAAAATTTCATCACACTTTTCTATATAATACACATTTTTCGTTCACGAATTTAATACACATAGAGACACTTTTTTTTTCAACGTCAAATAATAATCGATTCTGAATATAGTGACTTCGATAGAATGATATGGGGTCTCTTGTTCAAAAGTGAAGTAGAAAGTGTATATCAAGCATCTGCGGTGAAAAACTTTACTCTTATTTTCCTGTCGGTAAATTTTTTTTATAGATTAAACTATACTTTATTTATAACTGAAAATTAATAAAGAAAAAAATTTCATTTTATAACAATTAAATATATATCATCAAAGTTGAATATATACACTGCCGTCCGAAATAAATTGTAGTATAAATAAAAGTAGAGACTTTTTCTTTAAAGCGTTGGAAAGCTTATTAAATTTCGAAAAAAGAAATGTCTATTAGAAAGAGATTGCTTAAATAGATTTCAATATATTCAAAGTTAAAAAAATAATTGTAATTTTTTCCTTATTTTCTACTTTGACTTTAACCTCTTGCATGGACCAGGAAAATCGACGGGAGAAATTGTCCTTTTATTATAAATGTAATAAAAATTATATATTTCACAATTAAAAAATTTAATTTGAAAAACTTGAATAATTTTAATGAAAATTAATTTTACTTTTTCAAATTAATTATTTTTACCGTCAATAATCTAATATATAAATTTATTTTTAAATATTAAATTATGTTATCTTATCACCAAAAAATTATATCGTATATTTATGATAAATAATAATGAAATTAATGGTACCCGGGAAAGCGCCCGATCGCAAGCTTTAGTTTCGGCCCTGACGCACGAACGAATGAGCCAGCGAGACGGGTATATCCAGAGATAGACGGTTGAATTTTTTTCCGTGCACGCTCGCACTTTTTTTTCAATTACAGGGAAACCCTTTAAAATTTTTTATTGTTCTTGGAATCAATGGAAAACTTAGATTCCAAGGAATAATTATGTTAAAGGACAATTTTTTCCATCGATTTTCCTGGTCCATGCAAGAGGTTAAAGTCAAGATAGGAAATTAGGAAAAAATTACAATTATTTTTTTAACTTTGTAATATGTTATATTGAAATCTATTTAAGCAATCTCTTTCTAATAGACATTACTTTTTCCGAAATTTATGAAGCTTTCCAACGCTATAAAGAAAAAGTCTCTACGTTTATTTCTTTCTGAGTTACCCCTATTTTTATGCGAGTGAGATTAGAATATTTCAATTCCATATAATGCATTCAGTTTTGTTGAAAAATCTACTATTATTATTGACATTAGTTTAGTCTTTTGACAAACATATGTGGAGGAGATAATATGCGATAAAGTAGTCTGTTTTTTTTTTATTCAACCATGTGGGCGATGACTCAAGTCACTTTCATAATAGAATCGTATAAAAATTGTTTAAAATAACCTTCCGTTGTCTTGTGATTTTTATTAACTTCTCGTTTTTTTTCTGTACTCTATCAATTTTAATGTCTTCCTACTACTTGCACACTGCACGTAGACTCGTCAAATTGAAAAAAAATATTCTTTATCGAAAAAAAATTAATAATTTCTACAAGGTTTTTATTGTGAAAAATACTTTGTAATAAAAATTAATAACAAATTAATAGGGATAATAAAATACATAAGGGCAAAATTTGAAATTAAAGAAAATATTAAAAATAATTAGCAATAAATAATGAAAATAAAAAATTAATAAT
Source organism: Leptopilina boulardi (assembly GCF_019393585.1). Lineage (NCBI taxonomy): Eukaryota > Metazoa > Arthropoda > Insecta > Hymenoptera > Figitidae > Leptopilina > Leptopilina boulardi. The sequence continues at coordinate 635,122 of NW_026137937.1, read as the reverse complement.
AATAAAGAAATACTTTAATATAATATGTAGGTCGATTTAATGATTTTAAAAAATGCGTTTACACATTAATGTTATAATCAGTTTAATTCTGTTGCATTTTCACAATAAACAAAAATTACCTCCTGAATACTATGCTAAAAAGAGAACTCGATAATTTCCCTACGCTTTAAATTTTATTAGTTAATTAACATGAATTAAACATTCCAATTACATGATTTTAATGAAGGCCAATTGTAATTATATAAGCACAAAGTTGAAAAATTGGAAACAATTTCAATGAAAATTTTTTTCAAAATTCTTTCCCAAAAAAAAAAAAAATGGATTTAATTGCAAAGACAAGGTGCATTTAAAAAAGAAACATTAATTTGATCCATAAAAAATATAACTCTTTTTATATTATCTTATATGAACATCGTAAGTTTATATAAAAACTCATTTCCAATTACGTCGCAAAACAACAATTACATATTTAATCACACATTAATTATTTTAAAATTTGACAACACCTTAAAAAAAAAAAAAATAATAATTCATATTTTATTTCCTGTTGTTTGCATGTGAATAAAATAGTTTTAATTTTTTCTATAAGTTGTTGTATATAATTGAGAAGGAAGAAAAAAATGTTTGTTTAAAAATTATTTTGTTTTTTGGAAACAAAAAAATTTCTTTGAATTGAAAATAATTTTGTGATTTTTTTTTTTGTTTTCAATAATTGTAAAAATAATATTATTGTGTTATAGTGCAATTGTATGGATGTTATCTGCGACCAATATAATATTGAAAGATTAATTTCCAATTCTGTTTATATTGTCAGAAAAAATGATATTATATAGTCCTTTGCATGTGATATGTGTTATTATCGTGATATTATTCCTCGTGACCGAGTGTTTCCCTCGTGCGAGAATACTGTTAATGCATATTAGCCCATCGATATATGAATGAGTTTATAATAAGAAGTTCAAACAGGTTCAACAACCCAAAGCTAATTCATATTTGATCTCATTTTAAAGGTGCATTCAAATAAAATATAGTCACGCGCTTTTATTAGTGATTTATAAAGATTTTCTCTGAAATTTATTTATTTCTGTTTCGATTTTTTAAATGCAATTTATTCATTAATTTTGTATATTCTATACTTTACAGATGAAAAAAATATATCAATATTTTTTTTTTCTTAATTTAAGAATATATTTTCATAAAAATATATTTCAAAATTTATGAATATATGATTTATAATATATTTGTATTGTAAAATTATTGTTTATACTAAATTTAAAAGTAAATTGCATTAGAAATATTATGCAATTTGTATAATTTTTTTCTATGTTATTTTTTTCTAAACAATTTCTCTGAAATCTTTTCACTTATGTGATTAACTTTTATACATCCTTGATGCGAACGATTGACGTACAAAGTACAAGAAGAAATCAAAAAGGCATTTAAGTATTATAATGGTTATTTTGATGAGTATCGGTTTTTTTCCTAAATGGAAAATCGTAAATGTCCAGAATCGTTGAATAATATTCTTAGAAAAATTGATTCACAATGAGTTAAAAAATGATTTGTTAGTTTTTTTTCGAATTTTATAATTTTTCTTTTTGTCTAAATTGATTGGAATGGTATAACTCAATATTTAATATTCTCAAATTTCCAAAAGATAAGTTAAATTTAACATTATATAAATTTTTCATTAAAAAATTTAAATAATATAAATTTTAGCATACATTTTTCACTATGAAAGACGAACAGAAAAATTACTGAACAAAAAAAAAAGTATAATAATAAAATGCTCATTTCAGTTTTGAGTATCTTTTTCTTTAGGTAATTAACGTAAATTAGTTTTCTTAGAGTTTATGACTTTATAAATATAGTCAAGTATATTCTTCTGAGTCAGCGACAAAAATAATAAAATGAGAGAAATTATTTTTCAAGTTAATATTTACTATTATTATTAGTTTTATTATTAGTAAATTATTAATATTATATTTTATAATTTCAAATTATTTACATTATTTTATTTGCGTAAAAATTAATCGAAAAAAATTAATTAATTAAGAAAAAAATGATTTCATTGTTTAAAACAGAGTTTTTTCAAATTTAAGAAAATTTTTGAAAACAAAATATTCGGAATTTTTTGTGGATGAGAAAAAAGTAACTTCCTGGATACTTGGCATAGATGCTGAAAATGACTTTCTATTTCACGGTCAAAAAAAGGTCCCGAAGTAGAAAAGAGGAAAGGTTGTTAAACTTGAATAAGAGGAAAGATTGAAAGGGCGATAATTTTGTTTTCTTATCGGTAATCTGAAAGTGTCTTTTCAAACTTATGGCCTTTTCCGAAAAGAAGCGACAGAATGGAAAATTCCAAAATCCATATAATAGTCACCAGAAAAATGATAAGTCTTTTTCTTCATCTTTTTTCGTGTTTACTAATTAAATTTAAAATGTTCAACATCATAAATGTGATACAAAAAAATGTTCTGTTTTTTTAAATTCAGAAAAAATTGCTACATAATTTTTAATAAATTCCGATATATATATATATTTTTTTTTTAAATTAATATTTAGTTTTTTAAATGGATCAGAAAATATGAATTTTAATTCCTAGAAAAAAAGTTTCTTATTTTTTAATTAATTCAAAATAAAAATTTATTAAGCGAAATAATTAAAAGATTGTTATACCTAGTCTTAGAAACTTGACTCACTGAATTTCAAAATGAAGTATTTATTATTTTTCAAGAACTACTGATGGGAAAGTGAGGTAATGAATTGACAAAAAAAGAAAAAAGTATAAAAAACAGGTTTATTTTGAAATTAAGAATTTATTTTTTGTTCCTGTTTTTTAGAAAATATTAGTATTCTTAAATTGAAATTTCTAATCACATTTACTTAATTGTTTATTTAATTGCGTAATTAAATAAAATAGGATTCAATTTACGAATATTCCAATTGTATAAATAAAATAATCTACATATTTTAAGAATATCAAATATGAATAAATAAATAATAAAAAATAATGTATTGTATATTAAATTGTACTATAGAAATCATGTTTGCAAATAAAATTTTTTTAAATCTATTTATTACATTTTGGTACATTGCTCCTCATTTTCCCTACTGCTTTCAGTATTTTTTATTCAAAATTTTTATTCACTTTTTATTTCAGTGACTTATTTTTTATATTCGTTTTGAAAACAACTATTGTTAAATTTTCCATTGTTAAAAAAATAATAATGATAATATTTAACAATTTGTTTCTCTCAATTTATTATTGTTATTAATTTTTTTAATACATTTTGACAGTTAACAAAAAAAAATTTAATCAAAAGTAAAATTGAAAAAAATTTATTCAGGTTAAAAGTTATTAATTCTAATTAAGGATTTTTTGGAAAATTGTTCTAAATTGTTAAAAATGAAAGTGAAGTGTGAATTTTTCGAAAATTGCAAAAGAAATCGCCTAGTTGAATATGCGTGGAAATTATCAGGTGCTCCAGGACCCTAGGTCGTGGATGCTGCAAGTTAGTAAATCACGAGTTCATTTAATCTCATCCCCTACCCTCATCTTATTTATTAAAAAAAAAAAAAAAATGAAAAAAATTTCGCGTGTTTCAAAGACTTGAGCAACGTTATATTATAGATAAGAAAGGAAGGAAGGGAGAGAGAGAGAGAGCTTACAAATAATGATGATTTGCGTTCTAAAGCAAAAGCACGTGCTCAGCCACCTTTTTCTCTCTCGTGGTCTTTCTCACTCCCGACAAACAATCTTGCATCCTGGTCCCACACAATCTGGGTCGTTAGCATAAGAACACCAAGTGCTTCAGCTCAGCTGTTAGTATACGCACTCTCACTCCAATCGTCGTACCACACTGATCGTTTAGCTTTGCTCACTCATCCGTTTATTATTCTCTTTCTCTCTCTCGGTATCAAATTGCATAACAAGGCACGCGACACGCTACTACCGGTGGGAAATCGCGAGTTTCAAACTTTTTCAAGTACACATAATTTTCTTTTAAAACAAACAAAAACGGATTTTTCATTTAAAAAAAAAAAAAATTTTTCGAAAATTCAAATTAAAAGCCAAATTTAAATTAAATAAAAAAAAAACAAAAGTTTAAGGTAATACACATCTATATTAATATAAGTTTAATAAATTTTTTTGTGAAAAGTTAATTAATCGAAAATGTAAAATAAAAAAAAAAAATTTCAATAAATGTAAAAACGAAAATTTTTTTATTTTTTAAGAAAACACAAAAAAAAAGAAATTATTCACAAAGTGAAAGAACAGAAAGCAAAATCAGTAAAATGCAATAAAAGTAAAAGAATATAAAAAGTGTTTTTTTGTAATAAAATAGGTGTTTGTTTATAAATTCATAAATATATTTATTTATATAAATATAAATTTATAAATATTAAAAAAAAAAATTATAAACTTTTGATATATAAAAAAGGCAAATAAGCATCAGATGAAAGTATTGAAATTGAAGATATTGAGGAAGAAAAAATTTTTTTCTTTCGCAGACGGAACATCGGCGTATCTCAAATTGACAATGGGGACTTCTTCATTGATAGTGGACTATTTGGTTTTTGTGGCCTTCATTGCGGTCTCATTTGTAATACCCTTGTGGGGTAGATTTCGTGCGAGGAAAAAAGAGACGAAAGCTGATTACGTTTTTGCCACGGGAACAGTTTCAATGGGGGCGATGATGTTGTCGATTGCGAGAGGAACCCTTGGCGTAAGATCATTTTTGGGTTATCCTTCGGAACTTTATTTTAAAGGCAGTGCCATGTGGGAAACTCTATTTGGAATGCTTCTTGCTTATCCAATAGTCTGCTTTGTCTTTGTTCCCGTTTATTATAGTCTGGGAATCACATCCGTTTATCAGTATTTAGATATGAGGTGAGTAAAGTGTAACATTAATTTTTATTTAGTTTAAAAAAAAGAAGTAAATTACAATCTATAGATTATAACTGTTTTGAATTTCTTAAAATTTACGTTTTTATGACTAATTGAAAAAATTCAATCAAATAAGAATATTAATATTAGGGGAATATACTCAGGGTTGGACACCGTTTTGAACTTTGTTTATAATCATTTTTAAAAATATAAATTTAGTCAATTAAGTTATATTGTTAGAAAGATGTACAAAAGAGGAACACTTTTGTTGAAGATCGTAAATTGATTGGTCTAAAATTAAAAAAGTTCTGATCATTTTAAAGAAAAGAAAAATCTAGTCAAGGTTGGATATTACTCAGAGTTGAACACTTTGTGAAAATCGAAGCGAATTATGGTTTAAAAAAATAACATTTATAACGTTACTGAAAAAGTTTTTTATGTTAATTTTTTCATTTTTTATTTATTATTTTATTATTTATAACGTTACTTTAAACGATTTTTAAGTTCATTTTTAACGTTATTATTTTTTTTCTAATATCTTTGGCAGAATATGTGCTGTGTGTGTGAATCAATGTTTATTTGTATATTTACTTATAAATTGTGTCAGATTCATAATTAACAAAGTGTCCAACCCTAAGGAGAACTAACATTTTCGAATTGTGCTAACCATAACCAGACATGTTTCGAAATTCGATTTTTCACTTCATTTTTTCTTCAATCATGAACCCCACAATACATGCGCAATAAACTTACCTTGCCGATTTTTTGTTTTCTTTATTCATTTTTTATGTTTAATCACATCGCTCACAAAACTTTTTTCATTCCTACAAATGCACCGACGTGACAGCAGACGCTACTTTTGATCCTCCAAAAATGTAATGGCACAAAAAGTTAGGTTTCACTACGAGAAGCTTTGCCACGTCCGTGCATAGATGGCGCTAGTTTTTTATTTTAAGAAAAGAGAAGTGCCCAACCATGAGTATATTCCCATATATGTAATTAAATAACACTCAGAAAAAAGAATTGTTGTGGTTACTAAAAATTAAGTCCACACAACAATTCCGGATTGTTAATATGTATAGAACCAGCAGTTCTATTTGTTTTTGAGACAAAAAAAATTGTTAAAATGGGATTGTTATTAAAACTATTCGGATTGTTCGGTGAAAAAACAGAATTGTTTGATGAACAAAGAAAATTGTGGTGAAACAGTTGAATTAACCTTTTAGCTGCGGGAAAATTTTAGTACAAATTGACCTGTCATAAAATACAAAATTTATACATAAATTAACTGGATATATCAGGTAGAGTCCCCGACCTGATTGCTGGTCGATATATCGACCACCCCCGCAGTCAAAAAAAATGTGCAATAAAAAAAACCGAATCCGGCTAAAAATAGATACTCGGGGGTTTTCGGGGTCGCTGATTACGAATCTGATGTTAGTTTTTCAAAATTGAATTTTGTCTAGAAACATTAAATATGTTGTGTTTCTTGAGTGGTCGATATATCGACCAATCCCGCAGCTTAAAGGTTAACAAAACTAAATTGTTAAATCGTCAATACAATTTGTTGTATTAAAACAGCTTTGATCCGTCTAATATAATTTGTTCAGTTTCTTCGCCTTCTAAAATAATCAATAGCATTAAAATTTGTGGAACATGCAGCTTCTGAATCAAATTCTTTGTTTTGTTTGTTGAACAAATCCGGATTGTTCCATCAACAATCGACAAAGAGTTTGCTTCTGCAACTGTACGGAATTGCAATCTAAACAAAACTGACAACAAAAAATTCGTAATGTTGTTAAAACAACATACATTTGTATTGACAACAATCCGAATTGTAATTTTAACATTTCGAATTGTAATATCAACAAATATACTGACAACAATCCAAAGATTGTTTACACAACAATCCCATTTTTCTCCGTGAATTCCTTTTCAATTGAGAGAAAAAGAACAAGAATAGGATCAACATTTCTCAAACGGATCATCTAAAATTAACAAATTTAATTTTCAATATTAAATAGTTTTTTTACTCCCATTGTGATAAAAATAATTTTCTGAAAATATTAGAAGAAAAAAAATTTTTTTGTTAAAATTACAAACAATTAAAATTTTTTAGCTGTTGTTAAAAATTAATTACTTTTTGAAAATTTTAGGTGATCCGTTTCAGAAATTCTGACCCAATAAATGAAATTATGTATTTATAAAAAATCTATAAGCAAAGTAACAAAAAAATACATAAATAAAAAATTTAAGAGCATTTGAACCTTCGTGACGTCACAAATCATGGCGCATGACACGCAAACTTCTCAGGTATGTGAAAAGCACAATTTTGAATATTTTTTAAAAAAACCTTTTGGAAAATGTTCAGAATAACATAGACTCTGTCTGTTATGTGCGGAAAATTCAAAATTTTGCGTTTAAAACGTTTTTTAAACAATGTTAAGGTCACAAATCATGGCGCATGACACGCAAACTTCTCAGGTATGTGAAAAACACAATTTTGAATATTTTTTAAAAAAACCTTTTGGAAAATGTTTAGAATAACATAGACTCTGTCTGTTATGTGCGAAAAATTCAAAATTTTGCGTATAAAACGTTTTTTAAACAATGTTTAAGTTGGTTGTCACAAGTAAGGAAAAAAACACGAATTGCTTATATGTAGGCATTGTTTAAAAAACGTTTTAAACGCAAAATTTTGAATTTTCCGCACATAACAGACATAGTCTATGTTTCTCTAAACATTTTCCAAAAGGTTTTTTTTAAAAAATATTCAAAATTGTGTTTTTCACATACCTGAGAAGTTTGCGTGTCATGCGCCATGATTTGTGACCTTAACATTGTTTAAAAAACGTTTTAAACGCAAAATTTTGAATTTTCCGCACATAACAGACATAGTCTATGTTTCTCTAAACATTTTCCAAAAGGTTTTTTTAAAAAATATTCAAAATTGTGCTTTTCACATACCTGAGAAGTTTGCGTGTCATGCGCCATGATTTGTGACGTCACGAAGGTTCAAATGCTCTTAACAATATAATTTGAAACAGATTTGTCAAAATTATATACGATTTTTAACACAAAACCTTGAATGAAATTTTTTTTTGAACTTGTGTCAGTGATTTTAAATTTATCTCACGAGCCCAAAAGTAATATAATGTTGGAAACATAAATATATTCACTAAGATAATTTGCATAACTATTAAAATGAATTTAATGGTCAAGTGTAATGATCTATAAAAATTACGACTTAATTTCTATGTTAAATATTCATTTTGTTCCAAAACTGATAGTAATTATACGTTTTAGAAATTAATTTCAATATTTTGCGTTTGGGTGGTTGGGGGGGGGGGGGATGACAAAAATTTTAAAATTGTTTTGACATATTTTTTTTGTTTGGAAAAAATGGTGACATAAATTTCTACTATAATAATAAAAAACTATGGAATTTTTCCTTTTTATCGAAAAGTAAATTGAGTTATAACTAAATTGAATTACATTTTTTTTTTGTTAAACGTTTTTCTTTTTTTTTTTTAATTTAAAGTGAAAATTTAACGTATTTTTTTTAAATTTTCAATAAAATTTTTCGTTGCATTTAATATATATGAAATTTGACCAGGATTTCGAATGACCATTTGAAATTCCATATATTTTTCCAGTTAGATGTAAATCAAGTAGAGTATTGAATGCGCTTTGTTAAATTAGAGATCAACACAAAAGCTTTCCGTTTGTGATTTTGATTTATCATATGGTTCTCTTAATAAAATGATCACTATTATTTCGAAAACTAAAAATAATTCGTTTAACTCAAAAAAAGGTTTAGATATAAATAGACATTTATTTTTTTAATAAAATTTTTTATAAATTTTGTTTTTTAATTTTATTTATTTAAATTAACTAAAACATTAATTTGAAAAATCAAAGAAAAAAACAATTTTTGATAATATCAAAGACTATGTTTTCCAGTATATATTACTTTGCTCTTTTCATTATATTATTTTTCTTTATAGTCATCAGTCTTATTAATATTTTATTTTCATTCTTCTCGTAGAAAATTGTTTTTTTTTTTTATTAGTTAGTGGAATAATTTTTTATTTTTATAAAGAAGAAATGTCTCCTTTTTGTATTATTATCTATATTTTAATTATCATCAATGACTTTTTCCTCTAATCATCCGTTATATATTTTAATTTACAACTGTATATTGCTGATAAAATAAAACACTTCCGCAAAAAAAAAGTGACATTACAATAATCTATATTTCACATTCAAAGGTTTTCTGATAGATAAAAATTTATTTTTTACAAGGAGAATGAAAAAACTTATTATTATAAATAAACAATAATAGAAAAAAAAATAAATTAATATTGTCTAATTAACATTAGTATATATAAATTATCTTTTTAATTTAAAATAGAAATACAATTTTTATTGATTTAGTTAAATTTTTATTTTCAGATTTAATTCGAAATTGGTGCGTTGTCTTGCGAGTTTTTCATACGTTATTAGAAGTTTATTAAATCTCTCAGTTATAGTATTCACACCATGTGTTGCATTGTATACTTTGATAGGCTTGCCATATTGGGCTAGTATTATTGGTATAACTTCGATATCCGTTGCCTTCACTTTAATGGTGAGTTTAAAAGCAAAATATCCATTTAAATTTGATTAATAATCGTTATCACTCATTCAAAATTAATATAGTGTTCATATTCATTGCACAGTTATTAAATAAAATTCTAAATGCCGTCAATGATATATTCAAAATAATATATATAGTCATACATAGGACATCATAAGTCAATTTTATGATTTAATGTCTATATAAAATTTTTAACATCTTTAAGAGTTCATATAATACTATCCAAAGAAAGATCTTCCTTATTTGTTTAATAACAAGTTTTTCTCTATTTAAAAAATATTTTTAATATTTTTAAATTATAAAAAATAAAATTTTTTAATTTTTATACATATTGGAATAATTAAAAATTTTCTAAACATAATTTTTATTTTCATTTCTTAAAAAAGGGTGGCTTGAAAGCTGCCATAACGTCTGATGTTATCCAAGGACTGACAATGATTGTTGTCTCGATTGTAATTGTTATTCATGGGACTATTGATGTTGGAGGTGTAGGAACTGTGTTTAATATAACCAAAGAACGAGGACGTCTCAATTTTTTTAAGTAAGCTTTAAATTTCTTTTCTAAAACAAAAAAAAAATACGTTTTCAATTATCAAATTCTATTATTTTTTTTTTTTAACAAAAATAAACTGATTTTTATTTTTATAGTAAATTTTTTACTGTTGCTATTGAAGAGAAATTAAACATTTTTCAAAAGAATGAATTAAATATAAATAAAATAAAAATAATTGAATAAATCAATGAAATTAAATCAGGAAGTCATTATATATACTTATCTCAAATGCTTTTTGAATTGTAGCTTTGACATGGATCCAACAATTCGAGTTACGACAGTTTCAGCAACACTTGGGCAGCTTTTCATGAGCTTGTCAATCTTTGGATGTCAACAAAATTTTGTTCAAAGATACTGCAGTATGAGTAGTCGTGGCAAGGTTGTCAGGTACATATATATTTAAATACTTATATGCAAGAATTATATAAATAGCTTATGCTAATTGTCTTTTTAAGATCCTATTGTTTACTCATTTTCATTCATATCCATTAATCATTGTTTTTTTTCCACATTATTCAATGAATTTACATCGTTTAATTATATTTCTGAAATTTATATAAAATTCATTCTATAAAAATATATAGGATCTTATTTTAATGTTGTAAAAAAATTCCATTGGCTTAAAACAAAAGTGTTCCAAAATTACATTCGCAAGTAAATTTTCTGAATATATATCTTCAATGAAAATTGACATACATATATGAATATTGTAATAGCAATAATTGATTTTTTGGAAAATTTTCTATATTTATTGAACATTTGAAACTTAAGGAACATTTCGTTGTTTTATTTTTCATTATATATATATACACATCAATCTTAAAATAAAATGAATGATGTAACCTTTTTCTCTTGTTGATATTCGTCTGTGAATGTTTTCATTTTATTCTTGATGCAATGCCAAATGAAATTTCGAAAAATTTTTATACATTCACAACTTTTCTATTCATGACACGTTGTACTATTCATCAATTTCATTCTATCATCATCTACCAGAGATAAAACAGTTTGTTGATAAAATCAACTTTTGCCTGAGTAAAGCTTACAAAAATATATGAATTTTGAAAAATTCTCTATGACTAAAATTGTATTTTACTACTGAAATTAAAAATATTAAAAATTTGGAAATTCTGACTGGAACTGATTTCTACATTGCAAAAATTAAAAATTAAAATTGACTTAACGATACCAAAATTTAATTTAGAATGTCTGATTGTAAGTTACATGTACCACTGATTAAAAAATTAGGAGAGTTGTAACAGTTTGACTGAAAGGCACTATTATTACTAAAACTAAAATTACAAGAATTCAGAGAATTTTTGTCTGACTAAAACGTACTTTTTCCACTGAAATTATAATCATATAAGAATCCAGACGAGTTGTATGATCGAAACTGACTTTTACTACTGATATTAAAATTGCACAAATTTTTGTCTATTTTGAAACTAACTTTCACTACTGAATCACAGTAAACTTGGTTGTATCTTTTTCTATTGCAACGTTTTGATGCACATAAGTTATATCAAAAAGAGATCGTTTTGTGTATCATTTTTAGAAATGATACACGAAACGGTCTCATTTTTTGATGCAAAAAATTTAATCAATTTATATCAATCATGGCCGAATTGAATCGACTCAAAATTAAACGAATTTTTTTCAGATATTTTGGTAATAGTACAATTGCGGAGACCATTTCACTATTTAATTTCAAAATGAAAATAACAGAAAATCAAAGCTTATAAACATAACCTAAAATGCATGAGAAAAAATTTGTCGATAAAATCAATATAGCCGAGCTTTTTAGAAGGTAGATGGCAGCACTCATCTATTTTCTTTCTTTAAATGTTTTCTGAATCGTTTTTATAAAAAGCAAAACTGCCATCTACCTTCTAAAAAGCTCGGCTATATTGATTTTATCGACAAATTTTTTCTCATGCATTTTAGGTTATGTTTATAAGCTGTCACTTTTTAATTATCGAATTGCACATTGTCTTTGATTTTCTGTTATTTTCATTTTCAAATTAAATAGTGAAATGGTCTCCGCAATTGTACTATTACCAAAATATCTGAAAAAAATTCGTTTAATTTTATATAACTTATGTGCATCAAAACGTTTGAAAGATTTGATGCAATTTTTGGTCTCAATTTGATACTTTTAGGAAAACTGTGAAACTAAAAATAAAATAATTCAGGAAATGAAAATGTTTTTTTATTACTGTTGTCAAAATTAGTTTGACTGAAACTAAATTTTACTACTGATTCAAATAGTTTATCGAAATAAACTTATGTGTTCCCCAAACTAAAATACTGATGATTAACTCAAAAAATCCTAATGAATATAATATATTGTTTATTGATTTCAATGATTCTATTTATATAAAAAATAATCTAAATTTTAAAAATATTTTCTTGTGCCTAAAAGAAAAAATAAATGGAAAATAAATTTTCTCAATTTCAGAACAATGATTTCAAACATGCCAGTGATAACGGTTCTCTTCTCACTGTCATGGATCGTTGGAATGGTAATTTTCGCCAACTACGCAGACTGTGATCCATACACAAAAGGTTTAATATCAAAAATTGATGAAATTGTACCATTTTACGTTGAAGATCGATTTGTTTATTTACCCGGTGTTGTGGGTCTTGTTATGGCAACATTATTCAATAGTGCATTAACATTGGCCGTGTCAAATCTTCAATCGCTCGCAACAGTCACATATGAAGATTTTCTCAGTCAAATGCGCATATGCAGCAATCTAAAGGATACACAACAACTTCATTTAATTAAAATGATTGGCGTAATTTATGGAGTATTGATAATTGGCGCCAGTTTTCTCGTGGGAATGTTACCTGGTGTCATTGAATCATCAATGCTAATGACCTCGGCGACGTCTGGTCCACTATTGGGAGTTTTCGTATTGGCAATGCTTGTTCCTTGTGCAAACTGGAAGGGCGCTGCCACTGGTATGATTTTCAGTCACATTAGCACACTATGGTTAACATTTGGACGTCTAATGTTAAATCCCCCAGTTGAAAATTTACCCCTCTCAGTGGATGGTTGTCGTAATGACACGTTCTCAGCGCATGTAATGAAACCCATCAATCCATGGTTGGAAGAAGCGCAAAATGAAATAGTTGAAGAGGTCACCAAGTCACCGCTCGACTACGTCTATGGAATAACTTATATGTATTATGCTCTCATCGGAAGTCTGACCACTGTTCTTGTTGGCATTATCATTAGTCTGCTCACGGCTGATCCTAAAGGCGACGTATACGAGGAGCATTTATTGCATCCACTTGCATTAAAGCTCTCAAAATTATTTCCTGGCAGACCTAGAATCTATTCCGGAAGTACGCGTCTTGGAGATGAAGCCAACAGTGCCAAAGGCGAAACAACGTCCGTGACTTCTATCGCCAATGCAAATGGAAAATCTAAAACGGAAATTAAAGAGAAATGCAAAAATTCTGAAGATTTGTATATTGAGAAACTTGATGCACTCAAGAGAGTCTCTTTACAAGTCACCAATGAAATCTCCAAAGGCACAAGACTTTAAGGATGTATGTTTATTTTTTTTTTTTTTTATATATATTTTAAATAGCGAAGAAAATGACTTTTTACGATTCCTTTTTTTTAAAGGCAGATCTATTGAAATTGTTTTTTTTTTTTTTTTTTTATTTGTACATTATTAAGTGTGATGATGAAATTTCAAATGACATTGTGGGAGTGATTTAGGAATTTTTTAAAGCATTTTGTGTGATATTAAAGTAGTTTGTTTGACGTCTTCAGAAAAGATTGACAGAAGATTTTGTGATTTTGATTTTGTGGTACGTCTTCAAGAAATATTTGAGATTATCTTTAATAAATAACAAAAATAATTTTAGGAAACTTTTTTTTGTGAAAATTGAAGATATTTAATGAAAAAGCTAAGTGCATTTATCATACTAACAATAAGTCATTGTAAGTCTATTTTCAGTATTTATGTTCTAAAATATTTATTATCAAATCTAGTTCCATAGTTTTAAAAATTTTTTTTAGAAAATTTAAAAGAAATTTTTTTTTGAAATATCTTCATGAATTGTTCTTGAATATCTTTAAAATATTTTTGTTAATATAATTAAATATAAATTAACAAGTTTCTTTAAATATATTTAATACATTTTTTTTTATATTCAATAAATTGTGTTTAATGTTTTTAACAAAATATCCTGTTTGTATTAAGTGAAAGAGTTTAAACTGTTAAAAATTTCATATAGCACTTGGTACAAATGATTTAAAATTTTTAAAACCTTATACTTCAAATTTTCTATTCAACCTCAGAAAACAAAAACCAAAATTACGAGTTTCACAAAAATCTAACAATTAAGAAAAAACCCCGCACTATATACATGGGAATTCGGGGTCGGTGAAATTTCTTGCAACTTTGTAATTTTGTAGTTATTGACCTTCTGAAGAAAAAAAATTTAAATAGCAAAATTTAAAAAAATGGACAGATTTTTTAAAAATTAAGGTTTAAGTTTAAAAATAGTGTTAAAGGCGAAAAAAATTCAAAAATTAGTAAAACCAAAAGAACTAAATAAACTTTTTTAAAACTCGTTACTCAGGGGTTTTCGGGGTCGCTGATTACTAATTTGATGTCAATTTTTAAAAATCCAAAATAGCGGATCCAAAATGTCCGACCAATTTTTTTTTAAAATGCATCAAATTGACTTGAATCTCGTTACTCGGGGGTTTTCTGGGTTGCTGATTCACTTAAAACTTGGTACTTGACGACTTTTTAAGCCTCAGTGAAAATTGACATCGAATTCATAATCAGCGACCCCGAAAACCCCCGATTAACGAGTTTTAAAAATGTTTATTTAGTTCTTTTGGTTTTACTAATTTTTGAATTTTTTTCGCTTTTAACACTATTTTTAAACTTAAACCTTAATTTTTAAAAAATCTGTCCATTTTTTTAAATTTTGCTATTTAAATTTTTTTTCTTCAGAAGGTCAATAACTACAAAATTACAAAGTTGCAAAAAATTTCACCGGACCCCAAATTCTCATGTATATGATGCAGGGTTCTTTGACTAAAATATTGAATTTGGTGACATTAAAATTTCTTGAATATTTATATTAAATAGTTTTCAAATATTTTGAAAAAATTTTCCATAAACTTTCTGCAGAGTTTCATATATATTTTTAGCACATTTGGTAAAAAAATATTCGTGAAATTTTCATGAAAATTAATAGCTAACTACAACGGTAATCTTCAACAAAGTTTGCTGAATAAATTTAGTAATTTATTAAAATACTTCTATTTTTAATTAGCTTCATTGCTTTTAGATAAGTTCAAAGTATTTCTATCCAAATTTTTTCAATATCTTCATCAATCTTTATACATTACTTCAACAATTTTTTTTGTGTGAATATTCTTTATAATTTTTTTTTTTTTTTAATAACAACAATAAAACTTTCTTAAATATTGACAACAGTTTTTCTTGAATAACTGCAACAAACTTTCTTGTATATTAGCTAAATTTTATCATAAAATATGTTCAGAAATATTTCTTAAATATCTTCAATGATTTTTCTCAAGTATTTTCAAAAAAAATTTTTTCAATATTTTCAGCAATCTTTCTTGAATTTAAAAAAAGAGAAATCTTCAACAAACTAGTTCAACAATTTTAAATAATTTTTCTTAAATATCTTCAACGAATTTTCTTGAATTTTAACAAAAAAAATTTTCTTGAATATTTCCAACAACTTTTCATGATATAAATATTTGTTAATTATTTTAAAATAACTAAATAATCAAATTGCTGACGTTTCTTGAATATCATTAGTGAACATATTATGCAAAATCTTGGAAGAAAAAAAAAAAAAAAGGTAATTCTTGTTAACTTTTTTTGAAGATAGGACTTTTTGAGTGACAGTGGATTCATATAATGTAAACGGAGACAATTCCGTTTCGAGAGGAGATAAGTTGTACATCTCCTTCGTCAGCATGACATATCTCGTGGTGCTTGGTTAAAGAAAAACAAACTGACGATCCGGACGGAAAACCCCGTAGAGGCAACGAAAGAGCTTTTTATTCAGTTTTCTTGTCTCAAGTGATCGTAGTACTTTTAGGATGTAACGAAAGTTCTATATATAGAGGAGAATGAAAAGACTCGAGAAAATCATAGTTTTCTTGCTTCCTTTGTCTAGCACTTTTTTTTTCATTATGAGGAAAAAAAAGTATATACGTTTAGATTTATAAATTATTAACATAAATATTGTAAATAGTTATCAATAAGAAATTTGTTATTTTTAATGTAAATCTTACATATATATATATAGATAATAATTATATGAGGAGTTAATTAGATGCAAGACTTTGACACATATACAAAAAACTATTTTCTTAAAATATTTTTTATGGCCCGTGTGATGTTGAGTGGGGTTTGAAGATGTGAAATACTCAAAAAAAAAAAAAAAAAAAACACTGGTCCGAGCAGGTTCTCGTGCTTCAAGGTGAACAAAAAACCCACCTTTTCTAATGTGCAGGTATATTTTCGCGACGGTCGCTCGTACCTTTAAGAAGGCTTTAAAAAAAAACGGGTCGAGTGCTGTATGTTTGATTGTATGAGAGTCTACACTGAAAAAAAAGTTCTGGTTAAAGTTACTAGATGCGTTTGGTTAAAAAATTTCTAGTTATTTTAACAAGAAAATATAGTTAAAAAGACTAAACAGTTCTAGTTAAATAAGTATGGTTAAATTATTCTGGTTAAAATAATTCTGGTTAAAAACGCGCGTTCGCGGACACTGCATAGCGTCTGTTGTTCTTTTTCGAATAGTTTATCGTGCGGATCACAAGAATGGATGAAAAAGTTAACCAAGCTCTGGAAAATTGGGGTTTGGGAGAATTAAAAGATCTGTTTAAAGGTTGGTTAATTAATTTTATAATATAATATAAGTGAAAAAATTGTTGACGAACGGCAAACCCGTTCGTGTGGAAAATAGTTTGAAGGTTATGTTGAAAACGTGTTCGACACGTTTTATCAGAATTTTAGTTCTGAATAATCATATTTAAATAAACATTATTAAGAGAATTGCAGTGTAAAGGTGTTATTGTTTGATTGCATTTATATGTACATAATACAAATTTTTTTAATTCATATTTTATAATATTTTATAATATAATATAATAATAATAAATTTAATTAATTCTCTGATTAACTAGAATTTCTGGTAAGATCAACCAGAAATTTTTTTACCAAAAATTTTTAACTAGAAAAATTCTAGTAAGATTAACTTGAAATTCTAGTAAGATTAACTTGAAATTCTGGTAAAATTAACCAGAATTTTTTAACCAAATTTTCTAGTACTTTTAACCAGAAAAAGTAGTAAGGGTATATATAACTTTTTATTCTGGTTAGATTAACCAGAATTCTGGTTATTTTAACCAGACTTTTTTTTCAGTGTACTGAACTATATGTGTAAGAACATGTTTTGATGAGTGTAATTCTAACTTTTTTTTTCATGTCCCTTTTGTGTATATATATGATTCAGTGTTGAAGCCTTGGAAACTCACAGCCTTAGGGGTGTGTGTTTGTTGTCGAATTTTATATGCACTTGCAAAAGAAAGTCATACAAACACGTGCGTCTAAACGAGACCACTTTTTTTCCCTCCCCCTCTTGAAAATATAGTGAGATAGCAACGGCTCATGTTTATTACATATATATATATGTGTATCACACATACACTAGTCGTTTTTATTTATTATTATTTTTTTTTTTCAACTACAATCTCGGTGCTATACACGGTATTATGCCACCCCCTGTGCTGCTGACCGTTGGTAATTAAAAAAGAAAAAAAGAGATATATATTCAAGCTCACCCGGGAAAATCTTGACGATTTCTCAAACTCAAAAAAGAACTTGTAATTATTCTCAAGTACCAAGCTTAAATAGTCTAAGGAAACAAAGAAACGAGGTGCTTGTAAAAATAATCGTAAAACACAGGCAAAAATTAATTCTCCTACTTTCACACTTTTCAGACTTGAAAGAAAATGCTTAAAAAAAAAAAGAACACACGATGATATTCGTCTAAGTCTTAAAGACGTTCGAAATGTAACAATTTTTTTTTTGTTTATTTGATTATTTTTACCAAATTTAAAGAGCAATACAATTTTACTTTATATTAAACCCTTTATAATTTAGTCAATTAAAAATTGTTACATTAATTGTAAAATTTAATTTGAAATAATTTTTCTTTTAATAGTAAAAAAGTACTTTTTTGTAAATAGAAATAAATATTTTTATTATTAAATAAAAATATAAATGTTCCATTTTTATGAAATACAAATTCATTAAATGATTTTTAATGATTTATACTCTCTAAATTTGAATCAGTGAAAAAGTCACTGGTCTCAAATCAGTCGCTAAATTCTAGCTATTTGAATCAGTAACATTTCACTGATTTTCAGTCAAAGTAATTGATTCTCCAGTGAAATGTCACTAACTGTCAGTGAAAACTACTGATTTAAATAGCTAGAATTTAGCGACTGATTTGGGACCAGTGACTTTTTCACTGATTCATATTTAGAGAGTAATGTAATAAATAACGAAATTAATTTGAATCGATAGATTGTATATAATATAAATATATTTTACTATACAGTGTGCGTGGAGAAACATTGCGAATGAGTGCGAATTATTATTTAATGTAAATAATAATTTACATGGTATTGAATGTAAATTATTCATTCTACAGTTTAACAAATAAATTTTAAGCATAGAATGAGTTAATTTTAATATGAAAATAAATAATAAAATTTATGTATCAGTGAATGATTAGGACAGCTATATAATATGTTTCTCTCAATATATTTATATGTATAGATAATTAGATATGAAATAGATATATTATAGAATTTCACGTTAAGTAGTGATATTATAATCGGCCTATCAACCTTGTCGGTTGCTCAATGGCAGCGGTGATAGTCCACGCCACATCGATCTGATAGATCGAAAATATTCTTTATTATTTCGTTTTATAAATATACGATGTACATATAAATATAATCAAGATTTTTAGATATAATTTTTAATATCTTTCATTTATTTCGCATTTGAAATCATGACCTTTTATATTCCTTTATATTTTATTTTTTACACATAATTTTTAATAATCATAATAATAATATTTAATATTTGGTTATAAAAATACACATTTTCTTCAAAATGCAAAATTATAGAATTTAATTTGTCGAATTTTTAATTAAATAATATTAATTATATTATTAATTTCAACAATTCGAAAATTAGTTTTCTAATGTCTCATTTCCAATTTCTAATACTCTTAAAACAATATTGTAATATTAATTATAATTACTGATATAAATATTATAATTATTATTATAATTATATATATATATATATATATAACTGTAATAACTGCGCATCTAAATTTTGCAAGCAAAAATTCTTGAATTTTTTTTTATTAATGAAACTATTATACTTGACGAGAAAATAGAACAGTGCATATTTTACACGTTTCAGCGTAACATTATTTTCAAAATTATACATTTATGCGTAAACGTAATGAGCACAATCTAATTTAAAATCCAGGTTACCCATATTCACTTTATTTTTTAACTTTTTTTACACCTGCAGGTATGGAAAAATACGATAATTGTGCATTGAATATACAAAAAAATATTTTTAAATATATACTACCCATATGTAATTAGTTTATTTACACTAGAATAGTTTTAAATGTTAACTATAGTACAATTTAAATTTAAATTAATTTTATTTATCAGATTTTAGTTTAAGTGGAAAAAGAAGGAAAATAAGGTTTTTTTTTAAATATATATTCTTTACTTTACTAACTAAAAGAAGAAATAATATTATTTTAAAAAAAGATGGTAATAAAAAATATAAGCAGAAATACTTTAATAATTTCAGGTAAGTGATAATAAAAAAGTAAAATAGACTTTGTTAATTAATATTCACAGAATTTATTATAATTATATTAAGAAATTTTTTAACCTCCAGAGAAAAAATAAATTTTATTTATGCTGAATAAAATTTTATTTATACTAAACAAAAAATTTTTTTTTTGAAAAAATAAATACATTTGCTTATCACAAAGAAAAATGTTGTTCTTTTCATATTTAATTGATAATTATATTTGGGTTAAATTAAAAATTTCCTTGTTTGTAATTCAAGATTAATAAGTTTTTTTAATATCTTCAAAAAGCTTTTTGCTTTGTTTTGAATTTTTTATTTTTCTCTCGAATAATAATGTTTCTTTTGGAAATTAATTCATTTTAAAGAATTCTTAATCGACCTAAATCAATACAATTCATATTTCGAAAATATTTACACACAATTTATCAAAAAAGTTGAAGTGTTCCGTGCTACTCAACTCTTCTGCAATTTTTTTTTTTTTCATTGTAAACAATATTATTATTAATATTAAGAAACTTTGTAGAATAACTAAAGAAAACTGGAAAAAACTTTTCTCAATTCCAAGTTAATGGAAAATTTAAAAAAATAAATAAAAAAATATGTTGAGTAAACTTCACAGAGAAAAAAGAATTGTTGTGGTTACTAAAAATTAAGTCCACACAACAATTCCAGATTGTCAAAATATAGAACCAGCAGTTCTATTTGTTTTTGGGACAAAAAAAATTGTTAAAATGGGTTTATTATTAAAACTATTCGGATTGTTCGATGAACAAAGAAAATTGTTATGAAACAGTTGAAATAACAAAACTAAATTGTTAAATCGGCAATACAATTTGTTGTATTAACAAAGCTTTGATCCGTCTAATACAATTTGTTCAGTTTTTTTGCCTTCTAAAATAATTGATAGCAGATTTCCGAATCAAATACAGTTATAACTGTACGGAATTACAAAACTAACAACAAAAAATTCGTAATGTTGTTAAAACAACATACATTTGTATTGACAACAATCCGAATTGTAATTTTAACATTTCGAATTGTAATATCAATAAATCTACTGACAACAAACCAAAAATTGTTTGCACAACAATCCCCTTTTTCTCCGTGTTGGCTTAATTTCATCTCGATATAATTTATAACAAGTTTTCTTTGATGTCGTCCACAGATATTGTAAAATATCTTTTAAATAAAAAAAATTGAAAATGATTTTATTTTAAAGAAGAAACAAGGAGTAAATTTTCTTTTCGTACTAAAGGTTATTTCATCAAAGAAAAAAATAATAAATAATTATAATTCAAAATGTAGAAACAAATTATTTTTAAATCTCTTTTTTAATAGGAGATTTTTATGAATTAATAATATAATATATAATAATAATAATAATAATTCAGTCGAGAAATAAGGTAAAAAGAAAAAGCTGAAAAAATAAAAATGAAAAAAAAATAAAATGTAGTTTTAATCACTTTGTTTATAATAGACTGCTGCCTCCTCTCTTTTGACGTTTGGTTGAACAGATGGGGACTCATTATCTACCTTGTCGCTTCTGCAGATTAGAAAAGGTTATCTTGGATGAGAAACTCGTGATTAAGCACCCGTCGCTTCGATGTTGCAGCAAAAATTGCAAGTGTCAATAACACTATTCAGTTTCGAGAGAAAATCTCCGGAGAAAAGATAAGATTTATCTCTTTTTTTTCTTTTTCTCGATTTTATTCAACGCAGATTTGTTCTACAAACGTATTTTTTGTTAAAAAAAAAGAAAACAATATATCGAGAAAGAAAAAGAAAAGAGGACCTAAAAGGAAAACGAATTATATATAATACAAACAGAATACAATTAATCAGGATTTTATTTACTTGTGATAATAGACGTACAAATTTATTTCTCTTTACAAAAAAAAAAAAAAAAAAAAACCCCCGATGCATTCTTTTATCAAAGAGAAATTTTATAAATAAAGCAATATCATGATCGAAATTAAAATAATATATATTTTTTTTTGTTAATCATGCTTTCTGAAATAATATACGAATGAAGGTCATATTGTATAAGATAACATTATAAAGATTACGCATTTCTAAATTGTGAACAAATTTTAATTATTTCAAAAATATATATTTGGTATATCAAACCTTTTTTTATCGATGTAATTTCAGAGAAAAACAAATAGGGAAACATTGTGTTTAAAAAATTTAAAGAACGTCTTTTTTTGGGTTGTTTTTTATTATGATTTTTTTTTCTTCAATGAGAATAAGTAAAGATAATGTGTGGCACAAGAAAAGTTCAAGTTGTTAGCTCACCAATTCAACAGATAACAGTTGAAATCTCGTGGGTAACATTGCATCTGCATTGTCGTGAACTTTTCTACAACTTTTGTATAAGACGTATAGCACTATTCAAAGTCGGATTACGTGAATTCCATTTAAATCCTCCTATATACACGTTATTCGAAATACCTACATTATATATATATATATATATATATATATATATATCGGTTGCGCGAAATCCAAGCACTTTGGCTTTTCAGATTTCAAAGTTTAATAATTTTACGCAACAGTAAGAACAACTGCACGAGGAAATGTAGCAAATTCAATTCTAGGATGCAAAATTCATCCTGTTTTCAGATCCCCAACTAAAAGTATTATCATAGGTGAAATATCAAATGAAATAGAAAGCGTTCAGAGGTAAAACAACATTAAAGGTCATGGTCAAGTATAACGCATTGAAAATTTTTAATGAAAATTTCATAATTGTAATCTATATTACGGATAATAATTTTTACGACTTTCAATATCTCGAAAATTTGGTAATTATAAACAAAATGTTTAAATAATTAAATGACATTTTTAACTAATCTTATAATTTCAATTATTGAACATTTTTTTTAATTATATATGAAAGATTCCACACGTGTAATTTACATATGACATTTTAAATTCTCATAAATATATTTTTTTCGCTCTTTGCAGGAACACACATTTAAAAAAAATTCATAACTCGAAAATTTGGGCACTTATAAAAAAAATACGAATACCACTTTTTTTTTGCAAAGAAAGAAAAAAAAAATATTTATCTGAATTTAAAATGTCATATGTATAAATTTCACCTTGAATCGCCCATATGTAGCATCGATTTTTATATTACTTTATTAGCTTCAATCATATAGTTTCAATATAGTTAGAATAACCAGAATTCTGGTTAGGGTATATTTAACATTTTGATTCTGGTTAGGTTAACCATAATTCTGGTTATTTTAACGAAAATTCTAGTTAATTCAACTAGAATTCAAACATAACTAGAAAGTAATGTTAAATATAGCCTAACCAGAATTTTTTTTTCAGTGTACGATTAGTTCAAGAAATTTATTAGTTTCAATCATTAGCATGATAGTTTCAATTTAATGTTCGTTCTATAATAACAATTTCAATTGAAGGTACAGGTAAGCAATGGTATTTCCATATTGTATATACTATAATAACAGCTTCAATTAGAGGAAGTTAATTCTATTCCTATACGCTGACTTATCCTCACTCTAGCGCTTTTAAACATAATTCCCATAATATCTATTAGATCTTATTGTTAGATTAGACAATTAGGGAAGACCGAAGAGGAATATAACAGAGGTGAAAAGTAACAATGCTTATAAATTTTAAATAAATCATCGTATATAAATGGCTTAAATATATTTTTAGTCAGTAGTACACTAAAAAAAAATTCTAGCTAGAATAACCAGAATTCTGGTTAGGGTATATTTAACATTTTGACTCTGGTTAGGTTAACCAGAATTCTGGTTAAACGAGAATTTTAGTTAATTCAACTAGAATTCTGGTTAATATAACTAGAAAGTAATGTTAAATATAGCCTAACCAGAATTTTTTTTTCAGTGTAATCCCCCTTCTTCCCTTATTAAATATGGATTATTAGAACTGCTTAATAGATTTTATTTATTATCTTGAAAAAATCATATTAATTTGAATCAGTGAAATTTCAATGATGAAATAGCAATTAGTGCTTAATTACCAGAAATAGAAATTACATTTTATAATAATATGGATTGATAGAAAAAGAAACATAATCAACTCAGCTGCCGAATCAAAGATATACACACTTCTTGTCACCTCAAACTTAACTTACAATTAACATTCGAGAAAATCAAACAAGATATCTGTTATAATCATTTGGTACAGTGACAATTTGCTGTGCATTTAAATATTGAGAAAGATTGTAGATTTGCTGAAGCTTTCGAATTAAGTTTATTAATTTAAAGGTTAATTCCATGGAGGTATTAAAGTCACCAATTATAATTATGGGTTCAGAAAAAATTGATAGATCATCACTTAGGAGCGCAAAAAAGTCACTAAAAGGATTGGAGTAGACTTTTTCTAAAAATTAAAAAATAATTTCTAAATTCTTTTTTTCTAAAACTTCACGGAGAAAAAAGAATTGTTGTGGTTACTAAAAATTAAGTCCACACAATAATTCCAGATTGTCAATATAGAACCAGCAATTCTATTTGTTTTTGGCAACAAAAAAAATTGTTGAAATGGGATTATTATAAAAACTATTTGGATTGTTCGGCAAACAAACAGAATTGTTTGATGAACAAAGAAAATTGTTATGGAACAGTTAAAATAACAAAACTAAATTGTTAAATCGGCAATACAATTTGTTGTATTAAGAAAGCTTTGATCCGTCTAATACAATTTGTTCAGTTTCTTCGCCTTCTAAAATAATTGATAGCAGATTTCCGAATCAAATTCTTTGACCTGAAACCAAAGAATTATTTTGATTTGAAATTTGTTGTTAAATAATATTTAATATACAATTTGTATTTTTTTAAGGTGAGGTTATGTTCAATAGTAACCTAGTATAACTTGCCGATAAACGATGAAATTGTCTCTTCATTCATTCACTTCACTTGCAATAGATTTCTCACTTTAACCGGATTCATTATTTAACAGCACTTTGTCATTTAAAAAAAACTAATAATAAAAGCAAAAGTGGTACATGTGCCAGAAGCAAACGACGCGACGATCTGAACGCCAGTTTGCGAGAATTCAAGATGACCACGTGACATGGAACAATATACCTGTTTGTTGAACAAATCCGGATTGTTCCATCAACAATCGACAGAGAGTTTGCTTCTGCAACTGTACGGAATTGCAATCTAAACAAAACTGACAAAAAAAAATTTGTATTGTTCTTAAAACAACATACATTTGTATTGACAACAATCCGAATTGTAATATAACATTTCGAATTATATCAACAAATCTACTGACAACAATCGCAAAATTGTTTGCACAATAATCTCATTTTTCTCAGCGTTTTTTTCTAACAAAGTTCAATTTCTAAAATATTAAGTTAAAACTTCGAATTACCTATAAATTTTTAAAAATTCGAATTATCAGAAAATCAAATATTTAAGATTTCATCCACATACTACGTCACACCACTTTTATCATTGTTTGATTTCCTCCCAACCCCATAATGATAAAAGAAAAACAAGAGAAAAATGATAAATGAATGAAGAACAAGCCCATATTGAAGAATTATAAAGTAAATAATAGAAAATTTTTTTTTTTTTAAAAAAAGAAGAATTGACTATTTTTTGACGTTTGCAAATTTTTTTTCAACTTTATTTAATAAACTTGGCAACATGGCATCATCTTAGCTATAGTCTGCCAAACGGTATTAAAGAAGTAAGGGAAGACTATTCAGCTTCTCTCTGTCTCTCAATTCAGTGATTTCTCTTTAAAACGCATGCGCATAAGTAACAGCCGGTGTTTGTTAGCACCCTTCCTTACTTTCATGTCTACTCTAATGTTAGTCTGGTCGTTGTCAAGCCTGCGCATTAAATCTGTGGTGTTTCTCTTTTCATTTTTTATAGTATTGTTTGACACACTCTTTTTCTCTTAAAAATAAGGTAATTTTTTTGGTTTATCTATGAAAAATGCATTGAAAAGTTACAAATATTATTTACGCACATGTGTTATATACATATACTCACTTTAATTATTATATTCATTGTGACATGTGATCGTAGAAATTTATAAAAAAAAATGTAAACAATATATAGCTAATTTAAATTATTAATTTGACTTTTCTAATTGTTTATAAATTTTATTTTTTATTTATTTTTTTTTTATTTTATTTATTAAATAATAATTTATTTTTTCGTATATAAACATATGTGGGAAATTAAATTTTAATAACATTTCTACAAGTGTGCGGTATTGTGTTCTAACAAACAATAGAAATCTAAAATGTGTCAGCATGTGGGACGTTATTTTTTTTTATCTTGAAAATGTGATATATTTAAATCTTTGTCCTTGAATGATTCGCGTGAAATTGCACATGGCGAGGTGTTATTTACCACAAATGAGCCGCCGAGAAGTAAATAAACCAAACATAAAATTTTTAATCGAATCGAAGTTCAAAAAAAAAAAAAACTCCAACTGCTATACAAATTTTACACTGTAAAAAATTTGGAAATTTATAATGGCAACGTGAGATGAGAGTAAAATTTTGGTGTTAAATATCAACTTCAAAAGTGAGTTAACATTAGATTAACTCCCTTAGCATCAACTCCAAAAGATTGGGATTTTTAAAGAATTCTGTTAGGAGTTAAAATTTAACTCTCTTTTTTTACAGTGTATTTGTGGTTTTATTTTCCGGCGACTCAAATGCACATTATGCTTATTCATCGTATATTTTTATTTCTATGTTTTCACATTCTCATATAGAATTGGAATGTAAAAGTATTCATGTTATGTTTTCTTTTAAATATTTCTTTGTTAAGATAAAAAATAAAATTTATTTCTTCATTGTACACTTTTTAAGTTTTACAATCCAGACATTTCTTTCACAATATTTTCTAAGTTGAAATACAATAATACTGTATTAAATTTATTTTAAGTTTAATTTTATATTTTTGAAATTATACAGAATTAATGAAAAAATGTCTATGAAACTGGGATCGAACTCGGATACTTTGGGCTTGAAACATTGCGCCTCAAGTACCTTAGCCGTTGAAGACAAATATGAACCTCTACAAAAGTTCACGATCTCACTTCTCAATTAATTTAACTTAGAAAAACTCCAATAAATTTTATCTTCATTAGTTTCTAAGTCCAACTTTAATTTCGAAAATAACATTATCTATTTATGAAAATTTTTCTATTTTCAAAATTTGAAACAAAAGACGTCTTTAAGACATCTTAAAGAAATCTAATGGTCAAAACATAGAACATTCTTAGGACGTCTTTTGTCACAACTCCAAAAGACGTCCGCAAAAAGACATCCTTAGGACGTCTTCTGAACAAGTGCTCCTACCGGGTTAATATATTATCCACCATCAATAATTTCCCCTATATAGCATTTAATATTACAGTAATATTACAAAAAATTTTAAAAACCACTTAAAAATATTTGACTAATTAATTATTATTATCTTTTTCTGCTTTATCATAAAAAACTTTAAATTTTTTATATATTTCAAATAAGCGGGTAATATTACAATAATATTATCATGATCTTTTTTAAACTTTAAAATTCCAAGATCAATTATTTTTTAATAAATTAGCCTCTTCGTCTATTAGTTTTCTTGCGCTCATGTATATAGCATCATAGAGACTATAAATTTCTTTTGTAAAAATTATAATGTCAATATTGCGACCTTTTTAATTCAACATTACCTATAATAATTGATCAATTAACTGAACTATTTTTTCAAACATCGTAAAATTATTTTCACTTAGTATTAATTTTATTTATCCTTCTATATTTCATTTTTAATATTACCTTTACTCTACTATAATAATGTATTGCCCACTCATGTTTAAGGGATGAAATAAATAAAATAAATAAATATATAACAATATTGTTGTTAAGATATTAATTATTAATTTTTATTAAATAATAAATATTTTTTTAAAATATTCAATTATTATTTACTTATATGATTTAGTAAAACATTTTTATACCATAAAATCTTTTAATATAATGTTAAAATTTATTTAATAAAAATTCAATAAAAAATAAAGAAAGGTATTATATAACAATAAAGTGAATAGCATTGAATAATAATAATAATAAAAATAATAGTTTAGAATGCAATCTAAGAAGGTAATGTTCTGCTAAATCAGCTTGAATGATAAGACGAAAAAATGTGCGAAAATTACAAAAAAACCACATGAGATAACAAAAAACTGACCCTTGCTCAGCTGAATTCATATAGAGAAAATGATTTGGCCATACCAATGCAAACGCAAAATTTGTGTTGCGACATAACACAGTGTGCTGAATTTAAAAATGGAAAAACTAAAATATAAGGAAAAATCAGTTTCGATTAATAAATATAATCAATTGATTATTCAGCAAATCTAATATGAATAGATAGGTATATTCTGGATAGCGTTTAAAAGGCTTTTTTGATCGTCTTTTGATTTTCTTACACGATAACGTGGACAAATGTCAAAAGGAGCTTTAACCCTCACGAAAACGAATCAAATTCACATTTCCTTTTTATCATATAATGAACATCTAAAATCGTGTTTAGGATACTATTGGAAACGAAAAGAGCTGTTCCTTTCCTGCAATCAAGGATTTTGACCTATTTTCATCATGGCTGTAGAGACAAGGTGAGTTAATTTTATAACCCACTTTATGGGCACTGGATTTTCTCAATTTTATCACAAACTCAATTTCATGATTCAGCACAGTTTAGCTGTTCATTTACCTATCTATATTCTTATCTAACATCTCCTTTCCAGGACATTTTAGTCAAAAAAATTTTTATTTCTCAAATCTTTTTTTTTTTCTTTTAAGAAAAAATGAATTTCAAAACTTTCATAAATATATATTTAAAATAAAATGTCGATAATTATTCTAATTAAATACAATTTTTGTTTAAAGACTATTTATAACTATTAAAATTTTTAATAAATATAGAAAAATTTTAATATGTATATTTATAAAATAAATTAATTTTGAAAATGGAAATTTATTTACAAAAAAATTCTTGTTTTGTTGAATTATACGAAGTGATTTTTGTTGTTGTTTTGAAATAAAAATAAAAGTTTCATTTTTATTTTAACACTATACTAAAAAAAATATATATATATGGGACGTTCTTTGTCAACCGGACCACCCCATCTCTCCATAATTGGTTTAATTTAAAAAAATTTTATAATATTGGAAAAATTAGCTTGGAATGTCTACTTTTTAATCCCGTTGGGCGCTTTTTGAAATTCAAAATGGCGACTTAAATATGGCGCCTAAACGACATAAAAAACACAAAAAATCCACTAATATAATCTATATTATTGTTTAAAACTTCACATATGACGATAAAAATAACCACAACATAGTTTACTTACAAACTGATAACGTATCTCCATTCAAAATTCAAAAATTCAAAATGGCGGATTAAATATGGCGGATAAAATTAAAAATTGAGCTAGACTCGTGAAAATTACTACTTGGGGGTTTTCGAGGTCGCTGATTACGAATCCGGTGTTAGTTTTCAAAAATTCAAAATGTCGGAGCCAATATGGCGGACCAAACATTAAAAAAAAGGAGCTAATTTCGTAAAAATGTCTACATAGGGGTTTTTTTGGTCGCTGATTACAAATCCGATGTCAGTTTTAAAAAATTTTTAAATGGTTGATGACAAATCTCTATTTAAAATTCAAAATGGCGGATAGAATTAAAAAATTAAGCTAGTCTTGTGATTATTAATTAAATAATCCTCACGTAATTTCCATAAAAAGTTTTCTGGCGTTGTATTTGATAAGTTCAAATGGCACCTTTTTACGTTCAATATAAAAAAGTTAGATCAATTTTTTATATTTTGGTCCACCATTTTAGATTCACCATTTTGATTTTTTAAAAAGTAACGATGAATTCGTAAAGATTGTCCTGAAAAACCCTTAGGTAGACATTTTAACGAGTTTAGCTCAATTTTTTGGATTTTTGGTCAGCCATTTAGAATTTTTAAAAAGTAACCGCAGATTCGTAATCAGTGACCCCGAAAACCTCCGAGTAAACAATTTCACGGGTTTAACTCAATTATTTAAATTTTGGGCTACTATTTTAAGTCTGCCATTTTGAATTTTTAAAATCAAATAACGGATTTGTAATCAGCGACCCCAAAAACCCCCGAATAACAAGTTTCAGGCGAATCTAAACGATTTTTTAATTTTTGTCCATTATATTGGATCCGATATTTTTGATTTTTGGAAACTAATACCGGATTCATAATCAGCGACCCCAAAAACCCCCATGTAACAAGTTTCAATCGAATCTACATGATTTTTCAATTTTTGTCCGCCATATTGAATCGGTCATTTTGAATTTTTGAAAACTAACAACGGATTCGTAATCAGCGACCAAAAAAACCCCTATGTAGACATTTTTACGAAATTAGCTCCATTTTTAAAATTTTTGGTCCGCCATATTGGCTCCGACATTTTGAATTTTTGAAAACTAACACCGGTTTCGTAATCAGCGACCTCGAAAACCCCCAAGTAGTAATTTTCACGAGTCTAGCTCAATTTTTAATTTTATCCGCCATATTTAATCCGCCATTTTGAATTTTTGAATTTTGAATGGAGATACGTTATCAGTTTGTAAGTAAACTATGTTGTGGTTATTTTTATCGTCATATGTGAAGTTTTAAACAATAATATAGATTATATTAGTGGATTTTTTGTGTTTTTTATGTCGTTTAGGCGCCATATTTAAGTCGCCATTTTGAATTTCAAAAAGCGCCCAACGGGATTAAAAAGTAGACATTCCAAGCTAATTTTTCCAATATTATAAAATTTTTTTAAATTAAACCAATTATGGAGAGATGGGGTGGTCCGGTTGACAAAGAACGTCCCATATATATATTGTATTTTAATAATTCATACAAGATGGTACAGTAATTTTCAGCAACGAAATAAAGAATAAAAATGTGCATTCTTTCGCGAGGATAATGAAGGGTTAAGTAATTGCAAGAGAGGGAAGTTTCTTTTTTTTTTCTTTTTTTTAACACAAACCTGGCAAGATTTTTTTTCCACTCTTTCTTTAAGCCAAGCCTTGTGCAGATGATAATGCTCTCTTATTATCTCCCCTCTGGAATTAATGTCAGTGGCCTATTTACTACCACGAAATTACTCATTCTCTCCGAGTGATATCGGCAAATGCATTTTCTGTGAACGCTAGCAGTGAGTCACAATTCGTCCTCCAACCCTCGGTTTTCGCGCCTATATTCTCGTTTGGGCATGGATTTGGAGCATAGCTCTTTCAAGAGGAAGTTAATTGCGAAGCCTTGATTCATGCCGATTGAAAGCAAGCGTTTACCACAAATTAATGTAAAACTCATTCTCAACTTGAGAGGGAGTGAGAGAGAGAGAGAGAGAGAGAGTTTAACTTGTATTAATTACTAATAGAGTTATTTTAACAAAATTTTGGTTCACTTCAATTTTCATCATTCTCGTTGCTTCGTGAGATTATTTTAATGAATATTGCCATTTAAGGAGAGTGTATTATATTTGTCGTTCTAATAAAACTAAAATTTACAATATTTTGTTTTTAATTTCAAACTATTTTTAATAATTTAATATTTAAATATAGCATCAGAATCTCTCAAACAGATCATCTAAAATTTTCAAAACGTAATTAATTTTCAATGTTCAATCGTTTTATATACTTCTATTTATAATCAAAGTAAGTTTCTAAAAATATTATACAAAAAAAAAAAATTTATTAAAGTTATAAACAAATTAAAATTTTTATCTGTTATAAATAAAAAATAAATTTTCTCGTGATCCTGTTAACAAATTTAAAAACAAAAATATTGATTTTTCTCGTCTTGGAATGTAGTATTGAAAAATAATTTTTGTTTTAAAAAAAAATTTTATTTTAAAAAGTTCTTTAAATTGTTTATTTATAAAATATTAATAAAAAACAGTTTAGAAAAAGAGTTATTTTATAATAATTATTTATTTTCAATAACTATAATTATTATTTATATTTAAATAATAATTACATGCAATTTTTTCAATTGAGTGTCATTTTTTTCTCTCCACGGTTTTATACTTAGAAATGTATGCACGGAGAAAAAATATTGTTGTAGTTACTAAAAATTAAGTCCACAAAACCATTCCACATTGTAAAAATATAGAACCAGTAGTTCTATTTGTTTTTGGGACAAAAAAAATTGTTAAAATAGGATTGTTATTAAAACTATTCGGATTGTTCAGTGAACAAACAGAATTGTTTGATGAACAAAGAAAATTGTTATGGAACAGTTGAAGTAACAAAACTAAATTGGTAAATCGGCAATACAATTTGTTTTATTAACAAAGCTTTGATCCGTCTAATACAATTTGTTCAGTTTCTTCTCCTTCTAAAATAATCGATAGCAGATTTCTGTAGGTCATATCACCAGTTTAATTTGCATTAAAATCTGTGGAATATGCAGTTTCTGAATCAAATTCTTTGATCTGAAACCAAAAAAATATTTTCAGTTGAAATTTGTTGTTAAATAATATTTAATATACATTTTGTTATCATTGTTATTTATCAACAATCGACAGAGAGTTTGCTTCTGCAACTGTACGTAATTGCAAACTGAACAAAACTGACAACAAAAAATTCGTATTGTTGTTAAAACAACATATATTTGTATTGACAACAATCCGAATTGTAATATTAACATTTCGAATTTTAATATCAACAAATCTACTGACAACAATCCAAAAATTGTTTGCACCACAATCCCATTTTTTTCTGTATGCGGAATATATAACAATTTTTAAATTTTACTCAGGACATTGTAACGTTTGTAATTAGAGAATCAATTTTTATCTCGCCGAGCCAGGTTTCGTTGATTCAATTTCAAAAATAATAACAGGGTTAATTACAAAACAAATTATTTATTTACATAATATATTTACAGGTGTCGAAAAATTTACAGGCGTAACAGGTAAATCGCAGAAGTCGGTTTCAAGCAAAGATTGTCGGCATTGATCGTGATACGTTGAGCCGCGGAATCGAAATATCGGCATCAATCTAGTAAGCCGCTTTATTTGAGCCGCGAATTAACGATATCTGCTTCAACCTGGATACGATGAGCCGTGGAATCTAATGCTATACTGCCTAAAAATCCGCCATATACTGGTGAACCACGAGTAAAACTCGTGTTCAAATTATACTAAGAGTAAAACTCCTAAGTATATCTTAAAACGAAAATACTCTACGTGAATTACAGTATTGCGTTACTATACATTTCGTTACGTTCCTTTACATTGCGTTACTTTACATTACGTTACTTTACACTGTAATACATTGAAACCAATAGAGAGTAAAACTCCAGGTCCGATCAACTCCATTGAATAGAAATGGGAATGATCAGTGCCTCTACCACCAACATAGCAACTAAATTTTACCCAGCCTGTATATCTATATATACAATAGATATAGATATACAAGCTGGGTAAAATTTAGTTGCTATGTTGGTGGTAGAGGCGCTGATCATTGCCATTTTTATTCAATGGAGTTGATCGGGCCTGGTAAAACTCTCTACGATACTTGTTCAGAGTAAAACTCCTGAAGTAAGACTCCTCGGGGTAAAACCCCTTGTCAGGTGGGTAAGACCCTCCACGACTCTGTGAAGCACGATAGTGACGATTCTCTGCGGAAGCGCAGCTTATATAGGCGATCGGTGGGATGAGCGCATGTGGGAGAGTTCAGCGATGCAGCTCGCGCGGCGAAATCGGGTACTACGGCAGTGTACTCCGCGGTCGGTAATACGTTTATCGTTTTAAATTCAGGTGATCCGTTTGAAAAATTCTGACCCAATAAATATTAAATAAGAAAACATGTTTTTCCGTTGTAAAACAATATAACTTTAACAATATTATTTTAATATTATTTTTCCATTTTAAGTATCTTTAATAAATTGTGAAAAATGTGTGTTAATAAATACTTTATTAAAATGTTACGTTGGAAATTGCATTTTGCAATTAATTTAATTTATTGCAATTTTTATTTTAAAAAGTATATACTCATTTTGATAAATTATTTAAATTTATTTATACATTTGTCACTTAATCTTCCACTAATTTATTGTTTTTCTTTCATTCTGTAAATAAACACCTTTTTTTTTATTTTTAACAAATGAATAGGCTTCAAATTATTCTTTATCATGTAAGTTAATTGCAATTAATTGTTTCAATTATTAAAAATAAAAGAGGAAATAAAATTAACAATTTTTTTTAATAGACAATAGTAGGTATAAAAATTAAATTTTTTTTACCTTTTCAACAAAAGTTTTAATACCATTTAAATTAATTAATTAATTAATTGGCTTTACTTGATATGCATTTATTTATATATTTCCTTTTTAAAAATAAAGAAAAAAGGAAAGATAATTGGTTGTTAAACGTGAAATAATTGGTGCAGTGAATTAACAGGGTTTTATCATTGATAAAATGGCTTTTATAGAACTCCTTTTATAGATTTCCCAGAGTAGTTTAAAGCCGAGAAAGTACTTTTTTATGAGACCATTGGTGAAAATAGTTTTTTCATTTGACAGCTGATGTCATGATTTTATTGTAAATGATGTATTTTACATTCTTGTAGTATTGATGGTTTCTAGAGAATAATATAGGTATGTACCTATATATAGTGTTGCAGAAATCAGGTGGGGATATCATGTTCAATGTCAATGGCCCCATTGGGACCGTTTGGGGCCATCGACTCATTAATGTCTTCAAGTTTACAGATCTTGAATGCAATTTCAATGCGGCACGTAATATCTGAATGGTAGTTTGTACCAATTACCGTGACATTAATTGAATTATTTACTCTCCAAATTTAAATTAGTGAGAATTTGTTTACTAATTTAAATTAGTAAAAATTTATACTAATTCTTTTTTTTTACTAAAACTTTAGTTAAAAAAATATTACTAAATCAATTAATAGTATTTTACTAAAAATTAGTGATTTCTACTAATTTGAATTAGATAACGAATTCTCACTAATTTAAATTTAGAATAAGTAACCGATTATTTAAATCAAATACATTTTTTTCAGTACAATTTCAAATGATAAAAGTTCTTTTAATTATTTGAGTCTATTGGAATCTAATTAATTATTTTAATTAGATATGCTAATCAATTATAAATTAATTTTACAATTAAATTATTAAAATGAATTATTTAATTAGATTTAGATAAATTTGTTTCTGATAAAATATAAATGGAAAATAATTATTAAAATTCTATTTAGATGCGGTTCATTAGTTTTTAATGGTGACTTTTATTTTATTAGTCCAGCTCTCATTCTATTTGATATTATTAACTTTACCAATAATATAGCATTGAAGTTTGGAAATCCAAAACACACACAACACAATTCTCTGGTTATGTTTCTGTTTCAGTAGGTATAACTATGGTCACGTGGGACAATGTTGATTCAGCCCTACGGTACATAAAGTTGTTAGAAATTCGGTTAGCTTGTAAATACAATTTTCGACAATTTCACGTTAAATATTGTCTAGTCATTGTTTTAATGAAATGAATGAAAAAAAGAAAAACAAAAAAACACACACGCTTTAAATAAACTGGTTCAAAGTCATTATTTTTGATTGGCCTATTTTTTTTTTTTTGAACAATTTTATTTGCAATATCGAAACAAAAATTTTCTTGATGTATACATAGAAAATGAATGCTGTAAAAATATAATAATGGCAAACATACAGAAAAGTATACACATACATCCATTAAATATATAGTAGCAGCTACTTTTAAGTGAAACAATAAAATCTACATTTTTCGCGTTTCAATCGATTCTCTGGAGAGAGTAAATTTATCAGCTATAAAGTCGAAACATTCGAATGGATGACTTTGATAAAGCTTCTGTTAAATAGATGGTTGCACTGGAATTACGTGTTGCCGAATTTATCGTGAGCTAAATAAATCACGTCTTTATCTAAACGCGCAAACGTTACTTATCTTAAACTCAGACTGATTTTCAAGTATATTTTATAAATATATGTATATATACACTTTTCAACAATACCATCAACTTTATTGTCTATGTATAAGTGTTTCGCATTCCTCATTTTTTCTTTATTTTTTCATACACTGAAAGAAAATTCATACTACTAAGTATTAAACTCATATTAGAGTTTAATATAAATGTTACAATTTAGGGAAAAAGTGCACCTATACTGATTACTATTACAGTTTTTATGAAAATATATAATGAATTTAAGAGTAACTATTATTTTAAGAAATAAAAATTAGTATATTTATTTTAAAAATTAGTATTTTCTTTATGAATTCACAGAATACGAAATATTATAATAAATAATTTCACAAAATAGTAAGAAAAATAACATATATCCGTATACTTATTTCACATTTTGTAAAACTTTATATTAAAAGTCACGGATTTTCCCGAGAGACTACGAATTTAACCGAAGTTCTGTCTGTTTGCGGCTTCGTGTCCTACTCGAACTTCTACGACTTGATCCGATTTTCGAAAGTGTTGTTAACCAGCAGAACGTACCTATCAACTGTCAACACACGTGTTTCAAATGTTTATAGTGCCACAGAAAACATTTATAATTATTAAATTTATTATTATTTTTTGATGTCATCTTTACAATTATTTGATTATTATTTGCAATAAAAATTTTTATAACAATCATAATTTTTAATCTGAAAAAAAAGAAAAATCTATATAAACAATTAATAATAAAAATGAACCCAGCGTAACCTCTATAAAATTACACCATTGGCACTAGTAAACTATTTTTTATTATTAAGTTATTATAAGTAAACTTCTTTCTCGCAAGTGGTAAAAATATTCAGTAGTTAGTATATAAGAAAACGATATATGCCGACCCCCAGCGAAATTTATCGTTATGCGTATAGAATTGTAAGTGTAGGTTTCGTTGCGATCGTGTAATGTCTATGTATAAGCGAAATGAACGTGCGTGTTCATTAGTATGTGTGTTAACCTGTATCGTAAGTGTGAATGTGTTGTTCCTAGTCTCACTCCTCTTCCTCCCGAGAATTAACGGAAACGTCCGAGTTTCCACTTTTTTTCCCTTTTCTTCCGACATTCTGAATTTTTCGTATAAAGTTTTACAAATATTAGAACGCTACATTCCATATAATGCAACAACTCTATGAGAATTTAATATAATATTTTCAAATATTGGTAATCTTTTTACGTTCTTTCTACAATAATTATTAATATTTGAAAAAAGATTTTAAGTTGGAACTTTAATATAAAGTATATTGAATTTTAATAAAAAGTACACTTTTCCCTAAATTCTAAAAGAATATATTAAAATGTAATACGCATTTTGTTATTTTTTCCTATGAAATTTCTTTCAGTGTATACATCCAATGCTTTTCCTCAGAAATGCCACTGATTGAAAATTGGAAACATTTCAAAACACATCTAATTTAATTTGATACAAGAACAATATTTTATATTTTGAGCTTTCTTTCATTCTTAAATCACTGGAATTTTTCTGTTTACAATTTTAATTTAGATAAATAATTTACAAAAACAAGAATTTTTTTTATGTTTTACAAGATTCAAATAATTTTTGAATTATAATAGAATTAATTTTAATTAATGTATTGGATCATATTAAATTAATTAAATGCGAATAATTTGTAAATGATTTTTTTTTTCAATAAAATTTTGCAGATGGATGCCTTGTCAATTGAAAATTGAAACAAATATTGTGAGCAATGATTACGATGGTATTATTTTGGTGTCGGGAAGAGCTGCAGGAACCGATGAACCGGAACCTTTCAAAACTGTCCTTTTTGCTGCGGCTCAAATCGATGCTGGCCTTGTTAGTAGCAGTGCAGTGTTACCTATTAATTTACCGGCAAAACGGCTGATATACAGTCCAACAGGTCCTTTAAATTTGGATTATCATGATGTGCGAAGCTTCGGCGAAGCTGCAACCAAAGGAATCAAAAGGTAATTCCATTCTTTTCCTCTTTAGTTCATTTTTTTTTCTACAATTTTACTGAAAATTATTTACATTTTATTTTTTCTCAAATTTCATCCTTACTATTTATTTAAATAATAATAATGGAATTATAAAAGAAAAATTTTCAAAATATATTTCTTATTGTTAGCAAAAAGTTGCATTGGAAAA
This sequence comes from Leptopilina boulardi, assembly GCF_019393585.1. Taxonomy (NCBI): domain Eukaryota; kingdom Metazoa; phylum Arthropoda; class Insecta; order Hymenoptera; family Figitidae; genus Leptopilina; species Leptopilina boulardi. The sequence continues at coordinate 596,916 of NW_026137937.1, read as the reverse complement.
TTACTTTTGGAAAAATTGTTTAATGTGCACTGAAAAAAAAAATTTATTTGATTCAAATACTTCAAATTATTTGAAAAATATTTAATTGGTTCAAATACTTTTTATTTGGATCAAAAAAATATGTATTTGATTTAAATAACTTGTATTATTTGAATCGAATTTACTTGAACCAAATACATCGAATTTGGTTCAATTAAATAACTAATTGAATTGAATAAATGAATTTATTTAATACAAATAATGAGTTACTTGAAACTATTCATTCATTTATTTCACTCCAATATTTCGTTTATTTGATACAAATAAAAAGTATTTGACACAATAAATGTATGTAATTGATTCAAATAAACTGAATTATTTAATACAGACAATTCGTTATTTAATCCTAATACACTATTTTATCAAGACAAATAAAAAAATATTTTAATCAATTAAATATTTATTTGAAATGAAAATAATGAGTTACTTGCAACTATTAATTAATTTATTTCACTCAAATATTTCATTTTTTTCATACAAATAAAAAGTATTTTATACAATAACTTTATTAATTCTAATTAATTAAATTATTTAATATAAATAATGTGTTATTTAATGTTAATACACTATTTTATTAAAGGAAAATAAAATATTTTGATCAATTAAATATTTAAGTGTAATGATAATAATGACTTATTTGATACTTATTTGATAATGATATATATTATTTAATATTGTAAGTCCAAAAGTCAAATATTTTTTCATCAACAAAAAATTAATGATTACAATGATTCAGAACAACGAAAAACGCGTTTTTAATAAAAATATATTTACCCTTTTTTTGAAAATTCACCTGATATGATTCATGATAATAATCATGAAGCATATAATTAATTATATTTTATAAATTGCATTTAATTGGAAAATATAATTTAATATCTTAATTTTAACTAAATGATGTTAAGCACTTTTCTGAGTTAGGTCTTTTGCAAGTTTAAATGACATAAAGAAGATAACATTCGTTTTCACGTAGCGTAGTTGGTAAATCGTTAGACTCATAATCCGTAGGCCGTAGGTTCGATTCCCCCCATACGTTAGATTTATTTATTTATCAGGTTTGCGTTTAATCATTAATTCTATGTATGAATTAGTTGAAAAATGAAAATATGCGATCATAGTATGCAGAAATGACATATTTTTTAATTTATTTATTTGAGTAAGATTTTAATTTAGAAATGGAAGAATTAGTAAATAAATAATATTTATTCAATTCAAATTGTGATTGATTTGAATCAAAAAATTCTTACATTTTTTGCAAATAAATTATGTATTTGGATCAAATAAAATAATAATTGCCGCAATTAAAGAGGTTTTAGTTTCAATTAAAACAATTACTTATGACAAATAATCGAATATTTGATTCAAGAAAATTTTTAGTTGTTTCAAGAAAAATATTTTATTAATGCAAATAAATATTTATTTGAATCAAAAAACATGCAGTATTGAATGAAATAATTTTCATAATTGATTCAAATATTTATTTATTAGCTTTGAATATTCCATTTATGTTACGGAGTAACAATAATTAAATTATTTTTTGTAAAATATTTAATATTTTTGTAATTTTATTTTTCTCTTACGAAAACTTTTAACTAAAAACTAAATTTGAGAAACTTTTACTTAATATTGGACTACCTGAACGTCGGTATGTACCTCTTTTTGACCCTTTGCATATCTGGTACTGAGATCTTCATGTTAACGACAATTGAGCGCTACGTCATTTATTGCACTTACCAACCGTTTTTACCTAAGTTTCACAAACTTTTATAAGCGACGTTGTCATATTTTTAAAACTTTAGAAATCCCAAAATTCCGATGTTGCCAAATTTGTAAATTACTGCGTTTGTCTGTCGAATGCCTGTCTAAAGGGATCAGAATCCAAGTGACCATGATTCGAGCAATACACAATTGTGAGTCACTGCGCGCAAAACATTAGAATTTAAATATTCACCTTTCATATCAATTAAAGTTTCATATTTATGTACAGTAATTTGCTTCAATAAAATATGTAAAAATTTAATTCGCTAAAATATTTGATTTTCTTTCAAAGCCCAAACAAAATATGGTCCTTCGAGCCGGATACTATCAAAAACTTAGTGAGCAGTGATCCTATAAACTTTGAAAAGAAATGAAAATTTATTTTTAGTGATTAAATGTTCGCGTCCTAGTGAGAGAATAAACATTTTAATAACAGTTGCGTTTTCGAGACACTGATTCATCGAACTATTAAATTCAAATAATTATCATCGGCAGTGAACATTACACTAATATTGCTGTGAAATTTAACAGTGTTTCGTTTTGTATGTAGAACTCTACATATGCAAATGCAAAACAACGAGTGAAATCTACTAGGACTCTACACGAAAGGTTCAAAGTCGCGCTTTAAAAAGGTTTTTGTGTTTTTCAAAACCTTTTAATTGGATTGAATTAATCATTGTTCAATCTAATCAATTTATTCGAGTTTGGACGTCAATCACTTCAACTCTTTCACGATCGAGAAACAATCTTCAAGGCGTGATCCAGAAGTTCCATCTTCAAACCTACCGAGAAAACATCTTTAAGGCCTGATCCAGAGGTTGCATCTTTAAAAAACATCAATGGAAGTGTAAGTCAGAAAACTACTTCCAATTCCTTCCTTTTGTTTTAAATCTATATTATTTTTATGCTTCAATCTTTACAACAATTTCATTACCTTTTCTTAAATCAAAAATCGACAAAAGAAAATGGCAACTGAAGAAGAAATCAAACCCTTGCGTAAAGATAGAGGTAACATCAAACGAGCTTTAACATCTTCGGAAACTATTCTCTCGGGAATTAATTCAGATACCGATCTTCAAACTTTAAATTTACATGTTCGTTTGCAAAATCATTTAACATTGTGGGATCGATTTGAAATCACACAAACTAAAATTGATAATTTGACCGACGAGGTAGAAATGGAATCACAGTTCAGCGAAAGAACAGATTTTGAAAATAGATTCCATCGAATAAGCGCGTTGTATCAAAAACATATTCAAAAGTTAAACGTTTCAGAAATTAGTCCGACACAATCAATTCACTCAGACAATAGTTTCACAAATAATGGTAGCAATCCATCCAATCAAATAGTGGTTGACAATACTACTCATTTAGGACTGTCTCGAGAAACCGAAACTCAAAATTCAGCACATTCGCGTATGAATCAAAGCCAATTTCAAGCACATGCACGCTTCGAACTTCCCAAGATCAAAACTCCTACCTTTGAAGGTAGTTTCGACACCTGGTTAACCTTCCACGATTCCTTCAAATCCATGTGTCACGACAATCAATCTATCTCTCCTATCCAAAAATTCCACTATCTGAAAGCATGTTTGACCGGGGAAGCTGCCGAAGTAATTTCTTCGCTCGAAACCACTGAGAGTAATTACGATGTAGCGTGGAATCTTTTAAAAGAAAGATTCGACAATCGGAAATTTATTGTTGAAAGTCATGTGCATGCTTTATTTGAACTTTCAACAGTATCGAAAGAAGTTTCGGTTAGATCCTTATTGGATAATTTTCAAAAACGCTATCGGGCACTTCGGGCTCTCGATCAACCTGTCGAACAATGGGACACTCTCCTCATTTATATCTTACGCATGAAACTTAACAACTACAATCGCGAAAAATGGGAAGAATCAGTTGGTAGCACTCAACTTCCCTCACTTAAAAAAATGACTGATTTTTTAGAACAGCGTGCTTTAATTGAAGGGACTCAAACAATGTCCAAATTACATGTTTCTAAAAATCAGGTCAAAAATTCAGGAAAGGGTTCAACCTGTCTCACCACCACGGTTCAGAATGAAAAACCAAAATTCAAATTTTCATGTCCAATTTGTCAGAAACCTCATATGCTTTACACTTGTCAGCAATTTCAAAATCTATCTCCCAAGGAAAGATATGACGTAGTGAAGAAGGCTTCAATTTGTTTTAATTGTTTTTTCTCGAACCACAAGACTAATGATTGTCGAAAGGAAGGTTGCCATAAGTGTTATCAAAAACATCACACTATGTTGCACTTTGAAAAGGAAAAGGTTGAGGAAAGTAAAGACATTCCATCAACTACAACGTCTCTTGTCAAATTTGAAGACAAAGGCCCTTCCCAGGTACTTTTAGGAACAGCTGTTATAGATATTCTAGATGGTAAAGGTAAATATCAGCCTTGTCGTGCTCTTCTAGATTCTTGCTCACAGTGTAATGCTATCACAGCTAAATTTGCTGAAAGGTTATGTCTTTCTCAAAACTCGATTGATATCAAATTGCGAGGAGTAGAAAATCTTCAATCAAAAATTTCTCGCTCGGTGTCTAGCCAAATCAAGTCTCGCTATGATAATTCCAATCTATATATGAAGTTTCTAATCTTCCAGGAAATTTCTGAAGCAATGCCTTGTGTTCCTCTCGATAGAAGGTCAATAAACGTTCCTGAAGGTATCTTTTTAGCAGATCCTTCTTTCCACGATTCAAGAGAAATAGATATTTTGATTGGTGCAGAGTATTTTTATCAATTATTGCGCACTGGACAAATTAGGGTGAACAATCAAACAGCCGTGTTTCAAGAAACCGACTTGGGGTGGATTTTGTCAGGACGAGTCACGCATTCTCAAAAACAATTTAATGCAAAGTCCAAACCTCAAAACAAAATAATTTGTAATGTTATTAATCTCGAAGAACTCCCAATTTTATGGGAAATCGGTGAAGATAAAAAACAAAAAATTCTATCAGAGGAAGAAGTATCTGCAGAGAACCACTATTCAGAAACAATAAAACGCTTAGAATCAGGTAGTTATAAAACAGAACTTCCTTTTAATGAAAAAAAGAATCTTTTAGGGAAATCGAGCGAGTTAGCATTTCAAAGATTTTATTCACTTGAGAAAAAGTTTCTTAAAAATCCTGTCTTAAAAGAGCAATATTCTGATTGCATTCAAGGTTATCTGGATGAGGGACACATGTCTCTTCTAAAAACTGAAGATACCCAAAAACCAGGTTATTTTCTTCCGCATCATGCTGTCTTTAAAGAGGATAGTATCACAACGAAAACTCGCGTTGTGTTTGATGGCTCAGCCAAATCGTCTACGGGAATTTCCCTTAATGACACATTTTTTATAGGGCCAACAATTCAAAATGATTTGTTTTCAATCGTTCTTCGATTTCGATCCTTTCCATATGCTCTTACTGCTGATATTCAACAGATGTATAGGCAGATAGAAATTGCGGAAAAGGATAGAGTTTTTCAAAAAATTTTGTGGCGATTTTCCCCAGAAGAACCTATTCAAATTTATACTCTTAATACAGTTACATTCGGTACTTCTTGTGCTCCTTTTCTGGCAATTCGAACGCTTCATCAACTTGCCGACGATGAAGAGAATAATTTTCCACTCGCATCGATGATTTTAAAAAGAGATTTCAATGTTGACGATGTATTAACTGGATCTCAAACCTTCCAAGGTGCGTTACAGCTTAGAAATGATTTAATTGAATTGTTAAGAAGGGGAGGTTTTGTTCTTCGAAAATGGGCTTCAAATCATGCCGCATTATGCACTGATTTTTTAAACAATCAATCTGACAATTACATGTCTTTGGATCTTTCCGATACAATTAAAACATTGGGATTGTATTGGGATCCAAAATCGGATACAATTATGTACACCGTCAATCAAGACGAATCAACTGAAATTTTGACAAAAAGAGTAATCTTATCTCAATGCTCGAAATTATTCGATCCGCTGGGTTTGGTAGGGCCAGTCGTCATTGTTGGAAAAATATTAATTCAACAATTGTGGAAATTGCAATTAAATTGGGATAATGAAGTCCCGCCCGATATTCAACAATTTTGGAAGGAGTATTTAAAACAATTGCCCCTTCTCAACAAAATAAAATTTCCGCGATTCGTGGGAATCGAAAATTCAATTGAATTGCAACTCCATGGTTTCTGTGACGCAAGTGAAAAGGCGTATGGCGCTTGCATATACCTTCGCTCAGCTGATTCACAAGGTAATTATTTTTGTAACCTTTTGTGTGCGAAATCAAGAGTTGCACCTTTAAAAGTTATTTCTTTACCCAGGCTCGAGCTATGCGCTGCAGTATTGCTGGTCAAATTATTTGTTTTAACTGAAAATTCCTTGCAGTTGTCAATTCAAAATAGGTATTTTTGGTCCGATTCAAGTATTGTTTTAAATTGGGTGAACACTCCTCCTCACAAATTAAAAACTTTTGTAGCTAATCGGGTTTCAGAAATCCAAGCATCAACCCATTTTAGTGAATGGAAACACGTTCCCACTAAAGAAAATCCCGCGGACTTTATTTCACGCGGACAAAATTCGGAAAACTTTCTAGAAAATCTCATGTGGATATCAGGTCCTCAATGGCTATCTCAAAAAGAGGATGCATGGCCACAATTAGAGTTTCAAACACTAGAGGTTCCCGATGTACGAACTGCTCAACCTATGTTCTCAGGGATGATTACACAATTTTCTATTGATTTGTTAAGAAAATATAGTAATTTACGTAAATTACAGCGCGTAATAGCTTATTGCCAGCGATTTATTTCTTCCTGTAAAATAAAAAATGCAGGAAATCGAGAAACGGGCAGTCTCACTACCTGTGAACTCGAAAAGGCCACAATCACTATTATTAAATTGGTGCAATCAGAATCATTTTCGGAAGAAAGGCAAGCCTTAATGAAAAATCAAGAAGTTCCAAAAAAGAGTCCCCTCTTGCCTCTTAATCCATTTTTAAAAGATGATATCATTAAAGTAGGGGGAAGATTGAGTAATGCTGATATTCCAGAAACTCAAAAACACCCGATTGTGTTACCAAAGGGTCATCCCATAACAAAACTTGTTATTCAGGATGAACATGTTAAGCGAATGCATGCGGGAGTCAACGCTACATTGTACGGCGTTCGAGAGTCGTATTGGCCGATAGACGGTAGAAATACAACTCGTCTTGTTGTAAGAAAATGTATACAGTGTTTTCGGGCGAAGCCGCGGGAATCAAATTACATAATGGGAAATTTGCCCACAAATCGAGTTTCGTTTTCTCGTCCATTCCTTCACATTGGCGTCGATTTTTGTGGCCCGTTCTATACTAAAGAATTTCGTCTCAGAAATCGAACCAAGGTGAAAACATATGTGTCAGTTTTCGTTTGTTTTGCAACAAAAGCTGTACACCTCGAGTTGGTTAATGATTTGTCAACCGAAGCTTTCATTTCTTGCCTCAAGCGTTTTTGTTCTCGTCGCGGTATACCAAAAACCATTAAATCAGATAATGGCACAAATTTCGTAGGAGCAGATAATGAATTGAAAACATTGTTTCAAAAAATCGATCTCACAATCAAAAATGAAAAGGTAAAAGATTACCTTTCTGATAAAGGTATCACGTGGACCTTTAATCCACCCAGGGCTCCACACTTTGGTGGTCTCTGGGAGGCAGCGGTTAATTCATTCAAAAAACATTTTACTAGAATAGCCGGTACATCACTTCTTTCGTATGAACAATTACACACATATGTTGTAGAGATTGAAGGAATATTGAATTCTCGTCCATTGACCGCGTTATCCTCTGATCCAAATGATTTTAATCCTTTGTCTCCTGCTCATTTCCTGATTGGTAGTTTAATGACAAGTATTCCACAAGAGGATCTTCGTAGTTTGCCTCTTAATCGTCTCAACGCATGGCAAACTATTCAACAAATGCGCCATCATTTCTGGAATCGATGGCATCATGAGTATTTGAATGAAATGATTTCCAGAAGTAAATGGCAATCATCTACAAATCAAGAAAACATCGACATTGGCACTTTGGTCGTCATAAAAGATGACAATCTACCACCAATGAGGTGGTCTCTCGGAAGAATTGTTGCTACACATCCAGGGTCCGATGGAATTGTACGAGTCGTTACAATTCGCAGTCCAACAGGGACTTACAAAAGAGCACTCAAAAAATTGTATCCACTTCCAATCGACGATTAAAATTCACGAATTTTCTTTTATAGTAAATAATTGTCAAAAACTTTTCTTCTTGAAATTAAATAATTTTCAACAAATTTCTTTGTATATGAACAAAAACTCTACAGTTAAGTCTTCATTTTTTAACAATGTAATGAAACATATAACTAATTAATTGATATAAAGGAGATCACAATTTTTAGAAAATTTAATAATAAATCAATTGCTTCAAAAAATAGTAATGTACAAGAAAATGATTTTCTAATTTGTCATATCATAAACTTTGTATGCAGTGTGAATGTAATCTTATTGTTGAACTAATACCGTTCAAAGGGGCCGGCATGTTACGGAGTAACAATAATTAAATTATTTTTTGTAAAATATTTAATATTTTTGTAATTTTATTTTTCTCTTACGAAAACTTTTAACTAAAAACTAAATTTGAGAAACTTTTACTTAATATTGGACTACCTGAACGTCGGTATGTACCTCTTTTTGACCCTTTGCATATCTGGTACTGAGATCTTCATGTTAACGACAATTGAGCGCTACGTCATTTATTGCACTTACCAACCGTTTTTACCTAAGTTTCACAAACTTTTATAAGCGACGTTGTCATATTTTTAAAACTTTAGAAATCCCAAAATTCCGATGTTGCCAAATTTGTAAATTACTGCGTTTGTCTGTCGAATGCCTGTCTAAAGGGATCAGAATCCAAGTGACCATGATTCGAGCAATACACAATTGTGAGTCACTGCGCGCAAAACATTAGAATTTAAATATTCACCTTTCATATCAATTAAAGTTTCATATTTATGTACAGTAATTTGCTTCAATAAAATATGTAAAAATTTAATTCGCTAAAATATTTGATTTTCTTTCAAAGCCCAAACAATTTATTTGATTTAAATATTTTGTATTTGATTCAAATAACTATTTATTTGATACGATAAAATAAAATACTTATGTCTAGTAAATATTTATTTGAATGGAATAATTTTCATAATTGATTCAAATAATTATGTATTAGCTTCGTCAATAACGTAATTATCGACCTCCGATAAATTTACAAAATATATACAGTCGACTCTCGATAATAATTAATCATTCGATAACTTGAATTTCTCGATAATTTGAAGTCAGATGGCGGTTCCTTAAAAAAACTTTCGATAATTTGAAAAAACCAATGGGTTTTGGTACACTCGATAATTGAAAGTCGTTTTTCAGTGAATTTAAACTTTTGATATTATGAATTTCTCTAAAATATAATTTAATATACAAACATACAACATTTTTTCTTGGTAACAAAACTCATTTATTATGTTAAATTTGAAACATACCAACTTACAAACAATAGAGTGAAATAGACTGAATCAATATTTTAATAATTCCGTTAATTTAGCTTGCTTCTTGTTGATGATGATGATGAAGGAAAAAGCGAAGTCATTTGCTACATCACTTCACTCAGAAATAGGAGATGAAGTTTTTGCAGACTTGGTGTCAATAGAAAATTTTTTAGATAAAGCACTTTTAAAAGCATTTAAGCAATCAAAAATAACTGATTATATATGCAGACAGAATAAAAAATGCAATTAATATCCTTAACTAATTAATCTCTCATTAATTTGAATTTTCCCAAACTTCCTCTCGATAATTTGAACTATTTTTGGTGCCCTTTGAAATTCAAATTATCGAGAGTCGACTGTATATGATAATTTTCAAACTTTCGCCACTAAATAACAATCTCTTGTATTATTTATTATTTTTAAAAATATCAGTTTTTATTATTTATTATTTAAACTTAAATATAGGTAAGAAACAATCTTTATGAGGAAGCTGAGTATTTTATAAAAAAAAAAAGACAAAAATTCTTATATCAACTTGTCAGAGATTTATTATTTTATTCTATTAAAAAAAAGATTTAATCTTCAAATCATTTGACATAGCTTTCATAAATAATTGTATAATTCTATGAGGGATCATATAAAGAATTAAAAAAATGTAAATGAGGATTTAATGAAGGGTATTTACGCAAGACTGCAGAAGATTATGAGATCACAATATAGAGAAGGTGTTATTTTCAAAATGCCATAATTCCCCCTCATATAAGTGGATTAAATCGACTGTGTGTAACCAGAGAAAAGGAGGGGGCATCGCGAAGATCGTAAAGTCTATTCTCATGATGCTCGAATAAATCTCGAGCTTACCGCGTGCTTCGGAAATAAATAAATACCCTTCAGATGCTATCGTGTGCAACCTCAAAAGAAGACAAAAGATTCAATAAAAACCTCACAATATTCTCTTAGACGCGGGAAATCCTCTATAATAATATAGAACAATTCCCTTTCTGGTCAATATTCATATTATTGATATCATTTATTTGCCTTTGTAAACAAAAGATAGTCAATAATAAATGACAATAAACGATTGTTCGGATTGTGATGGACTTTATTTAATTTTTTATTTGTCATTTTATTTTTCTCGAGAAACATTTTTATATTCATTGAGAAAATTTAAACAAAAAATATTGTATATTAGAAATGTTTTATTCATTTTTTAATTTAATTTTTAAAAAATTAAATTAATTTGAAATTAAAATAGATATTTATATATATTCTGCTCAGGAAAAAGTGTAAAATATCCACTGTGGGAAAATTTATTTTTTCACACTGATTTGTTTAAATTTATTTTTTTTTTATTGTCTGTTCAGATTTACCTTCTTTTTTTGACGAAATTGAATTACATGTAATTAATTAATGTGTAATTAAAATTAATTTGTATGGAAAAATTTTAATTTCACTGCAACAGAGTATATTTAAATTTCGTTTATAACTGACAGAAATGGAGTTTTATTTATCGACGTGGGAATTAATAAATGACGTTCATCGAATTGCTAACGGTAACATGGATTGATAAACATTTATGTCGATATGAATTATTTGTGTATTTATGACTATTTTTGAAACGCAAATCTTTTATAAAAACTGAAATTTAATTTTTTTTAAGATATTAGTTAAAACATTGAATTTGTAGTTTAGGAAAACTATTGTTTAATTTTTCAACTGTCTTAAAAATTTATGTCAAAAATGGTTATGAATTATTTACAATGTTTTATATGAGGATGCAAATTTTATGAAGAATAATAAAAATCTACAAAAGTCAAAAACAAGTATTTTTTGCAGTGACGAAATTATTTGATTCAATAGTGTATAAATTTACTATAAAAATGAAATATAAATGTTTGTTTATTTTAAAAGAAATATTTTTGCACCAAAAATAAACTTTTTCTCAAAACTAAACAAACTTAAATATATGTTTAAAAAAAAATCAAAATAAAATTTTTTTACACTCAGAAGGCAAATTATGTCTCATTCGTCAGCTTTATCTACTTAAAATTGATTTCTATTTTATATGAAAACATTTTCCTTTTTGAAGTTGAACTTTGTTTGCTTGGAAAACTTTTTTCCTCTTTCAAAAGTGAATTCTGTCAAACTTGACGGCTTCTTTCATTTAAAAATAAATTCTGTCTCTTTTAGAGATTTCGTCTCTTAAAAGAGGCCAATTTTTTTTTTCTTAGGTACTTAACGACTTTGTCACTTCTGTAACTGAACTTTCTTGTCTAATTTGAACTTTTTTCTACTTAAAAAGTGGAATTCTGTAGTTTTTCTGATTCACAGAGTTTTTCCACTTAAAAAAGATAAATTATGTCTTATTTACTGATTTCTTCTTTGTACAAAAAACCTTTTCTTTTCTTTTTTATTTTAAAGACTTATTCCCTTAAAAGAGGTAAAATCAGTTTCTTTTTTTTTCAGAAATGAATTTTTTTTTTGAGACTTTTTCTTGGAAGATGAAATCTATCTCACTTGTACGACTTTTTCGACTTCAAAATATATTATGTTTATATCAAAGACTTTTTCTGCCTAAAATAAGGTGAAATAGAGGCTTTATGTACAAAAAAGTAGAAAAGATATAAGTACCAAAATAATATTAAGTAATATTAAGTACCAAAAACCAAACTTTACAAAAATGATTTTCGTAGATTGCCTGTTAGAATTGACGTATCTCCTAAAAATCTTTTAATTTAACGTCTGGTAGATAATTGGTTGTACTTATCAGTTGAAAAGGCTCTGAAAATAAGGTAGAGTCGAATACTTGAAGTCAAAAAGTCAAATGCACCAAAAAAAAAAAAAAAACTGTCTGTTACTTCTTACCCCTGATACAATCAACCCCTTGATCACGGAAAGAAATCTTGTTAAAATATTTAATATTTTGACACTCATATTTAGTATATATTAAGTTACAATTGTGGAAGAGTTTGCAGATTTTGGGGTGTTTATAGATTTCATTACTATTTTTTAAAAATGCCTAAAATAAAAATAATAAAGTTTAATATATTTAGAAACAAAAATTAGAATAGTTTTTGCGAAATTCATAATTGTATTATGAAAACTCCAAATGTTAAATTCTAATACGCCCTGTAACAAAGTATTAGAATAAAATATTTCATTTTCTGTATTTAGAATTCCGTTAACTGGTATACCTAATCATTTTACATTTTGATACAGTCGATAAGAAAGTGGATTGGTGTTAAATCCTTAATATTTACATATAATACTAATAGAAACTTCTTCTTTTAAAAAATGATAGAAAAATATCAAAAATCACCGAAGTTTAACGAAGTTAAGCGAGTGAGTCCGACCGGGTTTGACCGATCACTAACAAGTAGTCACGAAAAAAAAATGTCAGAGAAAAGTCAGGGAATTTTTTTCTTTAAGCCTTGCTGGACATTTTGATTTTAAAATAATTTTTAATACTGCAATATGAATTAAAAATAATTTTCATTCATTCATAATTTTTATATAATTTTTATTTCTGCAATATAGACTAGAAAAAGTTTTGATAAATAATTGTTTTTAATTATTCTATATTTCTTTTTCTAAATATAATTATAGAGAATATTTGTTTATAAGTTTGCTTCTATAATTAAATTAAATGATTTTATGATAAAAATTGTTCTTTGAAAGGTAATAAAATATTTTATTATTTCTTAATAAATAATTATTTTTATTTTTAAATATTTAACAATGTAATATTAAGTTTCTCACAAGTGCAGAAAAATCTGTCTATTTAGTATATAAAGAAGTTCAGAATTTCTCATTTTAGCGTGAATTATATATCAATATGCGTTGCGTTATTCTGCGTTTATGTATGCGTATTGTAGTTATGATGTGTAAGGAATAATTTTAAGCCAATCAAAGCGTACCAATTATGTGTGTGTATTAAGAAAGACTCCCACTACCCTCGAATAGAAAAGGAGAGAAAATCTTAGAAAAGCGCCATTGGTGGTTCCGACGTTATTCTTTTTTTCACGGCTCCTGCTTTTTCGTAAAGCTTTAGCAAATTTTGAAACGTGCTTTATTTTATAACACCACTCCTACTTTTTCGTATAGTTTTAGCAAATTACTGCTAGACTGTTTACTTCCTATACTGTTTTTTCCTATAGTTTTTTCAATATTCGAAAATTGTAGATTTGAATTAAGAAATAATAATTTCAGTTTTCGTAAAATGTTTCCAGTTAAAGGAATTCGTAAAACTATACCAACTTTTATTATCAAACCAGAATGTTTCGCAATTGAAAAACAAAAATATCAAATTTTCTATTCAGTTTTATTAAATATTATAACAAGATTTCTTTCCGTGTTCCCTTACACTGAAAAAAATTATATTTGGTTCAAATAATATGTTACTTCACTATTATTAAATAAATATTTACTAGAACGATATAACTTTTTTTTGAATTAAATAAACTATATTTGAACTAATAATTCCTGTATTTGAAACAAATACCATTTAATTGCCTCAAATAATAATTATTTGATACAATAACAAAAATATTTATTTGATAATAGTCAAGTAATCGATTATTTCAATTAAATAAATTTTTTTTTAAATGTAGGAACTTTAAACCAACGTCACATTAGATGTTAATGATTATTTAAAAAAAAAAAACAACTAAAAATTGTGGTTTTTCATAAATTGTTTAGGGCACTAATGGCTGGAGTTCGACGTCCATTAATAGCTTTACTTCCGGATGCTCGGTTCGAAAATGTGGAGTTGGTAACATTGTTGGGTGCCCTGGAGGGCCTATATGTGGTAAGTGCTTGAAAATCTTGTCGAACTATACGAATCTTGATCCCAGATGGTTGCCTCTTGCACCATATTACACCAAATTCCCGTATATGTATATACATATATATATAGTCCTAAGTCTTCGAAGCAGCAAGCTTGAGTAAAGCTCTCGAGAACCGGGATAAAGCGTGCGGGCATTGAGGTAAAAAGGGGGAACCCCCCCTAACTATATATATACACACATACATATAAATAGTCTGGTGTGAGAAACGACCATCTCACAGTGTGTAACGAATAGCTCGCGTTCCTGAATCTTGCGGTGGTTGGTAGGCGACCTAATTAACGAAATACTCGAGGTCCTTGCGTCGCAACTCGCTGTGTGTTAGTCGTTCCTTCTTTTGCATGAAGGAGTAAAGGGAACGGTAATATATATATATATATATATAAGGCGCAAGGACACACGAAATGCAAGGCATGGTTTTCCAAATACCCAAAGACGCCCTCGGAATTCCTGAAGCGCGTAATCCGAACTCTTCCATGATATTCATCTTGAGCAGAAATAACTTTTCTTGAAAAATATTTCTTAAACCCCCTCCCCCTCTATTTCCTCCTCTTTTCATCGGGGAGACATTTTTTTGTACTTGCACATCGAAAATTCATATATTCTGACTTCGTTTAAAAACACTAGGTTATTTATTGATTTTTTTTTTTTTTTGGTTACTATTTTTGCAAGAACAGAAAATTCCCAATTGTTTAACGTAATAAAAATATTTCCAAATTGAGATTGTTTACGTTTATTCGTAGAAATAGATATTTTGAGAAACACTAAAAAAAAATTTAGTAGTTAAAGTAACTAATTTTTTAGTTGGTTTAATTAGTAGTTTCTTTTACTAAAAAAGTAGTAGTAGTAGTTTAATTAGCAGTTCATTTTACTAAAAAATGTGGTTAAATCAACTACAAAAACTGAAACAACTATATAAAATCTCATTTCATAACATTCTTATGTCAGTTCTATTTTAACTACTTTCTTATAGTTAATACAACTTTTTAAATTCAGTTGAGGACCTATTGTATTAGGCAGAGTAGTTAAAAACTAGTTAAAACTACTAGTTTTTTTGAGTGTAGTAAAAAATAATTTTAGTAGGGCATAAGTATTAACCTCTTGACAGTCCAGGGCCCATATGTGGCCAGAAAAAGTCGTGCCACCTTTGTGCAAGTGGCCATATATGGCCATCGCAAAAAAATAATACTAAATTTAATTTGATTCGCCTGAAACTTGTTACTCGGGGGTTTTTGGGGTCGCTGAATCCAAATTTGAAGTCAGATTTCAAAAAAACAAAATGGCGGACCCAAAATGGCGACCATGAAAACTTAAAATTTATCAGATTTACATGAAACTCGTTGCTCAGGGGTTTTCGGGGTCTCTGATTACGAATATGAGGTCGGTTTTTCAAAATTCAAAATGGCGGATCCAATATGGCAACACAATATGGCGGATAATTTAAAAATTAATGCGTTTCGACCACAAATTGTTACTCGGGGGTTTTCGTAGTCGCTGAATTCGAATTTGAGGTCAGTTTTTCAAAATTCAAAATGGCGGATCCAATATGGCGGACAAATTTTTAAAAAATCAATCCGATTTGTCTGAAATTTGTTACTCGGGGGTTTTTGGGATCGCTGAATTCGAATTTGAGGTCGGTTTTTTGAAATTCAAAATAGCGGATCCAATATGGCGGACAAATTTAAAAAAAAATTTTTTTAAATTTGTTCGCCATATTGGATCCGCCATATTGGATCCGCCATTTTGAATTTTGAAAAACTGACCTCAAATTCGAATTCAGCGACCACAAAAATCTTAAATATGATGAAGTCATATTTTTTTGGAAACTTTTTTTTCGGACCGTTTTAGGCCCACCAGCGATTTTTAACTGGACTGCGAAGGGGTTAAAATTCTTGTAACTTTATAATAAATATTAAAAGTAAATTTTGGTCACTTATAACGATTTAAATTTAAATTTTTTTAATTTTAATATTAGTAGAAATGATCACAGTAAAAACAAAGTCTTAAACCGTTTACACCTTAAATTAAGCCCATATATTTTGCATAAGTTTGTCCTTTTTTAATTGGTCTGACTCCGTTTACACCTTAAATTCAGCCTCAAAAATAGGCTGAAATCAAGATTTCTTTTTTAGTGTGATTTAGTCAGTAATAAAACAATAAAAATTCTGGTAACTTTAGTATTAGTAGTAAAAGTATACTTTAGTTAGACCGAACGTCTCAACTTCTTGCATATTTAGAAATCAGTAGTAAAAGAAAGGCTTAGTCAGACTACTTACCATCTTGCAATTTTACAAATAGTAGTAAAAGTGGATTTTAATCAGACGATAATGTTTAAATTATCATTTTAGTATCAGTAGTATATATATATATATATATATATATATGCATTTTCTGTTAGATAAAATAGTTAAAATTTTTAAAATTTTATTGTTATAGGTAGTACCGTTAAATGAGGTAAAGTCGGCGTTTGCGAGTAAAGTCGGCCGGCGCTTTAAACACTTAAATATTGTATTTCATTTATTAATTTACATTAATTCTAACTACATTTTTAATAAAACTCGGATTTCTTCTGGAAAAAAGTAATAGTTAAACTTTAAAATGATTTAAAGCGCCGGCCGACTTTACCCTCAAACGCCGACTTTACCTCATTTTACGGTATATAGTTAAATAATATTTTAGTTAGAGAGAACTACTAAATTTTTTGTTAATTTAAGGACAGTTGTAAATGTTTATTTCAGTTAGTCAGAATGGTCAACATTTTTAAATCAGTAGTAAAATGAAGTTTTTGTCAGACATATGTAATTAAATTTTTGATAGTGATTTATGTGGAAAATTTTATATTATTTAAATAAAGATTTTAGGCCAATTTTTTCCACAAGAAAAAGCTAATTTATTATTAACATAACGACGTTTCGGCAGCTGCCGCCACCCTTAAACTCTTATTGTCAATTCCAAAATGAATTTTATCACCAAATTTTCGGATTACCAAGGGATCTCCCATTAGCGCCGCATGCGCAAATCTGGTTATGGAATATCTAGAAAGGAAAACTTTGAATAAAATCAAATATAAAATTATCTTTTACTATAGATATATTGATGATACATTAATATGTCTACCAAAGAATAAGGTTAATAATTTTTTTGAAACATTCAATTCAATAAAAAATAATGACAGAATAAAATTCACTTTGGAAAAAGCAATAAATAATAGTATTAATTTTCTTGATTTAACTCTATACATAGAAAATAATAAAATCATTACAAATTGGTTTAGAAAACCAATATGGTCTGGTCGTTATATTAATTACGACTCAGAACATTGTCTAAAATATAAACTAAGCATTATCATCGCTTTAACAGATCGTGCAATTAAATTATCACATAAAAAATTTCATAAAGAAAACCTAGAAATAGTTCAAGAAACTTTGATTAAAAACGGATTCCCAATTAATATAATAAATAAAAAAATTAACGAAAGATACAATTTTTTAATTTCACAACAATAAAAAAATAATTTAATTTTTCCAAAAAATAACATAATTACAATTTCATTGCCATATATAAAAGAACTTGAAAATATTTTATACAACATCTTTAATAAATTTAATATCAGAATTGTTCAATCAATAGAAAATACTTTACAAAAAAATCTTTTACACTCTACCAAAGACAAAGTAGAAATAAAACAAAAAATCAACACTATATACAAAATACCTTGTAATAAATGTGGAAGTATATACATCGGAGAGTCCTTAAGACATCTACAAACAAGAATATGTGAACATGCCAGAGATGTAAAAAATAAAAAAACAAATACAGCTCTGTCAACTCACGCAAATCAAAAAGAAAAAGGACATTACTTTGATTTTGATAGAATAACAATTCTGGATACCGAAGAGAATTATTTTAAAAGAAAATTTCTTGAAATGATTCATATTGCAAAAGAAACAAAATCAATAAATTTTAAAACAGATATCGAAAAACTAAGTAATATGTATCAAGGATTTTTGAATAATGTGCAATGATTTGATAATGAAGTATACTATATTACCAACACTTAATCACTTAATCACTCTATAGAAAAAAATTTTGAATCTTTAATACAGTTACGACATGTCGATGGATAATACCATCATCATGTCTTTAATCTTTATATTATATAATAATTAATTAATAATTTTAATAATAAAAAACTTTATACAAAATAAGAAACATAACTCCTCAATATGAGAAAACTCTTTCAGGTTAATATAAAAATAATATAAAAATAATTAAAAATTCTTTTTTCAAACGTAAATACAGCTTTTTCTAAATTTTTAATATAATCATAAACAAATTACTGATTTAAAAAAAAAAAATAATAATAATAATAAAATAAAATTGTCTTACTTATAGTGAATTTGTTAACTTGATAAGGGTGGCGGCAGCTGCCGAAACGTCGTTATGTTAATGATAAATTAACTTTTTCTTGTGGAAAAAATTGGCCTAAAATCTTTATTTAAATATGTAATTAAATTTTAAATAATTTACAAAGTAGTAGTAAAAGTAGGTTTTAGTCAGACACAAGAATTGAAATTCTTGTTTTTTTTAAGAATCATCAGTAGTTTAAAAGTTCAGAAAACTTTTTCTACTTCATAGATCAGTTCTGTAAGTAATTGTAGATTATTTATTTTTATTTAATAATTTTTATTTATAATTTATTTTATAAATTTTAGTCAGACTGTTGTATATATTGTGAAATAATTAGAATCAGTACCTAATACTTAAACAGTAGTACCTTATATCAACCTTTTTTTGTTATTTTTTTTTCTTTCGTTAATATATCGCCATATATTGAAGTGATTAAAATATAAAATCAATTTTTATGAGAATATAGACGCAAAGAAAAAGTAGACAGGAATTTATTATACAATAAAAAGGGCATCGTTTTGAAATATGAATAAAGAGAACATGTATATGTGTGATTCTGGATTTTACAGCCTCTGGAAGTACGGGAGATATCAGCAGAGCGATGTTACAAGGCATCCCAGTTAGGTGTATGGAGTCCAATCTGCAGTAAGAAGCTGCAGGGGATCGTAAAGCTCGCAACTGCCTTGGAAAGCGGAAGATACGTCGCAAGGGACATCGGTAAGTCGTTTTCCCCAAGCCAGTCTAAAAAGAAACTTCAATGCCCAGGGACAGGGACCAAGTTTCTCGGCACCTGACATCGACGGATAACACTTTGTGCCATCAACTCTAAACTTTCCTTTCTCTCTCTCTCTCTCTCTCTCTCTCTCTCTCTCTCTTATACACACACATATAACCATATATATAGTGCACGTAGTAAGCGAGAAGATGCTGAATGTCCAAATTTTTGCTGCTTCTCGTGAAGAAAAATTGCTTTAGGCTTTTTAAATCCTCTGGCACCATTGGTGCTTACGTTCCTATTTCTTAATTGACTGCACCATACAATACTTTACCATTTGTCAATTTTCTTTTTTTTTCCCCTTTTATAACACCGAGCGTTACTTGACAGACTCATTCGTCCTGTTTCTCAAGAAGTTTCTCATCAATCAGTAATAGTGACGTGATAAATCGTATTTACGTCCTGTTGTTTTTCATCACTAGAAAGAGAACATTTTTTAGTTTTCTATTTTATAACCTTTAATTTCTTTTAATGCGTTATATAGTTTTTATACTCTATTATTTTTGTTGAAAACAATATTTTTTCACTTAAGTTGTTACTCACGTGACAAATTTTTTAACTTACAGATGAATTTTGTCATGTTATTAAAAAAAAAAAAAAAATTCTATTGAAAAGTGATTTTTTCGAATGTATTTTTTTTATTTAAATACTCAAAAGAGTCTATGTTGTTTTCTATGAAGACTATAATTTTAAATTTCGCTTGATTGAAAGACATTTCTACTTAAAAATAAAACTTGTCTGACACTCGATGGTTTTTTCTACTTGAAATGAATTCTATCTTATTGGAAAAAATTTTTCCATTTAAAACAAAATTTTGTTTTATTTAACGATTTTCTCAATTTGGTATAAATTTTATCTTCTTTATAGACTTTAAGTTCAAACTTTTGACATGTAACTGTCATTAACATTCGCTAAATGAAATTTATTTTATATATATATATATATTGTCTTAGACAAAAGTGACAAAGGATTTTAAGAAGCTTTCGTGTCTTATCAATTTTTCAGCTAAAGGTAAAGCGATTTTGCTTCTAAATCCAAAACTAACAACTTATTTAAAAAGATGAACGGATGTTGCACTTTCTTTTTAATAAATAAATTTTTTTGAAAACCCTTAATTACAATTTGAAAAGTTCATGTCAATTACATTTCATACGGGATTAAAAACTTAGTTTAATTAAAATTAAATGCGAAAAAGTAGAATCACATTAATTTAAAAGGCTCAAGAAATTTTTTCTTAAGGTTTGGAGCTGTAAGAAACATTATTTATTTGTACAGTATTTTTTCCTAAAAACGTTAATAATTACAGTTTAGTTAATTTACATGACAAAACGAAAAAAAAAATCAGAGTAAATATTTGCAAAGTTGAAAATGCCACAAATGCCGTGAGAATCCGTAATACTTTCAATAGTCTCCGTCGACGCTATTCTCCAAACGATATATTACCTATATTCGAGGAATTTCGTTTTCAATTCAGCGAGTCACACATTTTTTTTTTATATATATAGGTGGTGGTGATCCGGAAAGAATGGCAGCGCCAAGGGTTGAAGAGTATATTTCTGAACTATTTGCTGGTACAAATATTTCCGTTCAAGTGATCAGCGATCAAGATACACTTTTACAAGAATATCCACTCTTTGCTTCTGTGAATCGTGCTGCATCTGTGACACCACGACACGCTGGAAGAATCATTTTTTTAACTTATGAACCACCAAATCCCGCTTGTGTTTTGGAAACTTTACTCCTAGTTGGAAAAGGCGTCACGTATGATACCGGTGGCGCTGATATCAAAATCGCCGGCTGCATGGTTGGAATGTCAAGAGATAAATGCGGAGCAGCCGCATGTGCAGGATTTATGCAAGTAAGTTATAAGTATACAAAGCAAATATTTGAAAAATATATGGCAAAAAATAATTATTTTTTATTTTTTATTAAAAATGAGAAAAAAAATTCATGCAAAATTGTTTGTACCCCTTGTATTTAACAGGTAGAAAAAAAATATTTAAAATTAGACACAACTTCGAAATAAATGAAATTTTAATATCAGTGGTAAAAGTAAATTTCAGGCAGTTTTTTTTCCAATTTACAGTTAATTCAGTATTACTGAGTAAGAATCGTATAATAGGTACATACATTTTAAACTTCTTCGCAGTCTTGTAGAAAAATCGTTTGTGGGCCCAAAACGGTCCAAAAAAAAGTTTCCAAAAAATATCATATTGTCGTATCAAAATTTTTTGGGGTCGCTGAATCCAAATTTAAGGTCAGATTTAAAAAGTTTAAAATGGCGGACCCAATATGGCCACCTAATATGGCGGAAAAATTTAAAATTGATTCCAAGAACCAAATTTTATACGAATCGAATCAATTTTAAATTTTCCCGCCATATTGGGAGCGGGAAAAATACCATTGGCGTATTAATGGCCCAATAATTGGAGCCAGGGATGCCAATATAAGTTCAATAATGGCACCCAATAATGGACCATTATTGGTAAAATCATGGGCTGTCCACGCCGATGCCAATGATTGGCAACCATCATTGGCTAATTATTGGCAACGAATAATTATCCAATATTAAAAATTTTAATAATAATTTAGAAAAACAATAATTTTTAAAAAAATTTAATTTTTATTATTTTTTAATAGTTATTATTATTATTATTATTTTATTTTTAATAATTAAATTAATATAAAAAAATGGTCGTCAAAGTATTAGTGAAAACATTTCTTCCAAAAAAAAAGTTTGTCTCAAATCCAATTAATAGGAGAGACATCGGGCAGAAAAAAATTTTCGATCACTACTTATATACCAATCTAATGGCACCTCAACTGCGAGAAACAGTTATGATGTTCGCCCTCCCTGTGGCGTTGAGCGAACTAAAGTCTAGAGCTGAGCCATTTGATTTTATTAGATATTTTATTTTATAATTAACGAATTATTAAGTATGACATTATGTTATTAATAATTATTTATCCAGACACAAGTATTTAAATTATTTGTAATTTTTGTCATAATAGAAAAAGTAAATTTTAGACAGACAAAACGATTGAAATTAATGTAGTTTTAATATTAATGGAAAATAAAAGTGTCAGTAAGCCATAAGGGAACGTTCACAAATGATGTTACGCACTGAGAGGGAGGGGGGGGGGTCTTTTCCAAACGTGACACAATGTATTTTTTCTATAAGAAATTATAGTAAAATAGCGTGACAGGGAGGGGTATGGGGAAAAAAATTTTGAAAAATTGCGTGACATTTGTAAACGTTCTCTAACAGTAAAATATTGTAAAATATTGTTAGAATTAGTAGTACAAGTTGATTTTAGTCAGTCAGCAGTACTTTAACTTTAGAAATTTTAGAATCTATAGGTAGTGAAAGTTTGAAATTAATATTTTTACAAATATTCAAATTAAAATACATCAACATGTTTTTTTGTTAAGAAATAGTTATTTATTTCATCATCTCTCTAAATTCGAATTACCTACCCAAAAAATAAGAGGCTCAAACTATTTTGAGGAAATGAAATTAATTAAAAAATTGTGTAAATTAAGAAATTAATAATATTAATTGTCTAAAAATAATGTAATTAATTACAATTGTAAAATATCTATGTTTAATTAAATTAAAATGTTAAAGAAAAAATTGTCCAATTTTCACGTTTATTCATTAATCGACAAAACAAAAATTATTTTCTTTCGGTAGATCGTAAACTTGTTACAACCACCAACGGTAAAGGTCGTCGCAGCACTGTGTGTCGTAAGAAATAGCGTTGGGGAAAATTGCTATGTCGCTGACGAAGTGATTACCGCAAAGTCAGGCATGAGAGTTCGCGTTGGGAATACTGACGCTGAAGGTCGAATGGCAATGGCCGATGCTCTATGTCACATTAAAGAAATGGCATTGTGTTCTGTGAACCCCCACATTTTCACTATCGCTACACTCACAGGTCATGCATGTCTTGCAGCAGGAATAGGATACTCCGTACGTATTTTTTTAATCATACAATAATCAACTATTTTTCATTATAAATCAAGAAAAGGTCAATAATAATTTACGTAACTAAAAAAAAAACAGAAAAAATAAATAAAAAGGTATAAATTTTGAAGATGACTGGCGAGTAACGCCGAAAAGCTTCAAGCCATTATATTCTACCCATATAAGTACCATGCCTTTATTATTTGTACTCACTGTTTTTTCTGTTAAAAAAAAATATATGTCTCAAAGGATTTTAACTTTATTATATTGCAAAATATAATTTAACTTTCCAGTTTGCAAATTCTCGCGATTTAATAAGTTTTGGTATGGAATATTCCCTTGATTGAAAAAAGCAATTTAACTACATTTTTATATATGCAGTTCCTTGTAACGAAAGTTTCGCGTATATTCCTACTTTGTATTTCAGACTGCGTGCGACCAGTTTTCTTCTTTCTCTTTCTTTTTTTTTTTTTGTTCAACTTCCTTCACCGGCGCGCCTTCGTTTCGTCCTCTCTTCATCATCGCTATATATTGTGTGTTCTTGCATGTAGCGCGTTTCTTATTTTTCTTACGTGCCGCACTTTCTTAATAACTCACTTCTCCACCTTATTCTTGCAAATAATTACGAAAAAAAGTCTTTCTTTCTTTCTTTGATCATGAAGTAAGAGCAAAGAGGGAGTGAGAAAGATAGAATCTTTCTTTTACCAATCTAGCTACTCGCCTTTTGTATTTACATTTTCCCCGAGACCTCTTAATGATAATCTGGTGCAAACCGCGCGCAGTTTGAAATACCTTTTAGAAAAACGTGCTCTGCAATTGTATATTCGGCAAGTCGAGAATTTTCATATTCTTATGAGTTTTGAATTAAAAAAAAAAAAACATTCTTGTTATATGATATGCAATATTTTATATAATCTGCAGCGCTCGAATTAAATTATAGATTTATTGCTTCTTCAGAATTGTGATTTTCTTTTTCAAGCATCTGTATATAAATGTGTCTGTCTGTGTGTGTGTGTGTGTCCGAAGAACTGCTGATCTACTCGATTTTATGTTCTTTCTCTGGAACTATAAAATTTGGAGACAGACATAAGATTGTTAGGTCAGCATTAAACTTTTTTTTTATATCGTCTACCTATCCTCATTGCGAAGCGAAGTTTCGTTTACTTTTTATCATCGTCTTATTTTTCCTTTGTTTTCAATTTGTGAAAATATATATTTTAAATATTATAATTTGCATATAAAATGGCTAAAAAAAGAAGGAATTAAAATTGTAGACTCAAGACGTGAAATTATATGAATATTATTTAAATGAAATTATATAATTGTCATGTCTAAAGAGAGTGAAATAATTAATCTTAACTAATTAGAATTAACTAGTAAAGATTGAGTTAGTAGACGTGATTTATGCAAATGATAATCTAATTTAATGCAGGTCGTCATGGATAATGCAGTTGCAAGACTGGCGAGTAACGCCGAAAAGCTTCAAGCCTCGGGTGAAGCCATGGGTGATCCCTTCGAAATCTCTCGTTTGCGAAGAGAGGATTTCAAAACCCACCAAGGTCAAGCCGAGGGCGATGACGTTCTACAAGCAACAAGAAAACCCAGCTCACAGTCACAAAGAGGACATCAGGGTCCAGGAGCATTTCTCATAATGGCATCTGGTCTAAATCAGGTAAGTGTAAATCTCCAAGTAAAAATATTGAGACGAATGCGAAGACATTTTGGCGAATTTTAAAATATTTACTTTACCTTCAATATTTTATAATTCATTTGATGACATATTGGATCTGCCATCTTGAAATTTTTTATTCTAGCTCACATAACTTTTATGTACTTTTGTTTGAGAATAAAATTATATGCTTATAGACTTCTTCTAGATGAAACAAAAATATCAAACTTAAGGAGAATAAAGGCCCTAATATAACCTTAAAACTGTATAATATCAAATTTCTAAAAATATTACTGCATCATTGATTTGTATTGAGAGTTGATCCTCCTTTTGTATTTTCACTTCAAAAATTACAAACATAACCTACAAGTTTTTGCTTCTTAGGTACCTTTCTTCAGAGCGCATCACAAATATAGCTGAAAAGTGAACTAGGAATTTTTAGTTTTCCAATGTTACCATTTTTTAATAATGTAATGTTTAGTTTTTAGGGTTTCGTGGCCAAGGTCCGAAAGTCATATAGTTTCATTTTGGCGTCCATCGGTCGTACACTCGTATGGTTGCCATGGTAACAGATACCATAGCAACCGTTACCATAGCAATTGTTTCCATGAAAATTGTTACCATGGTAGTAAACGTTACCTTAGCAGGTCTCAAAGCCTTTTTCGGGTTAAAATTGCAAAAACATGTAAAAACGGTAAAGGCAAAGGATGGCAAAGGATTTTGATTTATTTGAAAATAAATTTTTCAAGGTCGTTGTCGAGGTCACGATGTTGGTGTTGCTTTTGAAAATTTATTAACTTAATATAATAGAAGATTTTTTAATTTTTAAATAAATGAAAAATAATTAATAGTTTATAAAGTAGGGGAGACCGGGGCTGAAAGTGCCGATTTTGAGAAAACTAAAGAAAATACTAGTAAAATGACAACTTTTTATTTTACTTCATAGTCTATCTTTTGTGAAATTTAATGTAGTTTTTGAATCCAGTATTATTTTTTGATAATATTGAATAGTTTTTTTGTAAAAATGGATTTTCTGCAGCGAGGCGAAGCGACACATCGAGCTACGCCCTGGGGAGAGTTGTGCCGACGCCTGGGTCGGTTGTGCCGCTCAGATTTTGTAGTTGCTTAACTTGAAGCAAATGATTTTACGTGTAAGAAATAAAATAATTATTTCCAATATATGATTTAATATTATTTATTAATATATTTTTATAAACATTTAAAGGTTTTTGTGAACAATCTTAGGATTTCTAGATTTTAGTACCACTTTTAGTAGGTAAAAATAAACAATTTCTGACTTATATTCTATAATTACATAGTTAGTCAGTCACTTAAAATATAGTTTTCGTAATAAGTATTTTTATTATAAACATTCAAAAGATTTTTCCAACAATCGTAACACTTATAGATTTTTATAAATAAATAAACATTTCTGACTTAAATTTTACAATTACATAATTAATCAGTCTTTTAAAATATTTTTTCAAATAATTATTTGTATCGTTAATTAAGTGTAAAAACTCTACTTTCTGATTAATAAATAGTTTTTGAGACGTAAATACTTATTCCGAATGCGATTTATTGAAATTACAATTGACACACATATAACTGACCCTTTTTTTTACACTTCACACATTTTCAATGTGCCCAGTTTTTGCAAACTATGCATTGAATCAACTTTTCTCTTGATTTCGGGTTGGAATAACTATTCGAACAAACAAGGCAATAGTATAGATTATGGTTATGTAGCGATTGACAGCGGTACAACCAGCCCCAAGCGAAAGGCACAATTAACCTCGTTGCGTCAAAACTCACTTTTTATCATATATTAAAAAAGTAGATAAATAAAATGTTAAGATCAATACACCATTGAATCCCTCGATAAATTTGGATCATTTTAAAAAAAAATACGTATCGATATCTTTAAAAATGCAAAAAATAGACCAAAAAGTGTAAACATGAAAACTTGTACGTAAGTGACGCCAAAGCACCAAATTACTAACAGCTAATTATTCCATAAAGCAAACAAAATCAAAATAGTTGCCAAAGATGCGCATAAGTAAAACAATACTTCTCTCACTTCCACTTTTCAAAAAAAAAATTTTCTTTTTGAGATATTCCTATCGGCACAACTTACCCCCGGCACTTTCAGCCCCGGTCTGCCCTATTATCATAAAGCCTATAAATAGGTACTTTTAATTTAATATAATTTCATTAAAAAATTAGATTCTATTTTTGAAAAATATTTCACCAACATCCGTTAAATAAAAGTTAATGGATTGACGCATTTTAATAAAAAATAAATAGATATTTTTTTCAACAATAAATAATATGGAAGATGTTTTTTTTTTTATTGTCAATATTTAAATATGAAATGAAATGAAAATATAAACATATCGAATTGGACTAACGCGAAATATCTCTATCGAGATTTCATTTCCTGTTAGCCTCGTTCAACTGCAATAACTGATATAGCAATTCACTGTACAACTTAATCGATTAATTTCATTTTGTGCCGATATATATCTTTTATTCAGATATAACTTTTGGTCCATATTTGTTTTCATTTTATATTCTTTGACATTTAATGGACTGGTTTCAATTTTTGATTCTGTTTACAAATTTAATTAATGAAAAAAAAAAATTACTGAAATTTTAAGATGTAAAGTCAATTTTAATTTAATTTTTGAACTAATCACTTATTTTTTTAAGTCTCTAAGAACACATCTATTTTTTGAAGAAAGAAACACACCTGAGGTCTGTGAGACCCCAAGCAGTTTTTAAAGTTCTACCATTTCTAAAGTACTTATTCCTTTAATTTCAATATTTTCCAATACCTTTAAATAATTGTAGAAAAAGTTCCCACACTTTAAAAGTGTCATTAAAAATATTTAAGTGTCAAAAAAATATTTTAAAGAAATGGTTTTAAAACAAAAAACCGAAAAAATGTGTTTGTTCGGGGTCTTAAAATCAGGGGTTAAAATTAATTTTAGGAGAATAAATTTTTTTTGAGTTCTTAAAAAGATGCATCAAACTTTGAAGTAATGTAATTTTAAAAAATAAATTACAGTTCAACGTAGTAACTTCAACAATAATAAATTGAACTTCATTCTAAACGAAAACAAAATTAAATGAACATTTCATTTTGAAATGTATTATCTTCAATTGATTAAATAGTTCAAAATATTGATAGCTTTAACTTATGCTGGAGGGAAAAATTGATATCTTTATAATTAATTGTAGTTCAAAATTGATAGCTTCAATTTACCCAAGTTGGATATATAAATAACTTCAGATTAATAGTATTTCACAGTATTGATAACTTCAATTAATATGTGTAGTTTAAAATATTGCTATTTTAGTTTCCGAAAAGTTTTGTATTTAAATAAAAATTAGAAAAAATCTTCATTTATTATTAATTGAAACTTTAAATGCAGAATATATAGTGACACTTGTTCGATCGTGTCCTATTTTTATATAGTATCAGATGTTTCTTTTTTGCTGATAGTTTTTTGATTTTCAAGCACACTTCGTCATGCAGGACCGCTTTCAAATAAACATATCTCAAACATATGACGCTTTCTGCTGTTCTATATGTGCCAGATGGTACATTCAACCTCAGGCTTCATTCAATATATAAAATCGTTATTACTCTAAAGTGACGAGATTCCAACACTTCATATTATATATATATATATATGGGGCGAAATTCCTGAAGTGTTCCAATTGCCAAAATGTGAGCATTGCATTTTTTGAAAAATCATAACTATTGTATAAAAGGGTGTAAAAAATTTTGACCTATATGATTTCAAAAGGTTTTTTCCTGCTTTTTCGAATGGTGCATTTTTTTTTTTTTAATTCAAAATTTACCCCTTTTTTTGAAAAAAAAAAAACTAAAATGTCGTTTCTTTTTTGTTTTCGAGATATTAATTAATTAGGGGAAAGTGGGGAAAAACCGGGTATCCCCGGTTTCCATAATAGGTATTTCCATTTGTGCCATCCTTTACATATGTCTTTTAATGATATAACCGCTATATTAAAATTTATTTATTATATTTTATGCGACGTTTAAATTTTAGGTCAAAAGAAAATTCATTTTTTATCGAAAGTAAATCTCTTATAAAACTTTTTGTGTCAATATATTAGTTTCGGCAAGTACAACATCTTTTTCAGCATTTATTTACGAGTAAATTTTTCTTAAATGTAATTGTTAAATTATTAACAATAAGCTGAGAATTTTACATTTTGTTAAAAAATGCAGTGCGGGACAAAACCAGATACCAAACGGTGGGGAAAAACCGGATATATTTAAATACATTACACTATGCATATTTAAATTATATTCCTTCTGTTATTTATTATTAATATAATATAATTTGATTAAATGTTTTGAATATTAATTATTTTCTATAATGTATGTGATATATAATAATAATTGAATAAGAGCAACTGTTCTAAAGAACTGGATAAATTAAATTTTTCTCTTTAAGATTGTAGATCATTTGTTATTAACAGACGAGAGTTATGAAAAATAAACATTAAAAAACTAATTAATGAAATTTTTCATAAAATTATTTATATAAAGTTTTTTAATTTCGAATTTTCTTTAACGAAAAAAAAAAGATTAAAAAAAAGAAGTATTATGTAAAGGAAGGAACAATATCAATTTAAGAGGAATGTTTTTCAAATGATGTATAAAGCAAGAATTTATAATTATGTTAAAGGAAAATGAAACCTATTTTTTATAAATTGAATTTTAAAATGAAATTAAAAGTAAATTAACTTTTGAAATATTTTTATGATAATAAAAAGAGAATGTAAAAGAAAAATAAATTAAATATTTTTCTCAATTTAAAAAACTTCTTATTTTTTTTATTTATTTTCTAAATAATTGCTCATAGAGAAAACATTTGGTATTCAAATAGAATTCTGAATAATTCAATTTCAATTAAAAAACACAAAAACTTTTTTTTTTAGTACAAACTATTATAACGAGGTGGAAATTCCTGTATTTTAAATTTTTATTCATTGACGAGCCTATATATAGATATGTATGTAGAAGACAATTTACGTGATTCATTATTTGAGTAAAAAAGTAATTAAATTTTAAGAAACTTTTTATGACTGATGCCAGGAGCTATTATCAAATAGTTACACAGCGTTGAATACAAGAATAAATTATACCCTCTCCACAACTTTACCTTTTTTATTCATTCGATTTACATTTTGTCCCTATACCGCTAACTTGGAACAGTTTCAATGAAATTAATTCAATTAAATTGCTTTGTTTTGCAGCATGGTCGAGATTCGGAAAAACCTTTGCGCTATTCTCATTTGGATATAGCAGCTAGTGCAGGTGATTTTCCTGAAATAGGAACTGGTGCACCGGTGTTAGCATTAGCTAAGCGATTCCTCTTGTCGGATTTGGAAAATTCTCTTGTCAAAGATTTCGACAATAATGTTTAAAAACAAAAGAACTTTTGTTATTCCGAAAAAACAATTTATCATTTTTCAGTGAATAAATTGCATTTAATTCTTTTTATCCATTACATATATTCCTTACAACTATAAATTATTCTTGTAATTTTTTTTTTGTTCAAAAAATTATAAAACTTGAGGTTTACGAGTTTTGGTACTTAATATTTGCATTATTATATGATATAAAATGTTACTTATAAAAGTTTTAATAAACTTTACGTTTTGTATTCACGAATATTAGTTCTGGTTTGAATATCCTTCTTCATCTTTTCCTCAAAAAAAAAAAAAAAAAAAAGTTTGCATTGCTTGCAATAGTTTAAAAAGACGGGAATTGTTCGAACATTATTTCTATTTTATTTGCAATTCAAATATTTTTTTAATAACTTTAAAAAATTGAACAATTAAAAATAGTTAATTTAAATATTTTGAAACTTACTTTTACTAGTTAAAAAAAACTTACATAAAAAAAATTTACATGTAAAATTTATATTTTCTATATGGATAAAAGAACTGACTAAACCTACTTGTACTACTGATTCTAAAAATGACTATTTAATATGTTTTCTCTGTCTATAACTTACTTTCACTACTAATCCCAATAATGACATAAATGTAAACAATTTTGTCTGACTAAAACTTACTTTTACTATTGATACTAAAATGACATGACCTTAAAAAATTTCTATTTAAGTAAAACTCACTCTAAACATCTGACATCAAAATTTTAAAAATTTGGAAGTTTTTTGTTTGACAATAAGTATAATATACTATGGTGGATTTCTTTTAGACTTGAAAGCTTTTTATACTTAAATTGTGAATTTTGTCTTATTTGATGTTTTTTTCTACTTTTGAGAAATCATAATTTATTTTATTTCATGGTTTCTTTCACTTTTAAAATTTGTATTTTGCATAGTTAGATGAAAGCTTTATTCACTTACAAGCTAAAGTCTCTTTTACCAACAGCGCCTTTTTTCATACTAAAAAATGAATTCTTTTAAATTTAAAAATATTCCCTTCCTACACATATTCATCAATTTTGCACTAATTGGTTTCGAATTATACGAAATAATTTGACGAGTAAGAAATAAAATATTATATAATTATAAAAATTTGTAAAAAACTTAGTTACAAATAATTTGAAAAATTTATCAAATAAATAAAACACTTATGTCAATTTGTAAATTGATTAATTTTTTAAATTTATCAATTAATATTGTTTTTAGTGACATTTGAAAAGAGGCATTTTGAAGAAAATGTGAATTTTCAAAATGATGTATGATGCATAAACAAACAGGCTTGATGAACCTTTTTAATTTTCAAGTAATGCACAGGTGGAAGTGCATTTTTATGAATATAGCGCGGAGGATTATAAGATGGCTATATAGGGATAGATTATATAATTTTCGTATTATTCAACTCACGTTCTTGCATTTTATTACTCTTTTTATGTCAAAAAAGATTTTTCCATTGGTTTATAGCATGGAAGTTGCAGCTGTTCACCACTGAAATATACCCACATCGACATTGAAGGCCACCTACCAGAACCTCATAATCTCTTCTCATATTCTGGAAATCCTGTCCTGGCACTGTCTTACTGCTACCTGATTCAGGGAAAATGTCTCACCGTACAAAATGACATGCCTTATGAATTGCAATATGTATGTGAAGCGAATTCGAAACCACTATAACCGTCTAATCGTACTCACGTTTCCGGTTCAGATTGTCGCGCACGCAGTCAAAATAATCATTCTCACTGTCAAATTCAACGTCCAGCTTTTGAATGTCCATCGCTTTTTTTTTTTTTTTTTATTTTTCCAAATTGTCAGCAAAGTCTCTCTAAAATCTGAATTGCATTACGAATTTTACTTATTTTTTTCAGAAATTCACAATTTTAGTTTGTTGAAAATGATTATTTTTTAGAATTTTTATAACTTTTAATTTATTGAATTTTTTTATTAATTTTTTTTTAATTTAACAATGAAATTTCAGGATGATAGATTATTCTGTCAATTTTGTTTTAAACAAATATAATAACAAATAAATTTTACTGATTAAAATTGCATTGATTTGGATTTAAAGAGAAATTGTATGTATATATTTTCGGAAAACGCATATATATATATATATATATGTGTGAGGCATTTTACGTGTAAAGTCCTGATGAGTTAAAAAATTGATTTCTCAAAAAAGAGTGAAACTTGGGGAAATTGTTGTCCTACATGATAGTAAAATATTCCCAAAAAACTTTTTGACTTTTTTGAAATTTTTGGGGGAGATAGAGGGAGGTCAATTTTATCAGTTTTCCATGACACCGCCTATTTGAATTTTTTTCTGTCTATACTTAAATACAATAAAAAAATTTTTGGCATATATGTTTTTTGAAGGGTTTTTCATGCTCTTTCCAATAGTGAATTTCATTTTTTTTAATTTTTGTATTTTGACCTTAATTTTCTATAATTAAACATAAATTTGCTATTTTCACTAAAATCAGTCCAATTTTTTTTTAAATAAATAATTGCAAACGAACACTGAGGTTTTTTCCAATCTGTATAAAAATTTTCAGAATGCCGACTTTTTTTGTTTTCGAGATATTAAATATCAAAGATTTTATGTCGGCGCGCGCCAGTGTAAACAGCTACCGCGGCGCGGTATAAGTCGACCACCATTGGAATGATCATGAAAAAACCTTCAAAAAACATACCTGCCAAAAATTTTTTTTATTGCATTTATAGACAGAAAAAATTCAAATAGGCGGTGTCAGGGAATACTGATAAAATTGACCCCCCTCTATCTCCCCCAAAATTTCAAAAAAGTCAAAAATTTTTTTGGAGATATTTTACTATCAGGTAGGACAACATTTTCCCCAAAAGTTTCACTCTTTTTTGAGAAATCAATTTTTTAACTCAGGACATTACACGTAAAATGCCTCATATATAGTTTAGAAATGTATGAACTTTTATTTATAAACTTTTCATTTATTAATAAAATATAACATTTATATTTTTTGTTACTGAAATATAATTTTATAAATATTTATTTTTGTAAATGACAACGAAATTCATAAATCCATTAACAGGTGAGTGCAAAAATAAGCAATTTTATGAGGAAGCAGTGTAAAAAGTTAATATTAATATCTTTCATTTATTTATTTATTCAATATATATATATATATGAACTAAAATATATGCACTTGTACTTTTAAGATATTTGTGCAATTTTTTTTTTTAATGAAATTTTTTTTATCTTCCGTGAATGTCATTTTAAAACCGCAAATTTTAAATTTAATTTCTTTTATTTGCATTTAAGTGAAAATATATTGTCTGGTGGTGAAAAAATGTTGATTATTTTTAATTTACCACAGACGGGGCATATCTTTACTTTGTCCATTAACTGAGCGACTCATTTTCTTAAAGAATATTCATTTTTCTTCGAGTTCATTGCATTTGCATATAAATGAAATGTGCGTAAATGAGTGTAAATAAATTTTTTCTGAAATATATATATATATATATACATATAAAATT
Organism: Leptopilina boulardi; assembly: GCF_019393585.1. Lineage (NCBI taxonomy): Eukaryota > Metazoa > Arthropoda > Insecta > Hymenoptera > Figitidae > Leptopilina > Leptopilina boulardi. Next base: position 562,899 of record NW_026137937.1, on the reverse strand, counting down.
GCATGCATTTTAGTTCAAAAAAATTGATATTCTAAGTGAAATATTTTTTCCTATTATTTTCATTTTATTATTTTATATTTATGTATTGATTTAATATTTAAATATACATATATATTCATATATAATAATTGTACGGACACTCTCAGAAACTTTCAAAACTTTTCATAAATTATGATCTTTTGTTGGTAAAGTAGTTACCTACGAGTTTCTGTTTGATAGATACATCATTCTACTTTAAGGATGACGCTAGTTGTACATTCTAATTTGTCATATTACTTTATAATAACAAATAATATGAATATTTTTTCGATTTTTTTTTTTAATTTTACATTATTTCTATTTTATAAATTTTAGTAAAAAATGTTTTAATTTAGCTATTTTGGAATCTGTTTTTTAATATTTCTCCAATGATATTCAACTTCAACTTTTTATCGACTGACAGTAAAAGAAGATATAAGATTTCAGCAGTTTCAGTAAAATTTTGGGTTTTAAATAAATATAAAGGCTATAAAAATTAGTAATTTCTGACATTTAAATAATATTAGCGATTTTCAAATTTAAATTAATTTTTAATCAATTTTAAGGAAATTAAACAAATATTATTTAAAAGAAATATATTTTTCCAAAGCCTGTATGTTTTTATAAAATTTTATTACAAAAATTGTCAAAGAATTAATATTTATTTCTAAGAGTATTTTCGAAGATTATAAAATCTCAGGCAACAGGAAGTGTTATTTGTATAATTATTTGTATTGCAAAACTGCGCTTCTAAATGAGAGGCAAGTTATTTTTGATCGCAAAGAATTTAAAATGAAGAATTTCTAAGATAATTCGGCCACTGAGTTTATAATGTAGTCTTTCTGACGTCATTCAATAGACTTACAAGTCGTCGAACTTTCGATTCAATCCAGAATTTATCCGCTATCTCCTCGTAAATGCGATAAGAATTCATACTTTTTTTTCAAATACCAAAACTTTTTTTTTTTTTCATCAAAAACGGATAGAAGCAAAGAAAAAGTTAAAAAAAAAAAATTTATTTGGAACTAATGAAAGTTTAGAAGAAGAAAAAGAAGAAAAATAAAAAATCTGATAAATTCTAATAATTTAAAAATCGAAATTTTTGTCGAATACTTTTCTCAATGAATAAGTGAAATAAAAAAAAAAAAAGAAGAAGGAGATAGAATTAATTTAAACTCTCCATTCTCCATCAGACATATATACTTTCTATTCAACTTTTTACTTTTCATGCGAAAATTTTCATTTTCGTGCTCTAGTGGTCTAGTGAATGAACGACTTCAAGTCACTCAACCTATCCTCATCACATTGCTAAGCAGGAATTAACTTTCATTGAAAGTTGAATGGATCATTTAATTATATTGTGTATACGTCTGAAAATGTAAAAATCACGTAATTTTCTTCTTTTATTGTTGTTGTTGTTGTTGATTTCTTATATAGAAGGGTGAAATCGTAATCATACAAAAATACACACGTTGTCCACGGAAATGCTAATGGACTTCCAGTGTCGATTTAAAAAAGGAAAAAAAATTCAAGTTTCACCGATTAAGAGCGCTGTAACTCCTATAAGCAGACATTGATTGTCGTGCTACGTTTAAATGAATCAAAGTGGTGGTGAAGTTAACGATCGTCAAGTGCGGTATATATTACACATTCTATATATATATATATATACATGAAAAGAAGGTCGTCGCCCCAAGTACGTTTGCGGTTCACCACGTACGCCAAATTTTTTCGTTCACTGATTTGATTCATCCCAAAGTTTATTACACGAGAGACCGCATGTGAACTTTTAAAATGCACGTGTATTTCAAAGTCACATGCGTTATTACTCACCGGTCTTATACTTTCGTAAAATTCAAATTGAATTCCGATTACCGATGAAAAAGTGGCTCAATATTGACAAGCAAATTAACGCCGAAGTTGGCTGAAAAAAAAAATATATATAAAGTACAGTACTGTACGTGTACTGATTTCGAACTATTGTAAAACTGATTCAGTACTGTTTTATGACTGGCTCAATTATCGTTCAAAAATTTAAGTAAAACTGGCTAAAAAAAACTGGTTTATTATTGATCTGAAACTGCGATTACGAATTGGTTTATATTTATTGGTTTTATACTGGTTCAGTATACTGATTTTGTACTTTTTACGAAATGGCCTGGTTTGTCACTGCTTTAATACTAGTTCTGAACTAGTTTCAATACTGATTTATTACTGACTCAATACTTGTTATGAAATAGTTCAAAATTGGTTTAATATTAGTTCAACACTAGTTCTGAAATAGTTGGTTACTGACTTCGAATTTGTTCCGATTTGGTTAAAATCTGATTTTTTTACTGACTCAGTATACTAGCCCAAGTAGAAATATCCGTAGCTCGTCGTAATTAAACACCGGCATGGTACTGATCCAATACTGGCTGTCGGTATTGACTTTCAGTACTGGCAGTGTACTGACTAATACACCGAATCAGTACTATGTCGGAGGTAAAAAAATATTAAAACCAGTACTGGCAGTACACTGTCATTCACACCGAATCAGTACTATGTCGGTGATAAAAAACATTAAATGAAAAAGTCTTTAAATTATTCCAATAGGTAGAAAACGATGATTTTTTATTTAAAAAAATGTATATTAATTTCTTTCGAATACTTTCCCTCAAAATTTTGGATGTAATTGTAATGTATTATTATATACCTATATAAAATATATTTATGTTTTTTTAGTTATTTTAGTACTCATTGAAATATGCATTTTATCATGCATACAATAACAATAAGTTGAGAATTTTTTTCTAATAGTTTTAAAAATAAAGCAAATGTAATTTTTTCACTGTAATTTTTAAATATTATTAATAATTAAATATTAAATTTAAAAAATTTTTTACCATTCATATTTTACAGTCGTCTTTTATTAACTTATTTTTAATTATGTAATTCATCAATCATTTTTGTCTGTTTTAATATTATTTACGGTAAAAATAATTTATTAAAAATATTTAACTGAAATTGATATCCAGTTTTATTTCATTAAATCTTTGTAAAAATTGAAAAAATTTTGTGAGTTTAAAAAATTTAAGAATAAATTCATTTTATTTTCGTGATCAATAGATAATACAAACTTTGAAATCAAAACTTTTGTATTAGGTGAACTACTTCAAGTCAGCACTTCAAGCCAGCGCGGCTGTGCGGTATGCGTATCTGACTTGCGTTCTAAGGGTTTAGGGTTCGATCCCCCATGCGTGCGAGATTTTTCGTTCTTAGTTTTAAGTGTTTATAAGTACAATATTTGTTCATGTGTAATATCAATTATTAAATAATTATTAAATTAAGTATAAGTGCAAAGTAAAAAAAAATTAAATATTATGAATTTAAAAAAATAAAAAAATTTACAACACAAATTATTTTTTGTAAAATAATTTATTAAAAATAAAATAATTTAATTAATATAAATGATAATTATTATTTTAATTATTTATTGTTAATAATATTTTATATATTCTAAATAACGCTAACTATTATTGGCTTCACATTACCTGTTCGTGGTAAAAATGGGAGTAATAAGCTAATAAGGATGAAATTTGCATTGAAAAGCGTGTTTTAGCATTTTGTAAAAAAGTGAGATTTTAAGTCCGGATGAGTACTTTGCCAGTATTATGCCAGTATTATTCTAGTACTACGTTAGTACTGGTGAGCGGGACAAAATCAGTACTGGACAGCGTTACCAGCCAGGGTTGGTCCACTACTGGCCCAGTACGGCAGTCAGTACTGTTATACTGACTGGCAGTGTTGGGTCAGTACTATGCCAGTGGCACATTTCTACTTGGGAGTTCTGAGTATAGGTTTTACCAAAAATGTACTACACGGAAAAAAATAGTTCGCGAAACTTTCGTAAAATAGTTTTTCACTTTTGGACGGTCCCAAAGTTTGGAAATCTTTCATTAACTTTTTCCAAGATTTCACGAACGTTCATCACACACTAAAAAAGAAATCTTGATTTCAGCCTATTTTTGAGGCTGAATTTAAGGTGTAAACGGAGTCAGACCAATTAAAAAAGGACAGACTTATGCAAAATATATGGGCTTAATTTAAGGTGTAAACGGTTTAAGACTTTGTTTTTACTGTGCACTCTCTTCATAACAATCAATGTCTGCGCACGCGCACAAAAAAAAGTTAGTGAAAATCATGGAAAATGTTAATGAAAGATTCCAAACTTTGGGCCCGTCCAAAAGTAAACAACTAGTTTACGAAAGTTTAACGAACAATTTTTTTCCGTGTACTGGGCTTATAGTCCTTATTCTAAACCAGTTGTAGATTAGTTAAAAACTGATTTATCATTATCCTAATACTGATTACAAAATATTTTATATATTAGTTTTGTATTTGTTCTGAATTGGTTCAAATCTATTTTTTATTGGTTCAGTACTTGTACTGAATTGGTTCAAAACTGATTTTATACATGCTCAGACCCTGTTCTGAACTGGTTCTAAACTGGTTCTAAAATGGTTTTATACTGGCTCGAGCCGTGATCACGGTTAGTTTTGAACACGGTTAATTACTAAGATTAGTTCTTCTTTTGAACTGATGTAAATAAAACTGAGTTATTATTTGCTTATAGTATACTAGTTCTGAACTGTTTGATTACTGACTTAGTACTTGTTCTGAACTGGTCCAATACTGGTTTTATACTTGCTCATGGTTAGTTTTGAACTTGTTGATTACATAGTTAGTACATGTGCTTATCTGGTTCAAAACTGGTTAAATACTTGATCCGTACTTGTTCTGAACTGGTTCAAATAATAATAGTTGAAAATTGATTTTGGTTCTAAATTGTTGTAATACTGATGCAGGACTAATAATATCAGTTTTGTTTGACACTGTTCTTTCAGTTTATATTTACCCACAGAAAATTAAAAGGCATTAAAATAAGCTGCAACGCTTCTTATTTTTATCCAATTTTGCTTATTTTAATCCATTTTGGTATTAAAATAAGCAAAATTGGATTAAAATGATAAGCGTTGCAGCTTATTTTAATACCATATATTTTTCTGTGCCAATACTAACAGAGTTAGTTCACTGCAAGTTTTATATATAAAAATAGGGAACTAATTAAAGCCACGTCTTTTCCTTAATTAGAAGAAAAACGTTTGATGCGCGCTGAGACCAACTATAGACTTCCTTTTCCATTCTCACGATCGATATCGCGCGCGCCTCTTATCGATTGTCATCGTTTTGAGTTATATTTTTCTGAATACCACATATGTAATACCGGTTTCAATGCCGCGACAATGGATATATGAACATCATATTTATGAACTTAAGGCCTACCAGTTTTGTTATAACTCCGGATTATATCCTCGCCTATGTATATATTATAATCCCCGCTCTTATATCGTTGACGATATCTGCTTCCTTAAATTCGTGCTGATAAAAATTATTTTCCTTAACATTATTTTCATATAAAATCATCGTTATCATTTTTTTTTTTTTTTTTTTTCTCGACTTAAAAAAACCGGAGTTAAAAAAAAAAAAAAAAAAAAACTCACGCACACACGGGGTTAAAAAGTGCTTTTACACCTTTTCTGCGCGCGGATATTTAATTTTTACTTTCATGTGAGGATAATTAGCAGTTTATGGCAAAGACCTTCACCACAAATAATTTCGAATATTTTTGAAAATATTTTAAGTCAATAAACTTGAAGCGCATTAAAAAAAAAACCGGTTCCACAAACCAGTGTCACAAGGCGACATTGAAAAGGGTTAGATCATTTTAAAAGTTTCATGCGCGCACGATCGATCATGTATATATATATATATATATATATATATATATATATGTATATACCGCATATGTTCTGAAGAAACGCGCGAGACTAATTGCAGTTATTTATAAATAATATCAACTATATATAATTACACGACAATAAAGGAACAATCAAATGGATTTTTTTTGTAGAAAAAAAAAATTCTCTTCTACCAAAGTAATTGATCATCGTAGATGATGGATAGACCTTAATGGAATATATATATATATATGTGTATATAAACTTTGATGTTGATATCCTTTATTTCTGCTTTCTTGATCTTGAGGATTAGCATTTCCGTGACTGAATATGTTTTTGTATCCGGGGTTTTATTATTATTTAACATTTATATACATCTTTATATATATATATATATATATATAGAATCAAGTGTGACATTATTTGAGGAACTTGAAATCAGAGATGGTTAAAAGTGGCGAGGAAGGTTGTTGGGGTGTTGAGTACGAGAAGAAGTTGTGAGTAGGGGAGGTGAAGGGTAAGTGTGACGGGTTCGACGGCCGGCTGGTGGCCCAGTGACCGGGACCGGTTCCCTCCGCGGTTCCTCCTTCCGCCTTCCTTGCAAACGCACAACTCCACAACTGCATCATTCCCTCCCGCTTCTCTCACTCATTCGTTTCCCTCTCCCTTTTTCAAATTCACTCACTCACTGATGCCTTTCACACAAACGCACATACTCTCTCACGGTTAGTTGTATACGTCCACTTCTCTCTCTCTCTCTCTCCTCGTGAATGCCTTTTCTTCTCTTCTCTCTATGTACAACCAACTTCTTCCTCAATCTTTCCTCTTCTTCACTTCACACACTGTTTCTTCTTCTTCTTTTGCGATTTTCTTCTTTCTCTTTATCTCTCGTCGCTTTGCTCACCATATACATACATACTGTGTCTACCGTCTTCTCTCTTTCGTTTCTTTCTCATTCCAATGTATGTGTATGTATATGTGAATCTTCTTTAGTCACTTCCTTTATCTCTTTTCTTCTTCATAAGCATTTGTCATTTTAGCAACTTCTTCCCTCTTGTTAATTGCATGGACTTTTATTTATTTACGTGCTTTTATTTATTTGCTTACCTACTTTTATTTATTTGCATTTTTATTATCCACTTTTTCTTATGTTTGCATATACTTTTATTTATTTTTGTACTTCATTTTTCTTGTTTTTCTACTTCTTTTTTTTTTTTTCAGAGAAATTTACTAACTTTTGTGTACTTTTTTCTAATTTACTATTGTGCTTTTGTTTTTCTTCAGTTCTTATAATTCTTTTACATGTGTCATTTATAACTGCTTTCTTATAGAGGAAGTTATATTTTATTAGTGGAAATTTTCGATTGCGTTTTTTTTACCCTAGAAATATAAAAATTAAAAAAATGATGCCAGAAACAAAAATAGCAACATTACACTGAGAAAAATGTTTAGTATCATCTACCAAAGTTTGGTTCTCTCTACCAAATTTTTTATTTGATATATGTGCAACTAATCCGTTTGGTTCGGGCTACTAAATTTTTTCGTTGAATCATTTTGTTCGGTCTACCAAATTTTTTGTTTTGCAAAACTAACTTATTGTTTTTAAGCAAACAAAAAATTTAGTTAAATGAAAATTTTTTTTTGTTTTCTCAACCAACTTATTTTTTTGTTTCACCCTTTTCTCTTTATATAACCTACCTATGCCTACTTAAATTAATTTCTATCGCGGAAAAAACCTAACACTGCTGGGGCTCGAACCCTCAGACTACGCAACGCTAGTCGAGAACGCTGACCACTACTCTACGAATCCTACTAACAATTTGAGATTAAATCATTTTCACAATGTATAAAAGCTGGAAAAAAACTTTCGTTCTTGTAAAAAGTTTTATTTATTTATTTTCACTACACAAACTTTTTTTTTTAAAAAATGTCTGAAAAACATAAAAACTTCAACACTGAAACTTCACGACGCGAACGACATATGGTTAATGTTGACATCCCGTGAATGGGAAGCGACGCCATATTTACGAGAAGAGCGCGTGCGCAATACAGCATGTCAGCTATTTAGTACTGGGAACCAAACTATTTAGTTCGTAAACATGAAAGCTTCAAATATATTTTTTGGTAGAGCCAACAAAACTTCCCGATTTATTGCCACTTTCTATTCTGTTGTGACAACCATATTTTAGTAACGCCAACTAAAAAAGCTCAACTAAATTATTTTCTTATTATTACGAAATTATTTTTCTCAGTGATAAAGAACTTGGAGATCTGCTTCATAAAGTTTTTTCATATACGAATCTTTTGATCTAATAAAGAATATATGACACTCCACGAGAAAAGGGACCTTAGAGGCACAAAATTTTAGGTTATGTTTGTGACTTTTGGATTTTTTTTTTTTTTGTTGCACATCAAAATGAGCCGCCTACACGACTCATTCTGAGTTCAGTTTTTTTTCTGTATAGTTGTCACAACCAAAATTTTGTTTACACAACCACATTGGGTAAACAAATGAATTTTGTTGTCTTAACCGCAAAATTTGGTTGTGCCAACTAAAATTTGATTGTGTTTTCCTTATTTCTTCTAATTATTTTCAATTTTTTTTCTTCATTTAAAATGTTCTTTTGTGATCTACAACTTCATTTTTGTAATTTTTATTTCTTTTATTGTAAAGTAAATATTATTTGTATTGTGTTTTCACATGATTTTTTGTTTTATCTTCACTTTTGTCTTGTTTTCTAAATTATTCTTCTTCATGCATTCTTATATTTTTATTTTAATCATTTAAAATAATTTTCTCCGAATTATATGTTCTTCTTTTCTTGATATATTTTTCTTCAACTTTTTTTCTCATCTCTTCAATTTCTTCTTCACGCGGTTTTTCTTCATTTTTCCTTCGTTTTCTTCTTCAATCGTTTTTTCCTTCTCTTTCTTCATTCTCATTCTTCTCTCTTGCACTCGAGTCACTTTTACGATCAACTTGAGCAATCCCTATTTCCACTCGCGAGTTGTTAGATGACGTTTGGATTGACGGATAGGCTGCGATAAAATAGAAAATGAAGTGAAGGATCGTACAGGCGTGAAGTCTAGTAGAGAATTTTTAATTCAAGATGGGCATCGTCGGCACCCAGTCAAGAAGGGCCTGAAAGGAAAAGTAGTCTATGCGACCGAGGGGGAAAGGAAGTGAAAGTACAACACGTCGCGTTACCTTCTTCTTCTTCTTCTTTTTCCGGCTCTCAAGCACGTGTCTTTTTATTTAGGAATTTGTCTTCCCTCGATGCATACTTATCTTTCAATTTTTTTTCATCCCAATCTATTTACACTCACGTCTCTATTGATATTATTTTAAAAGAATACAAATTAAATACCTAATTAAAAATTATTTGTCATTTCTTATAATTTCTTAAAAAAAAAGAGAAATAATCATTGTTTTTATTAGTGAAGTAATAAAAACAATATATAATCTATAATTAAATCACTTTATAAATAATAATAATTTGCATAACGAGAATTGATTTTATCATTCATATTTTATGTTGTAATTTAAAGAAATTTAATTGCAAATACATAATATATTCACCGTTCAATATATATATAAAATATGATATGTTTTTAAAGGATCATAAAGAATTTTCAATCTTCAATGAATACTATATATATATACTCTCTGTGAGTTTCCGTCACGCACTGAAGAATATGGATACAGTTCTTCGATATCTCAGTCCGAGGGAAAAAAGCAGGTGCATCTTTATTCCCTGACATAAAGCCGGTTTGTGCGCGAGGAGAGAAACTATACGTACTATCAAGCAAGTACTGTCTGTGCAGCGTCTTTGTGTATCGCGCAGAGATACGAGAATCGGGAAGTTCAACTTCCTTATTCAACGATAAGGCCCGAGGAATGAACATAGTAGTGACTGCGGTACGAAACCTCAGAAAGTGGGGGGGGGGATTTCATTCCTCCACTTCAACCAAACTGACGCTCAAGTCGGATGAAAGGATCTTGAACTTTTGATCAACATAAATGCTTTTACCTCTCTCACTCGTTCGAATTAAATGAAAAAAAAATCATTCATTCCGCATTTTTGACTATGGTCCAAGATATATTATTATAAATATTCATTTTGATGTTGATAATTATTTTTGACGTTGATTATTATATATGAAAAAATAACATTCACGATGAGAATATATGAGACACATGAATAAGCTCTAAAATTAATTTGTTATAATTTTTATTTGAAAGAATTTCATTATCTCGAATTTACTATTAGCTGAATTTTTATTGCTTCCAATTTTTGTAAACTCGTTCGACATATATTAGAACCGACATTTTAGATTTGAAAAATTTTGATTCAATTTCAGCAAATGACTCAATATTCAGTTGTAAAAAAATTATTAAAAGAAGAGTGATGAGAAGAGAAAAAAGTTTAAAATATTTAAAAACAAAGAAGGAAGGAGGGATAAGAAGAATTGTGTAGAGATGAAATAAAAAGGTAGACATATATAGAAAGAATAAAAAGATGGATTTAGAAGAAGAAAGAGGGAGTGGTGGAATATAAAAAAAAAATATAGAGAGAAGGTAGACAAAGAAGTAAAAACACAAAAAGAAAAAAAGAGAGAGAGAGAGAGATAAATTAAAAAAAAGACCTAGAGGAGAAGAAAAATGTAAAAATTGTCATGTGTCAATTTGAACAAGAGACAAGAGCCCTTTAAAAAATGGGCCTTCGATTGCGACATGAGAACGCAGAACAAGGATATAACGGTTTTGAATGTGGCCTGGTTGCGGTACAATTTCGGTCCAGCAGTTCTCCATTCTCTTCCTCTTTTACCCCTTCTCCACCTCCCACCCTCTCTCATTCTAGTCAGATACCATGAGTTTAGCTCAGGTCGCATCCCGCTCACCGCAAATCTGATTTTCCCTCCCATTTGCTCGAATGATCTTTTCCTGTTCCGTGTCCCAAATACGCAAACTTGAACCTGTACTAGTTTCCCTAGAGTTATATTTTTTGCCTTTTCGTATAACTGTGAAACCTTATCTTTTTCATCTCTCTCTCTTCTTCTTCTTCTTCTTCTTCTTCTTCTTCTTCTTCTTCTTCTTCTATTTAAAGAATTCTTATTTTTATTATAAATACATTTATCCCTTTCTCAATAAACAAATAATATACAAAGATTATAATAATAATGACTACGATATAATAATTTTGTTAATATCTTAAAAAAATAAAAAGCGTTGAATAAAATTGAAATAAATTGAATAAAAGACGTAGGCCCATTGTACAAGGGCATTATACAAAAAATTAGCCAATCGGAAAAATCTTTTGCATATCAATCGGCCAATTGAAGACATATTAATGGATGCAATAGACTGGTTATGTGACTTGATCTCCGTATATATAAAGGTCGCAAAGATTTTATACTTAGATTATTTATACTTAATTGAAATGAAACACTCTCAATGATTTGTCATCGGGTAGATTTTATGGGTTTTCAAGTTACATAGAATTGTCAAACATGTTTCTAAATTATGACTGATGCTCGTCAATAATTAAAATTCTCATTGATTTTATTCATAGTGGGTGTAATTTGACATTTTATTTTATTTGTACAAAACGTGATAAATACAATTTTTTTTTACTGGAACATTTGAGGGCTAATTTTCTTGTATATAGAAAAAGAAATTGAATAAAAATGGAAAATACGTGTAAATTGAAAAGACGTGGAATATTGATTTTTAATATGGGGAGAAAAATTTTCTCGCATTCATTTTGTAAGAAAGGGAAATTGTATAAGAGAGTAACAAAACGTAACCAACACTTCATTATATATGACGAAGCTTATCTATATCAGACACAAGAGTTCACCACTAAGTGTATACAAAATTGCTCAGTCGAAAAAATCTTTAACGTTGTCTTTGCCAATAGGAATAAATTCATTTGACTCGAATAACAAACCAAATCATTCAGATTATATTTTCAATTTTTACACCTTTACTGATAAAAAACAATTTCATGCTTTCAATCGATATTTTACCATTTTAAATTGATAAACTTTATAAAAAATAAACCCCCCCTCCCTCTTTAAATTCTTGATTTGTTGAGATTTGATATTACATTAGGGGCGAAAACACAAAAAAAAGCAATCATTGCTTTTCATAATCTCTTATTTCTTCATATTCATAAAATAAACAAAAATAATTTCTCGTTTACGACAAAGAAATTAGAATATCGGTAAAAAAAAAAATTATTTTGATAAGAATATATTGTAGAAAAAAGAAAGATTTAACATTAGATTGATGGTTTTTGACCAGTGGCGCATATAAGTATATATTTTTTTTAATGTAAATGGAGTCTGTGTTGATAAATGTAGATTTGGATAAGTAGTGAATAACAATTAGAAGAAGAACCATGTGATACTATTTTTTTTTTTTTTTTAGTTTATTTTTATTTAGGCAAAAGACAACTTTGAGGGACATTTTCGTGAAATACTCACGTCGTGTGTGTGCCGCAGCGATTTTCGATTTAATCCTGTATGACAAACGAATACCAACGGCAAAAGAAATTTACGACTAACTTGTCTGCTCGCCGTCAAAGCACCTTTCAAATCGACTTACGGATCCTTGAGCCATACGAAAATGCGATTAACCATCTCTGTAAATCTAACGTCCAGTCAAATAGCTTCTTCTTTCAATCTCTCTTTCTCTATCTCGAGGGAAATAAAGTCTTTAGCTTTAGGAATTCATTTAGTTTTTTTTTTCGTTTTGTGTACTTCTCTTTTTTCTTATTTCTTCTTTTACGTTTACCTAATTCTTCAGTCACCTATTTGTTTATTTATTTATGGGCTTACAAGAAAAATGACCTTCAGTACAATAAGTATACTGAAGTATTAAAAATAGTGAAACAAAGTATGAAATAAAGAAAAGGTTTAGTGATATATCTTCTTTTACATCTTTCTTCACTGTTGTTTCATTCTTATTATATTTTTTCTTTCTTTATTGTTGCTTTTTGTTTACTTATATACCCTACCAGAAAATGCCAGAGTACATTACAAGCTCCGTACTGGTATCAGTACGACGTCAATAGTTAATTTTTAGGTTATCTTTTTCTAATTTCTTCAACGTTTCTTTTTATTCTATTTCTTCATTCTTATACATTTTGTTTAGTTTTATATTATGTCTCCTTTCTTCAGCTTTATTTTCTTTTATTCTTCTTCTTCTTCCATTTACCATTTTTCTTCACTGCTGTCTCTTTCTCATTCTAATTCTTCCTCCATTATAAGTCATTTTTATATAGCCAAATCTTCTTTTTCCTCCTTTCCACTGTTTGTTTTTCTTTAAGTTTTTACCATATTGTTTATTGTTTTTTGTTCCGATATATATATTTTTTTTTCTTCAGTGTTTCTTTTATTCCATTTCCTTTATTCTATAATATTTACTAATTAAAATATTAGCTTCAATGAATGAATTACCAGTTTTCTTCTATACTAGTAGTAGTAATTTTTGACTAAGAATTAATTATGTAATAAACAAAGTACAAATACAAACATTTATTATTTCTTCATTGTTTCTTTCTGTTTAGATATATCATCTTTCTCACCACCTTCTTCCGAGTTATTTACTTTTAATTAATTTCTTCCATTTTCATCTTTCTTCAGTGTTGTTTCTGTTTTATTCTTTTTTTTCATTTTGCTTCTTTCTTCACTGCTAATTTTTTATTAAATTTTTTCTTCTTTGTTTCTTTTTTCAATGTTACTTTTAAAAATTATATTTCCCTCTTTTTTTACTACATTCTTCAATGTTTCCTAGTTTACTCTATTTCTAGTAATTCGCATTTTCCTTCATTTTTTGTTTTTTTTTCTTCTATATAGAATAAAAATAGTAAATAAAGATGCTTCTTTATCGTTCTATACTATATTCTCTAAATTTGAAGTAGTAAGATTTCGTTCACAAATTTATATTAGTGAACGAATTTTCACTAATTGAAATTTAGAGAGTATAGAATAAAAAAACAACAGTGAAGAAAGAGAAACAGAGAGAAGAAATCATCGTTATTCGTTTTTCCATTTTTTCTTTCCTCATTACTATTTTTCTTTATGTCGGAAAAAGATGTTTTCTTGCATTTTTTATCTCTATATCATTACTGTTTCTCTATTATTCAATTTCTTCTTTTTGTTTCTTTCTTCATTTGATGCTTTCAGTATAAATTATATTTTTAATTTTTTCTGCTTCTTTTTAGTATTCCTAATTTTTGTTTCTTTGTAAAATGCACTTTACCAAAAGTCATTTCATAGCTGCAACGGACTTAAGGTGAATGTATGTACAATTTACAGCCGTAAAGTGAACGTCAGAAATTCTGTACCGTCAGAACACTGGGTATATAAGGCAATGATATAAGAAGATTTTCTCGTAAAGAGAAGTGTATATATATATTACATTATAGATTTTTGAAGTTTACTCCCAATCATTATAATGAATATAATAAATATTTATATTCTTTTCTTTTTAATATTTATAAAATGAAGCAATCCTTTTAATTTTGATGCAAAGTTCTTACATAAGTATATATTATATAATTGCATATAATGAAAAAATGTGTGTGTTTAATTTCAAACTAGAAATAATAAATATATTGTGGGTGGAATGAATCATCATTAATTCTGACGATGGTGGTTTTTGTAAAATTATTTCAAGTTGTACGGGGAATGGCTGCAATTTTAATTTACCAAATAAAGCGTACCTGCAATCAAGGAATGTCAATGATGAAGTAATAGCAAGGTAGAGGAGCTACACTTTTTTCAGAAGGAGGCATCAGGAGGCGAAACAAGATCTTTAGTTGCTCCGTGAGTCGGGAAGGATGGTCTTTTGCACTTGCGATCATGTGCCCCCCCTCCTTTTATATACACGGCGTCTGACTGAAATTTCGATAATTTAAGTAAAAGAATCCTCTGTTTTTTTGTTTTGTTTTCTTACTAAAACCATCATTTACAATTTTTCAAACAGGTTTCTCACATTCTTATCACTTTGAAAATTAAATGAAGATATTGATCTTAAAAATATATCATTATTTCTTATCATTTATCCTTTGTTGGAATATGTTACATAATATTCTCCTTAATTTTTTTTAAATTATTATTTGGTTCTTCTTTTGAATAGCTCCTGCCTTCATCATTATAAATGGAAAGAACCGAAAAGAAGAGACGGTAAGAGGGAAATATATATATATATATATATATATATAAATGAAATCGGATAAATAATAATAATAAAAAGAAAAGAAAGGAAATAAATGGACGTGAGTGGTCTTGTCTTGAGATCTTGTCGAGAAGGTAGAGAATGTGGGAGAGAATTTACTGTTGGTATAACTCCAGGAAGCAAACGCGAAACTAATGCCTTAGAGCAAAATTCTTTTCAGGAATGGTGATTTAGAAGATAAAGAGAGTTAATTTTGGACCAAGAAAAAAAAGAAGAAGATGAGGAGGACGATGACGACGACGACGACGACGAAGAAGAAGAAGAAGAAGAAGAAGTCAGAAAAGGTGGAGTAAAGGTCTATCGGATTCGCGGGGCACCCAGTATACACAAGGCGCAAGAGAGTTTCTGTGCAAAGTAAAGAGGAGCTTGGGTCGTTGGCCGCAACTCGCCGTGACCCAGTGCGAGCGCTAAGGACATTGACTCTGGCATCGCCATTCGCGATACGAACTTCCCTCCCCTGGTCCCCCTGTCCCTCCATATCCAACCTCCTCTGCATCACGTCCCACCGAACCCTCCGCAACCACCCTCGCTCCCGTATCGCCTACCGATTCTTCTTCTTTTTCTTCTCCTTCTTCTTTTCTTCTTCTATGTCGAGTTTAGCTCGCCTGTCCCCTTTCCGGGACACACGGATATATGACCTTAAGATAAATCGTAATCGCGATCGGGTCAGCTGACTTGTGTTTAATGACGCGAGAAAGTCAACCTCGCGTCATCTGTTACGCCATATTGCATAAGGTGTAAGCTTTTATTATTTCTTCTTTTACAACTTTCCAACAACTAAACCTTCGGGCATCAATGGGCACACCTCGTTACGTCAAGATATTTGCGATACACCATTTAATCTTGAGTTTCTCTCACCTTGAGAATTTTTCAAGGTGGACGTTTAGCGATCGCGATTTACCAACTGAATATATATATAGATATAATAATATATGAATGTAGTATATATAAATATGAAATATTTGGATGGATCAGTGATGGAATTCTTTGGCAATTTTCAAATTTTTAACATCGTTTTACTCGAAGAGAACAATTAAGAATTTTTATTTGCATTTTGTATTTAAGGATAGAAAAAGAAAAAAAATGAATTTCGTATAAATTTTGAAAAAATTTATCTTTTACATGCAAATTTTTCTATCACATTTTATTTTCTAGATTATAAAACAGTTTATTATTTATTTTGTAGAGAGAGAGAGAGAGAGACAGAGTAAATTTTGAAAAAAAGTTAATCTTACAATAAATAGAAATTTGAAGCCATTAAATTTTAAAAATGAATTGGACGAACAGTAAAAAAAAAAGTTTTCTAATGTCAGAAAATTATAATTTTTATTTATATACAACTTTTAATTGTTCCAAAATGTTAAAAATTGATTTTTTTCCAATTGCACTGCAAAAACTTTTTTTGAAAATTATTTTTTACTTAAATATACGAAAATATATAGTGTTGGAATAACTTTTGTTTCCATTGCTTGTTTAATTCAAACTTAAAAGTTGCAAAATTAAAAAAAAAAAAAAATTCTACGAAACTCAATTCTAATAAACACAGAAAAATAAATAAACAATAATAATAATTGAAAAGAAAATTAATTTTTAAATTCAAACATATAACTCTTCTTTTGATACTGAATCATTTCTTTTAGACAATTTTTAACGCTCTTTGATTGTCATCAGAAAAAAAGGAAACAATCAAATGAGAGTCGTTTGAAAGGACCACATTCTTGAATAAGTTAGAAAGCAAAGTCCTAGGAATAAATTAATGCGAGATTTGATAACGGCGTTAGAGAATCCGTTTCTTCGGTGAAGAAATTATGATGGTTTAGAGTATTTGTGTGTGTGGGAATTCTTAAAACATATTAGTTCCTTGCAAAAGTTTTAAAAAACTGAAATAATATTGCACAAGAGTCTACAGTTATACGTTTGTCTGTCGTCATATATGGTTTGAGTATATACTGCTCTTGGCAATGGCACTCTTCTTTTCTTCATCTATAGCACTCACCTATGAGTGCATTCATGGCTCTATTTGTAAACAGCAAGTCGGGGGGGGAGGGAGGGAGGGGGGGTATCGAACGTGTCTTCTCTCTATATACGTCAGAATATATTAAATGCAAAACTAAAAGCTTTTCGTTTCCATTAACTCTGAGAAAAAGAAGAAAAAACGTTTTTTTGTTCTTTTCTTCAATAACCGAATTTTCCATTGAGGAATAAAGAAAATTAAATGTTCTGAAACGAGTTATTTATTTCAAATTTTGATTTTGTGATAAGATTTTTTTTTTCTTTAAAAAAAGAAAGAATATTTAAAAGATGAATTACTTTGTTTATTAGTTCATTATTTTTTTTTTTTTTTTAATTTTCAACTTATATATTTGCTTATTTATTTAAATACTCATTCTCATCGCAAATTCTAATTCTGTTCTCGAGTCTTTTGGAGGAGAATATAACAAAAACCGGATTCGGATAAAATTGGAAATATCTTGTGAGATTTGCTATTGACTTTGATACTGAAGAAACAGAGAGAAAGAGGAAAGAGTCAGTGAGTGGCTAAGGAGAGTCAAGGCGAAAAGAAAGAGGTAAGAGTGGGAGGGATACTTGACCCTCGCGGACAAGAATCAGTCAGCTGACTTGGCCGGTCCCTCAGCTGAGACGCGGAATGATTCAAGAGCGGTCCTTCACCCGAGAGCTTTGCTGAAGAAATTATACTTCAATATCATCGTAAAAAAAAAATTATTTCTTCACTAATTAATTTTTTTAACTTCTTTTTCCACGAGATTAATAAGATCTCTTATACTGTTTTTTGATATTTCTTTTGTTACCCTTTTTTGTACTTTTTTTTAATACTTCTATCGATTTTGTTTTTTATATATATATATTTTTTTTTTGATACTCGTTTTTGGTATCTTTTATTTAAATAATTTTTTTATACAAATGCATTTTTTGAAAAAAATTTATATTTTATTATTGGCACCAAAAAAAGGAAAAAAATTCAGTGAATTTAGAAACCAGCTTTCAGACTAAAAAAAATTTCTCGTTTCCCCCCCCCCCCCCTCACCCATCTCTATGTCTATCTGAAGAGATCTATAGACGAAGATACCGTTATGCATTTCCGAAAGAGAAATACAAGTAAAAAAAAAGTACGATCGCAGGAGCAAAAAATTGCCGCATCCTGTACTGGACCCACCCGGTTTCATCATCAGCATCTTGCGTCGTATTCGTCGTCAGTCTGGTCCGAAATCATACTGTACCCACCTTTTCGCTGTTTTTTCTATCTCCTCTTTTTTTTTTTCACTACCGCAACCCTCATTTTCGTCCCAAACTTTGGGTTCTGTGTCGGACCCTCCTCAAATTACAAGGTTGGCACAACTGCACGTGCCTTTGGATGACAAAGGTTTCAACTTTTTTCACTCGATTGCATATACAATATACTTTGCAAGAAAATATTTGCCTTTTCAGTGTGTTTCCATAATTCTTCACAAGAGGCTTCGATTTCCATTGAAAAAAAATTTCAATTGGACCAATCTATTTAAAGAAAAAAGTTAAATTAATCTTCTGCAGTACCTATTTGAAGTTAATTAATGTTTTTTATTCTAAAGCTAATGAAACTTAAAGTATTAAAAATTTGAAATAGTTGAATTATATTTTTTTTACAGAAAAAGTCAAATTTAATGTTAATAAATTTTCGTGCTAGAATAATGAGTAACAAAAAAAAAATTGATTTTTGAAGCTCTATTTTTAAAATTAATTAATAATAATACAAAATTGTAGATAACATGTCTTCTTTCTTCATTGTTGCTTTTATTTATTTATATATTTTCTTTTTTCTCCTTCTTTAACGTTGTTTATTTTTATTCATTTTATTTTATTTTCCAACTTTCTTCACTGTTCTTTTTTGAAGCAAAATACACTGAGGAAACTGTTTGGTATCATCTACTGAAGTTTGGTTCTCCAAACCAAATTTTTTATTTGATATATGTGCAACTAATCCGTTTGGTTCGGGCTACTAAATTTTTTCGTTGAATCATTTTGTTCGGTCTACCAAATTTTTTGTTTTGCACAACTAACTTATTGTTTTTAAGCAAACAAAAAATTTAGTTAAATGAAAAAAATTTTGTTCTTTTCTCAACCAAATTATTTTTTGGCTCACACTTATATTTTTTATTTTTGACTTAATTTTATCACTTTTGTTATCCTCTTTTATTACCCTATGTCTACTTAAATTAATTTCTATTGCGGAAAAACCTAACACTGCTGGGGATCGAACCCTCAGACTACGCAACGCAAATCAAGAACGCTGACCACTACACTAAGAATCCTAGTGACAATGTGAGTGTAAATTATTTTCATAAAGTATACAGGCTGGAGAAAAACTTCCGTTCTTTTAACAAGCTTTATTCTCTCTGTTCGATATGCATCACTACACACACTTTTTTACCGAATTTCTGAAACACATAAAAATCCCGAAAACACTTGAATAAAACTGGACGACACGAAGAGCGAAGCATGGTTAACGTGTGACATATTTACGAGAACAGCGCATGCGCAATTGAGCATTCAGACGGTTTGGTTTGGAGAACCAAATTATTCAGTTAACAGACGCAAAAGCTTGAACGAAATTTTTGGTACAGCCAACTAAATTTCTCGATTGATTGCTTCTTTCGTTACTGTTATGTCAACTAAATTTTTCTAATCTTAACTAAAAGTGCTCCACCAAATTATTTTATTAACATTACATTATTATTTTTCTCAGTGTATGATTGTTGAAGAAATATATTTTTTGAGTTCTGATGCAGTCCTATATTTTATCCGTATACTATTACTTACTTTTTATTCATTTTCTTTTTCATCTTTCTTCACTGTTATTTTTTGAAGAAATATATGACTGATAAAGAAATATATTTTTTAGTTCTGGTGTAGCCCTATATTTCTTCTGTATACTATTGCTATTACTTTTTATTTATTTTATTTTCCATCTTTCTTCACTGTTATTTTTTGAAGAAATATATTAGAATAATGAATAAAATTATTTTATTAGTTCTTGTTCAGCTGTATTTTTCTTCTGTATACTCTTACATTCTTTTTATTCATTTTCTTTTAATTTTGCTTCCTCCTGGGTGTCGATTATGTAATTTGATTTGACATCAAAATCAAATTCATTTTAACGTCAATGTCAAATTTAATTCAACAAATTCATTGTTTTATTTAACTTCGACGTTAAGGTTATGTGGGAACCTCCCACGTGACCTAGTATGAGAAAATGTGTTTTGTTAGTATACGTTTCACTCTAAAATGAGAAAAGATTTTTGTCTAAAATTTTGAGGGATGATACATTAGGGTACAATGAATTTCGCTGTTCTCCGAAAAATATATAATTTTGAGTAAAATTATTAAAAAATGAAGTTTAAAAAGTGGCATTTTTAAACGAAAATGAAAACAAAGATGGCGGCGCATACAGAAACGTTACTTGAGTGTGTCAGTGCTCCAGTGAACAACGCCAATTCGAGCGAGTGGCCGCTGAATGAACTATGATATAATACATTATTTTACTATTTATTGCTTTATTTTAATTATTTTTGCGTTAAGTTATAGTAAATGAGTAGAACAGCAAGATTCCTTGTACCAAACAAAATCATTTCTCCAAAATTTTAACCCAAAATCATTTTTTATTTCAGAGTAAGTTTTAAACCACAAAAAAACGTCCTTTGCCCACATACCCTTAAATTAAAATTTAATTTTTTATTTCAATTTAACGTCGCATTCAAATTTATTTTTTGATTGCAATACGTCAAATTGATATCAAAAAATAAATAAATGCGATGATAAAATAAATTTGCATGCGACGTTAAATTGAAATAAATCATTAAATTTTAATTTAACGACTAAGTTAAATAAAACAATGAATTTTTTGAATTAAATTTGACATTTACGTTAAAATAAATTTGATTTTGACGTCAAATCAAATTACATAATCGACACCCTGAAGGAAGCTTTGTAGTCCTTTCGTTTATAAAAATTTTTAAAGTGTCGGAAACAAATTTTTCTCTATATAGAAACATGTTATATGAGATCCTGATCAATTGTCTGGATGTATGTGTGTGTGTGTGGATCCCTTTTTTGTTTAGAAGATAACTTTAACAGGTTTTAATGGATTTAGATAAAATTTGGTAGGCTCATTTATCATATTAATATTTCAAATCTGACCAAAGGATTTTAAAAAATACCCAAAAAAAAAATTTTATCGTTTTTTTCCAACAATTTTTTTTTAATCGAAAAAATTTTTAAATAGAAAATTTTAAGGTTATATATAATAAAATCGTATTCCTTAGGTCAAGACAAATCGATCGGTATATATAAAGTAAAGTTTTAATTTAAATTTAAAGAATTAATGAAAGTTAAAAAATCAAAAATTCACTTTTTGGCTATAAAATTTTGTGATTATTTAAATTTAAGTTTATAGATGAAATAATTGTATTCCTTACATGAAAACGAATTGATTGGTATATATAAAATTTACATTTGAGGTAAATTTAATAAATTAATGAGAGTTAAAAAATAGAAAAATACACATTTTAGCTGAAAAATTTTGTATTTATTTAAACTCAAGTTTAAATATAAAATAATTGTGTTCCTAACATTAAAACGAATCGATATAATTATAAATTATATAGTATTTTTCATTAATATTTAGAAATTTCGGTTAAAATATGAATTTTTGATTTTTTAACTTCTATTAATTCTTTAAATTTAACTCAAATGTATAGGTATACTCAAATGTTTATATTATTATATTATTTTTGTATGTTTATTTCAATGTTAATCCTTTCTCCACGAGGAAGCAAATTTTTTTGCTGATCGTAAAGAGGAAGCACAATGTTCATAGTAATGAACATCTGAATTTACAATTTGTTTAAGCTTTCTTCACTGTTATTTTTTGAAGAAATATGCGTGACTGATAAAGAAATATATTTTTCAGTTCTGGTGTATCTCTATATTTTTTCTGTATACTGTTCCTTTTTTTATTCATTTTCTTTTGTTTTTCATCTTTCTTCACTGTTATTTCTTAAATAAATATACAAGACTAATGAAGAAATATATTTTTTAGTTTAAGTCCAGTCATATATTTCTTTTTGCAACTTTCTTCACTGTTGCTTTTTTATTCAAAAAAAAAAAAAAAAAAAAAAAAAAAAAAAAAAAAAAAAAAAATGAAACAGCAATAAACCAATATATTTCTTTTAGTTTAAGTCCAGTTTTTTACTTCTTCTTAACTGTTACATCCTCTTTATTCCTTTTTGTTTTTTTATTGTTGCTTTTGTTTTCTTCTATTTCTCCCCGTTGTTACTTTTCTTTATATATGTAAAAAAGCTGTTTATTCTTTACTATTTCTTCTTTTTTTGACTTTATATCTTACTGTTTTTTCTTTGTTACTCTATTTCTTTTTTTCTTCTTTCTCCACTAATGTTTGTTTTTATTCAATTTCTTCTTTTTTGCTTCTTTAATGAAATTTTATTATTCTATTTCTTATAATTTGCCTCTTTCTTCACTGTTGAAAAAGTGTAAAGAAAATGAAGAAAATGACGAAATACAAGAAATAGTTACTTTTTAAAAAATTATATTTCTTTGTTTTTTACTTTTCTTTCATTAACGTTTTTCTGTTTATTCTATTTGTTGTATTTGGAAACTTTTTTCAGTGTTGTATTTTCTATATTTTATAGAATAAAAACAATGCAGAAATTAGTTGCATTTTTATTTCATAGAATAATAGAGAAAAAAACGAAACAACAGTGAAGAAAGAGAAACAATGAAGAAACATATTTTTTTCATTTCTTGTCTTTATTTCTTCTTTACTAATACTTCATATTTAATTATATTTCAATTGTTTTGTTTCTTTCTTCATTGTTGCGCTTTATTTTTATTCAATTTTTTTAATTAAATGAACTTAAAAGTATTTCACTTTAGCAGCTAATAAATTTTAAAGCAAATAATTATTTAAATTAAGTAATAATAATACCAAAAGTGTTATGCAGATTTTTCACTTGCATTATAAAAAAAGAATTATTATTATAAAAATACTTAAGGAACAAATTTCAGAATGTTTTAAAATAAACCGAGACTGTGATATTATCAAAAAGAAAAAGAAACTTTTTAATCAAATAAAGTGCGTAAACAAAGTAAATCTTTAAAGCAATAGAATCTTAAGGAAAATAAATTTTCTTCAAATATATATATATATACATATAGCATATAGTGATAAAAAAGACAATATTGTCAGCAAGAGTTGTTGCCAAGAAGCCGCAAGTATAATCATTATTTACTAGTGCCAGGTATACATTTATGCCGGTATTAAAATGCGAGTCGGTATTTTATAGCGACGTTCCAAGAATGATAGCGCAAATACGCGCGATAGAAAGGTGCGAATAGAAGTCGAATCACACAGCTGGGGACGACGACGACGGCCGACATAATAGTCCCAGAAAGGCGCGAGTAGCATAGTAGGTAGATAGTCTTTCTCTCGTTCTCGATCGGTCAAGAACACTACTACATATATATATTATATATACTACAATATATAATATACTGTAACGCAATATAATGGTATTATCGACAACGAACGATGGTCAAGGCCTCTATATCTCGTGTAATGCCCCATAGCGTCGTCAATGTCGGCACAATACCTTAACAATCATTAAATGCGATGAATTTAGGTCAAAAAGTCATCGTTGTGTATATAACCGTTCATCATTTTGTCTTGTGCTCGCAAGCAGCGCGGTATACCCCAACGAGTCATAAAACTTTACTTGTCCAATATTATTGTTCGTGCGGCGCGGCGGCGCTGACATACCGCACAACATATTATATTATATCGTCGCCTCTCTTTAACGATTCTTGAAATTAACGTCTTTTCTTTCGTCTTGAAACGCGCGCGCACACGGTCCCGTTTCTTTTTCACATTGACATATCTAATTATTTTGAATTGCTAATTCATCTTTTTTCTTAAGATGGAAAATTTATTCATAAATAACGGTCCATGTGGTACAAAAAAAAATTATCCAAAAAAAAACCGTTACTGGGGCATTAGGCTTGCCAATGAATATATATATATATATATATATATATATATATATATATATATATATATATATATATATATATGCTAAAAATAGAGATTATTTTAAAAATAAAACTATCACGGTCCATGGAAATTTAATTTTTAAACAATAAAAAACCTACCACGCAGGGGCGAGAGGGGGTTCAATATGCCTAAATTACACAGCCCCACAAAAAAAAAGTGTTTGTTCTATGGTCAAAGCCTTAGATAAAAAAGGAAACTGTTTCAAATACCTGGAACAAAAGTTTCCAGATATCTCTGATGCGAAACTAAAAAAAGGGGTTTTCGACGGACCACGAATTCGCAAATTGTTAAAAGTTGAGCAATTTATCACCAAGATGAAAAAAAGGAGAAAGCCGCATGGCTTAGTTTCAAAGCAGTTGTCGAAAATTTTCTGGGTAATCACAAGAGTGAAAATTGGGAGCAAATAGTTAGTGATATGATTAAAAACTTTGGTAAGTTAGGATGCTTAATGAGCATAAAGTTCAATTACTTAGACTCGCATCGGGATCAATTCCCTGAAAATTTGGGAGATTACAGTGAAGAACAAGGAGAACGATTCCATCAAGATCTGAAAGAATTTGAACGTCGTTATCAAGGAAGATGGGATGTAAATATGATGGCCGACTACTGTTGGATGCTGAAAAGGGATATTGTACCTGGAGGCACCAATTTGAAAAGAAAACCATTACACAGATCCTTTGAGGACAAAAGAGTGCGCTACCATAAAAAGACGTGAATACCTTACGTATGTATATAAGAATTTCCATTTCTAGTTTTGAAAATCTAACTTCAGATTCGTAATCAGCGACCCAAAAAACCCCTAGATACCAAGTTTGAAGTAAATCCACCAATTTTTACAAAATTCGTCCGCCATATTGGAGCCGCCATTTTAAATTTTGAAAATCTAACTTCAGATTCGTAATCAACGACCCAAAAAACCCCTAGATACCAAGTTTGAAGTAAATCCATCAATTTTTACAAAATTTGTCCGCCATATTGGAGCCGCCATTTTGAATTTTGAAAATCCGACAGCTTTGTACGTGTAAGAAGACATTGGAGAAGAAAAATCCTTTATCTTCAAAAAATAAAACTGAAATAAAATTAAAATTCAAATAAAAATAGAAAAAAAAGAGTTTTAAAAAAGCCTAAAAAAATAGAAATTTTTGCAATAAAAGTACAAGAATTTTCTGAAAAGAAAAGAGAGAGAAAAAAAACGAGTAAAACTTGAATGCAAATAAAGAAGAAATGATTTGGCACTGAAAACACAAGCAGAATGAAGAAGAAGAATTCAATGACTGCATAGAAGAATTACGACACTCTTCGTTTTCATTGCTGACAAGGCGCAAGGATCATGAAGTGATTCTTTGGTTCTCCGCTGTCGTCACCCTCTGCATTCACCAAGGCATATTGAGGATTACATAATTATTCTAGCCGTGCCTCGGCAGTGTTTCTTGGCCAATGGGACTGTGGATCTATGGGACAGTGGTCGTTGTGTCCCATACAAGCCACGCCTCGTGACCCAGACTCCCACGTAACTGTTCTCAAAACCATCGGTAGTCAGCACGAGTAAGTTGATGTTGCAAAGAGAGGAAAAGAGACGAAATAGCGAGAAAACAAGAGAGATGGAGAAAGGAAGAAGAGGAAAGGCACATATGATGAAAAAAGAAGAGAATAAAAAAACTATGCGTGCAAGTCAATTGCGAATTGCTATTTATTGAGTATATATATATTTTTTTATTTTTTTTTCTTGGGTATTTGATACTCGCTTCATTGCTCACTTTTCCGGTTTTATATATAGTTACACACATACTTCTTTACTATTGTCATTCGGGGAATTTCGATTTTGAAATTTCCTTCCAGATTGCAAATTTTTGCATTTTCTTTAATGACACACTTATGCGTCAGGATTTATCGTCACCTCGAAATAATTGTTTGATTAAACAACTTTTTCTTTATATTTATATATATTAAAAAAATCTACGTAGAGTGGATTATTTTTAGTAAACCAAATTATTTGTTAGTTTAGAAAATAAAATGTTTCAGCATTATTCAATTTTCTATTTGTATATAGAAAAAATTTTCCAGTACTTTTCAATTTATTAGTACAACTGAAAAATGTATCAGATATTTTTTAATTACATATTTGAACAATTATTTATTAATGAAAATATAATTTTTGAAGTACATATTAAAATTTTGATTATGTGTGTGACCTAGTTTTATAGGTAAGCAGGAAGATTATTTTTTTGAGGTCACGATTATTTTCTACATCAAAAATTATAAGTGGGAGAAGTGAACTTCTTTAACATATATGAGAATATTTGAAAGACTTCAATAATTCTGTTTATTTGGGTTTAGTCGTCGAGTTAGTCAT
Organism: Leptopilina boulardi; assembly: GCF_019393585.1. Classification (NCBI taxonomy): domain Eukaryota; kingdom Metazoa; phylum Arthropoda; class Insecta; order Hymenoptera; family Figitidae; genus Leptopilina; species Leptopilina boulardi. The sequence continues at coordinate 536,380 of NW_026137937.1, read as the reverse complement.
CATACATGTGAAAATTTATCTGAGAGAAAGTTGAATACTTTATTAATAGTGAGTGAAAAATTGACATTTTGTTTGTGAGGAAGAAAATATCAAAACACGAAAATAACTATATATATATATATAAAAGGATTTTATGCGTGCGCCAAGATCGATCGTTTATTTTTTTCATATTAAATTTCATTGCTAAAATTAAAGTGTTAATTATAATTTTTGATTCAACATTAGTGCGAAAATATTTTTAAATTGCTAATTACGAATAACAAGTGGATTCTCTAATTAAAAAACAAACAATAAAGAAAAAAATCTAAAAAAGAAACAAAAAAATTAATAATAAAAAATAAATAAAGACCAAAATCAATTATTGAATATATGGAAAATTTTTTTGATCACGAATATTGAAAGAAACATTTAATGTATAATAATGAATATAATAAAAAATAAAATGAACAAAAAGTAAAATAATTTTCAAAAAATAATGAAACTGTTCATTTAGTGATAAAATCTGAAAAAAAAGAAAAGACAGCTGTCGTTTTCCGAGAGAGTGAACGGGTGCAAAAGTGATTTGGAGCATAAAAAGACATTTTCCACTCATCTTCGTGTGGTATATATAAAATATAATAAACACCCGGACGTCCGTCAAATTAAGAAAAGAAAAATGCAAACTAGCCACACACGCGCCCAGTGGGATGTCCAACGTTCATTCTCCAATTTAAGGATTTCACTCGACCATTTTGGGAGAGAGAGCGAGAGAGAGAGAGAGAGAGAGAGAGAGAGAGAGAGAGAGTGATTCCATTGAACACTGCAGAAAATGCGGTCCAGCGGATTAGCGCGGCAAGACACTTCTGACCATTTTTCGAGGGGTAGCCCTTTTTAAATTTTACTCGGAGAGCTCAATCGTCCATGGTGCGACAGCTGAGCCACGATTCGATGCACCTAATTGCCAATTAACAAGACATTTCACTCTTTACGTAGAAGCGAGATATTTCATATATATATATTATATAGAGAGAGATGTCTCTTTCGCATTTTCGTCAGTGACCCGCGGTCAAGCCCTTTACGAAACACATGTGCAAACACATTTTCCTATTCAAATGGCATATATTGGATTTTTTTTTCATCTTCCACTATTCATGTCGCTAGTGTCCACTATAAATTCAAAAGAATTGAAAAATCTTTTGGTATTTAGTTATTCTGTCATTCAATTGATGCTCATGTGAAGTTCATTCGATTGTTCTCAGTTTGAATATTTTTCTCGCCTGGTGTTGCGAGTTTTATCATGAAGAACAGCTGCAAATTATTTTTAGAAAATTTTTCTAGTTATGGGGATATCAAAAAATAATTTTTTCTAATAAAACTGCGTTAACGTTTGATTTTTAAATGAAAAATACAATTCAAAAATAATTACAGCACAGAATTTTGGTATTTAGGTAAAAATTATACTTTTTTTTCTTCAGTGATAAATGATTGCAAATCAAATTCAAGAAATTTTAAATTCAGTTTAAATAATTTTAAATCTAATTCTGCTTTAAAAAAATATATCAATTCATCATTTAAAGGTCACGTGATGATTGTATTTTGACATGTCAATATTCTCCGCAGTTTTTCTCTGACAAAACTTGATAGATTGAGCTAAAATTTTGTGAAGAACCTCAAAAAATAATATATTAAAATTTGTTGTCATGTGTCAAAGTATATTAATATTTTGTTGAAAAAAATTACACGAAGAAAAATGGGATTGTTGTGCAAACAATTTTTGAATAGTTGTCAGTAGATTTGTTGATATTGCAATTCGAAATGTTAATATTACAATTCGGATTGTTACCAATACAAATGTATGTTGTTTGAACAACAATACGAATTTTTTGTTTGACAGTTTTGTTCAGTTTGCAATTCCGTACAGTTGCAGAAGCAAACTCTCTGTCGATTTCTAATGGAACAATCCGGATTTGTTCAGCTGACAGGTTTATTGTTCCATGTCACGTGGTCATCTTGAATTCTCGCAAACCGGCGTGCAGATCGTCGCGTTGTTTGCTTCTGCAAATAAGCTTTTATTATTAGTTTTTTTTTAAACATGACAAAGTGCTGTTAAATAATGAATCCGGTTAAAGTGAGAAATCTATTGCAAGTGTAGTCAATGGATGAAGAGACAATTTCATCATTTATCGGTAAAGTTATACTCGGCTACTATTGAACATAACCTCACTTTAAAAAATACAAAATGCATATTAAATATTATTTAACAATAAATGTCAACTAAAAATAATTCTTTGGTTTCCGGTCAAAGAATTTCATTCAGAAGCTGTATGTTCTACAGATTTTAATGCAAATGAAACTGGTGATATGACTTACGGAAATCTGCTATCGATTACACAGACCTACAAATTTTAGACCCAGAAATCGGAATAGTCATTTCCCATGTAATTTTTCACGCTGAATCCAAAAATGACAGCAAAACTGCTCTATCACGTCCGGATTTCGAGATATTCTAACCTAAAAGCGTGAAAAAGGCCGTTTTTGGCAACATTCAATCATCTATAAAATCTCCAAAAAAAATTTTTAAGCGTTGGTTCAATTTTCTAAAGAAAGTACTACTATTTGCCTTTTAAAATTTTCTTGGCCCGTTCAAATCCGATTTTTTTTCACTCAGATACAACAATTTAAATTTTGCGTTACACGACCTGAAAACCCTAAAAAAAGGAAAACTAAGTACTTAAATTGAAACTTGTTACTCGGGGGATTTCGAGGTAGCTGATTACGATAACGATGCCAGATTTTCGAAAAAATGGCGGATCCAATACGGCTGCTATCAGAATCGTCATCAAAGACCTAAAATACTCCCAAGTTACGCGATTTTCAAGCGAATCAGTTGAATTTAAAAAAATATCCGCCATATTGAATCCGAAATTTTTAGTTTCGAAAATCTGACATTAAAATTGCAATCAGCGACCCCAAAAACCCCACCTAGTAACGAGTTTTAGTTGAAGTTCTTTGCAATTTTATTTTTCCTTTTTTAAAAAGTTTTCAGGTCGTGTAACATAAAACTCAAATGGCTGTATCTCAGTGAAAAGAAATCGGATCGGAACGGGCCAAGAAAATTTTGAAAGGTGAATAGTAGTACTTTCTTTAAAAATTTGGACCTATGTTTAAAAAATTTTTTTTAAGATTTTATAGATGATTGAATGTTGCCAAAAACGGTCTTTTTCACGCTTTCAGGTTAGAATATCTCAAAATCCTGACGTGATAGACCAATTTCGCAGTCATTTTTGGATTCAGCGTGAAAAATTACATGAAAAATGACTAGTCCGGATTCTGGGTCTGAAAAAATCGAAAATTTTGTAGGCCTGTGTTATTATTTTAGAAGGCGAAGAAACTGAACAAATTCTATTAGACAGATCAAGGCTTTTTTAATACAACAAATTGTATTGCCGATTTAACAATTTAGTTTTGTTATTTCAACGTGTTTCATATAACAATTTTCTTTGTTCATCAAACAATTCTGTTTGTTCACCGAACAATCCGAATAGTTTTAATAACAATCCCATTTTAATATTTTTTTTTTGACCCAAAAACAAATATAACTGCTTGTTCTATATTGACAATTCGGAATTTTTGTTTGGACTTAATTTTTAGTAACCACGACAATTCTTTTTTCTTCGTGTTGATTCTTCAAAAATTTAATTTGATCCGTTCTATTCTCAATAATTTCAAATTTTACCCTTAAAGTACACAATATGGGTACAATTCGCTCATTACAGTTAAATTTTAATTAATTCATATAGAAAAAAGTCATTCAATTATAGTTAAATTGGTAAAAATTTGTATTAATTTAAATTTAATGAAGAAATAGATATATTAATTTATTTTCTAACAACAAATAAATACTATCACATAAATAAATTCATTTCTTAAAATTGAAACCTTTTTATAAAAGAATAATAAATTTTGTCAATTAGCATAATGCACATTTTTAAAATTGTAATTTCCTCGATCCCTTTCGCCTTGGCACATCCCTTATGGAATATGAATATATATCTAAACAAGTTCCTGCAAGGCTTATGTTACCTAAGAATATTACGAGCAGATGATTACGCTCGATTATTTGTATAGTGAATAAAAAAAAAAAGAAGAGAAAATTCTTATGCAATTTGCACCCCAACAAAGTGAAATGTAACTGCATGAATATCGCATTGAATTTGAAGAGATTTCGTGTTTTAGCACAATAAAGATGCAGCACGTGCCCTCGTATAGAATTCTCTTTCGCTTCTTTTTTTTTCAACACACCAGGAACTTTAACAGCTATTGCATCCGCGGTATATATCGCTGAGAAAGATCCGTACATCCCACTTTTTTTATTTCACATAGTGTTGTTAAAAAGAAATTTTTCTAAAAACGTCAGTTACCCCGAACTTCCGGATCACAAAATTCCATCTCGTTTCAGGAAGAGCTCAAAGCCACAAAACACTACGCACGCGGAGGAGTTTCAAGTGGAAACCATAGTCAAGTCATCACATATAGAGTTTTGTAGATTACGTAGGCGGTTCCACCATATGGCTTACAAAAGGGGTTCGTTAAAAAAATAATATATATATATATATATATATATATGTTGAAAAATACCTACCTCATTCATCTCGAATGACGAAGCGTTCTCTTTTTCCGGAAACAGAAACGCGATGCAATATGAGATATCGTGAGATCTTGGAAGGTGGTCCATCCTTAAAAAATGAAGATGAGAAAGAAGAAGGAGAAAAAGGGGAGGATTTTAAATCGTGTTAAGGAAAGGGTTGGGAACCAGTTTTTCGAGAACCAGCTGCAAAATACCACTCGAGATATAGGCAGCAGCAGCAGCAGCAGCAACAGCAGTGGTAGTATTAGTACTAGTTGCAGGAAGACGAATCTGAAAGAAAGGGGTGAAAGGGGTTTGTGAAGGACGGATCCCTTTCACCTTCCTCTCTCGTCTGCCAAGCCGCTTCCTGATTCTTCTTTTGAATGCAGCGAAACACGTGCCTATCCGTGAAGTACGAGTCACGTGTCGCGTGCCATGGCACGTGAGCGTCTTGTGTGCGCCCCAGCAGCGCGCCACTTATACTACGTCGCGGAATCTTGTCCAAGGAGATTAAGGACGATGAAAATTAGAAAGGATTATAAAGTCCATTTTGTCATTCAACGCGTGCCAAGCTCCCATAACAGTTTCTGGTGAAATTCAATCTATTCACACACGTGATCAACTATATGGATCTTCACTTTCTTCTCGAACAATACATATATTACGAGAAAAAGGGAAATTATTGACTATTTGTTTCTTAAATAATTACTTTTTTCTTAAAATTCTCAACTGAATTTATTTTTAATTTTAAACTAAAATTATTATCACATAGATATACATATATATTTTATATAAAAACTTTTTTTTAAATTGTTTAAACAATTATTATTATTTATTTACCATAAAATAATATTAACAAGTTTAATACCTGATTTTCTTTTTTAATGAACAAAATTAGAAGAACTTTTGAATTTGAACTTTAAGATAGAAAATTTTATATTCTATACCCATATAGGAGATGTGAGTTTTTATTGTTAATTAAATTAAAGAAACGTTAACGTGTGTGAATTGACTTAACCACGGAAATCACATGTTTGACCGCACGTGAATAGTGTCGCGTGTAACATACTTATACTCTGCAATATCATCGTTGATCATTCATTAGATATCATAAGCATTTGCAAACAATTTTGCAAATAACGATTATACTTGTCCTCGCATGTTTTCACTTCGTTCCGGTAGTCACTTTTCTTTACCAATCGTATACATAATCAGTTTTCCTATTATGTTGCAAGAGATTTTTATTTAATTTCTATACATAAAATATCTAAATTATAATTGATTTTGAGATTATTACTATTATTGTATTTAGTGAAATCAGTATGGATTTTAAATAATAACATTTGTCAAGAACAAAAAAAAACTATAAAAGAAACAAACAAACAAGAAGAAGAAAAGAATAAAAACCAGAAACAACAACAAGAATAAAAACAAGAACATCAAAAGAAGAAAGTAGAACCAGAACAAGATGAAGAAAGAACAAAAATAAGAAAAAATAAAACAACAAAAGATGAAAGAGCAAGAAGAAGAAAAACTAAAACAACAAAAGAAGAAAGGACAAAAATAAGAAAAGATGAAAACTAGAACAACAATAATTTACGCTTATATGTCTCAAATTTTAGCAAAATATTTTTTTGCCTTAAGAAATGAAAAGGACAAATAAATATAATAATATAGACAAATAATTTGTTCATTCAGTGTATAATGAAATAATTATAAGATTTCAACTAATGATAAATTCGCATATTGAGTGCGTGATTGAGAGAAAAATCTCGAGGATATACAATATTGTTTGGTTAATGATTGTTCTGCATTGGAGAACGCGGAAGAAAAGGAGAAGAGTAAGACGAGGTGAAGAAGACCGAGAAGAGACGAGAGAGAATGAGATAAGCGTCATGCCACTAGTCCCTTTCTAAGTAAGAGTGGGTTAAGGCCCAAGGTCCTCCTGTCTTCGCGAAGGCGATCTCCGGATGGGACGTATACCTCGTCCCGCACCTACGACCTACAGACGGTTCGTGGGCACCTTACCTAACAGTACCTTCTCTTACGATGCAGCGGATGAACGCACCCATACTTTCTCATATATATCGAATATGCTGAAATGGACGTGGGAACACATATATAAATACTTAGGGACTTCATTGTAACATAGTTCATTGTTATAATAGTTATCTCTTGACAGAGGGAAAAATTCATTTGCGTAGGTATAACTTCGTGTAAAATTGAGTGGGTTCATCCTACTTTCAATGATCGCACATTTTTTTTTCACTATTCTTCATTTTTATATTTTCCATTTTCAATATATGCTCATAAAAATTGACGGATTTTTTATTAAGAATTTAGCTATTTGTCTTCTATTCCTTTTTTACGACTTGATCTTCTTTTTCTTCTTTACTTGTTCTGATTATTTTCTTGATGCTGTATTTGTTCTTGTTTCGTTCTTATTCTTTTTTTGATGATGATCTTGTAGTTCTTAATCTTTCTTGTTTTTGTTGTTTTCCTCTTGTTGTCGTTTCTTTTGTTATTCACTTCTTGTTCTTCCTCTCGTTCTGCTGTTGTTATTGTTGTCATTTTTTTATCTTGTACTTGTTGTTATTCTTCTCTTGTTGCTAAACTTTGATTTTTTTCTTCTTCTTTCTTTGTCTTTGTTTTTTTTTGTTATTCTTTTCTTGTTCCTGTCCTAATTCTTATTGTTCTTTCTTATATTGTTATTCTTTTCTTCTTGTTCTTATTATTGACTTCTTCTTATTATTCTTTTTCTGATCATTTTATTATTACAGCTCATATTTTTGTCTTGTTTTCTTGTTGTTATTCTTTTTTGTTCTTGTTTTTCTCATTCTTATTATTGTTTTTGTTCTTGTTATTCTTATTCTTGTTGTTTATTCTGTTTTTGTTACTCTTGTCGTTTTTATTCTTGTTGTTCTTGTTGCTCCTGTTCTTGTTATTCTTATTCTTGATGTTCTTGTTCTTCTTGTCGTTTTATTCTTGTTGTTCTTATTTTTCTTGTTGCTCTTGGTCTTATTGTTCTTGTTGTCCTTGTTGCTATTGTTGTTATTATTCTTCTTTTTGCTCTTGTTGTTTTTACTCTTGTTGATTCTGTTGTTGTTCTTATTTTTCTTGTTGTTCTTGTCATTCTTATTCTTGTTGTTCTTCTTGTTGTTCTTGTCGTTCTTATTCTTATTGTTCATGTGTTCTTGTTGATAAAAGCTTTTGTTTGAAATAATTTATTGTTTTCGACAAAAAATGTTTGTTTTCAATTAAACGTATATTCTTGTACACAATGAAATTTTTCGTTTAAAAACATTTTTCGAAAATAAAATTTTAAAATATTTTGTATTCTTTTATTTAAATTAATGATAATTTTCACGTTTGTCGCTTATTAAAGTAATTGCATTGAATAATAATGAAGTTGAACATATTTTCAAGCTGTAAATTATTTATTTAAGTCATTCATATACGTTTATAATTAGTCATACGAAATATGTGTCATTGCGATAAGAACATATTAATTTAATAATTTCAATCGCGACATGCTGGACTTCTTTAGAAAGTATATACATTAATTGCCTGGTACAAGAACCTGTTATATATTTATTATTTTATTCTATTAATTTTTTAAAATAAATTAACTTTCATTTTTCATTACAATAAACATTTGTAATACGATTGTTCATTTATTACTCAATTTAAATGATATATAATTTTCCTCACGGTTTATATATATATATATATATATATATATATATTTCCATAAAATTTACTTTTTCTTTAACCACTTTTTGTTGTTGTTATTCTTCTTTTTCTTTTATTGTCGTCCTCTTTGTTGTTCTTTTACTCTAATAAAAAAATTTCAAAATAAGACAATTATCACAAAAAGGAAAGAACCTTAAAAGTAACAAATTGTATTTATAAAGTCCAATTCTATATAAATACATTGTAAGGTTTTCAAATATTTTTATTCAATGGAACTTGTTTCAAATGTCACTTGCTGAATGTCTGATATTTGAAATGATTTTAAATAACATTTACATAACATCATTCCACTCGGGGACTAAATTCCAAGTAATTATACAAAAAGAAAATAAACTGATTTTTATTAATCATTAAATATTTGCAAAAAAAAAAATTCAGAACTCAATAAAAACGTAACTAATGTATTATTTTTTTATAAATCGCAGTGAGAAATTTAATTTTATAAGTATATAAAATTTTAGCAAAGAAATTTGAAGGACAATTATAAAACATTTTACATTTTTATAAAGTTCCGAATTATTATTATTATTTTTTTTTTAAATATTTTTATGGAATATTATAGATATTTTAGAAGATTGTTTCAGGGAACCTAGTGAGAAATCACTTCAAGGTCTTTCAAGATTACTTCAACCATTCTAGAAGTTACTTCAAGGTCTATACAAAGGTTTCCTCTCGTTTTATATATATATATAGTTTGGAAATTCCCAAAAAAAGTTTAATGATTGTTTAAAATTTTTGAAAATTATTTATTTTATATTATTCTTTAAGAATAAACTAACCAAAAAAAAAAAATCCAAATAAATAACAATAAAAAATAAAAAAATATTAAAATTAACCATAATGAAAAAAACACGTCATAAGAAAAAAAATCATTTAAATATACAGCTTGACAAAAAAATATATATGTTTAAAAAGAAAATAAAGAAATGTCCACTTGTTGAGAATGATTTAAAAAGAACGAGGTGCGTTCGAGTGATGTTTTTATGTTTCACTGGACAGCTGGCGAATAAAAGACAACAATTTTTTTTTTTTTTTTCGTGTATGAGTGTTGAATGTCCCGTTGGTTCAGAACAGTTTGAGCGACTGTGATAGCGTTATTTCCTTGATGTCTGACCAGTTACTCGTTCTTTTGAGGACAACCCTCTTTTGTTGAAAGACGCGCGGATAAGTTGGCGGGTCCACGTGTATATAATACGGGACTCATATAGCCTTTTATGTTCTATATAATATATATACTATATCTATATATAGGTAAGGTATAGGGTACCAGTCAAGTAAAGGCCTTAACGTGCCTTCGAAGATGAGACCCGTTATATTCAGGGTGTCGCAGAGCCAGTTACTGTGTTACCGCAATTCAGGCCACAAAGTCAAAATACAGTTAGCCTAAGACGCTTGCGAGTATAAAAAAGAAGTAGGTATAGAGCTCGTTTTGCTCACCTCTCACTGGCCAGAAGGAAGAAAAAAAAATATCTCCGACTGCATAAGCTATCATTTGCACCCGCCGGCGCGAACCTACTTGTTCAATGACTTTGTAGTTCGCTGAAGCGAAGTTTACAAGTACCTTTGATACATGGCATATCCGTGTACATAATCTCAGGGTTTATCCAAGTTGTCATAGTGCAAAAAATAAATAAATGAGAGAAAAAAAAAAAAAAAAAAAAAAAGAAAATGAAGAAGAGAAATTTCAAAACAAGATTTTACTTTAAATATATTTGCGCCGGGGAAAAACGACTTTCGACTTCGAGTCACGGGTGTGGTTTTTGTGCCATATGCTGATTTTCTAGTTTGAAGACGTCATCGACCTCCTTTTTGACTCATCACGTCATTTCTTCACTACCAGTGACCACATATTATCACTTTCTTTGTTTTGACGTTCTTTACGAGACCTGCTCCTTTTACGAAAATGAGGATAGTTGGGCGCGGAAACGCGAACACAAAAATATGATGTCACTATATATATATATATACAGGTTTAATTCATGCACTCATAATTTTAATTCTTTTTTTCCAAAAATGTATTATTTTTTTTTTAAGTTAGTTTTATCAAAAAGGTTATTTTTGTTAAACGATTTGCTTCCTCGAAAAAAGGAAAATGAAAAGTGATAAATATTTGATAAAGCACAAAAAAAAATTTACATGTTTAATTCATGCACTCATAATTTTAATTTTTTTTTTTTCAAAAAATGTATTTTTGTTTTTTAAAAAAAATATTTTTGCAGTTTAGTTTTTTAAACATTTACTTTTATTAAACATGATATTTTTTTCAAACAATAAGTTACTTTTCAAAAAAAAAAGAAAGTAAAAAATATTTAATAAAGCGCAAAATTAATTTTTAAGTATAGGTATACTGAAAAAAAAATTTATTTGATTCAAATACCGGTGTATTTGGTTATTATCAAATAAATATTTACTTGAATCAATTATTTCTTATTTGAATCAAATAAATAGTATTTGCTTCAAATACTGAAATATTTTATTCAAATAAGAAATATTTGATTCGAGTAAATATTTATTTGATAATAACCAAATACACCGGTATTTGAATTAAATAAATTTTTTTTTCAGTGTAAGAAAATGTTATGAAAGAGGTACAAAAAAATTACTAAATTCTTATTTTTTTAATAAAATAAAATTTATTTAAAATCCATATAAGAATTAATCAACAATTCTAACTGAAAATTAAATTTTTTTTATAGGAATTCATAATTAGTATATAATTAATATAATATATTTAGTAAATAATGTAGGTATACAAAAAAAATTCTAGTGTTGAAATTAAAATTGATGAAAAATGAAAAAAAAAATTAATAAAAAAAAGTCATGTTATCTAAAGTAAAATTGGTTCTAGTTGCAGTCAATGACCTTTAGAATTTGTTAACACGTGGACCATTTTTAAGGGCCTGATTTTAACATCAGTAGTACGTACATAATGATTGGCTACAGTTCAACGTGAGCGCAGTGAGAGATTCTGAATAAATTCAACATAAAAGCAGTCATTCAATAAAATTTTAACTTTTATAGAAATGGAAAAGGACTACAAAATGTTTAGGAATTTTTTTTTTTCTTCAGGTAACACTTATATTCTCTGCTGTAATTCAACACTGTTAGGCCTTTTCTAAATAGCTATAAATTTTCCGAGATTAAATAACTTTAGAATCTTACAAACGTATTTTTTACATTTTTTTTATGACCTTTGACAATTTAATTTATTTTTCAATAGGGAAACTCAAAGGACAAGAATTTTTTCTCTTCAATATTGGAAATGAACTTGAATGTCTTCTTTTTAATATATAATATTTATTTTTAGGATATTATTATATAAAATATTTATTTTTCTATTCATTTATTCAAATATTTTTATTATTTATTTATGGTACATAAATATATATATTATTCAAAAATCTCTTTTAAAACTATTATAATGTAATAATTTTATTGTTTAATTTCATTAATACAGAAAAATGAAATTTAATTAATTAAATCTAATATAACTAAGGAATAATTTAAATACAGTAAATCAATATTAAAGAAATGAATTTAAGAAAAAGCAGCTTAGGAGAAAATAAAATTGAACATTTAAAAAAAAAACAATAAAAAATTGAATTGCAGTGCATGTATCATGTGCGCTAATGCAACTTGGATGTGATACCTCCTTCTTCGCGAATTTATAGATCCTTTCCAGATAAACTTATATTTTGATCCTGTACTTCTAATCATCGTAAATTAAAGTTATAACGGAACACAAGAAGTCATATGTATACAGAATGCCCTAAATATGAGTAGAAGTTGTATAACGGTAAAGAGTACATTCAGCTGCTTGGATTGCGGACATTGGATTTATCTGACTCAAGTCAATTTATCGATTCTAGTATCAAAGATGAATGATTAAAAAAATCTTTTACTAACCAAAATTAAATCAAATACACACAAGTATTTAGACATTAGTAAATTTATAATAATAATAATAATAAAATATTATCAATATTATTATTGCTTTCGTCATTATAATAAATAGATAATAAATATTTTAGGGAATGTGACAAATAAATTAATTAAAAAAGACATTTTTCATATGCAATATTAATTAATTGGGTCTTCATTGACAATTAAAATTTATGTTTCATAAACATTTGTATTTACATTTCTTCATATCATCCTAACATGTTGACACTGATATTTAAAATTGAACGTATTTTAATTAATACAACTTCTCAATAATGCATATTGATTTAAAGATGTGATGAATCAGATTTTTCTGCCATCAAGTCTCCTTTTTCCCTCAGCTCGAATGATGATCATTTATGTAAATGATCGCTTATTTATAAACTTACAATCGTTATGTGTTTATAGTGAAATGCGGTAGATTTTCTGAATTGTCAATGAGCTAGAAACATTAATTTCCATTAAAAAAAAAAAATATCCATATAATGTATATATGGTCAATAAACTTTTTAATACATTCAAACAGGACATTAAAATCCACAAAAGTGATATATATATATACTTGTTACAAAATCACAATATTGATAATGCTAATGCGACATTTAACATATATTATGTAAGAATGCAATCGAAGCACTCTCTGATTAATTAGTTCACTCATATCTTCATATAAAAGTCAGTTGAGTCGTTAATTATAGATCATGAAACCTTTACATTTCTTCTCGATTCTTATATATACGGGACGATTTTTAAATTTCCATTGATGATGAAATTGATATTCGCAAGAAATAGGTTTCTAGAAATGGATTAAAAAATTGTGCCGTAGATTGCTAAAAAGTTGCAGAACCGTAATTTTTAGATACTACTAATAATAATAATAATTTTAAATAATAATAATAATAATAATAATAATAATAATAATAATTGAAGATATTGAAAATCATGTTCAAAGAGAGACTATACAAATCTATTTTTATCCCAAAAGAAAAACCTATTAACTCCGAGGCATACAAAGTGACTCAGACATATATACATATATATATATAAATACAATTTTTTCTTTTTAATAAGTATCCGGATCTTTAATCACGAGAGTTTCTTGCGTCAAGTGTCTTCACACAAAAAGCCTCTTGTGCAATGGGAATCAGTGAAGATCAAACGGAAGATGAAGATGAGAAGAAGAAGAAGAAGAAGAAGTGGAAAGAGAAGGGGCTACTGCAAGGTTGCAACACACGACTTTTTCGGGCCATCCACGTGTACCTTGAATTTTTACAGCTTCCCCAGCATGTACACTCCTCTCTTCATGACCAAAGTCCTCTCTCTTTCTCACTGACTTTAGCTTCATCTCTCCTTTCTCTTCCTCGCTCTTCGTCTCTTCTTTCTTCATCTCATCTTTCTCTTTCTTCAATACTCTTCATGTTTTCTTCCTCATTCTCTCACTCTTCATCTTTTTTCTTCCCTCTGCCTTCGATTCTTACTTCAACATTAATTACCATTTACTCTTCCACCTCCAACTACCATCAAGGATTATATTTCTCCACTAATGAACTCTCTTGGCTTACATATATATATATATATTTTTTTTTTTCATCATTCAACTTCCCTTTTCTTTGAGTATAAGTACTTTTCTGAGGACTCATAAAGTACATGTTTCATGTAGATGTTGCCTAAAAACGAGTCATGAGGTTCGGGTAAGAGGGGAGGGAAGAAAAGAAGTTTGGGATGTTCGGACATCGCACGGCATTCCATAGGTTGCACAGTGAGGACAGAAAGAAAAAGAAAGAGAGTATGTAATGTTTTAAGGGAAGGAGGGGTATAGGAGAAAGGCCAACGCCCAATTCGCAACCTACTGGAGGACATGGTACCGCGTTAAAATAGACTCCTGTGAATGTATCTGGGCTAGGCCTAGATTGGACAATTGTTTCACGGCCGCGACTCTGATACCGTGGAGGTTAACGACACTCGTCATCACTGTCGAAACATTCTGGCTGAATATAATTTTCGTGGTACTCAACGGGACCAGATTACAAAAATCAAATGTCCAACTGTTGATGCGCGCATTCAAAGTTTTGGTTCAAATTGTTTCTTCTCTACTTGCGCTTGAATTTTCATTATTTTCATTTTTATATTGTCTAAGAAGTGAATCGAAATTTTTTATCACCTCTGGCATTATATTGATTATTATTATAATTTATTCTTTCTAATGATTATTATTAACTAATTGTTATGAATTATTTTTAATGATTATTTTTAAAATTGATACGATTTTACTATATGATTTGTTGGAAGCAACATCAAAATTTTTTACTAAAATTGTTATATGTTGTTAAATAATGTATTTTACTATTCTTTTGTTGCATTCTTCAATTATTTAAACAATTTATTATTAATATTATAACTTTTTTAAATATACATTAACAATAAGAGATTTTTTTTTGCAACTTTTCGTAGTAGTTATTATTTCTAAATTTCTAAATAAATTGTTTAAACAAAAGAAAGTTACAACAATTATTTGTTCAAACAATTGTTAAAACAGTAATTTCATTTTTAATATTTGTGTTTTATTGTATTCAGCTTGATAAATTGCAAAATTAGAAAAAAACGTGCACTTTAAGAAAATTGGTATATAATTATAATTTGTTTAAACAATTGTTGAAACAGTAATTTTTATATTCAATTTTTATCTGTTATTACACTTGGCTTGATAAATTGCAAAATTAGAAAAAATACAGCATCTTTCTTGGTGCAATATGTGAAAATTAGTAAATAACAATAATTATTTGTTTAAACAATTATTGAAATAGTAATTTAATAGTAATCTTTTGTATTGGACCAAAAAAAAGTAAACTGGCGGATATTTTAAAAATTTGACCAAAAACTTTAAAAAACGACTAACGCTATTGAATTCAACGTACTCGAATTTGGTTTATATGTGTGCCAAGTTTGTTAAAAAAAAGTTCTCGATTCAAGCACAGTATTCTCATGTAATTAATTTTAGAATGTCCCACATAGCACGACTTCTTGCTGGGAGGTTACTGAAAAGATATCTGTAGGGTTTGTAAGGTTACCGCGTAGGCCTGCAGTAAACTTCAGGTCATCTTAAAACTTCTGCCTTACAGTAAGCATACACAGTAAAGCTAAGGTAAGCTTACACAGTAAGGTCGTGGTAAGTTTACATGGTAAGGTTGTGGTAAGCTTACACTATAAGGTAGTTGTAAGCTTCCTTTAAGGTTACTGTAAGGTTAATGTAAGGTTACTGTAAACATAGAATGTTGTTAATAAATAAAATTTATTAATATTTATGCGCAGTAGTTTTCTATGGCACATACGGCTGCGCAGTAACTTTTATTTGACAAATGGGGTTCATAAAGTACTTTACCAAATATATAATTTTTTATACAAAAAGATTTATAATATAATTATTTTTGATATATTTTCATATTACTTTATATTAACAGTAACCTTACAGCAACCTTAAAGTAACCTTACGGGAAGCTTACAACAACATAACCGTGTAAGCTTACCACAACTTTACCATGTAAACTTACCACGACCTTACTGTGTAAGCTTACCTTAGCTTTACTGTGTAAGCTTACTTACGTGGTCATCTTGAATTCTCGCAAACTGGCGTGCAGATCGTCGCGTCGTTTGCTTCTGGCACATGTGCCACTTTTGCTTTTATTATTAGTTTTTTTTTAATGACAAAGTGCTGTTTAGTAATGAATCCGGTTAAAGTGAAAAATCTATTGCAAGTGTAGTAAATGGATGAAGAGACCATTTCATCGTTTATGGGAAAAGTTATACTCGGTTATTATTGAACATAACCTCAGCTTAAAAAATTCAAAATGTATATTAAATATTATTTAACAACAAATTTCAACTTAAAATAATTTTTTGATTCAGATCAAAGAATTTGATTCAGAAGATGCATGTTCCACAGATTTTAATGCAAATGAAACTGGTGATATGACTTACGGAAATCTGCTATCGATTATTATTTTAGAAGGCAAAGAAACTGAACAAATTCTATTAGACAGATCAAGTCTTTTTTAATACAATAAATTGTATTGTCGATTTAACAATTTAGTTTTGTTATTTTAACTGTTTTATAAGAACTTTCTTTGTTCATTAAACAATTATGTTTGTTCACCGAACAATGCGAATAGTTTTAATAACAATCCCATCTTTACAATTTTTTTTGTCTCAAAAACAAATTGAACTGCTGGTTCTATATTGACAATCCGGAATTGTTGTGTAGACTTAATTTTTAGTAACCACAACAATTCTTTTTTCTCCGTGTCGATTAAATTAAATTAAACTACATTGCCTCATTGCACACACTGCGTTTGAAATATAAAAACATTCGAAAATTTTAGAAAAAATGTTGACAATACAATAGAATGTTTGCTTTCTTGTCTATATACTAAGCCATCAGTCCTTCCGAATATTGTAGACTGTATGACTCGAGTCATTGCCCGAGTCGTCCGCCTCTTTGTATTTACACTTCACTTCCTTGAAGTGTTATTATTAGCAATGCAGGAAGTCCTTGGAGGAATTACCTTTTCGTTATAATAAAGGTATTCATATTCTTATATAAAACGCATTTTAATGAGACTTTAATCATACACATTCGTATTTTTTTTTTCATTAAAAATTTAATTAAAGGCCATATATATGTATATATAGTGAATCGAGCGGAAATGTCAATTGAAAATTATTTTAAAATAATAACACTTCACTATATATATAATAAATAATGTGAAATCTGTATATTTTCGGTTTGTTCATTCACCGTAAAAACGGAGTTTTAAGAAAATCACAGCCTTTCAACATTTTCACGCTAAAAAATGTGGTGAAAAAAAAGAAATTAATTATTCTTTTCCTTTGATAATAATTTAAATTTCACCGATTCTGTTATTTAAATCAGTGATTCATTTTTTCATTGGAAAATCAGTGTGCTATTTAAAAGTATCAAACTCATAAAAATTTGGATCAATTTGATTTCATTAGTATCAATTTGATATTTTCATGTTAACTGTGTGAAATTTCAAATTAAATTTTCAAAACGAAATAAAATTTAAGAATTGAATTTAGTGATATTGAACTAAAATCATTAATCGACACAAATTAAAAAAAAAAACTTGAAAAAAGTGTAAATTAAAAAATTCCTCGACATAGAAAAAAATGAATCAATGAAAGAGGATTGATAGATTTTCTAAATGATACTTCATCGATGTATACATATAGGTATATATGTGGCTTTAAAACAGCAATTCAACATTAATTGCTTCCTGTTTATATTGAGAGTCGAATCAGAAACTCAAGAAAAATGTTACTGACTCATTCGAAGACCCCGGAATCAACAAATATCTCAAATTTTCTTCCTTTCCTGTCTATTGGCGTTTAGTTACATAAATATCGATTTCCGTAAGTTTAGCATATTATAAGCAGTATACATAAAAGACGGATTTAATTATTGAAAACATTTTCTCCCTTAAATGACGACTATATATATATATATATATATATATATATATTCATTGATTCAACTTTCTATTAAATATCTATATCGTCACAATTATCGTTGGAAATTTTCAGTGAAAATTCATTCGCATTTACTTTTTCCGTGACTAGACCTACATTTATATACTGCGCAAGAGAAAGGACTATCAATAATCGATGATTCTCGAAGGCCAAGACATCCGGCAGATTTTGTTTCATGGGAAAATTGAATCGTATATGGATCATACTTATTGCGCGCACCTTTCTCTTCGGATAGTGTATTGAATCAAGTCTTGTTGATAAAAAAAAAAAAAAAATTAAAAAGAAAAGAAAATTCTTGCTACGTCAGCAAATGTTTTACTTGCAAGAATGAGCGCAATTTTGCGTCATACATATACACACCTTGTAGAGAAGAAAGTACCCGTGAAAGTTTGCGGTTCATCGGCTCGAAATTGGAGTGCTTTATACCAGACAGTTTACTGATACAAAACCACTGTGTGTATATATCTCTATATGTGTATATAAACCTCTCTCTTTCTTCATATATAAAAGAGAGAGGTAAACTTAAAGGGTCCCCTGAATCGAAGATCAAGGCCTGTCACGGGCCTTTGCCACCTTGACACTGTACCAGTTTTACTAGATCGACAGGACAACGACCGACACTCCCATGAATTCGTCAATTTATTTTTTTTTTACATTCTTTTTACACAACTTCTTCTTCTTTCTTCTTTAGCCACGTGAAATTTCATCAGAGAAATGATACTTTTTCATGCCCTTGAAAATGATTATATACACTGAAAAAAAAAATTTATTTGATTCAAATAAATTTTTTTTTCACTGTACCTATGCGACAAAATTTTGTTGATATAATAATCAATTTATTAATAATAATTAATGTATCGATAATAATTAGTTTTGTCAGTAATAATTTTATATTAATTTTCGTTAAAAACTAAAAAAAAAAAAATAAGCAAATACCATAGGGAAAGCGAAATAACAGATAAAATAAGTGAAATTGTGAAACACGAATTTCCATTGTAAAATCCTGTCACAGATTGTGAGAAACTGCAGAAAGTGAAACTTATGTTTTCTCCTGCATTCCTTTTAGACCCGATACCCTATTACAACAAGAAAGTAGTTTTCGATAGTAGTTTCTCTAGCTTTTTCTTCTCTGTATTTCCTTTCTTTACCTCTCTTTACATTAATTATCTCTTTTCCTTATTCGTCTCATTCTTTACCGTGTTTTGGAAAATATTTTTTTTTTTAAATTTACTTATACCTATTTATTTGAATAAATAATTTCAATAAAATAATTTTTTTTCAGTGTATTAAAGAGAAATATGAATGATTAGAACAATAGTAGCGTGTCTATCGCAATTCTAAATAAATGCACCCAATCAATTTTCACCGACGTTTTTCCTTGCTCTGATCAAATTTCCGGAACATGTACGTGCTTTTTACAAATTTATGATTCGCTCCCTGATTCAGCGTATAATAGAAAAACCATATATGCTCCATAAATTTTTTTTGTACACAATCATATAATTCCCTCCCCCCCTCAATATCACACACACACACACACACAATCTCTCACGTTTTACTAAAAACTATTTTTTCAATAACTCTTTATTATTATTGCAATATTGCAATTTTCGACATAAATTTATAAACGACTTTCTCGTACGCTATTTTCTTTTAGCTTTAATAACAAAAGAATACCATTTTAATCAATGAGAAAGTCGCATGTCATTGACCCGTGTGAGCACGAGTAGAGAGCCTGAAATTTCGTCAGGATTAGAAAATTTTTCCTTTTTAATTTATTATGCGCAAAAATAGATGATTTCAATCGATAGAAATTAATTGCAGGAAGAAAATTGAAACTTCTCGACATGTAATTGGAAATAGAAAAAGTCATTGGCTATTTTAAAAAATTCCACACTATATCTTAAAGAGAAATGAGAAGTCGCATTTGTATATATTTTATATATATATATATATTTTTTTTTTCATCTAGAAATTTTTCTAAGACTTTGAACTTTACAGCTCATTAACGAGTTGCTGACTATTATTACCATGGCTAATAGCGTTTTCCTGAGGCATAGAGAAATTCCTGTCGTTTATCGTCGTCGTCGTCGTTGCTCCTCTCGACCGCATCGAGCATTAGCTCTTCTCGACTCTCCTTCGGCTTTGATTTGCGCATCGAACAGCCAAGTGTATATATACAAGACCGCGCGTGTATATACACACCGAGACACTAATTTCACTTTCCCCAACGTTGTTGATCGTTACCCCTTTTCTTTACCTCCATTTTTTTTTCTCAAAGCGCCAAGGAAAGTAAAATCCTCCCACAAATGCTAAAAGGTCCTTTCATCTCTCGAAAACCTATTATAAATGGGGAATATTCCCGCGTTTTCTTTTTATTCGCATTATCGATATACTCTCTTTCTAGAAGAAAAGAATCTATACATTCAAATTCTTTGAAAATATATATATCCTTGAAGTTTTACTTTTGAAATTAAAATTTTAATTAAAAAAAAAAATTAAGCAATAGGTATAGTTAATTAATTTAAAAAAAAAGGTACATATAGTTGTTTTAGTCACCGTGACGCATGGACGATAATTTAATTGTTCTCGTGGAAATGACCTGGATTGAGATAATAAATATTTTTTAAAAACAAAATACATAAAATTTTCTCTGTTTGAAGATTCTATAATATTTTTATTAACATTATTTTAAAAATATATAATATATGCGTTACAACCTACCTTGTTTCATCCAGTCCCTAGCTCCCATAAATGATAAAAGGGACATCCTTTTTGTACAATGTACTCCTACAAACTAAAAGTTATCTACATATATGCAACTTGTATGTGAAATTGATATAAAATATAAAAAATTTAATTTCAATTTAGAAATAGATATAATAAATAGAGATTTCTCTCTTTAAAAAAGAACATAAAGAAGATGAAATAAATTTGTTTTAAAACTAGAGCAAGAGTAAGAGTGAAATTTCACTAAAATCAAATTAAAAAAAAAGTGAAATTTTTGCTCTAAAATAAAAGCCAGATGAAAAATAATTTCTTTAGAATTAACATCGCAGTATAGAAGACATTTACTTTCACAGAAGAAATAAATGTTCAATTTTTATAGTTTCATTTTGTTTCTTCAGTCTAAAAATAGAAACTCTGAACAATTATCTCATTTATATTACAGTATTTTGCTATTTATATCAGTGAATAACTCTTTAAAATTATAAAAAAAAGTAAAATTAGATTATTAAAAAATGTATATTAAATAGTAAGTACAATTTTTTTAAAAATTGGTAAAAAAAAATTTTTAATAACCAAAAACATTTACTCTACTATTTGAAATAGATTAATTTCATTGTTTATCTAATGATTACAGTCAGACTTTTTAACCCCTTCACTGTTTGAGGAAAATACAGCATAAATGACCAAAAATGCCCAGCAAACCAACTTGGAAAGATTCCCCGGAAAGTGCCCCCTGGAGGTTCAATCAGAATTCCGCCGGAACTTCCAACGTAATTCCGTCGGAATTCCATAGGAGTTCCAAAGAATTTCCGATGGGATTCCGACGGAATTCCGATTAATTTTTTTCAAAATTTGTAGAGTCCTAATTCCGTCGGAATCCCATCGGGAATTCTTTGGAATTCCGACGGAATTACGTTGGAAGTTCCGTCGGAATTCTGATAGAACCTCCAGGGGGCAATTTCCGGGGAATCTTTCCAAGTGGGAAACCTGTTCAACGAATACACAGAAAATTTTAAGGTATTAAAATAAGCTGCAACGCTTATTATTTAAATGCCTTTTAATTTTCTGTGTTTTCATGAAACATAGTATACAAGGGATTTCTAGAGTCGGTGATCACGAATATGACATTAGTTTTGCGAAATTCAAAATGTCGGATCCAAAATGGTGGACTATTTTTTAAAAATTGATCAGATTTGCTTGAAAACTGCACAGAAAAAAACTGGTGTTATTTTTGTTGCGGGTAATTTTCTCCAATACTAAAACCCATAAGATTTAACCCAGATTTAGGGTAAAATTTGTTGCGTGTTATTTTAACACCAATTCTGGTGTTAAAATAAAACTTTGTTTTTCCTGTGTGTTACTTGGGGGTTTTTAGGGTTTTAATGACAGATTCGTAATCAGCGACCCCAAAAACCCCCGAGTGACAGTTTTCAAGCAAATCGAATCAATTTTTTTAAAAAAAATTCCGCCATATTGGAACCGCCATTTTTTTAATTTTGAAGTGAGATTTGAATTCAGCGACCCCAAAAGCCTAGGTTTATTATGTTCCTAAATAAATTATATTTATTTTGAGATAAGTTGAACACGACCCACGGGTGGGTCGGAAATATTTAGGCCAAACTTTTCCACAACATGCAACAAGTTAAATTGTTGTAATTTTGGTATGAGTAGAGAAAGCCAATTTCAGTTAGACAAGCGTTTGTAAAAATTTTCCTAAATTTGATTCCGTATGAAAAGTTAATGTAAGTCGGAAAAAAAAATTTAAATCTTAAATTATAGTAAAAAGGCATATTTACAAAAAAAAAACGTATCAAAAACAGAAAGTTTTGTTATAAAAAGAAATTTGCAATAAGACAATATTTCTCGAATTTTAGTATAACTAAAAGTATAGGTTTCATTAAAACCAAAAATATTCTAAGATCTTTTAATTGTTGTATACAAGTAGTAGAAGTAAATTTTAGTCAGACGAAACATTTGCAATTCGTATTATTTTAAGTATCGGTATTAAATGTGTTACCTATACTTAACTTTTTAAAATTTTCATTGGTATTAGTAGAGAAAGATAGCTTCAGCAAGAAGTTACATTTTTTTTTATTTGTAATATACAAGTAGTAACAATCAATATTAGTCAGACAAAACACTTACACAGTTATATTGACTAAAATACAATTAAAATCAGCCTACCTAAAATGCTTTGTAAATTTTTAAAAAAAGTAGAAAAAGTGACAACAGTAGTTGGAAGTAAAATTTTTCGAGTTAAAAATTAACTCCAAAAGTGAGTTAATATTAGATTATCTCTCTTAGTTTTTTTTGCTTAAACTCCAAAATGGGTTGAACTTTTATAGAGTTAAGATTTTACTTCCTTTTTTACACTGTAGTAAAATTAGGGTTTAGTCAGACAAATGCAGTTTCATTTCGTTTAATTTTAGTAACAGTATTAAAATGCTACAGCTTCTTCAAATTCTCCTTAATATTAGTAAAGAAAGACAATTTCAGTCAGGCGTTTCAAATTTTTCTATATGCATTATAAGTAGTAAATGTAAATTTTAGTCAGACGGAACATTAAAATTAAATTTAGTTGAATTTGAATATCAGTTTGTAAAAGAGATTTTTCATGACGTCACACAAATTTTAGTATAATATAATATACTGATTGTAAACATTATTAGTAGCGAAAGAAAATTTTCAAAAAAAAAAATAAAAAGAAAACATTTTCTTTTGCTCAAAATGAGGAAAACTAAAGTGTAATAGCCCAAGGACATTTAATGGAAGTCCTATAATTGCATTCAAGAGGTAAGACATGAGATATATATTGCAGAAAGTCTTATTCCTGCTCATGTAGGAAAACTCCCTTTCATCTTGCCGATACTTTGGTTGGATTTGTGTCCCTCGCGGTGATAGGGGGTCCCATTAACTAGTGGCAGGCATATGGATATGATGACTATACGAGAGTCACGATCATGATCGTTGATTCTAGCGCAAACTCTATAACTATATATGGCGCGCTCGTTCGGTGAGAATCGTCTGTTTCCGGCTTTTGCGTCGAATCAACGAGTATATATTTCTCTCGACGATTCGCGCGCTGACTTGATGTCTCTCTTCGCCACGATGAATATATACGCCGTTGGGTCAACGCACCAAGCTTAACGAGCGATCATCCAACCAACCAACCTATCTAACTACCTACCTACCTACCCACCTACCTACTTATCGTCACTTATTCACTTGCTCCCAAGGCTCTCTCCCAACATCAGCAACCGAATTGGCAATGTGCCTAGAAGCACGCATTCGTCACATTTCGCACACGTACACACAATTTAACACATGTCCCGAGCCTAATGTTGGATCATCTTGAATTTCTTTACATTTTCTTCTTATTACAGGGTCAAACCATTATATTTCAACTAAAGTGGTCGCTGACTAATTTTTAAAAATTATAATACTTTGCAGGAATGATTTTGAAGTTATCAAGATCACGAAATGAAAAGAATTTTATTAAAAATTTAAATATTTATTGTAAAATATGAATTTAAAGTATATGAGGTGCTAAAAACTGTCAATTTTTTAGCCATTAGAAAATATGCAAAAAAACATAGAATTTACCATAAAAATAAAAAAAAATTATTGGAATTTACTAAGAATGAATAAATTTATCATTATCAATTGATATAATTATTTAAAGATGTGAAGTAATATATAAAATATGATTTCCAAGTGCACCTGTCAAATAACCTAATTTTGCGATTTTTATTCATTAATTATAAAAAATAGAAAACATTGAATTAAATAAAAACTTACCAAATATGAAGTTCTTGCCATAAACTTTTAGAATTTCTTTGCACTTTTCTTCTCTTCTATTCATAAGTATGAAAAATTTAAAAAATAAAATAGCTACTTTGTCTATTTTCACTATTTTTGAAAGTCAATAACTTTCTTGGAGAAAAATGAAAAAATATGGGGTTTCGAAAATTATTTAAATACACACTACATATACATTCACTGAAAATTTCGCATTGGTCCCGAAGCTATTTTCGAAGATAAAGTAAATTAAAAATTTCGTATTTTTTAGGCTATATTGACATGGGTTTTAAAGGTATTAAATCAATGTGAAGTTTGTCGTCACCAGTGAACCACCTTCACATTGATTTAAAATCCATGTCCATATAGCCTAAAAAATACGAAATTTTTAATTTACTTTATCTTCGAAAATAGCTTCGGGACCAATGCGAAATTTTCAGTGAATGTATATGTAGTGTGTATTTAAATAATTTTCGAAACCCCATATTTTTTCATTTTTCTCCAAGAAAGTTATTGACTTTCAAAAATAGTGAAAATAGACAAAGTAGCTATTTTATTTTTTAAATTTTTCATACTTATGAATAGAAAAGAAGAAAAGTGCAAAGAAATTCTAAAAGTTTATGGCAAGAACTTCATATTTGGTAAGTTTTTATTTAATTCAATGTTTTCTATTTTTTATAATTAATGAATAAAAATCGCAAAATTAGGTTATTTGACAGGTGCACTTGGAAATCATATTTTATATATTACTTCACATCTTTAAATAATTATATCAATTGATAATGATAAATTTATTCATTCTTAGTAAATTCCAATAATTTTTTTTTATTTTTATGGTAAATTCTGTGTTTTTTTGCATATTTTCTAATGGCTAAAAAATTGACAGTTTTTAGCACCTCATATACTTTAAATTCATATTTTACAATAAATATTTAAATTTTTAATAAAATTCTTTTCATTTCGTGATCTTGATAACTTCAAAATCATTCCTGCAAAGTATTATAATTTTTAAAAATTAGTCAGCGACCACTTTAGTTGAAATATAATGGTTTGACCCTACACTGAAAACAAAAAATTACTCAAAATAATATTTACTTGTTTCAAATAATTTTTATTTGAATCCAAAAAATATGTATTTAACTTATTTGAATCAAATAAATCATATTTTCGGTTTACTTCCTTCAAATACATATTTATTGGATAATAGACACACGGAGAAAAATGAATTGTTGTTGTTACTGAAAATTAAGTCCACACAACAATTCCGGATTGACAATATAGAACCAAAATTCCTTTTTTTTTTGGACAAAAAAATTGCTAAAATGGGATTGTTATTAAAACTATTTGGATTGTTCAGTGAACAAATAGAATTGTTTAATGAACAAAGAAAGTTGTTATGAAACAGTTGAAATAACAAAACTAAATTGTTAAATCGGCAATACAATTTGTTGTATTAACAAAGCTTTGATCCGTCTAATACAATTTGTTCAGTTTCTTCGCCTTCTTAAATAATCGATAGCAGATTTCCGTAGGTCATATCACCAGTTTCATTTGCATTAAAATCTGTGGAACATGCAGCATCTGAATCAAATTCTTTGACTTAAATCAAAAAATTATTTTGAGTTGAAATTTGTTGTTAAATAATATTTAATATACATTTTGAATTTTTTAAACTGAGGTTATGTTCAATAGTAACCGAGTATAACTTTTCCCATAAACGATGAAATGGTCTCTTCATCCATTTACTACACTTGCAATAGATTTTTCACTTTAACCGAATTCATTATTTAACAGCACTTTGTCATTTTTAAAAAATAACTAATAATAAAAGCAAAAGTGGCACATGTGTCAGAAGCAAACAACGCGACGATCTGCACGCCAGTTTGCGAGAATTCAATATGACCACGTAACATGGAACAATAAACCTGTCAGCTGAACAAATCCAGATTGTTCCATCAGCAATCAACAAAGAGTTTGCTTCTGCAACTGTACGGAATTGCAAACTGAACAAAACTGACAACAAAAAATTCGTATTGTTGTTAACACAACATACATTTATATTGACAACAATCCGAATTGTAATATTAACATTTCGAATTGTAATATCAACAAATCTACTGACAACAATCCAAAAATTGTTTGCACCACAATCCCATTTTTCTCCAGTGCAAGTAAATTATTTACTTGGATGAAATACTTTTTTGTTTGATCCAAATAATTTTTTTTCAATGTACACACTTGACAAATAGTAATCTAGATTTAAGCGGATCATCACTGACAGATAAATAATGTTATTTAAATCTGTTAGTTAATTTCCTTTCATTTTTTGTTTCATATTCAAAGCAATTAATCTGAAAATCAATAAAATTTTGTTGCATATGGTGTTTAGTTATATTTTAATCAGTATGGAGGCTTGAGTCTGAGATCCAAATACGTTCAGTGAATTTTAACTAAATTTAAAGGTCAAATTTACTGATTCAATGAATCGAAAACAGTTACTTGTTTCAAAAGCTATATATATATATATATAGTATATTATATTGGTATTGTAAGTTCAGTGACCGATTTGAATAATCGTTTTCAATAATAAAATTTTACTCACATAACTTCTAATGAATTTTTTATAAAACTCTCAAAAAAATTACATCGTCAAATTAAATTTCTACTAATATCACAGAAAAAGAAGTAGAATTTTTACCCCAAAATCGGTATAAAAATTACCTGCAACAAATTTTATCCTAGTTGAAGGCGCCACCGTCTATGTGAATTAGCATTGGTGAAAATTACCCGCAACAAAATTTACCCAGCGTTTTTTCTGTGATAGTATAAAATAATCGGGACAAATATTTCAATGTTGTGTATTGACTGTTTTTGAAATTCTTTTCACATTTCCAATAGAAAAATGCAAATTTATATGAAATGGAAGAATACATACATATATATATGTGTTTGAAGGAGATACAGTAATTTTGATGGCTTTTTAAATAACTCAATATTTTATGTCTTCGAAACTTCATTATTTTCGATGCCGAGGTTTATGTATATATTTATATTATACAAATAAAACTGAGGAAATTCGACATTAATCATGTTGTTTACGCAACGATTAAGAAATGCACTGACAGTGCACAACAGAACCGCACCATTCTGACAGTACCGCAGAGGAAAGGGAATGATTAGACAATTATTTTCCATTCCTACAATGTCGTTTACCTTGACTTTTTAAATTTTATATAGCAAAAATTTCAAATCACCATCTAACATCTGACGACATTTTATTTGACACAGAGCGCAAAATCGTCTACTATTTTGCATTCATATTAGCAGTGTACGATACTCGTGTTGAAAATATAAGAATAAATATATAATGCATATACCAATTTAATATTTCATTTAAATTCCAACATGACAATTTCCTTTGCAATATTGAAATTATTTTAAAGCTAAACATTTTATCATTGTGAGGCAACATCATCAAAAGTAGTACAAATTTTAGGAAAAGAATTTTAAAAAATTATACTTCAGAACAAAAAAAAACTTGAGAGAAGCAACTAGCGCATGGTGCCTCTATTACAGGGTTTCGCGGACAATATTAATACATTTTTGTGTTGAGATTCCCATATCCGCGTAGTGTAGTGGTTAGCGTGTTAGACTTCAATGCGTTAGGTTGCGAGTTCAGTTCCCCCGATTGTTAGAAATTTTCAAATGTTTACACTGAAAAAAATTCCTAACCCCCGTATACCAGGAATTGACTAATTTGCCTGGTTATGAATGGAACTCACTAGGCAATCATGGGGTGTTTTCGACGTCGACGCTCTGAGTGTTCTGAAAGTGTTAAGTGGTTCTCAACCAATATTAAAAATTATGATTAGCCATAACTTATTATGATTGGCTAAAGCATGCTAAAAGTGACATGTTTGTGATACGGGCTGCAGTTTTAGGTGATGTGCACAAAAAAGGGTGTGTTATTTGCATGCTTTATTTGAAATTGGATGCGTTTGGGCTGTGCTCGTGCTCTGGTTTCTCAATCTTGTTTAATAAACCGAGCGTGTTTTCTGAGTGCGAAAGTAAATAACGGAAAATTTTCAAAAATGGCAAATATAAACCCTGCAGTCAATTACGTTAACGCTATAGGAATTGTACAAAATCTTGTTAAAATATAAATAAAATAGATAAAATAAAATAAATAAAATAAATAAAATAAATAAAATAAATAAAATAAATAAAATAAATAAAATAAATAAAATAAATAAAATAAATAAAATAAATAAAATAAATAAAATAAATAAAATAAATAAAATAAATAAAATAAATAAAATAAATAAATAAAAAATATAAATATTACATTAAAATTAATACTTCCTCGTATCAACGTTCGTTACGTCGCATGAAATGCGACCATTATTCTTGAATAATGTTTTATTGTTCTTTAAAAATAACCATTTAAAATTATTCTTTCCTCCATGATGGAACAGCGTGGTCTTCACCGCGGTCTTGAAAGCGTAATGAGAAGATTGCATTGGATTAGGTTAGGTTAAATTAGGTTAAATACACTAAAATAATAAAATGTGGTTGAGAACCTTTTCGAGCTCTCAGAGCGCTCAGAGTGTCAACGTCGAAAACACCCATGGTCAAAGTTAATTTCGACAATTAGTCCGAATGACTAGGGAAGCTTATCAGAATAGTTACATTGGCTATAATCACTTTGACTAATTAAACTTTAGCAAAATTGACTATAGATACATGCGATATTAACCAAACAACTTAGTTAATATAACTAGGAAACAAGGGGTCAATTCTACTAAATCGACTTTGACAATATTAACCAAGCTATACATAACTGAATTGACTAGGATGCTTGGTTACGCTGACTAGATTTAAAGTTGCTATGGCTATTGCGCTTTCTATCAGGACTTATATTATAAATGTATAATAAATTATAATTAGTTAATTGATTAATAATTATAATTTTTTTGAATGATATAGTCTGGGTGTGTGTGTGTGATATCACTGACTCATGTATAAGAAACTAGACCTTCCGTGTTACCTGACATACATTTTTACTTTTATCCCCAAAATCACGTCCTATTTATAACATTTTTTTTAAACTTTGACAATACTGGGCCACTAATTGCAGCAAAGATTGGCCTAATAATGCCACAGAGGTTCAGAATTTCAATTTACTGTTCACGACCGCCTACAGCCTTCACAGCCATTTCTATATAGAGAAGCCGGTCGCCGGAAAAACGCTCTAACCTAACCCATGATATGCGCTTCAGCTATCGTCGACTGACGCGACATGGCGCGAAATCGATTCAAATTTAAAGATTACGCAAAATTGAAATTAGTGAAAAAATTATTCAAATAAATTAATCTATTAAAAGTAATAAATAAAAAAAATTTAATTAATAATTATGAAAAGAATTACCTTCATGTTTTTAATCGGGTTAGATTAATAATTTCAATTCGAAGAAATTATCTATAGAATTATATTACTGAATTTCTAAAGAATATTTAGGGGAGACCGGGGCTATTTGGCGCAGGGGTTGCTTGGCGCACTTGAGTTTTTTCAAAAGTATTAAGTTACATTAATTTTTCTCTTTATTCTGCTTAAAGTACTTAATGAACTGTAAGTTTGTACAAAATTTCATTAATATTCATTAATTATTGTGGAGTATAGATTAAAATAACTGATTTTGGCACTTCAAAGTAATTTTGTAACCTCTTCATTTTTTTTGTGATATCTCTTTAAAAAATTAATTTTAGAAGAGCTCAAATATTAAGTTTTGAGCTCTATACATTTGTTATAAAGAAACAAAAAAAATTTTTTCATTTATATTAACAGTTTTTATAAAAAATTAATAAATATTTCAAAAGTACATTCGGTGTTAGGTGGCGCGGTTATCTGAAAATTTCGTTAAATATTAATAAAATGAAGTTGATTATATGAAATTTACACATTAATAAGCACCAATAACAATCCAATTCAAAAAATTTAACCGAATAATGGTTTTTAAAAATTCACAACGTTATTATAAAAAAAAAATATATTTTTTGGTAATTTTACAATTTCATTTAAATGAAATTTTCTAATTTTTAAATTTAAAATAATTTTATTGTAAAATTACAGTACAAGACTTATTTTGTTAAGTCTTATATTATTTAAATTTTAAATCATATAATTTAATTTTAATTTCACTCCTGCGCCACGCAACCCCGTGCCAGGGTTGCTTGGCGCGCTTTGCACAGCTTCAAATAAAGTGGTATAAAAATAAAAGTATTAAATATATTTCAACTTTTTTTTTTTTTTAAATAAAGCTGATATATTACAACAAGTTTTCTATACATTAACTTTTTAAAAAAAGCAAAAATGAGTGAGTTACACAACAAAGAGTAAAAAGTGGTCTCCCCTACTAGACTTCATGTACAATGGTTTTTTTTCTCGAATTGTTCTAGTTAAATTCTATAGAACTTTTCCGACATGACATGTTGAGATTAATTGAAATAATAAAAAAATATTTGATTTAAAAAATCACGAGTTTAATATCTAATAATATAAGGAAGACTGTTTATATCTGAGGATATTGACTTCTTAGCGCCAGACAGACACACACACACACACGCAGAGAGAGAGAGAGGGGGGGGACGAGTTGACTTCGTTTAAAGAAATGAAATGCTTTAGTGTTGAGATTTCAATTTCCATGAGATCATACACTTGCATAATGACGATAAAATATATCGCGATGAGACGAAATTCGATCATGGTGTTTTGAGCCAGCTCGCGGCGTATATATACACAGTGTGCCGGCAGATATTGTCGGGGGATGAGGAGATGAAGGGGGGGGGGACACCACACAGGGTGAACGTCCGACCTAGAGGCTGCGCGTATAAGATGAGAGAATCCATGCTAAAGAGAGAAAGAGAATATATGCGGCTTGGCTGCGCTCGCGCGCCCGTAGTTTTAGTTCAGGCAAACAGGAACGAAGCGAAGCGCCGAGCCGCGAAACATCACATAGTGGTGGACTGGAGCGAGAGGAGAGAAGAGTGGTTAGGTCAGGGAGAGAAAAGACAGGCGCAAAACTTTGCCACGCACATTGGCACAATCATCTTTCTCTCTTTCTCGCTCTAGCGAGTGCAAACGACGACGATAAGTTGGATGAACCACCTTCTTCCCTTCCGTCCTTTTCTTATTGCTTTCTTGTGTCTTCTTCCTCTTCTTCACACCTTTTACTTCCTAGTGTATCAATTTAAATTTCCCTTTCGACTTCTATGCTGTGTCATCGCGTTTCAAGTCTTTAACCCGTGCACGTTCAGGACAAATAAAACAACGATAGAAATAATTATCCACTGATGATGATGATGATAATAATAATAATAATAATAATGATAATGATGATGATGAGAAATAAAGGAAGACTTATTATTTCTTCAATGTTTAACTGTAGAACTATTCAATATTAATTAAAAGGGACAATATTCTGAAATATTCCATTCAGATTTCTGGAATATTCAATTGGAATTTATGGAATATTCCATCCATACTTTTTAAATTATTTGATTCAGTAAAATTTCCACTGGAATTTAGTCATATTTCACTGAAAATTAGTAGAATTTTTTACTGATTGAAACAGTTAAATCTGTTTTACTAATTAATAATAGTGCAGATTTATTTGAAATACTAAACATAATTCAATTTGAGTGTCAATGGATATACTAATGTTTTCGGGGTCGCTGAATCCGAATTTGATGTCAGATTTAAATAATTCATAATGGCGGACCCAATATGGGTGAAAATTTTTAAATTGATTCGATTCGTCCAAATTTGGTCCACCATTTTGAATTTTTTAAGTTTGACCACAAATTTGGATTCAGCGACCCCAAATACCAAATTTTGAACGAATCGAATCAATTTAAAAATTTTCCGCCATATTGGGTTCGCCATTTTGAATTTTTTGAATCTGACCTTAAATTTGGATTCAGCGACCCCAAAAATATTTTTTTGGAAACTTTTTTTTGGACCCACAAACGATTTTTCTACTAGACTGCGAAGGGGTTAATTTGAATTTTTTGCCCTTTAAATTAATTTGAGGTTAATTAATATTTTATTTATAACTGACTTTATAATCATTCGATTTGTATATTTATTGAAATTGAATATGTACTTAGAAACAGTTTGAATTATCATATTTGTAATTGAAGCTACTGCCCAGGAATACATTGCATGAAATTTCATCAGTAGTTACGGCTGACTTGGTCAGACATCATATATTTGCTTTTGCATATGAAAAATTCTCATAATGAATTTTTTTTTAAATTTAATTTATGTTTATTTTATTCTATTTTGTATTTTATTTTCTAGTCGAATACAAAGTATTATACTTATAAGTAGAACTATTCTAATTTATTGTTTTTTATTCGAATTAATTAATAAAATTTCTTTCAAATATTACCAATTTCTTAAAAAAATATATATATATATATTCAAGTTTCAATCTTCTCGTCTAATGCGTTTAACGGCCTGTTATCTAATCAGTAGTTACGGCCGATTTAGTCAGACTTGTCTGTCTTTGAAAATTAATTCCCCACACTTCAAACATTTTGCAATTATCTTTTAGTATACTTATATCGTTATCAGTAATTTTTATTACTTCTTTTTATTGTTAATGTATTGTAAATTATAGAAAGATAGATAGTATATTTGTTCAAAAATTCATAGAATTTATACAAAGCAGTTTCAATATACTTAGGTTTGTATTGTAAATTATAATAATTATTATTGATGAAAAACTGTTTGCCTGTTTGTTTTTTTTAATGTTTAGGTATATATTTTTCCTACATGTTTCGACTTGATGAAAGTGGTTCTAAAAAAATTTTCAACAATAATTATTATTATAATTAATTACTTTATTTTGTAATTGTTATTTTTCGTTTAATAATTTTCTAGTTTCTATTGTACTCTAAAACCAAAAAAAAAAAGTATTAATTATCTTCTTGGGAAAAAATGTGAACATTTTTTCAATTTTCTATTTTTTGCAAAAATAGTAATTCTCAAATAAATGCATATGAAAACTTAACTAACGAGAATAAATTTTTTTTAAATAAAATAGTTAAACGATCTTTTCAGTCACGACTATACGCGCTACAATGATCTTTAAAAAAAAAAATTCTACTTGAAGAAAAGGTCAATAAACGCTCACAGATTGTCTTCTTCAAGATTACATTTCAAATCACTTCTAAAGTTTCTTGACCCTCAGATTCGAATCTAACCAATTTTACTTTCGTTATCTATTTTAAATTCACTCAAGGAACGAAAGTTAACTTCCTTCTTTTACAGTGAATAAATTAAAAATAATTAATAAATTTAAATTCTTTCTCTTTTGGCCTTATGATATCAATATAAGGATCATTATAAAACTCAAGTCATTTCCATAAAAATTTCGAACGATTCAAACTAGGTCCACGAATATAAAACAACAACAAAAAAAGGCCATAGAGAAGTAGTTTTACCTGATTATAATATATTGAATTTATAATTTCTTGTCTGCAACTAATGAGCACCAGTATGTCGTTGTTACACTTCACTGTTCAACTCTCTTCATTTATATGTAATAAATTTTCTCAAAAACTCACCAATCGTGAATTACCTATACTGTAGCTGCATTTACAACATCCAAAATTCCATTGTGACGCAAACCAATTAAAATCGTTAAATCATTTTAATACATTAATTAAAAGAATCATGTTTAAGAATCTATAATACACTTCTATACGCAGCTTATATGCGGATGTGTTACGTAAACTTTTTCAGTATGCACCAGGAATTCATAAAAGAACTCTTTAAGCAGTAGTTTATATATAGCTATATACATAATCAAAATCATCAACATGAATTTCATTTTTTTTTTTTTTAATATAGGTCGAAATTCCTAAAGCAATCCAATTGCCAAAATGTGTATTGAATTTTTTGAAAAATCATAACTATTGTATAAATGGGTGAAAAATATTTTAACCTATATGATTTTGAATAGTTTTTTCAAAAAAAAAAAAAAAAAAATTTAAACAATTCAAAATTTACCCCTTTTTTGAAAATCAAAAATATTTTTGACTTTTTTTTTTAATAAAGGACCATTTGTATTTCTTTTTTTTTCCCCTTTAAATGAAGCTTAAAATGTATGCTTTTAATAAAAAAATTAAAAATGTCCTTATAATTTCGAGATATTAATTAATTAATGTTAATAAAATATGATTTTGGAAAAGTTGATTGTTAATAAACAATTAAAAAAAAGTTAAAAATATTTTTGATTTTCAAAAAAAAAAAAAAAAAATGTGTAAATTTTGAATTTTTTTAAAACATTGTACTTTTACATTTATTTTATTATTATTTATTTTTAAAAATCGATCACATAGGGAAAAGTAATCTTTATATAATTTTTATTAAATATTGAAATTAAATCTTTTAAAAAAAGTTAGTTTACAATGTTTGTAAATTTAAGCGTAATTCCAAATTTGGACCTTCTTGAATTTTCGTGGAAAGTGGACACATCACTTCATCCCCTTCTATCATCATGCGAACGTATAGAATGTTGCTGGCCGGACGAGGCAGCAACGAGTCGTTCACCTTTTATCCCAGTAACACGGCGTCATAGCCTCCAGCGATGAGCAGCGACAAACTACAAACTGCACGCTCTCGCGATATCATATACTTGGCCGGTGTGGAGGCTGTGTGCTTTATTTGTATCGTTCCAAGAGTAGCCGGCGTGTCTCTTTCCCTGTGCGGAATCATCCCACTTGAATTGCATACTCACTAATGTTCAGCGGTTCTCAATCAGCGTGGGTGGAATCTTCTTGTACTATTATTATATAATACGTCATATCAACCACGTGTATTTCTTATGACGAAAAAACATTTTTTTTTCAAACAAATTCATAATTTTTTATAATAAATTTTTATACTGTAAATTGAAATTCAAAACTAATTTTCTAATTAAAAAAAAATTGATGTGATATATAAAATACAAAGCGAATTTAAATAAATCACTCAATTTATAAATATTTTTTTTATATACAATACTCGTTGCATTAATAATTTACAATTTATTCGCCTCTTTAAAAATATAACTTCTTTTTTAAATTATAATAAAAATACTCATAAAATGAAAAATTAATTATCGCGAATTAAAAGTTTTTAAATGTCATTTATTCATGATAAAGAATCAGCAAAAGATAAAATTCTAAAAAAAAAAAGCAAATTTTATAAAAGATTTGACGATTTAATCGCTGAATATGTTTGTTAATTAATGACTGAAGATTTAGGTCATAAGAGGCGAATAAAAAAATATATATATATTTTTGCTGATAACAGATAAAAACTGTTTTTGCGCTGATGAAGTAAGTTTTATTGCGTACTTAAAATAAAAAAAAATTTGCCTTATAGACTGATAAGAAAACGACATCATCGACCAAAAATATTGTAAGAATAAATGAAAACTGTAAATAATTAAAAAAAAAAATGCTTATCACATGACAAAGTATATTTTTAATTTTATCTTCATTCTTTTTTTTCTTTACTTCATCCATCAATATTTCAGTTACAACAATAAATGTAGAATAGCTTCGCAATGTACTTTGAAAGAAGAAGTTTCTTTTGAAGGGGAAAAAAATCCCATCCGGTAAAAGAAAAAGGAAGAGAAAAAAAAAGTTTTCGGTGATTTTATGGTGAAAATGTCCCTCGACATACAAGAAACAGGCTTTCGACAACATAATCATAAAACGGATTTTTATTAGGCTATTTTAAACTGCACCCATGCATTTTTTCCCTTCTTGTCTTTTTTTTCTGGTTCACGCGATAAGAAAAAAAAACATCCTATGGCTATACGACAAACGTGTAATTTACCCTTATACAGAATGAAGACATAAAAATCCCAAGAGTAAAGTAAAAGAGTCAATGAATTTTTGCTTTTTTTTTTTTTTTTTTTGAAAATATTTTTTATAATCAATTGTGTGACAATTTTCAATTTCCTGAAAAGAAGTTGTATAATTTTAAAACAAATTTTATTTTTAGATTCCCAAATAAACATTTATTGAACAATTTCAAAAATTTGAAAGTAAGTCTGCTTGAAAAATACAAAAAAAAAATAAATTTAATTTTAAATAAAAATGTAACAGTATTTTTTGTTTTTACTGCATAATAAAAAGAAATTTTTTCATTTTTGATATATGATGATTATATTATAACTGAATATATCAAAAAAATGGAAAAATTCATCAATGTTTCTAAATCACCATAATTATTTATTTGATTTTGAAAAATAATTATCAATAATGCTTTTATGCAAAAAAAAAAAAAACTAAATAACTGCACGTCCTTCATGCACCTTAAGCATCATCATCATTATCATCATCATTTTAAAGCGTCATTTTTTTTGCATAGTTGCTTGTCCTTCGTGCGTCAAATGCTTCAAGAAGCAACTAATGTAATAGGCAAAAGCAACTAATATTATAATAAATATAGTGATTTGAATAAGGTAGAAAATCATAAAGTAATTGATAGATAGGATATAGAATCAAGAAGTTAAGAGTCAAGTTTATAAACGCAAAAAAAAATAATAGTCTCGTAGCTTTTGAAATTTGACATTGGCTCACCATTAACCATCACACCATAATGTAATATCAATATTTGTAAGACTTCTTATTTACGCACGAAATCACATGGCCTCTTCACACGAAACACGCATTCAACTTCCTGAGACTTGTAATTTTGTTTCAAACAAATTTTACAAAGTCTCCTTTTCATAATGACAAAATTAGTTTTCATTCATTACTTGTAAATATACCGAAAAATATTTAGTTCACCCCATAAATTATTATTACTAATTATTATTATTATAATTAATAATCATTAGTAATAATTATAATATTATAATTATAATAATCACGCTTAATAATTAGTAAATAAATAACTCAAATAACAATCAATTATTTCAATGAGGAAAATTTTATTATAAATCATGATTCATAATTTATTTAAGGTTCATGGTAAACTTTGTTTTTGACGTACTATAAGGCTCTTTGAAAGAAAAAACAGCTAAAATCCATTTGCTTAATGCGCTTTAAAGGTAAAATGTGTTACTGTGACCCGCACTGGAAGTGCATATCGAATTAGGGTTAAAGAACACTTTGTATTATGAAGAAGCTATATACACAAAATTTGAGGATATTTAAATAATATATGATATTACAACTAGATAAACACACTAAAAAAAAAATCTTGATTTCAGCCTATTTTTGAGGTTTAATTTAAGATGTAAACGGTTTAAGACTTTGTTTTTACTGTGGAAAAATTAAATTATCTATATTCAAAAGTTTTGATTCGTCAACGACAACATACAATATTTATTAAAAACATAAAAATATGAATTTTATAATTACTCAGATATATTAAAAGTTAATAAGAACGAAAAATTATTCTTTTAAGAGAATTATATCTAAGACTCTAAAATTGTCGTATACATATATACCTAAAAAAAAACTTTTAAAAGAATTCTCCTCTTATACGTTTAAAAGGATCACAGTCACTATATATATATATATTAAAATAGATTTGCTTCAATATTAGATGGGTATTTTTAATCTTCGAAGAAAAAATTTCCAAATGAAGAATTTTATGTAAATTATCTTTATATGTAAATTGCTCTTTAAAAAAAATATATACATATATGTGGATAAATTTTGTTTTGAAGATTTTAATTTGAATTCAATTTCATTTTTCACGCGAGAGTATAATTTTTTAATTATCGATATATTAGTATATAAAAATAATTTGAATATACTTCTAATTTCAGCAAAAATTTTGTCAATCTATCATATGTTTATCGCATTTTCAACATTATGTTTTTCATGAATATCCTCATTATTCTCAATTTTTTTAATTTATAATGATTCACATCTCGATGGGTCATAAACTGAAAACATATTATTTGCGTTTGCAAATATAAAACGCGCAACTTACGATAATTAATAGAAAAAGCCTTATTCAACTGAAATTTTTGTAACCTAATTTTTTTAACTTTTGTCAATTATTTTACGTCAACATTAAGTATCAAAATGAAGTATTTCAATGATATGTTTGCAACAAAATCGTTTATTTAAGCAATTTTGGTTCTTGTAACCAAATTTTTGGTTGGCTGAAACAAAGTCATAGAATTATCTCAATCAATCATTTAGTTAAGCCAAAAAAATTATTTGGTTGAACATTTTTAAATTCCAACCAAAATTTAGTTACGACAACAAAATAATTTGGTTACACGGAGAAAAAAGAATTGTTGTGGTTACTAAAAATTAAGTCCACACAACAATTCCGGATTGTCAATATAGAACCAGCAGTTCTATTTGTTTTTGGGACAAAAAAAATTGTTGAAATGTGATCCCACTTGGAAAGATTCCCTGGAAAGTGCCTCCTGGAGGTTCTATCTGAATTCCGACGGAACTTCCAACGTAATTCCGTCGGAATTCCAAAGAATTCCCAATGGGATTCCGACGGAATTCCGATTAATTTTTTTCAAAATTTTTAGAGTTATAATGCCGTCGGAATTCCATTAGAAATTCTTTGGAACTCCGATATGATTCCGACGGAATTACGTTGGAAGTTCCGGCGGAATTCTGATAGAACCTCCAGGGGGCACTTTCCGGGGAATCTTTCCAAGTGGGATTGTTATTAAAACTATTCGGATTATTCGGTGAAGAAACAGAATTGTTTGATGAACAAAGAAAATTTTTATGGAACAATTTGCGAGATTTCAAGATGACCACGTGACATGGAACAATAAACCTGTCAGCTGAACAAATCCGAATTGTTCCATCAGCAAACGACAAAGAGTTTGCTTCTGTAATTGTACGTAATTGCAAACTGTACAAAACTGACAACAATCTGAATTGTAATATTAACATTTCGAATTGTAATATCAACAAATCTACTGATAACAAACCTATTTTTCTCCGTGTAACACAACAAACTAGTTTGGTCTAAAAAACCAAATAATTCAATTTGCTCTCAGCTCGTACCTTAAGAGAACAAATAGTTTAAATCTCTCAAAAATATGGATAGTCCAGTGCGGGCAGAGTTCTCGACTCGCAGTTTAAAAATAAAGGTTTGGATTTAACATTTTTGTAATCTAACAAAAAAATTTGGTTGAGTTAACCAAACATTTTTGTTAAGCCAACAAAAAAACACTCAACCAATTTTTTGGTTGACTCAAATAAATAGTTTGATTGCTTAAATACCAATAAAATTTTTTTGTTGGCCCAACTAAATTTTGGTTTCTCTGACTAAACATTTTTCTCAGTGTTTTTTCTATTCGTTTTCGTTATAGTTAAACACATTTTATATTTGTACTTGCGAATAATACGTTTTCACCACTGATCTATGTAAATTTAATAAATTTTATCAACACCATATACGAGATCTTCCTTTAAATATTATTTTATCTTTATCAAGGTTAATATTTAACATTTATTTCCACCGAGTACTCCAATAATTCAGTATAGAACTTTTTTCATCAACATTATTATTTTAATTAATATTACTTTCTTCATAAATATCAACATTTCATCAACGTTTTTATTTTTATCCACATTATGATCTTCATAAAAATTACATCCTTTATCAACACTTCTTTCTTTATAAACAGTACTACTATATGTGTCTACGTCGTTTAGCATTGGCTCATTTTGAGTTGAAAACAAAAATGAGACAAGGTTTTTTTCTGTGTCCTAAGCACGACCCTAAAAACTTCATTCTTTAAATTTTCAGTGTCAAATTTCTCGGGAACCTAAAGGATAATGGAGCATTTTAGTTTATGAATTTGTATTTAGTTTCAAAAAATCCGCATCCCAACTCATTTAATTTGTGAAATAGCCAAAAATCGGTTATGGAATCATTTAGTAAAAGTTACACTGAAAAGCCGTCATATATCACTGATTATAAGTGAACATTTTACTAAATGAATTAGTCAATATAAATTATTGGTAACTCGTAAAACAGATTGACTGATTCATTTATAGTAAAATTTACACTGAAAATCAGTGATACCCTAACAGCAACGAATATTTCAGAATATCATATGGACGTCCTATTCGTAACCGGATATTTGGATATCTCTAGGATGTCCTCAAAATTCTTTGGATATTCTACTTTTCAATTATCCCTAGAACATCCGTAGGTTATCCTGAATATCTGGATGCTGTTAAGATATATATGACTGATTTTCAGTGAAAATTTGACTTAATGATTCAGTAATCGACTTTTGGCTATTTCACTAGTGAAATTTTTTACTGATTCAAATGATGATAGAAGTCATCTGAGAAATAAAAACGCTATTGTACCGTATTAGCACCACGAAGATGAGTGTGATGTATATCGAGCTATGGAATTTCAGGAATTACGTGACACCGTGGGAGAGAACAATATGAATGCAGTTCCGATGGATTATATAGTATAGTCTCAGTGACCTTGGTCTCGAGAGAGGGTTTGCCCCGAAAACCATTAAGGGTTGCTGGCACGCGCTAGGATAAAATTTCGGAAA
The DNA here is from genome assembly GCF_019393585.1 of Leptopilina boulardi. Classification (NCBI taxonomy): domain Eukaryota; kingdom Metazoa; phylum Arthropoda; class Insecta; order Hymenoptera; family Figitidae; genus Leptopilina; species Leptopilina boulardi. The sequence goes on along the minus strand of NW_026137937.1, from coordinate 495,427 downwards.
GCTCGAAGCCGGTAATTCTATTGGTGCCGGCAGCCACAGCCAATCCGCCGTGTCTTGTCTCTGAGCGGTGGGGATACCCCGAGACTTAAGCGAGGCCACTCGCTGTGGAGCTGTCAGAGCTCTGTGGGGCACGGTCACGCTCACAAGAGCCCATTCGTTTCCGGTAGTGTCACAAACAATCAGACCGTGTGAATTTACTCTTTTGAACATCGAAAATTAGAAAAAAAAAAAATAACAATAATCCTAACACTCTTACATCAGAATAGTTCAATCATTATTTCAATTTTCAAGTCCTGTGAACTTTCCTCAAGTACAGTGAATTTTCTGCCAATTTAAATTCCAGTGATCTTTACATCAGAAAGATCAAGAGACTTTTAATTCTTGTTGATCAATTCATTTTCAAGATGGCTAGTGGTCTCGATCCCACTGGACTTTATTAGAAAAGAATCAAGTCTCTTTTTAATTTAATTTGGAAGACGAATTTTTGTCTGTACGTGTTTTCATTGCAAAAGAAATCATCAAGATGGCCGGACTAGATCCCACTGGTACCTATTGAAGAAGGCACTTTAGAGGCTTCATTATAGCCCGTACACCGGAAGAGGAAGCAGGCGACGCTTCGACGAACCTGCCAAAGTTCATTTCAAGGTCGTTTACAAGGCTACCGGTCTCTCTTTCTCTTAATCCTTTACACAAAAGGAAAGAAAAAACTGATGATTGAAATCCTGGTGAATTTGTCTTGTTTGAATCGATGATCCAGTGGCGACGAAAATTATGGACTGTCCAGTGAGAGGAAAAGAGGAGACATCCTCATCAAATCTAAGAAGATGGATCTGGAGTATTCACATCAGAAAAGGAAGATACAGACCACCTGAGATTATGCGTCGCCAATGAAGCGATACTCATCGAGACTTGCACGCAAGGTGAGTTGTTGAATCTCTTTTTTTTTTGCTTCTTCTTCTTCTTCTTCTTCATCTTCTTCTTCCTCGCGACACCCCCGCTCTCTTTAAAGATATCCGTCTATTGATAAGGCGTTTCATTGCTGTCTAATAGTTTTATATTTATAATAGTTGTTTCTCGATATATTTTCAACCTTGGCGGTGAATTATTACCCACGTGTGTATTTTGTACCTGTATACATATAATTTAAGCAGTACACCACAGGTAATGTGTTGATCATTCGCTCATCTCAATGATAAACAATCCCTTCAACATCTGATTATAGCATTAGGTGCTAATCAGATTTTTAAAAAGTTAATTTTCTGAAATTAAAAATTTTGAACTTTATAACACTTTTTGAAGATTACCATAATAGAGATGAGAGTTGTTCTCTTTCTCTCTGACATCATAGCATCAACTTAAGAACTAGTTTTTTTTTTTTTAGACAATTTTTATTCTCAGTAGACTATTGGCCTTGAAATTTGTCATTCTCTTCCTTTTAAGATATATTTTTGGTCTCTTCTTTTTTTTTCTTCATGTTTAACATCTTAGGATTTTTTTCCTTCTCAGCATTTTGAATATATAGCTTTCTCGTTTATCTTTTTTTTTTACATTTGAAATTGTCTTCGTATTATGTATACCTTTCTCTTCTTTTCTTCACATTTGGCCATAAGGCAAGATTCGCTGACCCGCGCGTGATCACCGATTGTTAGAATCAGTCGAAGACATCGATTTTTGTCACGTACACTTTACTTTGCTCGTTAACTTCTATCATCCAGATGTTCTCTCTCTCTTTGTCTCCCTCGTTTGAATCAATTGGATCAAATCCGCAATCATTTTGGAAAATATTTGCAAATTTTCTATTGTCCATCAACAAGGGATGTGCACGTATGTGACAATTAATGAAACTTTAATGAAAGAAAATGCAAAATTAATAAATGTATATTGATTTCAAAATTATCGATGGATGATCAGTTTGAGATCATTGATTCAGAGTCTCATCATCAAGTGGAGTGTTTAAAGACGCAACTAAACAGGTGTAACCAGGTGTAGAGAGATACGATCATTGACCGGTATCGATGTTGTTTGCTTACTCTCGATTAAAACGGACAAGTTATGTATACATATATATATATATAGGAATGAAGATGATAATCCATATATGTATCGAAATTGGAAAATTCCTGATTTGGGATTTCGCGAATCGGGATGTGAGAAGGTATCTTTTAGTTGGCGCTCTCGTAAAGGCACGAAATTAGTCTTGGCTCCATGGGAAAGACAAGACCCCGATAGTGGGTAGCAAGCAGTATTCTCAACTCCTCACATGGTCGAGTTCATTGACACCAGCTGAGTTTTGGGCAACCGTCGTCTCTCTCTTTCTTGTTCGTTTACTCCGTGAGTTCCTCTGTCTCTTTTTCACTCCTTCTCACTCTCTTCCTCCATCCCTCTCTCTCTCACTCATTTTTTATCTCTCTTCCTCTCACTCATTTTCTCTATCTCTCCCTCTTATTCTCTCTCACGAGCAAGCCACACGATCGTTGGCTCGAGGAGCCACTACAACTCCTTCTTCCTTGATCGCAACGGAGGATCCTCTCTTTGCTTTTGTGGAAAAAGGAAAACCTCGATATACTCAAATATCTCTTTCTTTCATCACACGCATTCCTTTCAATCCCGAAATTCCCTTTTTTTTCTTACTCTCATTATAAAATGCACCAAGTTTATTTGCTAAACGAAAAATATATGAATGATTACACAAATAGTATATGGTAAATTTTGTAATAGAGAAAATGTAGTATTTCATTTTCTGGGTGAAAAATAATCAAATACGTAACCTTTTAGCTAAAATCGTTTCTGTCTCTCTCTTTAAAAAATTCTGTTTAACCCTTTTATAATTGAATATTACCTTACATAGGTAACTTTATACATATGCTACCTTATATGTATATGTGTAATTCCAAGTCCACACTATTTAATATACTCTCTTACAATCTCTGTTCTTACACCTGCATTATACCAACACTATCGCTAATTTCGATATAGAGGAACAAAAAAAAAACTTAACATATCTACTTTATTGGCCAATTAGAGTCGATGTTTTGGAATATAGAGGATATAGAAATAATGGATGGGGATGATAAATTGCCCAACACATATACACACATAGGGGGAAATATATTCTCTCTCTTATAGGGGGTATATGAAAACAGCAGCGATGAACTGTTGGAAAGTAAAGAAGGGGATGGAGAGGGGAAGGGAAGAAGGAGTAAAAGGATTTAGAAGGAGGGGAGTTAAGGAGAAGATCACGCGTGACCTAGGACAACATACCTCGAGATCTGCATGCCAATCGTCTATCTCTCTTCTACATTCTAACTTCCCTTCTCCCCTCTCACTCTCTTTCTTTCTCTGTCTCTCTCTTTTTCCTTTCAACTCTTCCAAGTATCTTTTTTTCATATTCTCTCTTTCTCTCTCTCTCTCTTTGTAATAAGTGGATTAAATTGAAAACTCATGCGGGATACTATGACGCATCCAACAAGACTAAGTTTAGATCATTTATGTGCACAAAAAGCTATCGACCTGACAGAAAGTTTTGGCAGCTACTGATCGTCACTCGCGTGCCTCGAATAATAATCGTGATTTTGGATTTGAATTTGGAAGCGAGTCGTGCTTATGCGTCCACCTGCACGTGAGCGGATGAGCACGAGAGTGAATTTTAGTAATTTTTTTTTATAGTCATATGTATATATATACATATTGAAACTACAAAGTTTGTAGAATTATATTTGATAAAAAGAAATTTATTTATACGATGGTAATTTTAATTTTTGAATAATGAAATTATTTACAAAAAATTTTACTCTCTAACTTAAACTTTTGACTAATTCAAGTTTAATAAATGAATTAGTAATTGTTCCGACTAATTCTTACAATTAGTAAAAAATGACTAATTCATTTGGTAAATCTACTATTTCAATTAGTAAATTTTAATAAATGAATTAGTAGTTTCTACTGTCAATAAGTTATTTTTGACTAAAAAATTAGTTAAATATTATTTTTCTCAGCTACAACAACATGATTGATTGCATTTTAATCGAGCGCAGAGAAAATATGATATGTCCATTATCGAATGGGGGTGGGGGGTAAAATTTTAAGGCCATCTGCACTCAATTCTTATTTTTTTTTCCTTTTTTTTTAGGAAGAAAATTTGCATACTAGTTTCTCTCATGCCCTCCCTGTCCCTGGTAGAATATCTCGAGTACATTGAACTCTCTCCCTTCTCAAATTTCTGCGGACGCCCATTCGCATTATTAATAGTCCAGACGGCATTATGAACTAGATGTGAAATAGAATGACTCACTAGTTATATCTGCAGGGAGATTCGAGTTTCAGTATTTAAAAATTGCTACTTTTAAATATTGTATATATATATATATAGCAGAGAAATTACAGTGAATGAACGTAAAGATGAATTGAAGAGGACAATGTCAATGACCTCAACGGTCAACAAACTTCTGTTCGAAAGATTATTATACCGTCGATCGGTTTCAATTCATGACTTGTTTAATTGCATATTTTTCAAAAAAAAAAAAAATGAAGAAGAAAAAACAAACAAAAAGTTATTGTTAATTACAAAACAAGATGTAGGGAATTAAAGTTTTTGTGCACATTATTGTAAATGAGGATCTTAATTAGTTTTACATTTGCAAACAACAATGTTGTTTGATCTTTGATATGACCATCAAGTTATATCAGGTAAAATTAAGGGGTAATTTGCAATCTTTGTAAACGCGTAATTAATATCTAAGATTGTCATTTTTTTTTTTTGAAACTGGTGGTATAATAAAATGATTGTGTCTTGCAAAAATGCTGCGTTTGCATTTAATCACTTCTCGGTTTGCATATAATTGTCACTAAATTGTTAATTTATTCACAGACAACATGTATACCAGAATTAATAATCGTTTTGCATGTAATTAATTCTATTTCATTGTAATTATTTAAAAATCAATTTTGAAATAATTTTTAATTCACAATTGTATAATTAATTATTACCATTGGCGAATTTTTATTTTGTTTAATTTTGATGCAATAATTGATATTTTATTATATTAAATATTATTTTAATAGACCATTTAATTTAAATAAGAATTGTAAATTAATAAATGTAATTTAATTAATTATACAATCGATTACGTTAATTACAATCAAATAAAAAAATTAATTATATAAAATACGAATAATTATAATATCAATAGATTAATTAGCGTAAGAGGAGAAAAGTTAACTGATTTTGACGGAAATCTTAATTAATGTTATATATATATGCACGAGGTTTAAATGCCATTGCGTAATGAGGATGAATAATAACTGTTTCAGACAAAAATATCTTTTTATATAGATAATACAATCTTGATGATAAAGTGTCATTCACACTCTCAAGTGTACATAATCCGAACTAACGGATGATAAGATAAGTATACAAAAGAAACATTGCGAATTACAAGTTGAGATCATTTAATTAGAAAATCTTACTCTTTTTTTTTTTGCTAATCAGCATATATGATCCAATGCCAATTACGACATTCTGCTTTTGTTTTGAATTTAAAACTGTTTTACTTTTCAAATCACCTTCAAGTTTATAAAAAGTGAACCATATTATCATTACTGCGTGACTGAATTTCAGTCCTTGAAAATATATCCAATGAAAGGAATTGCGACTCCTGATAAGAAAATAACTTTTATTAGTATTATATTCCTTAGATAATTAATTTTACAATTTCTTTCAATAAAAAAATAAAAAATTTATAAAAAGTTCCAAATCAACTAAATTTCTAAAAACAGAATGGTATATATAAAATACGAGACTATTCTAAAAAAAAAAGGGGGAATTAAAGAATTATTTTCATTTAACACTTTTCCCATAAATTCACCAAGAGAGTATTAAATTAATAGCCGCATATATAAGAGTCAGATGATTATAAAAACACAGATTGGGTTATAAAAAAAAAAAAAAAAGAAATTGAAGATCCAATATAATTGGTGGTTTCTTCCTTTTCCGAGAATTTTTGGAACTGAGGTGCTTGGGGGGGGGATGGTTTGGGTTGAAAAAAAATTGTCGAAAATAAATGCAAAGGGTATCCTCCCACAAAGGATATATTAAAGAACGATTTATAGTGCGCGCAACTGCCAAGAGGAGAATTTGGATCACAAACATCTTTGCCGCGCGGCATCGCGCACCTTCTTATTCTTTCCATCATCGTCTCTTTTTCTATATACGTCACTTGGTGGTGGATTGCTGATGCCGCTGTTGAGTCTTAACTCTCCTTCTTCGGCGCCTCTCTTTTTCCCTACTGCGCTCTTTTGCCTCGCCTTCACTTCTTTCCTTCCATTTCTGTTGTAGTTATACATATATATATATATATATAGCTTCTTTTTGCTCCCTTTTTCTGATGATACTTGTCTTCTTTTTTTCTCGCCCGGGAGGTTCGGAGGTTCGTTCACCTCAACTATGTCTAGGCCCATGATCGTCGGAGCCTGAGAGTTTTTGGTGAACGCGCGAACAAGTTGCGCTTTGAAATTTCAAATCTAGCCTGACCACTCTCTTAAAAAAAAAAAAAGAAGAAAAAAAAATACTGACCAGAATTTAATTTTAAATTCCTTAGGATAGATTCCTTCAGCATTTCACTTGCACTTCATCTAAAATACTATGGACCTAATCCTTTTTGGTGCGGAATAATATTGAAAAAATATATATATTTTTTTTAAGAGTTAGACGTCATCTCCTGAATTCCTGGAAATTTTGTTATATCCAAGGTCCATCGCATTAACTATTCATGGACAAATAAAAAGAATTCGTTATTGGTGAATTTTTATTTCGCACAAATATGAGAGAGAATTTAGTGGCGCCATATCAGAATTCCTTAAATCGGTGCATCCTTATTGTATTATTCTTGCATGTAAAAAAAAAAAAAAATTCCCACCAACATTCCAATCACGTTTCGTGACTCTTCGTATATATGATACTCTCTCTTTCTCTCTCTCTCTCTTTAATATATAAATTCAAGCCGAAGAATTTAAAAAAAAAAAAACCCAACGCAATATGTATTTCTCTATCGTAGAAAAATATTGTTATGTAAGCAAAAATATAGTGGCTTCGATATATATGTATTAATCATGAGTTTAAAATGATCACGAGTATATTTTGTGGTTTGACTAGTTTAAGTGACTGAGGTCAGTGCGACTATTCATTTCACTTTCCAGAAACTCGACGATATTGTGAACCAACACGATCGAAATATAACTTCCAGAGGAAGTTTTTCCTATTACACATCACATATACATATTCTGATGACTGACATTTCAAATGATTATATAGAATGTTACTGCTCCCTTAAATAGAAAGTGAATCTCCTATCACTTTCATTACCGTTTCATTTATTAAATTTTACTTCTTTAATTTGCGTAAAAGGGAACTTTTTTTTCTTAAATAAATTATGTATAATAGAAATAAAAAAATAATTACTTGTGAGAATTTGAACTTTCAGCTCTCTCAAGGATGAGATGAGCTTATTCTTGTTATAGATTCAACGATCTTTTGCAAAAGTTGCAAGAGGAATCTCTTCGTCGATAGTTGAGAATGAATAACGCAGAGTTGATTGTACCAAAAGGTCAAGTCATTTTCGCATAAAAGGTCGTTGTAACGAGTATTCCGTGACGTGCCATAAGCGTTTTATTGGCGCGCACTTTATGCGCGACAACCTGTCGCCCTAAGGGTCAATGGGTCAGGGACATTTTATTCATTGGTATAGAAAATGCCAAAGACTGACAACGACGTCTTTCGTGAGTAAAACAAAATATAAAAAAGTTTCAATTCGCGGCGGTTGGCAGTCAACATCATCACACGGGATGTTCCCAATGCATTGAAGGTCTAGCTCTCGGCAAAGAACGACGATAATGCCAACCAGTGGCATTTACACCACGGCGCTGAGAGACCACCTTTGCTTTAGCTAGACTCTACCACTCTCAAAGAGCTGTGTGCACGATCCTCTCCCTCTCTTTTCTCCCCATTCCACCTTTTCTATCACAGCATCATTTTGTCTCTCTTCTTCTTCTTCTTCTTCTTCTTCGTGGCTACTTCTTTAACCATACATATATACCTACCGACATTCTATTCCACCTTAAGTATAGATGTCTTCCGCCACATAGAACCACTCTCTTGGACCTTATTCTGTTACACAAAAAAAAAAAAAGAAATAGATAAAAACTCCTCGTAAAAAATTGTCTGTGGTACCGTCTTGATATCTTCAATTTTATGGCTCTACTGATATATACCGCGCCAGCCCCCTTGAGTGTTCTTTTTTTTTCTTTTTTTTAGGGGAAAATTCAAGTTTTATGGGAAATTAATTCAATAGGAAAAATCTCACCCCGATTCTTTTTAGAGAAATATAAACCTAATCTTTTGGATTTATTGTACTTTTATTTTTCAAGTTCATTAAAAACCACATTCTTCTGTTTGGAGATTAAAAAAAAAATCGTGAAACATTACACATTTTTGTGGTATATAAAAAAAAATGTTCAGTCTCACAACTAGTGGACGTGAATTAATCTCCTTTTTTAGTTTTGATAAAGTTTTTTTTTTAGAGATTTAAAATTTCTTTTTTTTTAATTTGGAAAAAAGTAACAATTAATTGACTTAATTAATTAATTATAACTTTTAAACAAATAATGTTATTAGTTAAGTACTATATGAGCCAAAAATGTTGAACGTTCAAATGAACGAAATTTTTTTTTGCAACTTCGTTAAGTACGAATTTTATTACAAAATATTATTTTAATTATCTAAAATGTAGTTTATTAATTTAATATTTGTTTTATTTATTGTGTTATTTTACATTTACATTATAATTTTTAATAATTTATAGATTGAAAAAAATATTTTGTTCATTTGAACGTTCAAAATTTTTGGCTCATTAAGTACTTTCTAAATTTGAATTAGTGAAAAGTGAACTACTAATTCACATTAGTAAGAATTTTTACTAATTTTTAGTAAAATATTACTATTTGATTTATTAGTTAAAAATTTTTTTTACTGAAGTTTTAGTAAAAAGTTACTAAAAATTAGTGAAAATTCTTACTAATTTAAATTAGTAGGTCACTTTCCACTAATTCAGATTTAGAGAGTAGATAGTATAATTTCAATCCTCCAAGTCAGGTTTCAATCGAAACCTCACTCATCTCTAAATCTTATTAATTAGTAACTTTTGACTAATTTAAATGCTCCGATTAATTCATTAAATGAATTAATAACTGTTTTGACTAATTTTTAGTCAAAAATGACTAATTGATATAGTAGAAAACTGCTAATTTAGTTAATAAATTTTACTAATTGAAATAGTAGTCTTACTAAAAGAATTAGTAGTTTTTTTTTACTATCAATGAGTCATTTCAGACTGAGAATTATAGCAAAACGGTTTCTATAATTCATTTACGAATTGGCATACACTAATAAAACAGTCTATTAAACTTAAGAGGAATCCTTTTACGATAAATGGAATACTCTCTAAATCTCAATTAGTAAAAATGTTTACTATTTTAAATTAGCGACTCACTTTTTGCTTAGGAATTAGTTATATTTTACTAACTGTTAGTAAAAGTTACTAATAATTAGTAATATTTTACTAACTGTTAGTAAAAGTTACTAATAATTAGTAAAATTTTACTAACTGAGAAGCAAAAAGTGAGTCACTAATTCAAATAAGTAAACTTTTTTCCAATTCAAATTTAGAGAGAAAAAAATAAAAATAATTCACTAATGCCAAATTACTAATTGTTTCTCATTATTTAACTCTAAATTTGAATATAGTAAGAATTCGTCCACAAATTTTTAGTAAAATATTACTATTTGATTTAGTAATATTTTTTTTACTAAAGTTTTAGTGAAAAATTTGCTAAAAATGAGTAGAAATTTTCATTAATTCAAATTAGTAAACATATTCTCACTAATTCAAATTTATAGGCAGTATATAGAAAATCGCTTCTTATATTAGAACATTATAGAATTCATTTTTACCTCTAAAACAGCAAAACAGAAGAAAAAAATGATTTTTTTTCAATATAGATTTAAAAAATTAGAATTTATAATTAAATTATCGTGAATCATATACTTTTTCTTCATTATTTACTAGTGGCTATACAATTTATAAAAGTATGATTGATTTAAAAATTAATTAAAGCCATTTGACCTTGATTACAAAAGGAGCGATATTACGCGATGATAAACGGCTGACTTAGATTTTTTTTTCCTTTTTATAATGGCAAACTTGCCAATATATATATATATATATATATATATATATAGACAACATTTCTCGCAACGAGGGAAGAGAAGTTCAAATTTATAGTATATATGCAAACTGGCATTATGATAAATGATCCATTCCGCGAGGTTGAGGATCGGAGAAAAATCGTGTCAGCGTTCAAGGACTGCAGGTCGATCATCCTTGTAAGAGGTTTAATCTGGTCTATGACATCGACTTTAATCATAAAAATCCTCCAATCATATATATATTTATCTATATATAGTCGTTTTAATTCAGGATACTTTTCTCATTTTATTATTATTAAAGTAGATGCATCTAGGTAGAGAATATTCCCTAATACCATATATATATATATATATAAACAATTTTAATTACACAACATGAGAAAAATATAATTTTATTCGTTAATAATATTTATTAATTAATTACCTCGCAAATTATCATTTATTTTTCATAAGATATTTCCCATTTAAATATTATTAAATTGAATTTATTTTCCATCCATATATTATATAAATTAAATTTCTTTTGTTTTTCAATCTAATTTTGAAATAGTTATTATATATAGGTTCTTATTTCATAAGTGGTTTTTACCCGCGCGGAAAAAAGACAGTTTCTTTTTTATTTTACTTTTGTTCTTTACTTTTTATTAACTTTAATCAATTTTTTTTCGACTTTATTATTTTTAACAGTTTGAAATGAGAGAAAAATTTGAGGGGGATGAAAAAAATGATTTTTTTTTTTTTTTTTTTTTTTTTTTTTTTTTTTTTTTTTTTTTTTTTTTTTTTTTTTTTGAAAAAGAGTCCCCTCTCTATCAAGGACGTTTGACAAGTTAATCGAACAGTGTTCGCGGGACAAAGGCACCCCGTTATTCGTATATATTGCCGTTGGTTGCAGGATGAAGTAGGTGGTGATGGTGGTTGTGAGTGGATCACCTTGACGAGAAAATCACGTGGCCGCGGGAAATGACTCGTTATATAAACTAATGATTATCCAGTACTGTACCATTGCTCGATGTGGGGCTCTGTAAACACCCAATAAGATTGACACAACTCTGAAACCCTCAGTTATGGTCTTGTCGACGTTCAATGATGATGATGATGATGATGATGATGATGATGATAGCTGAGAGGTGATAGTATAATGTACTCGTAATAATTATTGCATATCTTCTATTTATTCACCATCATTGAGTACGAGGAAGACTTGTCTGATGGTGTATATATATGATAATGACAATGACATGATACTTACATCCATTCAAAAAATCTGCGCGGGGAAATGAGAGATAAAAAAATTAATATTAAAAATTCATTAATTTGTTCTTTTATTAATTCATAATAATCATTTTATATTAATTACATTGGTACTATATATTACTTTGCAAATGATTATATGATTACGTTGAAACATATAATAATTAAACTAAAACATAATGATTAACTAGAAACATATAGTATTTTAATTGTATCATAATGCTTGTAACATAATGATTTAAATTAGAATATAGTTGTATAATGATTAGATATTCACTCTCTAAATCTGAATTAGTCACTTTTGACTATAATTCAACTGCGCCGATTCGTTCATTAAACAAATTTATAACCATTTTGGTTTTACTAATTCTAAGTAAAAAATAACTAATTAATTGTAGAAAACTACTAATTCACTTATAAAAATTTACTAATTACAATAATACCCATACGAAGTGAATTAGTAGTTTCTTTCTAACAATTAGTTATTTTTTACCGAGGGGTTTACTCAGGATTAGTCAAAATGGTTATAAATTCATTCAATGAACGAAACGATGCAATTGAATTAGTCAAAAGTGACTAATTAGTATTTAGAGTGTAATATTTCATATTAATTTACAAATTTCATTACATAATTTTCTCATAATTATTTTTTGCGTTTAGTATATAAAAATATCCTTGTATGAGAAGAACATTGTGTGTGTATATACATATATTGGTCTCTAAATTAATTAAAGTTTCGGCCACAAATCACTTTTGTTTCGCACATGGAACCTGGCGCGCTTCCTGACTAAAAAACCAGTTTGCTCACTATCAAATATTTACTCAGCATCCGCATGATGCAGAATCTTAATTACTTCTTCTTATCGGTTATTATTTGCAAAAAGAAAAAAAAATTAGGCATGAGAGAAAGAAAGAGAGAGAGAGAGAGAGGGAGAGTTGTAAAGCCTGATAGATTATGATTGCTGAGATGATGATAATAATTATAATGATGATTAAGATAATGATTAACCAAAGAATGATGATCATATCTACCAACTTAGTCTAGGTTAGAAATGCTTCATCTTATAGTCTGAAACAAAGTCCTTCGAAAGTTTCCAGGATCATTCAAAAATTATTTGAGAAAAATTTTTGTTTACCTAAAATTATATAAAAGACTTAATTGTTTTCGTGAATTGAAAATTTTGTTTTCTTTTTTTTTTTTGTACACAAAAGTTGAAGGTTTATGCAAAAATTGCCCACGTGGATCGCATTACTATCTTGCCGTTATTCTTCACCAATTGTAATAAAGTTCGTTTCGAAGGACTCGCTCTTAATTGAACTAATTATTTATTCTGTGCTACTCAGCGAAGGACAATGTTTGCTTTAAAAAATCTTAATGATCGTTTGTCATTATACTCTTAAGATTTCATAGCTTACATATACACTAATAACAAAAAGAAGGAAAAAAACAGAAGTAAAAATACATTGCATGTATTAATAATAATAAAAAATATTCCAAAAACAACATTTAAATATTTGTTTAAATTTCAAAAAAAAAAATTGTAAATCTCATTTCAATTGTCTTTGTTTTATCTTTTCTATTTAATAGATATAATATATGTTTATATATATATATATATGAAAAGTGCAACAGGTTGTCGAGTGAATGTCTCTCGTAAGTTTATGTTTTGTAAACAGCAATCTCATGTAAAATACATTATACTTCCTCGTTTTGATTCATCAACGTGGTAATAACAAACTCTAATTACACGTCTCAATAGTTTTACATGAAACAATTTTAAAAAGACAGTTCATCAAGAATTCAAATCAGAGTACAAATTTAATGATATTTATTAATATATAAATAATAATATTTATAATGTTACTAAAATTGGAATCCAGTTATCAGCACCTACACGGAAAAAATTAATTCAGTATATTTTACAAAACTGTGACGGAGTAGCGGATACAGCTCTTTACGAAACTGAGTTTTGTAAAATGTGATGGATATTTTCGGATAAACTACAGAACTTTCGTTGTTTATGCTGAATATTTCTGGAGTTTATCCTGAATATTTCGTGACATTTTACAACACTCAGTTTCGTAAAGAGCTGTATCCGCTACTCCGTGATAGTTCTGTAAAATCTACTGAATTCATTTTTTCCGTGTATTAGTTAATTATAAAAAAAATAACATTAAAATATATAAGAACTGCATCTATTAAGCAGGTTAAAATTTGACAAATTAATTTATAACAATAATAATAATAGTAATAATAATAACAATAAAAATAAATATATAAAAGGGGTGGGGGGGGGAGAAAAAAGAAATTCGTCTTCTATATTTTTTGTTGGTACAATTTCAAAGGATATCCTCCTTATTCTTTCATTACAAATTGAATCGAGCAGGTAGCTAAATATTTATTTGGTATTTACAGACAGGATATGTATATACAGAAAAAGAAAGAGTGAGATAGATAGAGACCCGGAAAGTGGGTCAACGGCGACCCTGTCGAGAACCAAGTTCAGGGGCACGCTGCAACCTCGAGAGATGGTGGAATGGTTATAGGTCTTAGAGAGATGGGGAGAGTATACATGTATGTATATGTATATATATATATATATATATATATACGTCAAAGGAACCACTGAACGAATGAACATTCTAACGGTCCGTCTAGTTTTATTTTTCACCAACACACCAACGTGCAACCATTCGTTCCGGTCCTCTCCCTCTTGTAGTAAGAAACCTCTTTCCCTCCTTATATATTGCGGTCTGCCTCTTTCTTTCTTTCTTGCACCTTACTTACACTCACATTATTCTCTTTCGTGTATACATACATATATTACTCCATGCATCACTTTCTTCCATCTCTCTTCTTTTTTTTTCACCTTGAGAATCCCGCTTCTTAGGCTATACATTTATAGGATGCGTGCTACTTGTCCGACGAACTTGGCCTAGATTTCTGAATGCTGATGATGTTGATGATGATCATGATGAAGAAAAGTGGAAGTGACCCCTCTCGAAACTCGACTTTCTTACATCTTTCCCTTTTTTTGGACTCGTTCTCATTACTTTCATATATTGTTTCCGAGATGCAATTATTTATCATTCATTTTGTTTTGCTGTAAATCATTTAGGTTTGGATTTGATTTTGCAGGCACAGTAGGATCTGTTTTTACTATGTTATTTCTTTAGGTTTTATTCCTTTTTTACCTATAGATTCTACTAATATTGATTTTGCAAGTACAGTGGAATCTTTTGGTTCTATAGGTTTTATTGCTTCTTTATTGGTTCTACTGATTTTGATTTTGCATCAGGTACAGAGTAAAATCCGTTGGTACTTTAGGTTTCATAGCTTCTTTATTGGTTCTACTGATTTTGATTTTGAATTAGGTATACAGAGTAAAATCCTTTGGTTCTTTAGATTTTATTAGTTCTACTGATTTTGTTTTTGAATCAGATACAGAGTAAAATCCGTTGGTTTCATTGCTTCTTTGTTGGTTCTACTAATTTTGATTTTGCATGTATAGTGTAGAATTTTGATCATATATATAAGTTCCAAATATACTGTAGAATCTGTTGTACTTGTAGATCTGGTAACTTCTGTAGATCCCACTGATTTTGATTTCGAAAGTACTTTAGCTGTATATATAGGTTACTTTAGTTTTGCAGTTCACAGGACCTAATGATGCAATGAATCCTGAAAATCCTCCAATTCTTAAATATTCTGCAGAATGTCTTGATCCTGTATGTTTTGTCGCATCTTCGGATTTTGATTTTACCGGGACTGTTATTGATTACTTTATTTTGGTAGATCGCCGGTCCTAAATGTTTCAAAAAAAAAACTTGTGAAACTCCTGTAAGGAATAACTTATATATTATAAATAGAATTTGCAGCAGTTGAAGGAAACATTTTTTGAGAGTGGTTCCTGGACCCGTGAAGGACGCGTACTATATGGCGAGAAGACGGAAGTAATAAAGATGACATTTATTAATTGTCGAAGGTCATTCTGGTTCCCTTTCCACCCTACTTTTTCAACAATGGAAATAACAACAATGATAAATTATTTGACCTCGACGAAACTGTGGCGAAGGCCGCGGCATAACGTACGCGATAAGAGACGCGAAACACTCTATATATATATATATAATCGCGAAACGATAAATGTGCCTATAACTCGAGAGGATATAGACGGGTGGACAGGTAGATGGAGGTAGAGATAAGGTAGGTTGATAGATAGGTAGGCAGCTGGGTTTGTAGGTAGCTGAATAGGTTGTTTGCAGACCAACAACTTCGGAAATCGGAACAACCTCGTCCTTTCACCTTCTAATATTCTTCTATTATACTTTGATTTAAAACCTCTTTTATCAGATTCCATTATTACGATTACATAGTTTACGTTATAATAATAATTAATATAAAATATCAATCAGATAAATTATTTAAAAATGAATTCCTCGTTTTTTAAATTAAGCTTCATGGTCCAAATACGATTAGAGTTGTAGTGTTTCCGTCTGACAGGACATGTGTTTATGAATGATAGATTCAGATGTAAGATTTGTGATACAAGCACTAAACGTGTGGGTGTATATCGAATTCAAACTGTGAAGAGACATTATTGGGGCGTTCGTGGTCGGACATATATGTTGTATTGGTAATGGTGAAATATGTCCCTCAGGACACGCGAGAGAGGCGATCAGGGCGTGGTTTCCTAGTGCAGTTTTTTACCTGACTAGAATGCATAGCCAGTCGGCCTTCGTTTCGATCAATTCATTTCAGATCAAAATCATATCATATATCGATTTCTCATTTTTTTTTTCAACTATCCAAATTTTATTGCATTATTTCTTAGCACATAGTTGGAACAAAATTGTTTCATTATTTTCATCCTCTTTTTTCTTCAACAAACTATAGGAAGTATCCTTTGAGTTTGGTTTAAAATTTTTTGTGAATTATGCAATAACAAAAATTTTCCGTATACAATTTATGTAAACTATAAACAAGGATGAGTTGAATTCACGACAAACCTTGAACTGTGCAAAAAAAAAAAAAAAAAAAATTGGTCTGTGCGTTTAGAATTTCGTATAGACATGATATGTTTAAAAGGACAGGTTTCTAGATCATTCGGTCCAATGACGTGATATAACACACGTATATAAATATACTCTTAAAATATGTATACACTCTTAAGATACAAAATCATTGGAGGTATATTACAGATGACAAATTTTTTTTTTAAGTTTTGAAACCTGTTTTTTCCAAACTCATGAAACGTAATTCAATATCAATGAGGAGTTTTGTCAAATAAAAAAAAAAAAGTAATCGAATAGCGCAGAGAATGATTTTTATTTTTCTGCGTGTGCATTTTATATAAAAGCGCCTTCTTCCGGGTTCGCGTATATCGGTGGAATTTTAAATTGAAACTTAAATCAACTTTTTCTGCGCGAGGCTGAAAATAATCTGATCCATTCAGTGTTGGTTTCCTGTATTTTATATCTCACGCTATAAAAATGCAAACATTCATTAATAATTCACATTTTATTAAATATATTCTGTTCGTTTTCTTCTTCTTCTTCTTTTTCTTCTTCTTCTTCTTCAATGAAGACTATTTCGCACCTGAAAATTAATTTTATCACACTAATTATTTGAATTTCATTATTCATTATTGAAAATACAATAAATATTTCTCTTTTTTTTACAGAAACACGACCAGCAACAATTTCACTGCCAAGTGGAGAGAGCACCACCCATCGACTCCGAAAGAGTCGAATGAGAAGAATGAAGTCAAAAAGAAGAACTTGATTTTTAGAAGATGATCAGAGAGAATGAGACTTTGGCTAGGCGACAATCACGAGAGTTTCAAAACTGCCATTTAAAGCGTCAGCTGCCTAGTTGTGGTTACTCTTCTTCTCTTTCATATATGATATATCACCAACGTCGTGTGTTATTTTCTTTTTTGGAGATAAAAAAAAAAAATGAAGAGCTTTAAAGACTGGGAGAAATCGCTTTTTTGGGCGTTTTCCAACAAAATACCAAGCTGATTTTTTATTGCTTCTTGTTCTGCAACATGATGCTGCCAGATGAATGTCACGCGCACATCTTCTTCGCAAACCAGCCCTCTTCTTCCAAATAATTATGACGTGGATGCAACTTTTACTCATTAATTCTTACTCTTTAACAATATAGAAAACGACTATCGACAAAAGCACTCTATTATTTTACAATGTTCAAAGTATTTACTTAATCACTCTATGGGGAAGCTTTACAAACCTATTTTTGAACAAAAGTATAATAGTATATAATAATAGAAATTCCATTATTAAATTTCGATTTCATCTTTAGAATTAATACTTTTTTTGTTTCTTTATTTATTCTTTTTTTCTCGTTTCTTTTTGGTATAGCAATGAAATATGTTTTGTTTTAGAATAGGTTTGTCGAGACCCACAGTAGCTGATTTATACTGCAATAGTTGTTACTATGAGTTTTCTTCGTGCACTATAATATTCTACCTGTTATCATTGTTAATGCCTGCTACTCTCGAGCGCCGTCAATATTGTTACTTATTATATCTCATTTCTTCTCGAATGCCGAAGTAAACGATGGGCTTTACGGTGACTCCTACTCAATTATATCATGATATTACCTGTAACTTAGAGTTAGAGTCACAATGAATGCTTTTTGAAATAATTATTTCCCCCCCCCACACTCTGTTTTTTTTGTTCTCGTGTATAATTTTGTCGTTGTTTACTTACAATTTTGGCTTTTACTGAATATTAAACTTTATCATAATTAAGTCAAATTTATTTTTGAAAAAATAATATACACATTTTTTATAAAAGTAAATTAAATTCGATAAATTCAAAAACTGTATTATCAATTTATAATTGGTATAGAATACTATAAAGCTGATAAATAAAACTAATAAAAGAGAACTAATAATAAAACAAAATCTTGCATGATTTTTTCAACAGATAGGAACATCAAATTTTTTCCTTGATTGAATTAAACTAAATTAGAGATATAATTACAAAGAAACAAACATAAATAATAAATAAATAATAACTGTAATAAAGAAAAAATTGTAATAAAAAAAAGTGCTTTCACCGAAATGTTGTATTAAAAAAAAAAAAAAAATTGAACCTGAAGCAATTATTTTTTCGAGCCAATGCCAATTATTGTATACTGTGAATTTTGTGTATATGTTATATGTGTACGAGTTACCAGCAACGAATGTTTGTTTATCTCTTTTCTTTTTTTTTCCTCTCGAGAGTAGAAAGTAATCAACTTTCGCTCCTTCTATTTATACTTAAAATGACAATTATTGTTTATAATAATTGTTACAATAGGCACTTTTAAAAAACTTGTATTAAAAGTTCTAAAATCGAGAATGATTCCCGCTCACACACACACACACACACACACATGATACTATATATATATGAGAAAGAAAAATATTAAATATATATATATATATTTTTGTACCTACTAATTTTGGGGAATCAAAATTGATTTCAGACTTTTAAATTCTGCCTATAGATCAAATTGTACCTTTTTTCTTTTTTCATTTGGTTAATTCAGTCGCGAGCCTTATAACACTCATACACACACGATGATCGATCTATCAGGGAAAAAATTAATTATTTGAGGTCATACTCGAAAGACTGCGTTCTTAAAAATAAATAAATAAAAAAAGAAAAGAAAGAAAAAAAAAAATTTTTAATGGCGTGTCTTCTAAAAACGTCACACCGTTAAAGGCCGGCGGTATAGTCAACTTCTTATTTCTTAGATGTAATTTAAATTATTATATTTTTGCGATTTGTAGGTTTATTTTACATAGGTATTCGTTTTTGTATAATAAATAACGATATCTTGAAAATTTCTGTTTTTTTCACCCTTACATTCCTATGCAATTCAAAAAAATCTCAAAATTTCTTTTCATTCATATTGAAACATTTTCGAAATTTAAAAATTTTTTATAATTGCTAGATAAAACAAATTTTGATAAGCAAAAAAATTTTTTAGCAAGAACTGCGAGAAAGAATTAATCAATATTGTATTTCTTTAAACTAAAAATTTATTTAAATATTTTTTATATTATAAATATTTTTCATATTTTTAAAATTAATAAATTAAAGTAAGAAATAATTATGCATTATTCATAAATATTTATTATTTTCAGTAATTAATTATTTGCATTCATAGTTAATGTTTTACTGGTACTCCATTATGAAATTTTGCAGTTCTGATTTATACTGATTTTATTTATATCGCATGTATTAAAAAAAATCAAAAATCCTGCAAAGAAATGATGTTACGTATAAATAGCAACATTATAATTTTTTAATTTTTACGTTTAATTTTATGAATTAGGAATAACAAAATATATATACTATTCAGTTATTAACCCTTTCAGACATATATTTTTTTATTTAACAAAGTTTACGGATCACTATACCCTTAAAGGTTTTTGGATCGCTGATCACGAATCTAAAATCCGTTTTCGAAAATTCAAAATGGCGGATCCAATATGGCGGAAAACTTTACAAAAAAAAATTGAGTGGATTTGTTTAAAACTCATTAATTGTGAGTTATCAGGGTCGCTGATTACGAATCTGATGTTAGTTTTCCAAATTTAAAAATTCTCTAAAACTTGTTACTCAGGGTTTTCTGATTCGTAGCCAACAACTCTAAAGACAATTTTCAAAAATTAAAAATGTATGTCAGACAAATATATCAAAAATTATTTTGTAATATTTTGCATTTCGCAATGACAAACACTTACAAACAAAAATGATAATCAGATCACACATTTTCTATTGTTTTCATTCCTGATACCGCGAAAACCCTTGAGTAACGAGTTTTAAACGAGTCTGATAAGTTTTTCAAAATTTCTCCGACATATTGGATCCGCCATTTTGAATTTAAAAAACAGATTTCAGATTCGTAATCAGCGACCCCGAAAACCCTTGCGTGACGTGTTTCAAACGAATCCAATCGATTTTTAATCCCCTAGACAACAAACCATTGCTGGAGTGGGATTACGAATAGCAACAGCGCTACGAAGATTATTTGCTGCGTAGCGATTTGAAGCTACATTCACTTAAAAAAAATTTTTAGTTACTAGGTGACTCAAAAAAATTGTATCAGTTTCACACATTTAGTTTAGTACAATTGTTTCGCTGGTAAAATTCAAAAATAGAAATTATATTATGAGTATACTTTTTTAAGCGGAAAGTATATGCTACGTATAGATAAAATCTTTTAGGAAATTGACATGAATTCTATCTCAAAGGTCTTATTCAGTGGGATTATGTTTATATTCTCTTTGGAATTACGATCTTGCAGTTTAAGTTTTGAAGAAACTGTCAACGTAATTTTATTTTGGACATCATTTAGAACAAATTTATTTAAAAATATGTAAGTTTTTAACCCTAAATAGCGAAAAGCGCTACATAGTGAATAGCACTATTGGTAATCCCACTACTGGATCATACACAAAAGCACATGTGGAGGTCGATTACATAACTTTTTCCGCATTCCAAATTTCGGATCCTGCATTCCGGATTCCAGATGCCACATTTCGAATTCAACATTCTGCATTCCATATTCCGGATTCCACATTCTAGAACCCACTTTAAGTATTCTGCTTTGGGATCCAGAATACGGATTGTGGAATTCAGAAAGTGGGGTTTATAATGTGGGCTTGGAATATGGGGTTTGAAATGTTGAACTTAAAATGTAGGGGGTTTTAGAATGTTAAACTTAAAATGTGGGGTTTAAAATGTACACGGAGAGAAATAATTGGTTAGGCTATGCTAAGTATTGGATAGGGTAGCAATTTTTGTTGGGCTTTATAGCGCGATCAAATTAGTTTGCTGCTGCAACTATTTCTCTTGCATACTCTCAAGTTGGATACTGTAACAAATTTCGATAGCTAGTATATACATTCCATTGAATGCCTTATCCATCTCTCTTGCGCACAGTTAACTTTAATTTTGTTAGTACAACTATTTTGATTGGTGGGATATCTATCCCTTTTTTAATAATATTTAGAAAAAAATATCTTTCATACACGATACGATAATAAATGTTTTTTTACTATAAAAACAAACATTTACTTGACAGGATATGAAATTTTTTTATTTGATTCCATTTATATAGTCACTTATATGGTAAATAATAATTCATTTATAGACATCAGTGAAATTATAATAAATGAAAATTTATTTTCATTTCTCTTTTATACAGTATTCAAACGCATAGTGAGGACCAGACTTTTTTATCGCACTTCCATGATGACACATGTTATGGTGCTTCGGTTTTAGTGTGTCTTGAAATAAACGGATATACATTTTGTGATGTTCCGATACTAAATTATCTAATAATTCCGCGCAATCCTGATGAACAGCTGAAGCTATTTCAATGTCGACTATCTTACAAAGTGTAAGGAAGAAAGTCCATACTTCGTCATGAGAAACAATGTCGCCAACAAGAAACACGATTAATACTTTTCACGAGACGCGACGATATGAACCGTCAATACAAGCGCGGCATCCATATCCAATTAACACAATGCGCTTGCGCGTCACATGACTTACCGGTATGCTTTTCAATTGGTTGCCTCAAGCAACTTGGTTGATGACGGTGACCTACTACAAGCATGCAATATCCAATTCAAATATAAATTTTAAAATGATAATGTGACCAACGGTGATGGTTGATATATCATTTTAGATAGATGTTACAACAAATTCTCTGTTATCCAATAAAAAATGGATGCATTAGCCAACCATTGTGGCTCATCTTGGCATGGTGGTTTTCGAATGTTGATCTTGGACCTGGTGGATTTCCCAATGTTGAGCTTAGGATGGGGTGAATTCACCTAATTGAGGTTCGAGTGGGCTGATTTCCGCATGTTAAACTTGGGGTGGGGAAATTTTCCGATTGTTGCGCTTGAAGGTGGGGGAACTTCCCATTTTTAAGATTGGGGACGGGGGGAAGTTTTCCCTTTTTGAAGTGGGTGAGGAGAAAGTTTTTCATTTTGACGATGGGTGAAGGGAAAATTTCCTCGTTTTGAGATGGGTGAGGGAGAAGTTTCTCCTTTTTAAGGTGGGTGAGGGGGTTTCCCCTTTTTGAGGTGAATGAGCCGGAAGTTTCTCTTTTTGAGGTGGGTGAGGGGGAATTTCCTTTTTTGAGGTTGGGTGGTGGGGGGATTTCCTCTTTTGTGGTTGGGGATGGGGGGAATTTCCCTTTTTCGGGGGGGTGAATTTTACTTTTTTGAGATGAGAGAGAGAGAGGAGTTTCCGTTTAAGAGGTTAGGGGTGAGGAAATTTCCCAATGTCGAACTTGGAGTGTTGGGGTTATGGAATGTGTGGTGTTTGGAATGTGGGGTCCGGGAAAAAGTTATGTAATAGACCCCTCAATTTTTAGTATTCCTACTAGGACATATAATTTTATGTTATAAAAGTTAAATTCTAATTCTAATAATTTTTACAATATTCTCAAATTAAAGGAGGAATTCATTCGATAAATTGCAGGCTAGAACGGGGACGGGAACGTCAATCCGATCAAATTATTAAAATTAAAGAAGAGAAATAAAATTTTCTAAATAAAGATTTTTTATATAAAATTATAGAAAATAAATTATAAAGGATGGGAATTTAAAAAATTCCACCATTCAAAAAATAACGAAAAGACATTTAAAAAAAGCTGGAACATGTAAAAAATGTTAATTTAATCAAGGACGCCTTAAGGGGATATGTTGTTAATTAATTTTGTGGATAACGATAAGAAGGTGATAAATGTCATTTTGAAAAGTGGTAACGACCAATGTGGTCACTAAGAAAAAAAGAGAAAAATATATAGTGAGAGATGGGAAAAGAACATTGGGATGTAAGTATTCCGACTCAGAGAAAGAAGTGAGTTAATCTTTAATATAAAATGAAGAAAGGATCAACAAGGATCGTTGTGGGGATCAACGATTGGCGCGTGCCACTGGCGCTTCTCTTTTGTTTTTGCACAGACCTTCGAGCCGACTCGGCACTGGGTTACTGGGTTCCCACCTTCCCCATCATTCTCTCTCCCACCCTTCTTTCTCTTTACCTCGTCCTCTCCAAACCCCCCCCCCTCCCCTCTACCAGGGATCGGTTACTCACAACTCTCTCCCCCGACTGCATCACGCTCCTATGGATTCTTTGCTTTAGGATACGCCGGATGCAGGATACAACTTAACAAGATTGCGTAGGTGAAGATGAAGAAGAAGAAGAAAAAGAGAGACGTATCGAGAATCAGTTCAACCTCAAGAGTAGGGAGGAGGAGAAAAAAGAGAAGAAAGAACAGTATGATCTTCGTTTTTCATAATCTTCATCATCATTATCTTCCCTCGTCCTTCACTCATATTGAAGAAGATTAAAAATTTTATTTATTTTTTTTTCTTTTGCATTTGCTTTCCTACCTCACGTCACTCTCTTCCGGTTTATGACTACGACGACAATTCAAGGTGTACAAAACACCCAAGGAATTTTCCCTATGATATTGAGACATCATTCGACGCGTAATTACAATTATTAAATTCTTGTCGCTTCCTTTATCCTTTCCTTACCTCATTGTCAACACATGACGAATATAGTTGGTGAAAAAAAATTGCGGATGTCACAAGTCGTATCCTGAAAGCATCATTTCATAGTCTATGAAACAACTTCTTTATTAGAACGGGGGTCGAATATTAATCTTCCAAAAATAACTAGATATTTTGGCCTAAACTTCAGTCAGTGAAAGTTATTTTTTTTTTTTTATGTTTGAAACATTTTTTTCATTCATTAAATTTCATTTAACTATTTCTTTCTTTTAATAAATTTTTATATTATTGATTTCTTGTTTATTTGGCTTATTCATATTACTAATTATCAACTGTATACTCATCGTTTTATAATATTTTTTTTTCTTATTTATTGAACATTTTAATAATTTTTCTCGAGAAAGGTCAGTTCCTGCATATATTGTAATATTGTATATTTATATAAAAAAGTTAGAATAAAGATTACATATTATATGATTTCCTAGAAGTGATCATAAATAATTTGTTGAAAGTAATTGCAATTTATGTACCACTTTCCATTTATATACTATATATATATATTGAGCAGACAATTTATAATCCATATTGCATCACTTCTGTAATTCGTGGGACAAGTTTTATGGAAATTTTTTTACATTTCTTCCTTTTATTAATTTTAATCCTCATAGTATACGTTCTAGATGTTGAAATATTTGTTGTTAGTATATCTTAATTATATCTCAATTTACGATTAAACATTTTTTTTCTCACACACAATGTAATATTTTATATATATATATATATATATATATATATATATATATAGTGATAAGGCTTTTTTTCTGCGGTCTATGCAAAAAATATTTTTTCCTTGAGCAGGTACAATTTTTTTTTTCAAGACGCGATCTATACGAAAAAAACAAATTTATAATGACGTGTGCACGCTCAAAACCGGAAATTTGTTTTCATCATAAATAAAGATCATAAAGTAGAAAAAAAATGTTTAAAAAAGAGAAAATCAATGAAATAATAAAAAATATATAATTTTTTAAAAATCATTTTTTCTTTCTCTTATTTTCTAGAATGTGTGAAATATATAGTATTAATCTATTATAGTATAAAATGTCCAAACTGTTGAAAACGGGTTGTTAATTAAATTTAAGATGTAATTAAATAAAAGTAAAAAAAAAATTGTATGGAAACTTTTTTCATGTTTTTGGAAGAAGTAATTTTTAATTTATTATAGCCTATAATTAAATATAATTTCGAGACCATGAACTTTTGGTTTCTTTTTATTCTTTTTGGTTTGCTATTAAATTTGGTTTTTTCTTTCAAAACGAAAAAAAGATTTCATTCTTACTTCCTTATCTTCTCTCTTTCTCTCTTGGGGTTCATCTTTTTTTTTTATTTTTTTTTTTTGGTGCCTCCCACTTTTCCATCACTGCACTTTTCGGCGAGTTTTTGTTATTGCCGTTTTTTTGAACGCCCACACACAATATACTTTACAAGAGGCTATTTTTAGCGGTTTCAGGTACATTATCCAAACTAGAGATTTTTGCGATAACGTTAGAAGTCTGTGAGGTGAAAAGATATATTATATATTTTTGTTGAATTCATTTTATGACCTTGACTACTACCAGAGGGCTGAAGAAACGAACAAGAGAATAAATGCATTTGAAAATAAAATGAAAAGCGTCAAAATGACAATCATGAGAAAGGTCAAATTTTCGACCTTGAGGAAAATTTACATTTTTAAAAAAAGAATCTAGAAGTGATTTTTTTTTGTATTTCTGTATCTTAATTTATAATTATAATAAAAAAGAGAAAATTTTATGGAAAACCTCTATATTGGAATAGGTAATTAATCATTTTTAGTATTATATATAGGTAAATCAAAGTGACTTATTTACTTTGGGTGTTTCTTGGCTTATGCAAAAGTGTGGTTTCAATTGAGGATTTTTTTTTTTTTTTTTTTTAAGTGGAAGGGACAGGTAATTCACAATAGTGTGTGAAGAAAGAAGAAAGGACGGGGAAGTAGCAATTATCTGAAGCAGACAAATGGCGAACGAACCGTGACGATGGTCGAACCTGTCCGCAATGTAATGACTTTATGGCAGGTACACACTTTAGCATATACCTTTCTGCCCCATTGTATTTCGAGTCAGGGACCTTCTTTTTCTTCAATAGCATCTCATTATCATTATCGAGACGAGCAGCACTATATGTGAATGCTTGTTTCTATTGTGCCCTCGAAACACTATATAGATATACGTATACATATATAAAACACGATTTTAGCATTTCTAAGGTCAAAGTCAAGATCTATATTCGTTGTCAGTATGTTCTTCAGAATGTTTAAAAATTAAAAACTTCTGCCAAGTTGAAATAGATGAACTTTTTGTGATTATTTTATGAACACTTTGCTTCCTCATGAAAATTTAATAACTCAACATCAAAAGTCACGCTTTTAAATATTTTTTAATTTTGAAACATCAATATAACTTCAACATTTTTTATTTTAAAAATGTCAATAAATCTCGGATTTGTTTGAAACAACCAAATTTCGGTTGACTCAGTAAAATAAATGCATTGCTATATATATATATATATATATATATATATATATATATATATATATATATATATATACAGTTAACCAAACTTTTGTTTGAATCAACCAAAATTAAGTGAATTTGATCAATTTAAAAAAAACTCCGCCATATTTGATCCGACATTTTTAATTTCGAAAATCTAATATCGGATTCGTAATCAGCGATCCCAAAAACTTTTGTGTAACAAATTTCAAGTGTTAATTCAATCAATTTTAAAAAAAATCTCCGCCATATTGGATCCGCCATTTTGAATTAAGAAAATATGTATCGACTTCGTATAATAGAAGTACTTTTTTCTATTGTAATTGACAAATAAATAAAAATCTTTTTTATTTTTTAAATAAACACTCTTTCTAAACACGGTCACATATAATAAAGAGGTCTAATTAGTAAAATATTTGCATAAAGAATGTGGCTTTTATTTGAGAAAATTGCTCGCAAAAGAAGAAAATTAAGCGACAGATGTTGGTTTTACTTCTCATTATAATGTCGTGATAGAACAAGATGATTACATATATATATATATATATATATATATATATATATATATATATATATATATATATATATATAAATTCTTGAGAGCTAGTCGGTCTTTTCTTTATTTTAGAATTCGAGGCTTTGAAAATCGTTCTATATACCGAAATGCGGAAGCTGTGAAAGAGAGTATATTATTAAAAATGAATATACACATCACAGTTATATATATACATATAGGGGGTTGGTGCATATTCTGAATCTGAAAACCTGAGAAAGAGAGAAGGTTTAAAAAAAACAAGGGTTGCTTTTGATGCCCTATAACGGGAGTATCGTTATTAACGCCCCTTGATCTATTATAGAAAGAATTAAAAAATCTACAGAAAAAAGAGGAAGACCCTCAATCCTTCTAGAAAAAAAATTTTGCTTTCTATGTTTAGGATCTATTTTTTATTTCTTAACTTCAATTAAATTTTTTTATTTTTTTTTTTTATTTTTTTTTTTTTATTTTTGTGCAGGTTTGAATACTATTATTTGAAATTTTGAGATGGGATTGAGATTAAACTTTTTGAATAGAAAAATAAATATTCCTTAATAAAATACATTTGTTCAAATTTATACAGAGAGCATCGAAATATACTTACAGTTTAAAATTACTTTTTATTTAACCGTGTATAAAATGTTTATCCTGCACAATTTTAATTTTGACGATAACCAAATTTTTATTTAATTTCTGTATTTTATTTATTACTTGTTTTATTTGTTATTGTATTTCACTAAATGTAATTTTTTCTAAATGAAGATTTTATTAAATGAAAGTTTCTACCGTATATGAAATTCCTGTTAAATGTAAAATTTGCTAAATAAACACAACATGTAATTTCTGCCAAATATGTAATTTTTGCTAAATTAAAATTTTACCAAATGTAATTTCTACGAATAAGTGCAATTTTTGTGAAATGTATTTTTTGCTTAATGTAAAATCCGCGAAATGTAATTTTTTATCTAAATAAAAATTGTTCCAAATGTAATTTTTTCAAAATGTATTTTTTTGGCTAAATGAAAATTCCATCAAATGTAATTTCTGTTTAATGTAATATAAGTTTTGCTAAATAAAAATTCTATCATATTAAAATGGTAAATAAAAATTATGTTAAATGCAAATTCTACAAAGTTAAAATTTTTCTAAAATTTAACAAAAAGTAAAATTCTGTTAAATAAAAATTTTCTTGAATAGAAAATCTAGAAAAAAATTTAGTCAAATGAGAATTCGGGTATAAATAAAAAAATTAAATAAACCTTATAATATTCAGTTAAACGGAAATTTTATAAAATTGTAAATTCCCGAGTCGAATTTTTTCCCTCTTTTCACCCTCGATTTTCTCAGCCTCTTTTCAGCCTGAAATCATGCGCTTATTTCCAAATATGCATGTTTAGAGGTTGAAAAGAGGTCTTGGAAGGTAATTTTTTGTATCAATTTAAGTGGGTTAAAAAGTAAATGAAACAAAATTTCTGATCCTGATGATTGGCGACAAGAGTGCTAAACACATATAAAGGAAGTGAAAGTGAAGTGGAGGGGAAAAAAGTTTGCGAAATAAGAGAGAGAGAGAGAAAGAGAGATATCTATAAGTCTGTCGTAGGTCAGAATTACGATGACTCAATGGCTTCAGATTGTTGGATGTACTGAGAAAGCGAAAAAAGTAGACCTTGTGCTAAGGAAGTGACAATAATTTGTCAGCGAGTCTAGTTATTCCGTGACATTGAATTGTTGTCAATGGAGGTCTTACTTCCGTGGCTCGTGGACTTTCCTGCCCGCGAACACACTTGCGAGATTGAACAATGAACTTGAACAATGATCTTCGACTTACACAATTGAATGTTTTTTTTTTTTTTTTTTTTTTGAGACAATTTATTCTTGGACTCTACGACCTTATGTCGACTCGATACATATACCGTTCGAGAAACAGAAAAAAAAAACTGTGCAGAAAAAGAAAAATCAAATCCGCTATTTCTGTATACACATTTTTGAATCGAGTCATAATTCGAATAAGCTTTGTTTTGTTTTTCTTTTGAAAAACATTTTCCTTAGCCTCGATTAGAAAAATAACTCAAGACCACTGAAGGTTTTTTTTTTATTTATTTTTTTTTTTTTAACAAAATATTAATTTTTTGTCTACAACAATAGAAGTTTATAATTATAAAAATAAAGATCTTCTAATTTTTTTTCTATTCATGAAAATTTTTGTTATAATTTATATTTCTTTTTTCACTAATTGTAATGTAATATGTTTGTAGGTCATGGAAAAAAAATTGTAGGAACGATTTTTAAAGTGAGAAATGATGTTGCTCGTAAGAGTTTTTACTTTTATTCGAAGAATGTCCTCCGAATTAAATTCACTTTCAATTTTAAGGAAGAGACTCCTTAGGTCTTCCACAACTCACCAGGAATGTGTAGAATTCATGACGACACTATGAAGGAATCTCCTTTCAAATCCTCATCATGCGAGGACATTTCGCAGGTTTAAACGCTTATTCCTTTCGGACATTTTGCGTTTTTATTCGTCTCTTTTGATAAGCAGATACCACAGGCGATTTTTTTTCTTTTTTTTTCAAAAGAAATTCAAAAATTGCTTCTCTAGATTTCAATATCATCAATCATATAGTGATATTAGTCTCGGTTTTTAAAGCAAAACAAAAATTGCATTTAGAACCAAAATAATAATGATTTCAATATTTTCTTATAGTGCAATATTAATTGCAATTCAAAATAAAACATTTACTATCTATGACACCGTCCGACATGATTTTTCACACACGAAAAAATCAATGATTTTTAGAAACTAGGACCAAAAAAAAGATACCCGTGTCTGGCCGTTTTGCTAGATCAGGTCATTTTTTGCTTTAAGGGGTAAAAACAACCCTTAAATGAAAGGTGATAGGAAATCTTGTACAAAAAAATAATTTTTTATGAAACCTGGTATCTCAGGGTTTTCCGGGTCGCTGATTACGAATCTGATGTCAGATTTTTCAAATTCAAAATGGCGGATCCAATATGGCGGTCGAAATTTATAAAAATTCACCAATTCATTTGAAAGTTGTTACTTATGGGTTTTTGGGGTCGCTGATTACGAATATGATGTCAGATTTTCAAAATTCAAAATGGCGGATTCAATATAGCGGTCGAAATTTATAAAAGTTCATCGAATTCACTTGAAACTTGTTACTTGAAGGTTTTTAGGGTCGCTGATAACGAATATGTCAGATTTTAATAATTCAAAATGGCGGATCCAACATGGCGGTCGAAATTTATAAATATTAATTATTTTTTATAAATAATAGACACCAAGTTTTATAAAAAATAATTAATATTTATAAATTTCGACCGCCATATTGGATCCGCCATTTTCAATTTTGAAAATCTGACATCAGATTCGTAATCAGCGACCCGGAAAACCCCGAGATACCAGGTTTCATAAAAAATTATTTTTTTGTACAAGATTTCCTATCACCTTTCACTTAAGGGTTGTTTTTACCCCTAAAAGCAAAAAATGACCTGATCTAGCAAAACGGCCAGACACGGGTATCTTTTTTTTGGTCCTAGTTTCTGAAAATCATTGATTTTTTCGTGTGTGAAAAAGAATTTTGAATTTTGTCGGACGGTGTGACTTATATTTTTGTAAATTCGATTTTTTCACCTGTATCGCTGTATTATAGTTTAAAAAATACAAAATGGTGAATCCAATATGACTGTAGATTTTGAAAAACTTATTGTTTTCATCTGAATATGACATTTAGTTTCAAAAATCATTATATCGTTCAATTGGAAATAATTTTATATCTTAATAAATAAACTCTCTAAATCTGAATTAGTGAAAATGTTTACTAATTCAGATTTACAGAAAACAAAATAAAAATTAATAAATTTATTAATGAAAAAAAATTTATTCTCGATTACTTCGCTGTTATTTTTTTGCACAGAAATAAAAAATTTTTCCCTTTAGATGAAAAATTTGGAAATGATTAAGAAAAAATCTATATACTTTTTTTCCTTTCTGGTAACCAGTTTCTAATGACTATAAGTATGAAGACGTTATAATCCTCTTAGCAGACAAAATTCATTGTTTATAAGGTTTCTTTAAAATATTGTTGTTTTATTTTTTTTTTTTTTTGTTATTGTTGATTCTAAAATTTCTGAATTCGACATAATGTATAATGAGGAAAGTTTGCTGAACCGGCACCATTAGCCGAAATCACTTAAAATAGAAAGGGGGTGCTAATCGGAACTGTCTAGACGTTGGAAGATTGACGATTAACGATAGTGTGGATTATATATATATACTTCCCTTTTGCGACGATCAATGGAAAGTGTGTTCGCGAAATTGAATTCTTTCCTGTCTGACCACACCAATAATGTGCATGGTTTATCAGATTGTTCAATCATTGAAGACTTCTCATTACATTCTTGCTGAAAATTTTATTTAATTTTATAATTTGCAAAAATAAAATTTAAACAAAATTTCAATTTTATTTTTAGAACAAAAATTATTATTATTTAATAATTAATAATTCTTATCGTGTTAATCTATTAAATAAATAATTACTTAATAATTTCTAATTATTTTAATTTATTATATAAATTATTTTTTTTTTTGTAACGAAAGAAATATATATAGTCCAAGTCAGATTTACTTTTATGAATTTTTATAATCTAACAGTTTTTAAATTGAAATGACTTGAAAATGTTTTATTTTACAGGAATGTAAATTTATCCTTTACTTTAAAAAGAAAAAAAAACCGTCGGCCTTTTCTTGTTGCCTAAAAGTATCTGTATCTTTAGTAACCGATTTGTATTCAAAAGAGGTCGTTACTTATATCGATATAGTCAAATAAATTTATGTTCTTCCGTTCGACGGTCCTCGATGCCAATCTGACATGCAGGTCCCTTTTCCAGGGGCTTTTTTTTAACAATGAACATTTATTTTTACATCGTGTTGCTTTTGTTTCGAGAGATTTTCCAATTGATAACAAAAGATGAGAGATTTAAAAAAAACTCCTTTTTGTCTGAAGAAAAGTGAAAAGAAAATTCACAGCCTAGGAAAAAATCAATAGAGAGTGATTAGTCGATAATTAAAATTTTGTTTATGAATATAAAAGAATATTCTCGTTTATTTTTCTTTTTTTTAGAAAATATTTAATAATAATAGTAATAATAAATTAAAACTATGAATTTTTATTAATTAAAAATTATTAATTAGTTTTAAAAAATGAATACTAAACTAATACAAAATTGTTTTCAATAACATTGTGTTGGGATATAAAACAATTTCTAATCTATCAGCTGCTTTTTTATTATTTGATATACTTTTAAAAGTAGCGAAATGTACTATAAAAAAAATAATTAGATTCTAAAGAAGGCAACATCCCCCGCATTTCCTCTTTTCACCTTGTGCTCTCACTTCCGGTTATATAATGCGGGCACGTGCCATCACAGCCCCACCACTCTTCCCTTTCTTTTTACCATCCTCCCTCTTAATTTTTTTTTCTCTTTTTTTTTTACTCTCATACAATAAATGTGTACTTATGAATCTAGTTTCACAAAAGTTTTCAGATATATGGAAGATTTTTTTTTCTTCTTCTCTAATATGCAAAGAAAAAAAAAACTCATGCAGCTTGAGGATAAATGTACAAAACAGAATGTATGTTTTTTTTTTTTGCTATATATATTAGAAGCACACGTTTGGCACACGAGATCAGAAATGCAGGAAGTAGGAAGCATCTTGCATGCACGCGCGCATCCTGGGCAGTAACGCGTATCAGAAAATCTGTACCAAAAAAAAAAAAAAAAAATATTGGCTCAATTTTTTACTGTGCGATATTTGATAGATTGCATTTTCAATAAGTACCAGCTGAGAAAATCATTTTTTTTATTTGGTTTGATTTCAAAAAAAGAAAGTTATAGTCATTTCATAATTTTTTTTTAAAGAAAATGTTAATTTCTAATTTCTTTTACAAAAGTAAAGTACGCAAAAAAACATATAATATAAAAATATCATGTATAGTCAAATAGAAAACATGGATAAGAAAAATATTAATAATTAGAGAGAAAGTCAATTTATTTAGCCAAGGGAGAAATAAACATTAAATATATTTGAAAACTTGATAAATAAAGTAATTAATCATTTACCACTTCAAAGTACACTTCAGTAGTTTTAAATAAATTTTTCTCACACAAACTCGTTTTCATGTTCGAAACGCTTCTAATTTTCATATACAGTGATGATCGTAAATTTTTCCCCAAATATAAAAAAAAAAGAAAATAAAAAAACGTGAGGATTATATTAAAAATAAAAAAAGCTAATAAAAATAAAATGAATTTAAAAAAAAAGAGAGAGATTCGAAGGGAGAAAAGTGAAGAATCGTGAGAACCGCTTATTAAGAAAATACGCGCCCTATGGGATTGTTTTCCAATGGATGTGTCGAAAGGAACAAACTTTTATGACATATATATGGAAAGAGGAATCGCGTTCGTTTCTCTTGTTGTAAAAAGGGTTGATGCATAATATAAGAGTTCCTTTGGGTTCGAGTCAGGTAAAAGAGAAACATTTATCGCTCATTCATGATGCACTAAATATTGGTTGAGATGTAACACACGATACCCGCGTTGCGGAAGTCCGAGTTTTCCAACTTCAAAACTTCTATATATGCTCTACATTAGTCGCTCTTTGATGAGCATTTGTTGTTCATGCTTTTGCCTTTCGTGAGATATTCTCGCCAATTAAGTATCTACTTTTATAATATATTATTCCGCTTGTGCATAATGTTTCACAACGGAAAAATGGTTTTTCCTCAAAATATATACATATATATGAGGCAAAATTCCTGAAATGTCCGAACAAAAAATTAAAAGTTCTCGAATTTAATCCATACTTTTCTAAAATGTTGTTATTGTTGGTGAAAGTCTAAAAATCAATTATTATTGAATTTAATAAAATAATTTTTGAATTACAACGTTTTTAATTTTTGACTTTTGAAAAAAAAATTTTTTTTCAATGTACAATATTTATAAGTAGAATGCATAAAAGTTAACATATATATAATGATTTTTAAAGCTTTTTTGACGAGCTACACGCTGTTAATAAAATTTTTTTTTTTAAAATAACATTTGACCTTGAAATTCAAGGTCAAAATGTTAATTTACGTTTATCTCAAAATCGGATTTTTTAAAATTATTTTTAACTATCTCAATGGAAAGCTTGACTAATTTCCTACAAAACATGTAATTTTCAGAGTGGGATCTTTTAAAGTTTTTGAGATATTAATTAATTAATTAATTAATTAATGTTTATACAAATAAAATATTTTACAAACGAATAAAGTTACCGTAGTTCTGAAAGTAGTAATTGAATGTTAACGTAATTCCGCATCCAACGAGCCCTATATGAAGTATTTTGGATAAGTAGATTGTTAATAAACAATTAGTTAACATTGCAATTGTTTATTAACAATCTACTTATCCAAAATACTTCATATAGGGCTCGTTGGATGCGGAATTAGCTTAACTTTCAATTGGTAAGTTCAGAATTACCATAACTTTATTTGTTTGTAAAATATTTTATTTTTTACTAACAACAAGCATCCAAAAGCCCTATATGAAGTATTTTTGTTCAATTTTAGTTAAATAACAATAAAAAATGAAATATCTTACAAACAAATAAAGTTATCATAAATCTAAACTAACCAATTGAAAGTTATGCTAATTCCGCATCCAACGAGCCCTATATGAAGTATTTTGGTTAAGTAGATTGTTAATAAACAATTGCAATGTTAACTAATTGTTTATTAACAATCTACTTATCCAAAATACTTCATATAGGGCTCGTTGGATGCGGAATTACGTTAACTTTCAATTACTAACTTCAGAATTACGGTAACTTTATTCGTTTGTAAAATATTTCATTTGTTATAAACATTAATTAATTAATTAATTAATATCTCAAAAACTTTAAAAGATCCCACTCTGAAAATTACATGTTTTGCAGGAAATTAGTCAAGCTTTCCATTGAGATAGTTAAAAATAATTTTAAAAAATCCGATTTTGAGATAAACGTAAATTAACATTTTGACCTTGAATTTCAAGGTCAAATGTTATTTAAAAAAAAAAAAATTTTATTAACAGCGTGTAGCTCGTCAAAAAAGCTTTAAAAATCATTATATATATGTTAACTTTTATGCATTCTACTTATAAATATTGTACATTGAAAAAAAATTTTTTTTTCAAAAGTCAAAAATTAAAAACGTTGTAATTCAAAAATTATTTTATTAAATTCAATAATAATTGATTTTTAGACTTTCACCAACAATAACAACATTTTAGAAAGGAAGGATTAAATTCGAGAACTTTTAATTTTTTGTTCGGACATTTCAGGAATTTTGCCTCATATATATATATGTACACATTTTTCTGTGTTCTAATCAAAATGTAAATTTATGTATTGTTTTGTAGACTTTGAAAATGCATCGATTGACCTTTTTTTGTACCTACAATATATTAAATTATAATGGAATTATTATAGCGTTTTAAAAATAAATTTTGAACAATTTGTCTTTTTCAACAATAATTTTAGTTTTTAATTTTTTGTTTAAGTTATATATAATATGTTTATAGGCAAAAATGTAGATTGCCCGAGTAGCCAAGTAATTTACTATTTACTCTTTAAATTTGAGTTAATGAGAATTTGTTTAATAATTTAAATTATAGTGAAAATTTCTAACAATTTTTTGTCATTTTTTACTAAAACTTTAGTTAGAAAAAAAAATTACAAGTCTCTAAATTTGGATTACTTGAAAGTAATTAATTATTATCAGTAAAATCATGATTCACTTTTTCCCTCATTAAATAATGAAAAATAACTGTAATTATTATTAAAAACTAACTAATTATTATAGTAAAAAAATAGCGGAAAAAATAGTCACATTTCACTGATTGATTAAGTCATTCGAACGACTGAATTTTCATTCAATATTTAATGAAAGTTAAAACAATTCATTGATGTATTAAATTTCATTCACAGATGCATTAATTTTAATTTAACTGTACATGAAGAATAAGTTTAATGCAAAGGTAAATTAAATTTAAGATATCAGTGAATGAAAATTGTTCTCTTTTCAAAAACCGCGCGGTTTATAAAGTATTCTCATCGGTTAATAACAAGAAGCTTAGTTCACGAGAATGCCGTGAAGTTAAGTTGTTTGCTATGTATTTGTATGCAAACGTGAATACTACATGACGTATGTGATTGTTGAAAATTATTTATTTATCTTTTATGTGTTGTATAAAACAATTTTTCAGGAAGGAGAGATAAAAATAATAAAAATAAGTACTTTGGCTAATCATACTTGCTTGCATGTTTCGTTGTAATAAAATGATCAAAATGACGTAATAAATATTATCATCGAATAATTTATAGGTTATGTTTCTATTAATTTTCTTTCACATGTATATTTCTAGGTTAATTTTCTAGTAAATAAAAATCTTTTAATATTTTCATATTTTACAGTTTTCCAAAAAATATTCTTTAATTTTGACAAAACATATTAAAGAATATTGAAGATGTAAAAGCGTAATGAAGTTGTTTTTACTTCATGAAAACTTCTTTAGATAAAATTATATACATATAATTTTTTAAATACATTTTTGTCTTATAAAAGTACTCTATTGTTTAAAAAAATTATTTTTAAAGAATTAATAAAAAAAGTAAGGGTAATCTTAAAATAATTTTAAAGCATTTATTATATAGGGTCAGCCAGAGGGAAAATCCGAACGCTTTTAGTAAGTTTCAACAATAACATAAGTTTTTTCTTTAAAAAAAAAATACTTCCGGTATTCTGGTGCATGAAGTTGTTACTTTATTTCCATAGAACAATTTTATGGGGTAGAAAAAATTTTTGATAAATTACAATCGCAGGAAACTTAGCGTTCGTATTTACCTCGATACTTTGCAACTTTCCTAAAATATGGGGGTAAATACGAACGCCACTGTATTTCAGAAAAATCTTAGGGAAAATAAATTTAAAGTATTGCAATTGTTAAACTTATATAAAAACTCAAAAAAAATACGATAATAAACCTATTATGTAATAATGCATCATATATAAATACAAAAATCAAACAGGTTAAAAATTAAAATGCATTACACAATTAAAACCTTCAATAACTTTATCAAATCATAACGGATTTTTGCAAAACTTGGTACAGAAAGTATTTTGGAGTGATTGAATGTAAATACAAAAATAAATGTCAAATTTTTTAAATTCAAAATGGCGGATTCAATATAGCGGACTTTCCTAAAACTTATTTTTAAAAATGATCAAATTTGCTAACTTCAAATTCGTAATCAGCGACCCTGAAACCCCCCGAGTAACAATTTTAGAGCGAATCCAATGAATTTTTTAATTCTCGTCCGCCATATTGGATCCGACATTTTGAATTTTGAAAAACTGTCTTCAAATTGGTAATTAGCGACCCCAAAAACACTAGAATACCAAATTTTATTAAGATCCTGAAAAACTTTTTTCAACAAACCATTTGGCAAAAAAAGTGGAACACTCATTCTTCGAGAGAACAGAGATTAAGTTTCTGCTTATTAATTACTAACGAGGATACATATAGAAAGAAAAACTTTTTTCTATGTACTTTTATAATGTTAAAATAATGGTGTAATCAAATAAAAACAATTTTGTGTGACTCTGATATAAGAAAAAATTATTGAAAATACCGTTCGGATTTATCCCGGTTTTCCAATTTTCCGGGGTAAATACGAACGGCCTGATATTATTAATAAAATTTTACAGAAGGCAAAAATCAAAAATAGTTTCTGTTCTAGTATTCATAACAAACAATTATAAATAATTAAATGAATTTTTAGCTTCTTTTTCTTCAAATACGAGACAAAATACTGAAAGAGAGTCATCTTTGATTTTCAATCTTTTTTGCAATACTCGTTATCTTTGTTTATGCTGTTGCTAATTAACAAACGAAAAATGGGATAATTCTTAGAATCTTTTGAAGAGGATCTGAGGTAAAAATTCTCATGTTTACCTTATTTTTAAAAATTTTAATTCAGCTGAAATAATTAGCGTTCGGATTTACCCCGGCTGACCCTAAATTAAAATAAATTAATTTTTTCATATATACTTGATAAGTAAAATAATAAGAAAAAATAAAAAAAGAATAATAGCAAAATAGTCCTAAACAAATATACTTCAATATTATTCGTTAAAATATTAAAATATCGTCCTATTTCTCACAAGTGGTAAAGATTCAATATGTTTAATATAAATTAAAATTAATAGGGTAATTGTGTTTGTGTGATTAATATTGTGTTACATATTGTAATTGTGCATGTGATTTCTGTATAAATATATAATGCATCTATGCATGAATTTTCAGTCATATACGTAAATATCTTTTCAATGCATGTGCATTAAAATTAATACATCATAAATTAATTTTCAATTACATGTTCTTTAAATTTTATGTATATAAATGAAAAAAAATTCCAGCATATGTGCATTTAAATTCAGTCAGATTTTTCTAACAGTGTATACCTCCAAATTTTTATTTGATAATAGTCAAGTAACTGACTATTTAAATCAAAATATATTTAATATATTTTTTTTCACTGTAATTGCCCGTATAACTAAATTAAAAATGTTAATAAATTTTCTAATATACGTTCATTGAAACAATTGTTTTCAAATGCATATTAAATCACACACACATATATATATCTAAATTTATAATTAAAGAAAAAAAAGAAAGTATTTTTATTAAATATTTTAAAGTGCAATTCAGTGTTCTAATGCCGATATCTCAAACATTTTGCCAACCTGTCACTATACATTGCTTCCTCGCGTTTTACAATTTTAGATTTATCTTGATCGTCGAGACAAATGATGTATCACCTTCGCTGTAATGAGTATTAACTTGTTGCTCAATACTATAAATTGTAATATAATAAATTCGCTATCCATAAGATTCTTATCTTATATTTATGTAATAAATGGAGATTCTTTTTTTTTTTTTGTTATATTAATGCTGCGTGTTGGCGGTAATTTGTAGGTTTCTGCGTATAAATACTATCGTAGTTTAATTATATCTTGATGGCAGTACGCATATTACAGAAGGATTCTTCTATATGTATACAGCAACTAAGGAAAATGTTGCAAAAATTTCCAATGTCAGTTTATTAGAGATAAGAAATAAAGTGTTTAAAAAAATGTTAGCTATACTTTATTTTTATTTAATTTCCAAAATATAATTGAAACACATTTCAATAGCATTGAATTGCTTAAAAAAATTACTTGAAAACTATTGTTATCTCGATTAATGAAGGGATGATTAGAACATTTTTTATTTAAATTTTTTTATTGAAGTAAATAAAATTGAATTGACTCAAATAAAAATTATTTGGTTCAAAAAAAAAAAAAAAACAATTAAAAATAATTATTTTATAATAGTCAAGTAACTATATATATTATATAAATTTACAAATTACAAAAATTTCTAGTCTTAAAATTAATTTTCTATAATGTTTAACTTTTGATTGAATTATTATAACTCAAGGAAAAATATTTCTAGCTACAAATAATTTCTACTAATAAATTGTCCAAGACGTTGACGCGAGGTTAATTAAATAAGCGATAAATCAGCAAATATTAGTTATTATTTATTGACTATTATAAAGAAACCTTAAGATTGTGTTATAGTCCATGAAACAATGTTTATAATTTTCCTGGAATTTGAATTACGTTTTATAACTGTCTTATTAATTTATAGTTGTGGAACAATATTTTTTTTTACAATTTGTTTATTTATATAATTTCATCTTTTTGTTTCGGAACATTTTTGACAGAATCATATTTAAAAAGTCGTCATTTTTGTTCTACAAAATCAGATTTTTTTTATATATTTATAATAATATACAATTAAAAAATTAATTTTTAATACAAAAAAATCATTTTTATAATAAAGATTTTCCTTTAATCGTTTGTATTTTTTTATAATATATAGACTTTGTATAATATGAAATCGATAGGAAAATTCTACGGTCAAATGGTCAAAAGGTTTTGACTTTAAGCCGATTATATACTGCTGATCAGTATACAAAACCTGTGAAACTTCTTTAGTATATATGTAAAACCTTTTGGTTCAGTTTAACAATTCTCGAGTCATAAAATTTTACAGCATCTTTCTGGACAGCACAATTTTTTTTTCTTTTTAAATTCGAATGAAAGGAATGCTTCTCTCTCTCTCCCTATATATATATATATATATATAGAAAATATTGTAGAGATAAAATGTTTAAATAAATATAAATAAAAATGTAAATTTTTATTGTTTTATATTCAAAATTTTTAGTAATTATTATAATTAGAAGTTTTGTAAGATTATTTTGTTTTATTTTGGAAATAAATATATTTAAATTCATTTATAAATTTACAGAGACATCTAGTATTTGATTAGATTATAGCCATAGCCAACAGTACTCTTTAAGAAGGTAACAAAATCTTTTACCGTTTACCTGTTGAATTCAATCTTCAGGTAAGTGGCCTGGAGGTAAAACAGTTTCAAAGAATACAAAATTGGCTCCATCTCATGGAATATGAAGTAAATTTTTACATTTTTTTTTTTTGTTAAACAATAATTGATGAAAGTAAAAATTTTAATGAAAAATTATTTCCAAGAATGTTAATTTTACTTTTTACAATTTTTTTCCCGATAAAAATTGTACAAAAATTTGCATTTTTCAAAAATAATAGTTGTGAGAAAATTTCAGGAATATTTTTCCTTTTTACACAAACATATCTATATTTCAAATACACCACTCTGTAAATTTGAATTAGTAGAAAAATTTTCACTAATTTTTAGTAAAATATTACTATTTCAGTTAGAAATTTTTTTTTACTAAAGTTTCAATGAAAAATGACTAAAAGTTAGTAGAAATTTTCACTAATTTAAATTAATAAACATTCACTAATTCAAATTTAGACAGGAAACAAATATTTTGAAATTAAAAAAAAATTCTGCTGTTAAATTTAATTTACATTTTTTCTGATGAGAATACTTTTTTTAAAAAAAAAAAACAAGTATTCGTTAATTCGAGAATTGATTAATTTTAACGAATTATGTATTTAACAATTTTCCTTTTTAATTACAGATATTCCTTTACTTTTAAGACTATTTTTCTATAAATGAGATCCTAAAGAATTTTATATTGCAATATTATGAATTCAATTCATGTAAGAATTCTAAATCGAAAAAAGTGGGTCGCACTTTCGAGAAATTTTAAAAATTCCATGTCAGTTTTTTAAATTTTTATTACAATTGAAATGATTTTTAAAAAATAGTTTCCTGAGTCAAAATGTTTAAAAATTTGTATAGAATTTTTGATTATTACAAAAATGTGAAAAAATTTACTTTACTGGTTTATATATTTATTTTTTCAATGCATAAATATAAAATCAATAAAGAATTTATTTAATTCTATTATTAATATATATAAAACCGGAATTCAATTTAGTTTCACTCGATAACCCCCAAGTTTAAAAATTTATAACTTATAGTGCACAATGTAAATACTATTAGCCATAAATCGTGAATTTAAATAATTTACGTAGCGTTTCTTCATGGATTTGTGCACAAATTTCGTAACGTATTTTATAATAAAATATTATTCAATTTTCACATTGATATTCTTAAATCATTTTTAATGTGTGATTTTATTTGTACTTTTATTGAAATTTAACTTTTTTTTTTACTATTTTTTTATTTAATTACTCACAAGCGCATATTTTCACAGTTAGGCAAATGTTTTGACAGAATTAAAATTAAAAGTTTAAAATAAATTAAATGAAAAAAAAACCAATGAAAATAATTGAGAAAATATGATGAGAAATTGTAATTAATTTGATAATCGTTTTATAAAAATTTCAAAATCATTTGAAAAAATAAAATGCAGTTTTTATTAAAAAAAATTGTTTTATTCAATTGTTAAGTGTAACTACATACACCCATAGAGAAATTTGTTTCTGAGTTTAGTAATTTTATTTATTTCGAATAAATTTTATTCAATTCAAATAAATTTTATGTAATTTAAATAAATTATATATATATATGATTTATGATTGCATAAACTAAATCTTTATCATTACTAATTGATGAATATTGAATAACAAAGGTCAATATATTATACAATTGATAAATACATTTTACACATATTATATTATATATATATATACAATATTCAAATGTCTTTTTTTATTTTTATACAAATAGACAGTAAAGACAATAAATAATGTTCGATAAATAAATTAACGCGTTTTAAGTAGTAGATTCTGACTGTTTTCATAAAAACAAATACCAATCATGTTTTTATTTTTTTCTTCACGATCTTCATCTCCTAGAAAAATCTCCATAAGATTCATTAGAAAATTATTGTATTCTCGATGTGTTTCTTTTTCTTCTAAATGTCAAATCATCGATAAGTCGAAGCCTATATAATCCATCAGAAACCAATTTTTAAAAATGTCTGATGTTGATGTGATCTCGAATAATTCTAAAAAAGATTGAAGAAGATCTAATCTTATGTGTAGCTCGACGAACTGGATGAACTTCCAGATGACAATGATGATGATGACGAGGGTGAGCCATACGAACTGGAAGAACTACTTCCCGATGAGTAGTAATTGTAGGCCAAATTTTGAGCATCAGCTGCATTGCTAGGTGTCCAAACTCTTGAATATGGTCCATTTCCATCCCAAGTGTTAACTGGCTCATAACCAGAAGTTGATGAAGGCAAAGGTGGAGTTCCATAAACTGGAGCTGGATCCATTGTCATTCCTAAAAAAAAAAAAGAATTCAATTTTTGTATTCATCATTATTTCCATTGATGGAATAATTTTTAAATGAAATGATTACGTTATTCAAGTCTAATTAAATCAACGAAAGTTGATACTTACCCATTGGTGGAGTCATGCCACCTTTTTTAAAGAATTGAACAGCGATAAATACAACGACAGCTAAAAATGCCAATTTCGAAAGTACCAATGCTTTCATTGCCTTAATTCCAATAATGGCAACAAAAATTGGCATCAACGCTTTTAATTTCAATTTCAAAAGAAGTAAAAATGGCAGCAGCAATTTCTTCTTTAAAAGACCACGCGCCTGATTGGTGGCAACTTCATTGTCCTTAAATTCAATATCAAGATCAGCAAGACTTTTACTGGGTCGATATTTTAAATTGGCGTCAATAAATGGTAAATTAATTCCATAATCATATGTCTTGAGATATTTGAAGGTTCGTGCAACAATAGCTTCATCAATTGAATTTAAAGATCTTGCTTCTGTGGTTGTTCCTAATTGATTATCCAAATAACCAAGAAATTCGTGTTTGAAACATGATGACCATGATTCTTCAGTATTGATGCAATTATTTAAGGAACTTGTGAGAAAATCTTGTGATGCTAAAGACACGGTCACTAAGGCCAAAAGGCCTGTCACTAAGAAAATGCGCATTTTAAAAAAATATATCCTTTTATGAAATTTATGTTCCAAGGTCACGGATTTTGATTTTTTTTTCTTTTTGAAAACACTATAAATGCAGGAACCTAAAACTTTTTTTTTTTTTTTTTTGAATGAATGATACACAATCGGCGATCGAACTGCGACTGACAGAGGAGTGGCCCGCCCCTTTTATTTAATTTGCCCCCCGCGAATCTATGTTATTCGGTCGCGCATGATGTGAATCAGCGATTGAAGGAAAATCATATTTAAATTTTACTCGTGAAGTTCGAGCCGGGTGCGAGGAGTATATCCCAATCATTGTTCGGCATGGCGCATTTTGTACACCATGGCATGCATACGGGAAACGGAACTTGTTCATGACGGTATCTGCTTTAAACGTCATGTATATATGTATATATACTATATAGTTTTGTATGTATGCTAATTAAATTTATATTGAGCCTGAGACATTTAGTTGTAATATATAACTTTCGGATTCTTTTCATTTTCTCACTTATATTTTCGAAAGCAGTAGGTATTATAAATATTGAAGGTGTT
This sequence comes from Leptopilina boulardi, assembly GCF_019393585.1. Lineage (NCBI taxonomy): Eukaryota > Metazoa > Arthropoda > Insecta > Hymenoptera > Figitidae > Leptopilina > Leptopilina boulardi. Next base: position 451,168 of record NW_026137937.1, on the reverse strand, counting down.
AATTATTTAAACTAATTTTATTTATTGGAATTTTTTTTATTTTCTTTGCGATGACACTCATTGACAATGGAGTGATTTTAAGTTGTTTTAATTAAGATAGTATGTTATTTAATTTATGAATTAAAACTATCCGTTAGTGAAACTACTATCAACAACTAAAGCTGTAAACAAATTATTATGTTCACGATTGGAAGTACAATTATTAAAATTACCATTGATTAAGAAATTGTCAATTCTTGGAAAATTTGGATGATTGAAACTGTTAATGATTGAAGCTGTCAATACACCGTCCGTCACGATTTTTGATCCACAAAAAAATCAAACATTTTTGGAAAGTAGGACCAAAAAAAAGTACCCGTGTCTAGCTGTTTTGCTAGATCAAGTCGTTTGTGGTTTTTAGGGCTGAAAATATCCCCTAAATAAAAAGTGACAAGATATCTTTTAAGAATTATTAATATTTTTTTAAACTTGATATCTGAGTTCAAATCAATTCAAAATGGTGGATCCAATATGACGGTCAAAAATTTAAAAAGTTATTAATTTTTTATTTTATATCCGCCATTTTGAATTTTAAAAATTTGACATCAGATTCGTCATTAGCGACCCCATAAACCCCTAGATATACCAAGTTTTATAAAAAAATAATAACTTTTTAAAATTTTGACCGCCATATTAAATTCGACATTTTGAATTTTGAAAATCTGACATCAGCTTCATAATCAGAGATCCCGAAAACTCTCAGATACCAAGTTTTATAAAATATTAATAATTTTTAAAAGATACCTTTCACTTTTCATTTAGGGGTTGTTCTCACCCCTAAAAACGACAAACGACTTGATCTAGCAAAACGGCCCGACACGAGCATTTTTTTTGGTCCTAGTTTCCGAAAATTTTTGATTTTTTTGTAGGTAAAGAAAAAGTTGAATTTTGTCAGTTGGTGATTTAATAGAACCTTTGTAAAAACACTAAAAACAATTAAAACTCACGATGATTGGCTGAAGACATAAATTATTGAAACATTGATGATTAAAGTATTTAACAATTGAAGCTTATTTAATGATTAAAATTACATTTGATGAAACTGTCATTAATTGAAGTTTTATAAGAATGGTTAAAAATAATTGACTTACTGAATACATCAATCATTAAAACAAATATTTGATGTTTAAAACTTCAATAATAATAAGGTTAAAAATTATGACAAATACTCTAATAATTGAAGCTAAAAATCACTAAAAATTTGAACAGTTGAAACTTGTATTAATTGAAGCTGTCAATCATCTAAAATATCATTAATTTGCAGTTGTAAACTCTTGAAAATTTAGATAATTGAAAATTTTATTGATTAAAACTATCAGCAATTAAATCTACTATTCAATTGAAATTATCGATAATTAATAATTTGGATTGATAAAACTTTTAATAATTGAAGATAACGATTGTTAAAATTATTATTGAGGAAAGTTGTCAGTTATCAAAACAATGAAAATAATCAATGATTAAAACTATAATTTATTGAAGCTAATAATTATTAAAAATATTTATATTTAAAAACATGAACAATTAAAGGATTATTATAATTAGTAGTAATACTAAGAATGATTAAAAATATTTTTATAATTGAAGCTAACAACCACTAAAAATTTGGATTGTTAAAGATTTAATAATTGAAGATATATACAAATGTCATCGAAGATATAAATTGATTTAATTTATACCCAAGTAGAAATGTGCCACTGGCATAGTACTGACCCAACACTGCCAGTCAGTATAATAGTACTGACTGCCGTACTGGGCCAGTAGTGGACCAACCCTGGCTGGTAACGCTGTCCAGTACTGATTTTGTCCCGCTCACCAGTACTAACGTAGTACTAGAATAATACTGGCAAAGTACTCATCCGGACTTAAAATCTCACTTTTTTACAAAATGCTAAAACACGCTTTTCAATGCAAATTTCATCCTTATTAGCTTATTACTCCCATTTTTACCACGAACAGGTAATGTGAAGCCAATAATAGTTAATGTTATTTAGAATATATAAAATATTATTAACAATAAATAATTAAAATAATAATTATCATTTATATTAATTAAATTATTTTATTTTTAATAAATTATTTTACAAAAAATAATTTGTGTTGTAAATTTTTTTATTTTTTTAAATTCATAATATTTAATTTTTTTTACTTTGCACTTATACTTAATTTAATAATTATTTAATAATTGATATTACACATGAACAAATATTGTACTTATAACACTTAAAACTAAGAACGAAAAATCTCGCACGCATGGGGGATCGAACCCTAAACCCTTAGAACGCAAGTCAGATACGCATACCGCACAGCCGCGCTGGCTTGAAGTGCTGACTTGAAGTAGTTCACCTAATACAAAAGTTTTGATTTCAAAGTTTGTATTATCTATTGATCACGAAAATAAAATGAATTTATTCTTAAATTTTTTAAACTCACAAAATTTTTTCAATTTTTACAAAGATTTAATGAAATAAAACTGGATATCAATTTCAGTTAAATATTTTTAATAAATTATTTTTACCGTAAATAATATTAAAACAGGGTACAAGGAAGAAAAAGAATATTGATTTTCAATGACAAGGTTACAAGTTTATTTATACAAATATTTAGAGTTATAAAATTGATCTTTGCAAGAGAGTATCCTGAAGCAACCATTCTTGAAATAAGGAAGTCAGCATTTCACTGTAACAAGGAATGTTAAGGTTACTACAAAGTTTTATAAGAAGTTATGAAGGATTTGGATAAAAAGTATTACGACTTACTTTGAAAATTTAGATGTAAGATGTATGAAAAAGGAACACTGCTGTGTCCTAGTTATAATAGGAACGTCTCTGGTATCAGATATCATCTAAAATCTCACAGGAAGGTTGACCGGCCTTGGTAATGACCACAAGTTCGGAGTTCAGTTGACCGTGATGAAAACCCAAATAATTAAATTCTTGAAGAAAAGGAAGAAAAGATGATTTCTAAATATTATAGGAAAGTCAAAGCCTTGAATAGTTGGATGAGTTCTTCTTGACGTAGAAACTTTTAATACTTGACACACACTGAAAGAAAATTCATACTACTAAGTATTAAACTCATATTAGAGTTTAATATAAATGTTACAATTTAGGGAAAAAGTGCACCTATACTGATTACTATTACAGTTTTTATGAAAATATATAATGAATTTAAGAGTAACTATTATTTTAAGAAATAAAAATTAGTATATTTATTTTAAAAATTAGTATTTTCTTTATGAATTCACAGAATACGAAATATTATAATAAATAATTTCACAAAATAGTAAGAAAAATAACATATATCCGTATACTTATTTCACATTTTGTAAAACTTTATATTAAAAGTCACGGATTTTCCCGAGAGACTACGAATTTAACCGAAGTTCTGTCTGTTTGCGGCTTCGTGTCCTACTCGAACTTCTACGACTTGATCCGATTTTCGAAAGTGTTGTTAACCAGCAGAACGTACCTATCAACTGTCAACACACGTGTTTCAAATGTTTATAGTGCCACAGAAAACATTTATAATTATTAAATTTATTATTATTTTTATTAATTATTATTTTTTGATGTCATCTTTACAATTATTTGATTTTTATTTGCAATAAAAATTTTTATAACAATCATAATTTTTAATCTGAAAAAAAAAGAAAAATCTATATAAACAATTAATAATAAAAATGAACCCAGCGTAACCTCTATAAAATTACACCATTGGCACTAGTAAACTATTTTTTATTATTAAGTTATTATAAGTAAACTTCTTTCTCGCAAGTGGTAAAAATATTCAGTAGTTAGTATATAAGAAAACGATATATGCCGACCCCCAGCGAAATTTATCGTTATGCGTATAGAATTGTAAGTGTAGGTTTCGTTGCGATCGTGTAATGTCTATGTATAAGCGAAATGAACGTGCGTGTTCATTAGTATGTGTGTTAACCTGTATCGTAAGTGTGAATGTGTTGTTCCTAGTCTCACTCCTCTTCCTCCCGAGAATTAACGGAAACGTCCGAGTTTCCACTTTTTTTCCCTTTTCTTCCGACATTCTGAATTTTTCGTATAAAGTTTTACAAATATTAGAACGCTACATTCCATATAATGCAACAACTCTATGAGAATTTAATATAATATTTTCAAATATTGGTAATCTTTTTACGTTCTTTCTACAATAATTATTAATATTTGAAAAAAGATTTTAAGTTGGAACTTTAATATAAAGTATATTGAATTTTAATAAAAAGTACACTTTTCCCTAAATTCTAAAAGAATATATTAAAATGTAATACGCATTTTGTTATTTTTTCCTATGAAATTTCTTTCAGTGCAGAGATTATTCTAAGTTCAACTTGAATATAAAATTGAGCAGAGTACTTCTGCAAGATTCTAAACTGGATGTAGCGGGTTCGGTGATGAATCTGAACTGAACTAGTGGGTTCGGTGGCAATTTCTGAACTGACTTTTCAGGCAAATATGGTCCTTTTTATACAAGATTTTCACAAAGAGCGCGCACGAATTTTCATATGAGGGTTGCATCTTTCACCCTTTTTAATGAGTAAGAAGCCAATTAAATGTTATGGATGAGGGTGACTCCCCTTTACATTCCATAGGTTTGTGATAATACAAGGTATTTTCTCTCAATAAAACAGGACATTAAAATAATCCTACAAACTTTATATTTTCGGGATTCGAAGAAAAACCGATGTTAATATGAGATTATACATTTTGATTATCGAAAATTACAGAGGGTTAGATTTATGATTTTATTACCCATTTCCTATACACTTGTTGGGCTGCTCAAAGGGGTATGAAACATTTAATGAGAAATCTACGTGATTTTCCAATTCATTAAATAATATTGAAATACTTAGTCAGACTACTGTTGCGACTATTGTATTGATTTTATATAGAAAAGTTAAATCAAGTAAGGGCCTTTGTTACAAAAATGCAGCTGCAATGTTAATATGTTACGATGATGTGACACTTCATTGAAATTAATACCTATTATAATCATTAAAATTATCAAATGGCCGAAACTATTTATGAATATGATTTAAATTTAAACAACCATTTTTTTGTTCATGATACTTTGTTTACATTGGTAGTAAAAATATAAATGGTATTATGAAAAAAAAGTAAAAAAAGTCAATAAAAACGAAACCACAATTGGATAAACCACAAATAGTCGTACTTCTGCGTCATTGAAATTACTTTCGTCCATCCTCTTTTTATATGCAACACCGTGTTAGATTCGGTGAAAGTATATGTAGATTGAAATTCAACATTTTTTTTTATTATATCCACTTGCCATTCAAACCCGACCATTTGATTTTAAATTAAAATTTCATTGTTCAAAAATAAGGGTAAACGTGGAAAAATCTTTTGTATGTTCACTGAATAAAAAGAGCGTCAGAGAGAATAAAAACAAAAATTGTTTACGAAACAAATAAAAAAGCCATGACAAAAAATAATGCTTGTTTCGCAGTTAAATAAATTAAAATTTTTTTTTTAATCTGTTCCAAAAGGATTATTATTAATAAAAATAGAAAAAATGAAAAATATTTAAATGGTCCAATTTTTATTTCTGATTAGAATTAATTTGTATTTTAGTTCAATAAATCAATTAAATCTCAATGCATATATATTCTGGGGATGTATAAAAAAACGAAGTTTAATCTTCCAAATTTATAAAGTGAATTTTAGTGTAGAAAATTTAAATAAGGATCAAATTTTATGATGTTATTTTATTTTTCAGTAAATATTAATATTTATACAACATTTTTCTTTTGAGAGGGTCAAACCTTTTTAATAATTTTTTTTTTACAATTGCATATGTACATAAAAGTTTACTATAGAAAAAATTAAAGTTCCAGGAGGAAAAATTATTTGTAGGTAATTTTTTAATAATTAAAAATAAAAAATGAATAAAAATTTTAATAGTTAAAATTATTCAAGTAGAAATATTTCCAAGAAATTTATTGATATTAAACAGATTTACTTTTTAATTATTTTTTATTTAAAAAAAATATTTTAATTTATTTGAATTATTTTTTAATTTACAAACTTCATGTTTATTATCAAATGTCAAATTATGTATTAATTTGCATGTTTTTTTTTATCTTTATAATTGAATTTAAAAAATTTTCTTTTTTAATTAATTTTTCGTTTACGCGAAGAATAAATGAGACAATTATTTTTCGAAGAAAAAATAAAGAAAAATTCATAAATAATTTAGTTTATTATAAAATTCGTCTTGTAAACATATATAGATTTCATTTTCATCATAATGTCTAATTTTTGGTAACAAAATCTTTTCCATTATATACTTATCAGTCCGTCGTCTATAAAAATTATATGTTTCGTCTCTTGTAAATTCTGTCACAATTTAAGAATTTTTTTTTTCTTTTTTTCTAATTTATTAAAGAAAAATCGTGAAAAACTCGTATATAGAAACTAGAGACTAGTTGAGTTACGACAATAATAATAATTTATTAAATACAGTCATACACACAGAAAAGAAGCTATTTTACAAAAGTTTAAGTTATCTAAAAAAAAAAACAAATGCATATATAGTCTTATTCTTTTGCATAACCTGAATAAGCCATATTGTGAGAAAATTCTGACGTAGACATTGGTAAGGAATCATCATCTTTGAATCCTCTATATTGTGCAGCTTGATACTCCCATGGTCCATGTGCAGCAAGTGGTGCTGAATGACTGTCGGCGGCAATTTTTTTACAAAGTTGGAATATCGCCAATCCTACTGACACGACGAAGCTAAAAAATGACAATTGAAGAGCATTCCATGCCTTCAATCCAAGTACTCCAATTGCCAGGGGAATCAATGTCATGGCCTTGAGCAAAACAAACACGAGAATTGGAATGATGACCTTTTTCAATTTGGATTTACGTGCTTCTTCAATTGCACGTCCCTGGCCAAATTTCAAATTGAAACTAAGTTCATCGTCGTCAATATTCCTTGAGCTGACTTTAACTGATGATTCAAGAGGAAGTTTGAACGTCACATCGTGAGAGATCAGATAAGTCCTCAAGTTCTCAAGAAATGAGGGTTCACTGCGCGCAGACAACTCTTCAACTGGATTTGAGTTACGAGTGACTTCCACTGTTTCCGATATCTGCCAAATGACATATATTAATAATTACTAATTATTTACAGTATAATTATTAATACAAATAATAATAATAAAAAGTGAATTTTTAACTTCTCATTAATTTGTATTATTTCTTTTTTAATTAAAACTTAAAATCGTACACGAAGAAAAGAGTTTCAGTATATTCTACTAAACAGCGTATGTCAGAAACTATAATTCTGTCACAAAAAGAATTTATCGACAGAAACAAAATACACAAATCTGATTGGTTGTCCACAATTGAGCAGATTGTGAACAACCAATTTAGTCAGTTCAAAATGGACTAATAAATGAAAAGAAATACCTTTTCATTTAATTGTAAATTTCTCAACAGATTAGAGAAGATTATAATATAAAATAAAATTTATGACGAATGAAGAAATATTAAATTTAAATAATTTTTGACAAATTACCTTGAAACTGTCTTTGCGGAAGATTTGATCGAGAAGACTGAGAACTTTGAACTTCATACAGGCGATTTCGTCGTTTTTTTGTGCACAATCGGCTTTCGTTTGATCAACAATCGAATCCATACTGGTGCCCTTCCAAAATTCATTATTTTTCGTTGGCTGGGCTACCACCAGCACAATAATGGAGCACAACACAATAATTAGTCTCATAATGCTGGATATGCTTTAAGAAACAGACAAAAAAAATCAGATTTACAACCCTGAGAAAATACTATAGTGATCTCGTGTTTGAATAAAAGACAATATATTGTCAAGGACAAACGACAGTTCAGCGACTAATGCCAATATGGGTTGGGCAAGTGCTTATTTATACAAGGCCTATTGTTGAATAAAATTACCCTCGCCAAACATTTACTTATACCCCCCCTCCATTAATACTGAACGAATTTTCTTTTCGTTCAGTATGGTCTTCGATTATTATTGAGGCCTCACCGTGAACATGTCGCGACTTCTTAATGAGAGACAAAGAGAGAAAGAAAGAGAGCAATATAGGGTTGACAGAACTGATGAACTGTCTCGCCGGTGCTTTAATGCGATAAAAAAGCAAATCAGAAACACTCGTTTATTTTCAGGTGAAAAAAATATTTAAAAATGAAAATTGACAAATTTTATATAAATCATAGTGCAAATTTTGTGTTTTTTAAAACGAGAAAAAAAACGACTATTATTGATGTTAACCCCTTTACAGTTAGAGAAAAAATTGATACTGTTGTCCCAAATTGAACAACAAATTTTGGTCAATAAATTTTTATGAAACTTAGAATATAAGGGTTTTTAGGGTCGCTGAATTCAAATATGACCTCAAAAATAAAATTTAAAATGTCAGACATATTTTTTTTAATTTATGCAAAAATCAATAAAAATTAGTATAACGGGATATTTTAAACCCTCAAAAACCCCTTTATACCAAGTTTCATTAAAATCCGTTAAAATTTTAAAAATTATGTCCGCCATTTTAGATCCGCTATTTAAAATTTTTTAATTTAATCCTTTCCGTGTATAAGGGTTTTCAAGGTCGCTAAATTCGAGTATGATATTAGATTTTCAAAATTCAAAATGGCGGGTCCAATATGGAGGACGACTTTTTTAAAAATTGAATCCAAAAGGCCTGAAACTTGTTACTCGGGGGTTTTCGGAGTCGCTGATTACGAATCTCAGTTTAGTTTTTCAAAATGGCGGATCCAATATGGCGGACGACTTTTTTAAAAATTGAATCCAAATGGCTTGAAACTTGTTACTCGTTTTTTATTTCTTGGATTTTTGTTTACTTTTTATATTTTTGATTTTTAAATTTTGATATTAGATTTGAATTCAGCGACCCTAAAAACCCCCGAGTAACAAATTTCAAGCAAATTCGGTTGATTTTTAATTTTTTTTGTCCGCCATCTTGGATCCGCCATTTTGAATTTTTTTTTAATGTCAGATTTGAATTCAGCGACCTCATAAACCCTTATATATTAAGTTTCATAAAAATCTGTCGACCAGAATTTACTAGACATTTTGAAACCAAATCATGTATTTTTTCTCAAACACGGAAAGGGTTAAATGTTAAACTTGAATTTTCAATGTACAATTCCATACTTATAGGAAATAGTAATTACTTTTTAAATTTAGAAATAATAATAATAATAATAATAAATAATTTGAAATACCTATACAATTTTAAAATCAAATTTAAATTTATAAAATTTTTAAATTTAAAATCAAATAAATAATATTTATTTAGAGTTGAGAAAGTAAATACCTATTTTTGACGCGCTGAAGAAAGGGAGCTAAAAAGCAAACGAATTGAAGGGCTGATAGCATAAGTGGGTTATAATTTGAATGAGAGCAAAAGTATATTAAAACCTTACGAGTAAAAACGGTTAATATATTTAATAATAAAGATATTTATACTTTTTTGTAATAAAATTTTAGGTTTAGAATATTTATTTAAATAATAATAATTGTTAATGAAAATTATTTATCATCCATTTTAGGTATTTTCACTTAAAAATTTCAGAACATAATCTATAATTTTTTGTTTCTTAGATCTTTTTCCTCTGAGTGCGTCACATTTATTCATTTCAAATAAATTTTATTTCTTTTAATTATAAATTAATAATAAGTTATTAAAATTTACATACAGTTTTCTATTTGATTTTTCTAAAATTTTCTAAATGAAATTAATTTGAGGGTAAAAGTGAGAGTACAGTTTTAGAAATTATTAATATAAGCACATACTTCCGACTTCCGCACTGTATATCAATCCGGAATTTGTTGATCTACATTTTTGACCTCTCTTCTATCACATAATGGAATAAATAATTTTTATATCAATGAAATCACTGATCATTATTACCAACAGTAATTCATAGAAAAAGTCATTGCGGATGAAAAAATATACTGTCAACCAGATTTGTTAATTTTTTTTTTTAGTTTAATTAACATTCATTTTTCAACATTTTTTCGAAATTTAAAAAATAAATAAAAATTTATTCGAAAATTTTTTCGAAATTGTCATTTAAAATTTTCAAATATTAATAAAAGATTTGAATTTAGCAACCTCAAAAGTGTACAGACTGGTATAATATCAATTAGTAATTATATTATTTAATAGATCTAATTAATAACTTGAATTTAAAACAAAATCGATTTAACAAAACAATTTGTTTAGCTCAACTAATTGTAAACGAATTTATTACATCAAATAAAAATTTCTTTTTCTTTCTCAGTGTTCTTGTCAGATTCTCTCTTAAAAAAATCTTTTATTAAATTAAATTGTTTAATAAATATATAAAACATAAATTATTAAATAAAATTTTAATTAAAAATCAAAAAAATATAAAATCATAAAAATTAATTTGATGCATTTTACAAAATGAGTTCAGAAATCAATAAAATTAGTTTTAAATTGTTGTTTATCCAATTGAACTTCACATCTGACATTGGCATTGTTCGACAATCGATATAATTCAAGTCATGCGACAACTACTACTTTCCAAATGCATGACTTTCGTCTCGTTTAGTTCATTAGGCCATGCGTTTTATTTTTGGGTTAATTTCACCCTTAAACCTAAATTTAATGACACCATCTGAAATTTCACTAAAAAGAATCGAAGCCCCCTTAATTATGTATGCAAGCACCGTATTTGGCGTGAAGAAATTCGTTTTAACTTCCTTTTATACAATCATTATGAGTGGACTGCAAGTGTTTTTGAAACAATGCCTCGTAAGTAATTGGAATAAGAGGTCGATTTTTGCATAAGCATTTAGATCACGCCTAGCTTAGAATTTACGATCTTCGAGATATATCATCAAAAAAACTCGATCAATAAGAAAGAAAAAAATGCATTTCATTTTTTCGATTTCATTTTGCATTTTTTCCCTTTGAAACAAACAAAATTATGTAATTTCCGTTTTAATATATAAATTCCATTAAAATTGACATAATAACAGGTTTTTATTGTTTACTTAATATTCTACTTGGATATTTCACTATTGATTTTATTCGTTATTACTAAATATTTTTTCTTATTAAACTTCTATATTTCTTTTTTCTCAAACCTTTTAAAAATCTATCTGGAAAGTTAAATAAATTTCTATTTGTTTTTTTTTTTTTTTTTTAATTTTTTTTTCTATTTATTTTTCATTATCTACTTTAAAATTGTATCAATATTATTTTTTAAAAACTTATTTTTCTTTTTATATTGAATAAAAAGATTAATTTGTCTCTAAAAAAAATTCTCGTTTTTGAAAATTTTGCGAACATTTAAAATGTGGGAATTGATAAACAACACTTTTTTGGTTTCCTTAGGAAATATAGTTGAAACTTTATTTTGTACATAATAAATAAAAAAAATATCAAAATCAATTTGATATAAATAAATAATTAATTAAATACTAGACTATTTTCGATAGGCTCTGTATGGTCCTTGTGGTGATGTATCCCAATGTGGTGGATGTTCAACAGGTGGATGACCGTAGTGGACCACTTCGTAGGCAACTTTTGGTTTCGTCAATTTAAAAATGAGTAAAGCACCACTTAAAACTAATGAAAGAAGTCCAAGTGTGAGGGCTTTCCAAGTTTTTAATGCGATTAATGCCAATGCCAATGGTACCAATGCAGTGGCCTTGAACTTGAGACCTAAAAGGAACGGAATCATGACCTTCTTGACGAAACCTCGACCTGTTCAAAACATAATTAACAAGATCAATTGTTTTCCCAACCAAATTCTAAATTGCTATTCAAATTAATTAGCCATCAAATTAATTAATTGATTACATAATAATTTATCAATTAATTATATAACTTACTAATTAATTTATTGACTTATTAATTGGATCTCGAATTGGCTAATTAATTATCTATTTAATGAAATAGTAATTATTTAATTAATAATTATTTTTTAATTAGATAATTAATTATCAAAATTACATTATAAAAAATTAATTATTAGATAATTATTATTAATTAATAAATTACAATTTATTGAAAATCCATAAATCCTTAACATTAACTAAAAAATTCTCTATGTGTAATAAAAAAAATTTGTTAATTAACTAACCTTGATTATTGTCTTGATCACAGAGAGGAACACTGACTTCCCTTGGGACGGAATCTACAAGAGTTCTAGGAACAATATTCGAACCGACAATAGCTTCAGGTAATTTAGCTTCAATTCTATGACTTGCGAGGTATGAGTCCAACTTTTCCAACATCAGAGATCGAAGAAGATCCTTCCTGGTAGGATCAACGGAATCCTGAGAAATGTAATATTCTTCGAAATTATTGTTATCGATGTCTGGCATGGATCTCACAATTGACAAATCTTCCGTAATGGCGACTTTGTCTTCCTTCATCACTCTACTCAAATATGCAAGGACCTTTGGTTTCGCACATGATAATATCGAGTCACTGTCCACGCATCTGCACAAATTATTTATGTAAATTTTTTTAATATAATGTCTCAGTTTATTTCTTCAATTATTTCAATACTTGGTTTTGTCATTTTTTCATTGATTTAAAAAAATTGTTATTAATTTGTTTATTTAATTAATAAGCAGAACTTTAATTTACTAAATGAAATAATTTTTTTTCGATTTAATTAATAAAATTTTAATTGCAGTTAAAAAGATTTAAATAAGAATTTTTAATTTGAATTATAAAAATCGGTAAACAAACTCACCTGTGGTAAATGTTTTGAAGAACCTCGGCAGTGGTTTCGGGTTCTTTGGCATTGGCCAAAGTGACCAAAAGGGTCAGAGAAGCAATTAGCAGAACCCTCATGGTTTGAGACCACCGATCAATCGATTTGCAAAGTTAAACGCCGAATGCTCCCTCGTACACTGACGATCCGGTTATATACAAAATGGGAGCTCGAGACGTTTGATGAATTTTTATGAAGAACGTGATACCAAACGGAAAGGAAAGAAGAAAGCTCTTCTATAATATGTAGAATGACAAAGTTTCTTTGACAGCTACTTAGCTCGTATCGGAAGAAACAGATTAATTATAAACAGAATAAAAAGGTCAATATAAAATAATTTGCCATTATTTATACAAATTTGAAAATATAAATTTTCAAAAAAAAAAAAAAAAAAAAAAGAAACACAATATTGCAGAAAGAAAGCAGTGATACGATATAGGTAAGGCAAAAAAGTTTTGTAAAACAGGAAGTTTCTTTCTTTGTAATTTCACTTTTTGTTCTCGTATTTAAAAGAAAAACACAGTTGTGCGCAAACAAAGAAAATCGAAAATAATTTTTTTTTAATTAATTTTTTATTCTTTGAGGTATGTATATAATTTTTTAAACATGTAATCCATTATATAGTAATAACATGTTAAAGACAATCACAAAAGATTTCCTACCAAAAAAGTCTAAATATTGAAGAAATACTATAGTTATACTCGGGGCGAAATTCCTGAAGTGATCTTATAGCCAAAAGTGCACTGTTAGGTAATATTTGACCAAAATTTTAATCCTCTCTCTGTTCTCTACAGTTTTTAATAAAAATTAATAATAATTTATGGGTGAAGCACTTACCCATAGTACTAAATGTTATGCAAATTGCAGCACGATCTAAAATAAATTTTTTTTTGATTTGTATCACTTCAGAAATTTTGTCTCACCCATAAACGCTAAGTATTGATTCATAATATTGTATTTTTGTTTTTATATCCCGCGTGAAAAACGAACTATGGGAAAAAGCTATCAAAAGCTGGCAAAAGATGGGAGAAGATTTTCGCCATTGTTTTTAAGTTTTATCCCATACTTTAAAGAATTGTAAAAAGCTCACAAACCATTGCTTATAAGCCTTTCCCATACTTTTTTTTAATATCATATAACATTGCTAAAATCTTGCCAAAGTATTGCAAAAATATGGGAATAAAATAAAGTCAATTTTTTCTAACTTACTTCTTATTTTTCTCATTTTTTTTCTGAAAATCATTGCAAAACAATGGGAAAAAGATTAAGAAAGAAAAAATTTATTTTTCTCATTTTTTCATCTTTAAAAATTAGATTTTTAAAGTATTGCTAAAACCTGGCAAAAATATACGAACAAAATTAATCAATTTTTCTCGTTATTTTAGCTTTAAAAATCTGATTTTTGAAGTATTGCAAAAATATGGGAATAAGATTTTGAAAGAAAAAATCAATTTTCCTCTATTTTTCAACTTTGAAAATTTGATTTTTAAAGTATTGCAAAAATATGGGAAAAAGATTTTGAAAGAAAAAATAAATTTCCTCTAATTTTTAACTTTAAAAATTTGATTTTTAAAGTATTGCAAAAATATGGGAAAAAGATTGGAAAGAAAAAATCAATTTTCCTATAATTTACAATTTTAAAAATTTGATTTTTAAAGTATTTTCCTCTATTTTTCAATTTTAAAAATTTAAGTTTTAAAGTATTGCAAAAATATGGGAAAAAGATTTTGAAAGAAAAAATCAATTTTCCTCTATTTTTCAACTTTGAAAATTTGATTTTTAAAGTATTGCAAAAATATGGGAAAAAGATTTTGAAAGGAAAAATCAATTTTCCCATATTTTTGCAATACTTTAAAACTCAAATTTTTAAAATTAAAAAATAGAGGAAAATACTTTAAAAATCAAATTTTTAAAATTGAAAATTAGAGGAAAATTGATTTTTCCTTTCAAAATCTTTTTCCCATATTTTTGCAATACTTTAAAAATCCAATTTTTAAAGTTGAAAAATAGAGGAAAATTGATTTTTCCTTTCAAAATCTTTTTCCCATATTTTTGCAATACTTTAAAAATCAAATTTTTAAAGTTGAAAAATAGAGGAAAATTGATTTTTTCTTTCAAAATCTTTTTCCCATATTTTTGCAATACTTTAAAAATCAAATTTTCAAAGTTGAAAAATAGAGGAAAATTGATTTTTTCTTTCAAAATCTTATTCCCATATTTTTGCAATACTTTGGCAAGATTTTAGCAATGTTATATGATATTAAAAAAAAGTATGGGAAAGGCTTATAAGCAATGGTTTGTGAGCTTTTTGCAATTCTTTAAAGTATGGGATAAAACTTAAAAACAATGGCGAAAATCTTCTCCCATCTTTTGCCAGCTTTTGATAGCTTTTTCCCATAGTTCGTTTTTCACGCGGGATATTTGTTGCTATACACCCACAGCACCGAAACTTTGCTGAAAATTTAGTAAATATTTACTTACAATATTTGGAATATTTAACTGCAATGTTTATTGAAAGTTATATAAAGATTTAAATGTCCCAATTAAATAAATGTTCAGGAAAGTTTCGCGCTAAACATTTATTCAAGTGGGACATTTAAATCTTAACATAAATTTCAATAAACATTGCAGTTAAATAATCCAAATATTGCAAGTAAATATTAACTAAATTTTCAGCAAAGTTTCGGTACTGAGGGGGTATAGTGATAAAGAATTGGATAAATTAAATTAAATTGATTAAGGCACCTCTTTAAAATGTCATTAAGGACTGGTGATTTTTGTAAAAAATAATATAATGGAATTAAATTTAGACAAGATCCGTTGTTTAATAAATTGAAAAGATAAAGGGAAATTGTGAAAATTGGTCATTGAGTTATTGATATTCGAACAAGTGATATATTTTTATTTAAGTTATGTTAAAAATCAATTTAATTAAATTCAAGTGGTAAAATGGATTCAAGCAGAATTTTCAATATTGTTAGATTTAAAAAATTCCTATTAATTTTATTTGTTTTTATATGTATTATTACTTATGTAGAAATTATGATTCCATACTATAGATAGTTACTTGAAAATTTTTATAGTAGCTGAATATCAATTTGTTATGAGATTTTAAAAATTAAAAATAGTGAATCCAATATGACGACCTTTTTTTTTAAATTCGTTGTATTTAATTGAAATTCGTTCTTAGTTTACAGATTTTTTATCACCAGAACACAGCAAATTTTGATCATCAACATAATGGTAGTTATTTCATTATTTTCCAAGTGTCAATCCAAATTTCCTTTATTCAAATATTTTCTACGATGAAACGGAAATCTCTGAAAGAAATCGTTTACAATTTTATAATATACAAGGTACACGTTATTTTCGTTGATGAATTTGATTATAAAGCAATCCTCTAGTTGCAATTAACACAGAAAATTATAAGGTATTAAAATAAGCGTTGCAGCTTATTTTAATGCCTTTTAATTTTCTGTGAAGGCAGTTGATATAAAAGCAGAGGTTCATGAAATGGAAATTTTTTTTTGTCTTAATACTAATAGTATATTAAGGTTGTTTATGAGAAAAAAAACATTTTTTGGATCATTGCACTTGGTTTCCTTAAGTACAGTTCAAAAAAACACTGCTCGCGATAGAATGTAAAAATTAAAATTTTTTTAAAAATGTTAGGTACACATGATAAGTGTGGTTAAAATATTCAAATAAAAATTTCCTTTTTAAATAAAGTGAATAAAATAAATTAATAAATAAAATTAAATCATTTATGTTAAATTAAAAATATGGTATACACTTACTTTAAGCCTATATCAACTATACCTATCGTTTGTATAAGAAGAACAATAAAAATCAGTGACAGAAATCTTTATTTTTATGTGAAATGTCTTATTTCAACTTAAATTAAAATTAAACTTAATTTTAAAAAATCAATTTCTTTTGTTATAATTGATATACATATATATTTATTTATTTATTTGGAACATAACGGGACATGCTCTTTCGTACAAAAGTACTCCTAAATCTAAAAATTACAATACTATATTTTACTAAATCTAGGTAGCCACTTAAGAAAAGATATTTTAGTTTTCGTTTAGCAAGATATTACGTAATGATGATGTGAATCGTGTGACATTATTATCAAAGAAATTAATGTCGTTAGAAATCATGTTTGCCTCTCTGCTAAGTCTAGCAATCAATGAGTTATTACCATAATTAGTTCTGTGAAATGCCACCGAAAACAATGTATATCGCCTAGAAAACATTCTGGGCACTGATAAATTTATCATAGAGAGAAGTGAAGGACAAAAGATAGCTCCATTCATAAGTCTATACAAAAAAGCCATATCTGCAAAGTAGAACCGTGAATTTAACAATGGTATATTTAATACCGATCTAAGTTCCCTGTAATCATGTGTATGCACGTCAAAGGGGATATTGAGCAATCTCGCAGCAAATCTAAGAAATTTGTTCTGAACACGTTCAATTCTGATTATATGGAAGACGTAGAAAGGTGCCCAAATGATACATGCATATTCTATAATTGTTCTGACAAGCGTCAGGTATAAAGTCCTGATGGTTAACATGTTATGAAAAACAGAGGCACATCTCATTATAAAACCCAAGACTTTAGAGGCTTTTGAAACAGTCTCAGTAATATGATCATTAAATACTAAATTACTATTAAATACAACACCCAAATCACGCACCCTCTCTACTCTCTCCAAAATATGACCATCAATAGTGTAGTTGTTTAAATATAAATTTACACTACCTTTCGAAAAGGTTACAACAAAACTCTTTTTAATGTTTATACTTAAATGATTTTTAACACACCATTTTTGGAGTCTTTTTAAGTCTTTTTGTAACTTCAAAATATCTTTTTGAAAGGTAGACGGATGAATCACTTTATAACACTTGAGGTCGTCAGCATAAAGTAAAAACGAGGAGTGCCTGAATATTTGCTTAATATCATTCATATATAAAATGAACATTAAGGGATATAGTTATTTAATAATAATAGAATATTTACTTTTTAAATTTGAAGTAGTGAGATCTCACTGATTGAAATTTAGAGAGTAGAAAGAAAATTTCTTCCTTAATCGTGATAAATTAAAATAATATATTCTTACCATAAAACAATTGCATCAGGAACTGTTGACAACTTTTCTAGTTGAAATTTCTAATCATCGTATAATATGCATAAATCTTGTTTTCAAATTTTGCTGTTAATATTTCAAATAGAAAAACGATCATAGAAAATGTATATCCAATCCCTAATACATAAAATAGTATGAGCAAAAGTAATTCCTTTTCAATCATTGCTGGTGGCGTGACTTTATGGATGTGTGTAGCAGGTTCAAAGTAATCTTTTAGAAACCCATGCTCTGTTACTCTTAGGACCATTTCATTAAAGCGATCGATGTAAGGTATGTCTTTTAAATCGTCACGAAGGTTAGATACTTCAAACATAGAGAAATAGTGTATTACAGTTTCCGGCAGTATTCTTACGTTCAACTCTCCATTTTCAGCAATATATTTATTCACAAAATATTCAGCATCAGGAATGAGACAAGCAGATATGTTTTGATATTCAGCCAAGTACTTTAGGCAAAATAATTCTGATGCATTATGTGATAAAAATATGGCCTTTTGTCCAAATTTTTTTACAACAGGTTTCTCATTGTAACGGAGAACAAAATGAAGGTCGTTAGATATCATCGGTGACAATGAATAATCAGCCAATTCTGCAAGATTAGAAATTTCAGGATCCGATTTCCAAGCAATGTCTAAAATAACTGAATATATATATCCAGAATAGACGATGGACGAGACTAGTAGTGATCCAAAAACTATTCTTTCCAATAGTTTTTCTGGTTCTTGAGTAGTGGACATTCCCATTATGAGTCGACAGATACTGAACGTTTCCCATTCACATCTCTTGAATCTCATAACAATAGCTGCGAATCGGATAATGGCAAACATAAAAATTGTTCCCAAGAGCATTTTTAAAAGTTCTGGTGATAGAACTATCACTTTATCACACTTTAACGTATTGAGAATTACAGCTTTAACATTACCTAACTTTAAAATTCGTGTCTCTTTAACAATTAAAAAAGAAGCAGAACTAAATGCATTCATTATAGTCCTGCAGTATGTGGGTTTACCATTTCCATTGTGACGAAAAATCAAATCGTATCCATTCACATCGCGCAACTTATTTGGAAACCAAAGACTTTCAGATGATGCAATTTGTTTAGAATAATTCTTAGTGAAAGGATTAAATTGACTCAAAGAAAGATTATCATCTGGATATTTTTTTAGCACTGCTTGACATTGGTTACTGTATGTCAAGAAAGTCATATCCAAGATTGCATGTTTTTCCCAGAAATGTTGAAGACTTTCATAAAAATCCTCTTTAGCTGAACAAAAAGAATTGACGACTAAAACTCTTGGGTTTGATAACAATTGAGGGATCATTTCTAAAATATTCACGAAATTGTCAATTTCCTTTACAGAAGTTTCGTCTGTTCGCTGAAAAACAAACAGTGTTGTCCTTCTGAAATGCTTTGATATAGACTTATCCATTTTGTAAAGATAATTCATGTTGTCACTATCAATATTAATGAAGCTTAAAGATGGAAAATGTGAATTGACCTCTTTCATAAGAGAATTCATAATACGATTGTTCTGTTTATCTTTAAGCATGAATATTACTTGATGCAGTTTAGACTCCTCTTTCAGATATTTTATCAACCCATCGTAGTGATTATTTACTGAAGACAATCCTAAGATTTCTTTGGAAAATATGTAACTAATAAAATACACGCTCAGAAACTTCATTGTGCACATCCACTTTGTTATCAACTAACAAAAATTATTTTTGATAATGTTGAAGCAAAGCGAGATTTTTTCAAACTATTTACTTTGATTGACAATGAAGAGGGATCAAAATTTATATATGTATTCACATATTTATTTAAATATTTTTTTGTTTCTTTTAGTGCCTGTCTGAACTATTAAACTCAAGAACCTTGTATATACTGTCTGTCGATTTGTTGCTTTAATGATAAAGAACGATATTTATCAAAAATACCTCTCAAAAATTTCCATAAAAGCCAAATATTTTGTTCTATGAAAAAAATATAATTGTATGAATAGTTATATTGTATAAATTCGGAGTTTTTTTCGATTTTAGATTATTATCAGAATAAAGTATAGGGGAACTACAAATATCCTTGTTTCTTGTTTAAATAAAGAATGAAATAAACAGTGTCTCAAAGCCCTTCAAGTTTTTTATGAATTTAATATGAAAAAAATATTTTTTCATTAACGTGTTATAAAATCTAGAGAAAACAATATTTTTTATTCATAATTTCTTATCAGAAAAATATTGTTTATTCAGCAAATTTTTAATATTGTTTACAAATCTGTTAAAACGCCCCATTAAAAGGTTCAACTCCTTCATGAGCTGAAATGGTATTTCTATACCTTTCGAAACATATTCAATTTTGTTTAATTAAAAAGTATGGAAACGGTCAAATATTTTTAAAAAATGCATTTTCGGAATGAAAATGAATGATACAAAAGTTTTTCCGAATAAAGAGAATTACATTCTCAATGTAAGGCGCCACAGTAAAAACAAGTTGTAAATTCAGATGTTCATTACATGAACATTTTGCTTCCTCTTTACGATCAGCAAAAAAATTTGCTTCCTCGTGGAGAAAGCTAAATTTTATTGCCAAAACGTGATTTTGATTTTTTAACTTTCATTAATTCTTTAAATTTACCTCAAATGTATACTTTATATATATATCGATCGATTCGTCTTGACGTAAGTAATACAATTATTTCATATATAAACTTCAATTTAAAAAAACACAAAATTTTATAGCCAAAATGTGAATTTTTGATTTTCTAACTTTCATTAATTCTTTAAATTTACCTCAAATGTATACTTTATATATATCAATCGATTCGTCTTGACGTAAGGAATACGATTTTATTATATGTAACTTTAAATTTTTCTATTTAAAAATTTTTTCGATTAAAAAAAATTTTTGGAAAAAAGACGATAAAATTTTTTTTTTTGGGTTATTTTTCAAAATCCTTTGGTCAGATTTGATATATTAATATGATAAATGAGCCTACTAAATTTTATCTAAATCCATTAAAACCTGTTAAAGTTATCTTCTAAACAAGAAAAGGATCCACACACACACACATACATCCGGACAATTGATCAGGATCTCATATAACATGTTTCTATAAAGAAAAAAATTTGTTTCCGCCACTTTGAAAAGTTTTATAAACGAAAGGACTACAAAGCTTCCTCCACGAGGAAGCAAAAAAAGTATTTTCTTAAAATGAAAAAAGACAAAAAAAGTGTGTTTATACACGGAGAGAAAAAACGAGCCTTTACTGCACGGAGAGAAAAAACGAGCCTTTACAGCATGGACCTATGTATGCTCTCTTCGTACGCGCCTCTATCGTCCATCTTCGGTACCATCTCTTGCTGTAGTAGCTCGGCTCCTTACTATTTTAGTACGGGCAAGTGAAAATATAGTATAAGGTCGTACCGAAGATGGACGGTAGAGGCGCGTACGAAGAGAGCATATATAGGTCCATGCTGTAAAGGCTCGTTTTTTCTCTCCGTGTGCATGGACGCATGTATGCTCTCTTCGTACGTGCCTCTATCGTCCATCTTCGGTACCATCTCTTGCTGTAATAGCTCGGCATGTAGAATAGACAACAGGAGACCAATGTAGTGTATAAGAAAATAGCCATTTTTCTTCGGAAGCTGTTAGTTCCGAAACTTCTCGCGCGCCGCGTTGAAAACAGATAGATACCATAAGTTCTAAAATTCACATGTGCTTCTTGGTTAACAGCATACATCGTGATATATAGTTTTCCAGCAGAAGCATATTTTTTCTGTGAAAAATATAAAATAAATTTATAAATAAATAATGTATGAGGTAAGTTTAAAATTCGCCAAAGTAAAAATTTTTTAGATTAAATTATGTATTTAAATTTTTAAAAAAAATTTTTTATTTTTATACTGTAATATAATGAAAAATACCTATATTTTATTATTTAAAATTAAATATAAGTTACCGTTATTATTTAAATTATGATTAAAATTTTTGCGAGTTTATAAGGTTTGTTAATTTTTGAAATATTATTTAATATTGTATTTATTATATTATTTAATTTAATTAATTATTTAATTAAAGTTATGTCAAAAATCTTTTTTTTTTAAAACTAAATTTATTATGAGAAAACTTTTTAACTATAAATGTATTTAAAATTATATTAAAATTTTACATTTCCAAATAAAAATTAATTTTATTAATACAAATAAATTTTTTTTATTTTGTAAATACTTTAGTATTTGCAGCGGCAAACGCAAAATACTAAACACGGCCTTCGGCCGCGTAAGGTACTGCTCGCTTTTCTTTTTAAAAAAACCTTGGCGAGAGGGGGTGGATATGGCCGAAAGTATTTTTCGTAATCAGCGCACAAAAATACGTAAATATACTGAGTTTCATTAAAATCCAAGGAGGCCCTTATTCGGAACTGATGCACCCAAAATAAATATTAAATTTTTAATTTGCCCACTGATAAATCAAACTTAAATTCAAAATCAACATTTTTCAATCACATAAAAAAAAATTTACTTGTTTCAATAGATTGAAAAGAAAAAAAATTTTCAGTTTAAAAATATTAAAATATTTATTAATTAATTTTATTTATGCTTCAATAACTCTAACAATCGTAGTCAATTTATATTAATGATTTCTCAATGGGTACATCTTTTCATTATTTCATATATTTATAAAATAACAACAAATAAATAATTATTATTATCTTATTTATAAAAAATAATTGCCTTCACTTACCAATATTAGTCTATTTTTATTATCCAGCATAAAAATATACCTAAATTCAGGTTATGTTTTTCAAAACAATATGACAGCGAACAGACCAAAACAGATATTTCTTGATATGTGTACGTTGATGGTATCTATCTGTTTTTTTCGCCACCTATGGACAAACTGACTACTTGTCTTAGCTTACGACGAATCTTGACACCATTTTAGTGAAGTAAATTCATGGGAGATTTGTCTCCTGTAATCTATTCTCCATGTAGCTCGGCTTCTTACTATTTTAGTATGGACACGTGAAAATATAGCATAAGCTCGTACCGAAGATGGACGGTAGAGGCGCGCACGAAGAAAGCATACATAGGTCCATGCTGTAAAGTCTCGTTTTTTCTCTCCGTGTATGCATCTAACTAAATAAATGACTAAAATATTGAGCCTTATATCTCAGGTATAAGTTCAAACTTCTTCTACAATTAAGTATATTCGTGAAAATCACTATTTGGTGGGTTTCTTAGGTAGTATATTAAGCAACAAGGATCAAAAGGAACCCTTTTTATACCCTAGGGCAAAAAAACACATGTTTGTGCCTAAGGGATAAAAAATATATAACTCCGATAGTGCCAGATAAATTCTAAAACAAATTCTTATTTAAATGTGCTGAAACTGAACTCTTTTTGAATCGCCGGATAGAACCGGGATAGAGATAGAAATATTTTTGTAAATTTAAATTAAAATTTCCTGATACCCAAATAAATACCGGATTGAGTCAAAGTTTATTTGTAATATAAATGGATTTTATAAGTTCAAATATGTATATTAAAAAATCTTTAATTTTAAATAATATTTTCATTTATTATAAATAAATAACGAAAAAACTATATAATACAGTATTCGATTTAATTAATTACATATAAAATGGTAAAGAAACACTTGTAACATTTCATTCTGTCTTTCAAACATGCACAAAAATTTACACAATTTTTTCAATTTTTAAAAATTAACACATTCAAATTATATATTTTAAGAGGTCGCAAAATTTTGGGTATGGCACCCGAACGCATAACAATAAATAACTGTTCATTATAAATTAATCAAATTAATATTATAAATAAAATAAATAGAAATTAAAATTTAGTCTTAACGATTCAATTTCATTTTTTTAGCTCAAAAAAACTATATTATTTTAAGAAAAAATAAATAAATAAGATTCTAACGTAACAATAATAATAATAATAATAATAATAATTAACTGAGGAATTTACACTTAAAATGTTACCTTATTATTTTATAATACATATACATATAATTATTCATTTTACAACAATGAAACTTTACAAACAAGCGTGACTAAGATCCAAGTTCTGGTCTAAAATCTTCCCACAAAAATTCCATTCATGAATATTACACGTGGTATAGATTTTAGATTACTGACAAAATGCGTATTCTTATAATTATATTGTTTACGGCTATTGTTTACAAATTTGAGCGTTTTTACATTAAAGGCAAAATTCGACTGATTAATGAAATTATGATAATTCATTTTTTATTGTATACCTGAAGCAATAATTCTATTCTTCACTGGAGAAAAAAATTTGATATTAATAATAAAACATTTTGTTGATGCTTTTGAAAACTTAAATTCTTGTCCGATTACACATTATTTAGACAAATATTTTTTAACTATTATTTTTTTCAAGTAAAAAAAATATTGTTTAAAAAAAAGTATTTTAAGCAAATCAATGTTTGAAAAAAAGAAGAAAGAAAATATTAACTTAAATGTTAAGTCAATTTTTTCTTAGAAATTTATTAGCTTAATTTTAAAACTATTATTAACATTAAATTAAAATATTTCTTAAATTTCAACATAAAACAAAAAAAAAAAGAATTTTGTTTCAACTAAAATTGACAACAAAATATTTTATTGTTAAAAGAAAATATTTTCCTTCAGTAGTTCTACTAAAAAAAAAAAAAAAAATTTTTGACATTTATACATCAATATTTTTGGATAAAAAAATGTGTATCTTTATTCTGTATTTATGTGACATGGATACGTTCTTAAGCAATCTCCAACGTCTTGTCCTAACCTCGCGGCACCAAGATAGCGATGAAACCTTTGACTGGAAACTGTGGCCGAATTTCCACGCTTCAGCTCTTGAGGATCCCTGTAAAAATGCAATTATACCGTAAATTTCAAAGAAAACATCAAAACAACAATAATTCACTAAACCAATTATTAATATTATTTCTTGATTTTTGAACGATATAATAAAAAAAAAGTTAAGGAAATATTATTCAATTCTAAAAAAGATTATATCAAAAATATGAAAAATTAATATTTAAAAAAATACCATCAATTATAGTAAAAGTATATACGTATAAAATATTTAATAGATAATACTTTATGTGCAATTAGATACATAAAATGCAAAGAAAGTCGTTATAGCAGGTAAAAGTTGACAATTCAGATAAAAACGAATGCTTTCTACTAATTGATCAAAATTATTCGTATTAATATTAAGGCTAATTTAATAACATTTGAATAAATTATTTTCGTTTATTTGCGTTTTCCAATAAAAATATAGGTATTTCCATAAGTATTTTCAATTTTTTTTTAATATTGAATTTATTTTATTATAAAATATTTTTTATCTAAACACAAAGAAATCGAATAAGAACAAATTAAAAACATTTGATTGAAAATAAAAAACAGACAATAAAAAATAAATTATAGATAAAAAATTTGTATAAACATAAAAAAATGAGGAAAAATTGAGCTATTTATCAATTCCTTTTTAAATGATAATTTTTACACTTTTTTTTTTAGATTGTCTTTCATTCGCATTAATGTAACAGTACTTACAAATGCATGGACTTGAATTCAAGCCAACAGTCTAAGAAAGCTGTGTATAAATATTTCATATTACACATTAAGTGTGGGTATAAAAATATTTCTTTGTCTGTAAAAGAATGATGTTATTATAAGAATGAAAGTAAGGCTGTTTTTAGACTTTAAATGCAGATTCCTCTCTCGGGTAAATTGAGAAGAGAAATTCGTTTTTACAGTTATACTTGAAAAGGAGACAAGTCAGGAGTTTAAGGCGTTTATGACGTATCTTTAAAATACCTAGAAAGTTGAATTTTTTACTAACGACCTTGAATTATTTGAGACACGTTCTATTCAGAAGAGAAAAAAATCATGTTTTTTTTGTGTCAATATTTGTTTATTTTTTACATCTTTTTTTTCTATAACGATATTTTTTGTATCTGTGCTACTTTAAAAGAAGAATATATTAAAAAAGTATTTAAAAAAAAATCAAAAATCTTTGTTTTTATGAGAAATATTCTTCTTATACCACATGCTTTTTATAAAGTAGGTAATCAAAAATTAATTTTCTATTAATTTTTTCTATTCTTTTAAATTAATAAGAAAATTTCTTTTTTTTCAATATTTTTTGATTCTCGATATTATTTGGTGTAAACATTATTTTTGTTAACAATAAACTGTTTGGTATCAAAATTGTTTTGAAAATGAATACATGTATATTTTTTTTGTGGACAATATTCTCTTTAGGTAACATTTTTTTTTTTATTTTTAATAATAATAATTGTTTGGTACAAGAATTATTTTCGTTATTAACTTTTTGGTACCAATATTTCATTTAATCAATATTATTTGGAAATTTTGATAATTTCTGCAAATATTTTTTATTTATGCCTTTATTATTTGTTTTCCTCACACTTTTGGCAAAATTCTTTTGGTACCATAATGTTAAACGTTAAGAAAATTATTTTCGTTAACAATAAATTTTTGATATTTGTTAATATAAATGCCACACGAATAAGTGCAGACAAACATTTGGTATTCTAAGTATTCTTTTGGTATCAACTTTTTTCTTTGTTAATCTTATGGTACTGGAATAATTTTCGTTACCAATGTTTAACCCCTTGACAATCGATGGCCCATATATGTCCAATAAAAGTGCTGCCACCTTTGTGAGTTTGGACATATATGTCCACAGAAAAAAAATACTAAACATAATTCGATTTGAGTGTCAATGGATATATGTACTAAAGTTTTCGGGGTCGCTGAATCCGAATTTGAGGTCAGATTTAAAAAATTCAAAATAGCGGACCCAATATGGCAGAAAAATTTTAATTTGATTCGATTCATTCAAAATTCGGTACTTTGGGGTTTTTAGGGTTACTGAATCCAAATTTGAGGTCAGATTTGAATTGAGCGACCCAAAAAACCCCCAAGTGCCGAATTTTGAACGAATCGAATCAATTTAAAATTTTTCCGCTATATTGGGTAGCCATATTGGGTCCGCCATTTTGAATTTTTAAAATCTGACCTTAAATTTGGATTTAGCGACCACAAAAACTTTTAATACAATGATATGATATTTTTTTTGGAAACTTTTTTTTGGACCGTTTTGGGTCCACAAACGATTTTTCTACTAGACTGCAAAGGGGTTAAGAATCAAAATTTCTTTCATTATTTTTGGTATTTGTACTTGTTTATTTAGCGGTATGTTGTTGGTACTTTGTTTTCATCTTTTGGTACAAAAATTACTTTTGATATCAATATTTTATTTTTCTTTACCGCAATTAGAGAATTATTTTTTTACTTCTATAATATTTTTGTCGCCAGAATTTTACTCATATATTTAGTTCTCATTATTCTTTTGGTATCAATCTTTTTTCAAACCAATCTTTAAACAAAAATTCTTTGAATACCAATACTTTTTTTGTATCAAAATGAATTTCTTTGACAATATTTTTGTATCAGAATTCATTTACCATGTATTTTATTACCACTATTTTTCATCATCAATATTCTATATGATTTGAAAAATTACTACTTGAGTGTTACATTTCTATATAGTACTAGAAATTTTTTAATTACCAATTACTTTACGGTATTATAATCATTTTTGTTTCCAATTTTTTTGCTGCACAATAATTTTTAATTTGTCTCTATAAATTCTTTTTTTTAAATTCCTCTTTTCAAATTCAGCTGTTTTTCTCATTTAATTGAACTGTAAATGTGAATTAAAAAGAATGATATTCTTTTTTTGTTGTTGTAAAATTATGCTATTATTTCAAATATGGTAGATTTGATTGTCATTCTTTATTTGGCAGTATAATTTGTCAAAAAACCGTTAATCAAAGTAAACACTGAAACTATAAAATTCTCATTACTTGAATATATTCGATAAAATTCTAATTTCAAATTGCAATCATTAACCCATTTATCTGAATTTCACTTTGTAGATGACATTCTTTATATTAATCAGTTAAACCTGAGAATACCTTTTGCAAAAGTGACTCGTTATAGTAGCGCGTTGTTTTAATGATTTTAGATTCCTATGTGTGTAAGTATAACTTTAAGAATGGCAACTTGAGAGCTAAGCGTGCAGACAAAAATTGAAAGGAACGTAAAAAAAGATGTGTAACGCAGAAAAGAGAACAGAGAGAAAGAGCATGAGGAAAAGAAAGAGAGAAAAGGAAAGAGATAAGATGTAAAAGAAGAAGAAGAAGAAGAAGAAGAGGATAAGAAGAAGAAGAGAGTGAGAGAGGTGACGACTCCTCGTGCAGGCTCAATGACCCGATTGAAGTAATTCGGAGCAGTGAGGGCGACGGCCACCTTTCTCCTTATGATCCACAATTCCTGAACCGATCAACGATCGCCATACAAGCGTGCTTACCTGGACAGCTCGTTGGACACAAGATTACTGTGTGGTGCAAAGATCGCCGGGTTCTTGTACATGCTACAAACAAGCCTCTCCCTACAATTCTCCTCGGCAAATCTCAATTGTCCAAAGATCTCGTCTAGCCGGCCAACAATTGGTCCATAAAACTCGTCGTCATAAACTGCACGTGAAACTCCCGGCACTTTAGCTACCTGGACCACTTTTTGACCTTGACCCACTCTCGTCTGTTGCACCTGTTGATTTTGCAATTGTTGCTGATGCATCTGTTGCAACTGCTGCTGTTGTTGCAATTGTTGCTGCTGCTGCTGTTGTAAATGTTGTTGCTGCTGTATTTGTTGCACCGGTTGAGCAAAGACATTGTAAGGATTTTTCTTGGTCACTTTAACTGTTGATGGCACAATGTTCGATTGTGGATTTTGGACAACTTGAATTGATGCTGGTGCTGATGGAGAATTTGCTGGTACTGATGAATAAACCGGTCCAATATTTGACGCCGATGGTACCGCATGTGCACGTTGTCTATTGCCTTTGATTTCATCAACATAACCAGAGTATGCGAGATTATGAGCTTGAGGTCGTGAATTTGCGGCGTATTGCGAACCATATGGTCCAGGATAGACAGGCGACAATGGTGTTGGATTAATTGGACCCAAATGTTGATTGACCTCTTCAATTGGCTCCTCATATGGTTCGATACCCCATTCCTTTAATTCCTCCATATCCTTGCGATATTGAATATGTGGATGGGCATAGTCATAACCATTAAATTCTTCCTCATGATGTGGTGGATGATGATCGACATAAATTGGACTCGCTGCTGGTACTGGAACTGGAACTGGCACATGATGATGATGATGAGCCACCTAAAATACAATTGGAAATATATATCATTAACTGCCAACTTTTGATAGAAATGTCAAAATAATAATTTAAGAATTTTTTTTTTGGGTCTAATTGGTGTAATTTATGTTTATGCTGTATCTGATTTTAATTAAGTTTCAATTAATTTAATGACATTCTTAATGATGACAATTTAAGAGAATTGATTTTAATCACTGTCGATGTAGGTGTTTGCATTTAAATAAATGAGTGTTCGTTAAAATTCTTGTTTTTCGTGAATTTTAAAATTCGGGTCAATTTTAGATAATGCGATTTATAATGATTTCAAAAATATATGAAGAGAAATTATGAAACGAAAGTTATTTTGAAATTGTTATTTAAATCTGAGTCAAATAGATATATGGGAAGTTAAAATATATTAATGAGAATTTCACTTATAAATTTTAAATATTACATATAATCATGCACGAAGTCAATAGTAACGTAAACAAGTTTCCAATTAATTTTATACAATAATTATATGAAAATTTTCGCAAATATATATGACTAATATTACCTCACGAATGACTAACTTATTAAACAGAGCATCCATTTCTATATAGTTATTTAACAACTTTGAATCGTACATATTTGCATTTTAAATTAATTATTCAAGTTCGTTAAATTTTATTTTTTCTTTCATATTTATTTTCAACATTAGAAAAAATTCTCTGTTTATGAAAAGTGTCAAAAAATTTTTTATTTTTGTCATCAATTTACAATTAATTGTTCTAAAAAAATGACAATCATTTGAAAATGATTTACCTACACACTTATTATGTATATTATACATTTTGTTTACTAATCGATTGAGCCTCGAGCGTTAAAATTTTTTTATTTTTAAATAAATATGTATGATTATTTGTGACCAATTGTATGCATTTAGTGAATACGAGGTTAAAATTATATTTAAGTGCAACAAAGCTTGTCCAATGCTTGAAACGCAACGATGCACTCTTGTATATTATTAAGCGATGAATGTTTAAATAGATTCAACTAATGTTCATCCAATTAAAAACAAAAGTACTTCATTTTTAATGAATAAAATTTTCGATTACTGTTAAAATATTCCAATATTTATTTATATATTTTATTATTATTGTTATTATTGTTCTAATTAATTTAACAATTAATCAAAATTTGAAAAAAATTTACTGCTTAGAAAAACAAAAATCGATTAAAAAAATTCGAGGTCACCTTTCTACTTTTTTTAAATGTGGATCAAACTTGAAAATCAAAAGTACGCGACTGAATTTGTAATGATATTCATTGCTTTGACCCTCTTTTTACCTGATGATGATGATGATGTTGTAGTTTTGAATAAGGACTGCTATAATAGCTCGAGCATAATTTAAATACATGAGCAAATGCTGGTACCAAAAACAGCAATAATTTTAGGAATAATTTTTTCGCCGTTCCCACTCCAAATAGGAAGGGAATGACAAACATGAATTTCAGTTTAATCAGCTTTATTATCAGTAGAAGGGCCAAGAAGCTCATCAACAATTTATTTTGTATTGCCTTTCCTGAAATAAAAAAAAAACCAATTTACTCATTAATTAAAAATATATACATACTTAAATGATTAAATGATAATAAATAAAAATAATCCTAAAAATAATTAATTAATTAAATGCAATAACAAAAGATGATCCTTACGGATTTTTTTGAAAAAAAGTCTTCCCTCATTTTTAATAGGTTTGGGTGCAAAATCAATTCTGACGAGTGCTCCATTTGCGTCAATTTCGCGAGGGCTAATTTTGAAATTAGCACCTTGAAAGAAAAATTCCGGAAGTTGTACATCATAATTTCGGGTTGCTAGAAATTTTACAGCTTTTTCACGAAGGGCATTTGTAATTTCTTCCAATGGTGTTGATGGTTCATTGTTAAAATCACGAGATTCCTCACGATTATCACAATTATTTTTTATTTTTCGTTTATCGAGATCATCATCATCAACATTCGAATTATCCACTAAATTTTCATTCACACTATCAACAACATTTGATTGACGTTGACAACTTTGATAATTCAATTGATTTTTCGTTAATATCAATCCATCGAAAACTGTAATATTATCACGTTCAGTGAATGTATTGTCAAGATATGTGTAAGCATTCTTTTGGATACAGGAGAAAGTTATCCTCTTTTTGCAATCTCTGATAAGTCCATGCCAGAATTCATTTCCGGTTTCATTAACCGGCAAATCGCGAGCATTAAAGAGCTTCGCATACGACTTGAGTTTCTCGAAACTGAAGAATTGGGAACTCGCGAACGTGACCGAGATACACACCAGTAAAAGGATGACGTTATGTTTGTACATTTTTGATTTTAATATTAAATTAGCGTTACTTTTTTATTTTTTTTTTTTTTAAATTTGAAAATTCAAATCAACATGTAATTTAATTGACTATAATTTTTTTAGTGATTTACTTAATATGTAAATGTTTGATTTTCATCACAATTATTAAATAAAGATATTTAATTTAAATTATTAAATAAAATTTAAATAACTAGACTAAATTTTTTGTTTTGTTGACCTAATTTACACCTAATTAAACTAAATTGAATTGGAGTCTGTGAGAGAGATATTTTTCTTTTCTAAATTCACATTATCTGAAATTTTTGAGATAATGCTAAAAAAAAAAATAATTGCAAGATCACGAATGTAGTTGAAGTTTTTGTCCTGATTTCCGGCTGATTTTATCCAACTTCATCTTCACGCTAAGTGGATCAGGAATGTAGTTTTCAACGTTACGCGTGATTGGTATTTTGTTTTGAATAATTTATTAAGTGCATCTTGCAATTTTTTGGTCACACACTTTGGAAATGGAACAATCATGTCAAAGGAATTATTAATTTCTTTTTTAAGGTGGGGGGGGGGAAGATCACGGAAAAATGACGTCAATATTTTTATAACACAAACACGTCACCGGAACGTCACCGGTTATACATTGTACGGAGATACGCTCTCGACGATATCTTCTTGAGAACTAAAGTCGTGGGGTCTTGAGAAGTTACAATTCACCTGGTGCGTCAAGTGTGTCAAAGAACCTCCTACTCCTTGAACGTTCAGCCAAGGAAGGTCATTACGATCTTCTTTTTCTTCTTTATTTTTTTGTCCTTTTTTCTTCTTCGTCTCCTTTTTTTTATTCTTCCTCTTCTTATATACATTCTTTTTACATTTTGATATTCCCTCTTTCTTTTCTTTCTTCCTCTGTTTCTTAAACTTTAGTCTTCTTATTCATTTCTTCCTGTTTTATAAGATTACGATATCTGAATTATACGTGCACATCCGGTGTATGGAACTTTATATTCTACAAAGTAAATGCTTATATTTATTACATTTTATTGATGAAGATCACTGAAAGATATGGGAGATTAGTTATTCTTTTACTTCTTCTTTTTAATCAAGACGTGTATAATTATAACGAGTTTCATTACCGGTGAATCTGATTCAACTTGTGACATTGATGAATACTGTATGTCTTTTTGGAATGTACGTTAAATTGTTTATTTTATTACTATACATTATGTCACTACTATTTTTTGTTTTTTCTAATTATTTTTTATTCTCATTTTTAATTTGCCTTAATTAATTATTAGTCTTATTTTTTAATTGTTTATTATTTGAATTTGTGTATTAATTTTAATATTAGGTATTTAAATTTATATTACTGTACATTTATTTAAAAAAAATACATTTATGAATTTATAAATAAAAAAATTCATAAAGTTAAACTAACTTTACATGCGAATAAACATCTATTTATTTGCTTTGGTATTTTAACACTGTAATTTCAAAAATCATTTTTTGTGGTCTATTTTATTATAAAATTTGATGTTCTCGGAGTCAACATTTTGAAAATTAATAATGTTCACGCTTGGAGAAATTTACAGGAAAAAAATAATTCTAAGAAAACGATTATTTTATTCAGTAATTTATAGTTTAAAATTTTAATTATTGTCAAGTATTTTTACGAAAGAATTTTACAGTATTCTTTACACTTCTTTCGAATGAATTCTTTTTTCTCGTAACAGGATGCTATATCTAAAATGTTTTTAGAAAATAATGAAATATAATTATACATGAAGTTAAAAGAAAACAAAAACGAAAATATTTTAATCTTATGCTGAAAATAAAAAAAAACATATATATTAGATATAAATAAAATTTATTGAATTAACAGTAAAAAAAAAAAATAAAGATATTAATTAATTACTAAATAGTAATATAATGAAAATGACAAGTAAACAAATTTTAATTAGTCAAGAAGTGATATAAAACAAGAAAAAAAATTGATGGCAAAAAATTTTCATTATTATTAAAAGAATCTTACACTTAAAAATATATTTTTCTCAATAGAAAATATTTACAACTAATATGCGTGTGTAATTTTTAACAAAAGAAATTACAACTTTAAGCATCTTTTCAGTAACTCAAAAGAAAATAATTGAATAACTGTGCAAAATGCGGTGTGAATTCCACAAAGATTTTATGTAACAAGGCATTATTTAATATTTGCATTTTTCAATTTATTTTACTTTTATTCACTTCTTTTTTCTCGATATTTCCACTTTTACACTTGTTGTGGTATATTTTTTTTACACCTAATAAAATAGAATTTACAAAACTGTAAAAAAAAGAATATGAATTAAATAAATTCAAACAAAATGAAGTATCTAAAATAAGTAATAGAAACATATAATGGTAAAAATTAATAATTAATTAAATATTTTTTTTTGAATACAGTATTAATAATAAAAAAAAACCAATGTGTTGATTGATGCAACAATATAATTTTCTTTGCTTCAATTAAAAATTATAATCAAATAATCGAATTATTTTCTTTTTAAATTAAATAATTTTCAAGTAATTGACCTTTTAATAATCGTGACCCACATGCATTTGAGATGAAAGATTTTTTTCACCGTTGCTTTCATATATTCTATATGAGTCAAGCACCTACTGTAGGTAAATTAAACTAGAATGTAATCGCGGAAAATACTAGTTTTTAGTGTAATTACGCGATACCAGTTTTGCGTGCTATAACGATTGAGCTTGAACGAAGATTGAGTTACGCGAGTCATCCTTCATGTATATATATATATATAGTAACGAGATTTCTCAAGTAAATAATTTTGTCATGAACTTTGATAAGTCTCTTTCACTGGATTGCGTGACTAGATCTTGAACTTAACTCGTGTCTGAAATCATCATATTGTCATTGACACTGAAAAAGCAGTACTATATAATTGCCGTTCATTGACGTGATTCATTTACAGTTTACTTGTTGTCATTTGTCTCTATGCAATTATAATTCACATCCGTCTACAAGTATTATTTATCTGGAATAATTAACTGGTATAATGAATTTTTTTACTATGCGCTGCATAATTAATAGTGTCAACTTTAGTAATCAGTAGTAATCAACTACAGTGTAATTGTTCAGTTATTGCTTCATTTCATTTTCATTTGTTAATTTGTCAGATAATAATTATTTCGTTTTATTTAATGAAAATTAAATATTATTGTTTTGTTGTTCTTTTGGTAATTTATTATTATTATTTTATTTTTTTACTCCATTATTATTCCAGCTT
The DNA here is from genome assembly GCF_019393585.1 of Leptopilina boulardi. Taxonomy (NCBI): domain Eukaryota; kingdom Metazoa; phylum Arthropoda; class Insecta; order Hymenoptera; family Figitidae; genus Leptopilina; species Leptopilina boulardi. Next base: position 416,245 of record NW_026137937.1, on the reverse strand, counting down.
ATTACTATAAATATACAATTATTTTTCTCTTTTTATTTTAATTTATTTTTATACCTGTAAATTATTTACTACAATTATGTAAGATTATTTCGATCTCTTTGCAATAAGAGCATTACAATATTTTCCAGACGTCTCATCATTTGCATTAATTGACTATTCAAGTGTGCTAAATGTTTACCAAAAAAAAAAAAAAAATTGTTATTTGTATGAAAATTGAGGTGACGATTGGAAAGTGCTTTTACCTGTTTAACAAAACACATAACGGTATTGAAAAGCAATGTTGTAATTTTTTTCACCTGTCTAAGTCAAAGCAAGGCTTGACTTTAAAATATTTTTCTTGTCCCAAAGTCTATATACAAAAAGTCAATATATACGAAAATAAGATTCATTTCGTCAAATTTAAAAAAATTTAATATTAAATATATTTTGTTAATAATATAAATGTTTTAAATAAATAAATATTCAATTTAAAAAATTAATTAATAATTAAATTAAATGTTTAATAAAGAATATTTGAATAAATTAAAGATGTAAAATTATTTTAATAAGTATAACAAATTAATTTCAAGGAAATGATTTTGAACAAGCAATTATGTTTGATTCACTTTCATACTTCTTCAATCGCACGACATCGCGAAACAAGAATCACAAATGTGAAAGTGTTTTAAACTGTCAATAAATAGTAAATTAAACTTTTTTCACTATCTTATTATACATATATAATTAATGAGTATATTTGAATAGTACCAATAATAAAAATAAAAATTTCTTATTATTAAAATAAATGTATCTACAAAAATATAAATGTTAAACTAGAATATTTTCTAAATAATTGAAAAAAAGTACAAAAAAAATTTTTCATCTTGTTAGTAAAAATACAATCACAATATTAATGACTAATTAAATCAAATTACCGTTTATTACAACAATAGAATTGTTTTGAAAAAAATTCATGGGATTTCTCTGTTTGATAGATATTCATCGTGAGATACAGAAAATTCTCAAATTTAGATTTGTTAAGTTTCTCTCATAGTTTAATTGTAAATAAAGTATTAAGTGAAATATATTTTCTATTAAGGTAAAAAATAATAAAAAACAAAAAAATTTAATTAATTAAATATTAATTATCTGTAAAAAGAAAAATATCGTCTAAAAAATAAACACTTTAGGGACCAATCATTAATTTCGTAAGGGTCCTTTTAATTACATTAAGATTGTTAAAAACTTACGTAAGAAGGTGGAAGGGGGTCCGAAATATCTTATGTGTCCTTACATGGGGGTAAGGGGGGTCAAAATCGTCCTTACGTAATTAATGAATGGCCCCTTACATCCAATGGACAAAATTGATTGTTTTCTTCCCTAGAGTCAAAACGATCATTTTTCCACTCTAAGGAGTGATACGATAGTGATACAATAAAGTAACGATAATTGATTATCCTGTAACTAATTAATTTTAATAAGAAAATGAGCATTAAATCATTACCTCATTATAGTTACTGACTACGTGACATTCATCTCGTTCTCTTCTTTCAAAATTCCATTTATATTTTTCCCAAACAAACAGAAGGGAATAATAGTATCTTAGAAATAGACGTTCACTTGTTGAGAGTCAATCGACTTTGGCGGGCCAACTTATTGTTTACGTGGAGAACTTGAATTTCATTGACTTGAAGGTAGGTTGGTAGGTTGAACGTGTTGGGTCACATCGTTGTCTGAAAGCGATCTCATATCCGCGATATACACTCATTCAAATTCAAGAAGTTATTTCACTTGTCAATCTACGAGATTGCTAACGTGAAGTTGCAATTATTACAATTCACGTTAATTTTTGTAAATCATATTCGACATTTAAAATTTTTTCTTCTACTATGTGATTGTATTTTAAAGAAAATTATTTCAGTAATTATTTTCATAATGTCACGTCACCGTAACCTTAACCATTCATATTATAAGAATCCTTTTCCATAATCAATACCGAGTTGTGTTTCCCTGCGACAAACACTCGTGCTTTTGTTACGCATCTAAACACCTTTCTCTTAAATGTAAAACTTCCGCCTCTTTGTCGCGCAACTAAACATCTTTTCTTTTACATACCTATAAAAGACTCCTGCGTTTTTTTATCCTACGTTCATATACTGTATTTCTAAAAATATACAAATAGAAGCGAGAAACCTTTTATTACCCTAAAAGGTCATAAACGAGTGTTTCTTTTCTACAGCTACGATTGGGAAACAAAAATGTTCTCTTTCTATTTTTCTATAATACTCATGTAATAAAATCAGACGAACCCCTCTAGTGTCCCGAGTCGAAATTTAGACTCTCTATAAGTTCTCTAAAAACTTGCTTTTATCCTCCTTTTATTCTCTCCAACACTTTCATACCCTCTTTTCGACCTCCAATTTGCAAAAGTGGAAATATCTGCTATATTGGAGGCTGAAAGAAGGGTTTAAAGATGACTAGAGAAGCGTAAAAGAGGTTAAAAAAACAAAAAAATAAAATTAAAAAAATGTAAAAATTGGATTTTTTTTCTTATGGACATTACTTATTGACCCTATTGAAGATATATTTATTGGTCTTTGTCGTAATACTATAAAACTTTTAGGAGGAATAAAACTTCGAAAAATTCAAATTAAGAAAAAATTCCAAGACCTCTTTTCGATCTCTAAACATGCAGATTTGGAAATAAGCGCATGATTTCAGGCTGAAAAGAGGCTGAGAAAATTTAGGTTGAAAAGAGGGAAAAATTTTGACTCGGGGTCTCTCTTCTACAGCTGCGATTTGGAAACAAAATGTTCTTTTTCTATTCCTCTAATAAAATCGGACGAACCCCTCTTTTAACGTTCAACTGAGAGAGACAGGTTTCAAATTTGGCTTCTAATATTAGGGTGGAAAACGCAACACAAGACAATAAAATTTTATGTATTCTCTTATGAAAATTCGATATAAAAGGCCTACATTTTTACGGAGAGACCAGTTCAGTAATTGCCACTGAACCTGCTAGTTCAGTTCAGAAATTGTCTTCAAACCCGTAACGTCAGTACAGAATCTTGCAAAGTACTGTACCCAATTTTATACTCAAGTTGAACTTAGAAGAATCTCTGTGTCAAGTATTAAAAGTTTCTAGGTCAAGAAGAACTCATCCAAGTATTCAATGCTTTGACTTTCGCATAATATTTGGAAATCATCTATTCTTCCTTTTTCTGGAAGAATTTAATTATTTGGGTTTTCATTACGGTCAACTGAACTCCGGACCAGTTGTCATTATCAAGGCCTGTCAACCTTCCTGTGAGCTCTTAAACGATATCTGGTACACTCTAAATCTGAATCAGTGAAAATTTCACTAATTTTAAATCAGTAGCTCAATTTTCTTTAATTCGTCAGTGGAACTTCACTCAGAATCAGTAGTTTTTACTGATTCCTAGTAAAATTCCACTGGTGAATTAATGAAAACTGAGCCACTGATTTGAATTCAATGGAATTTTCACTGATTCAGATTTAGAGTGTACTAATCGTTCCTGATTATATTTAAAGACATAGCAGTGATCCTTTTTCATACAACTTACATCTAAATTTTCAAGGTAAGTCGATACTTTTTATCTATATCCTTCCTCCTTATAAAAATTTGTAGTAACCTTTACATTCCTTGTTGCAGTGGAATGCTGACTTCCCCTTATTTCAAAAATGGTTGCTTCAGGATACTCTCTCTCTAAGATCAATTTTATAACTCTAAATGTTTGTCTAAATAAATTTGTAACCTGGTCATTAAAAATCACTATTCTCTTTCTTTCCTGTACCTTAAGCTCAAAGCCGTCTGCTCTGTAAATGAAACAGGAATTCACTGAATCACCGAGCGGCCATGAATAAAATAAAATATTATTTCGTTAGTTATGACAATTATGACAATTTTCAATTTAGTGTGATTCAGAAATTTTGTTACTTATCAAGTAACAATTCTCTTCCTGTTATTATTTTATAATTCGCCTTAAACATTTACAGTTTTGCAACAGTTGAATATAAACAAAGAGTCCCTTCTAATTGTAAGATCGAATCATTAATTCTTTTATTATTTTTGTCCGGCTTTGAATCCTTGCATTCGATTTGTTTTTCACTTTCCAAAGACTGAACATATAACACATAATAGAATTAAATTTGGGTTATTGAGTGTTGCTGGAATGAGGCAATATTTTATGGGGAACTTGCTTTTTTCTATCTTTAATAATAAGGTTCTTTCTTATCTGACGCAGTGGCTAAGAGTATGTTCAGAGAGAGAAACTCTGTTTTTATAATACCTCAACATCGATCGTGTAAAATGCAGAGATCGTTTATCATTAGAAGTGATTAGACTAACACTAAGTTAGACTAAGTTTTCGTTTGTTATTAAAAATAAAATATGTATTTGATTTTTGAATAAATAAATAAAAGTGCTACATAACGATTAACGCTATTCGTAATCCCACTAATGGAAACTTTAAACATTAAATTAAATTAAGTGCATAAGAAACTGAACGAATTTTTCTAATTAAGTAATCTAAATCTCGTATAAAATGTGTAAATCGTATTTTCAAATTTGACTGATAATATTTCAAATAGAAAAACAATCATCGAAAGAGAATATCCAATTCCTAATACATAAAATAAAATGATAAGAAGTAATTCCTTTTCAACCATTTTTGGCGGCGTGGCTTGATTGATATATGTAGCTGGTTCATAAAAATCTTTATAAAACCCATTCTCTGATGCTCTTAGGATCATTTCATTGATGCGTTCAACATAAGGTTTTGTTGACAATTGTACCCACGTAGATATATACGGTAATAGAGTTTCTGACAGTATTCTAACATTCAATTCTCCTTTTTTAACTTTATAGACATTCACAAAATGTTCAGCATCAGGAATAAAGAAGAGATGTTTTCATAATCTGCCAAGTACTTCAAGCAATCTAATTCCGATCCATATTTTGGAACTACCAAGGTCCTTTTTCTTAATTTTTTCATAACAGGATCATTAATTATTTCTCGATTTAATACCTCTTTAACAAAATGAGGTGCCATCGGTGGCAATGAACAATTAGCCAATTCTACAAGGCTTAAAATTTCAGGTTCGGATCGCCAAGCAATGTCCAAAATAACTGAGTAAAAATATCCTGTATAGACTATACAAGAAATCAATACTGAACCAAATACAATCCTTTCTAATAAATTAACTGGTTCTTGTGCTGCAGGCATTCCAATTATAATTTGACTGATGTTCAACGTTTGCCATTTACTCTTTTTGAATCTCATAAAAATAGCTGCAATTCGAATCATGATAATCGTAGCAATTGTTCCGAATAGCATGTGGAAAAATTCTGGTGACAGAACTATGACTTTATCGCGTTTTAACGTATTTGGAATCACAACATTAACAGTACCAATGTTTACAATTCGTACATTGTTATTTAGAATAGAAGTATCATGAATTTTCATATTTAGTGCCATATCCATTATATGTCCCATAAAAGCATTTTCTATAACAAATTTAAAATTCATCGCTTGTGATAAATATTTGACAAATTTAATTGCTCTGTTCCGGCGCTCTGTGTATGGATCAGTTTCATCACTATAAAAGAAGTACAGTGTGAATTCATTCAGATCGTGTAATTTTTTTGGAAACCATTCACTTTCAAACGATGCAATTTGTTTAGAATATTTTGAAGTAAAAGGATTGAAATTACTCAAAAAAGGTAATTTATCTGGACATGTTTTGATAACCTCTTGACATTGATAATCGTATGACATTATAGACATGTCTAAAAATTCTAATCTTTCCCATGAAAATTGCAAAGTTTTATTGAGATCCTCATGAGTTGAAGGAATAGAATTTACAACCAAAACTCTTGGCATTGGTGATATTTCTATTAATTCTCGTATGAAATTTTGAAACACTTTAATTTCTTCTAAAAATTTTTGGTTCGTCCGTTGGAGAACAAACAGTGTGGTCCTTCTGTATCGTTGTATTGACTTTAGGTTTATCTCGTTAAGAATTTCTAATTCACTGTACCTGATACTTAAAGATGGAAAATGTGAATTTACTTCTTTCATGAGAGAATTCATTAGTGGGTCTGTATTATTGAGTTGATCGTTAAGAATAAAAACTACCTGATAAAGTTTAGATTCTTTCTTTAGATACTTTATCAATCCATCATAATAATTTGCTGTGGATAATCCTAAGATTTCTTTCCAGAAAAAAAATGTAACAAAATAAACTTTCACAAAATTCATTTTTCACAAGCACTTTGTTCAACTAACAAACATTGTCTAATTGAGTTGAAGCAGAACTAGTTGTACGCATTACGTTATATTGATTCATAATTTTTTTTTCGTCTATTTTATCATTGATTTATAATGTAAATGACATTAAGTATACTTCAAAGTGCCTTTCCACGCTATTAAAATTAAGAACTAAATACATATTTTCTTTCATTGTTGCTAAATTTGTTGCTATAGTGATAAAAATTAATATTTATTAAGCTCTTAAACGTTTTACAGATGGTTGGTATTTTTTTATGAATAACAACATAATTATTATGTTTATTTTGGTGATTAGATATCATTCAAAATGTTTGAACTACACTCTGAGCTCGAACTTTTAAATTGGAATATAAGTTAGAAAAAATTTGCACATATGGCGTCACGCTCTAGGGGCTAGGTAGGGGATCCTTATTTAACAAGTGGAAGTGAAATATTTTCAGAAAAATAGAATCATAGAGATAAAATCACATAGATTATGTTTTCTTTCTTATTGATAATGAAATCATTAATTTTTATGTGTAATATTTTTGAAAAACAATGTTTTTCATAATTTTGTTCATGGTCTAGTATAGTGACATTATCCCAATCGAATTCATATTTTAATTCTGATCGATGTAATCCAACTACTAATTGAGCCGATGTTTTATTTTTAGTATTTTTATGCTCATTAATGCGTGCTTTTAAAGAACGTTTAAATTCTCCAATGTAATTCGCTGGACAGTTTTTACTTTTTACAATTAAATTTATAAACTATATTCGTTTCATCCCACTTGTCAATAGGATCCTTACCTAATTTTATAATAGATCTTAAAGGTTAATTAACTATAGGAATAGTATGTATATTGTTGAGACTCTTATAACTTTGTGTTTGTTATAAGAACTGCTTTTTCGTGTTGGTTGAAAGATGGTTTAAATAGAAATCAAACAAGTTCATCATACGTTAAAACTTATTTAATTATTTAATAATGGTGAAACAATTACATTATGTCAAAGAGTATACATAAGTTTGCTCGACAGCTACTCAAAATTGACTGGCTTGACAATACTAACAGATACTGTCAGGAAGCGATCCCTTACTTACCCCACTCTTAATAAGGGCGAAAAACGAAAAGTGGGAGTTCGTCCAGGTAAAGAATTTTCGTAATTTACAATTACCCGGAAAGGTTCGTTTACTCGTTTCAAGTAGTCTGAGTTTTACAGTTAACAGATGTTGACAGTAAAGTAATAAAATTAATCTGTCGGAGAATTTGGGGAGTTTGAAGATTTTCGAATATTGAAAATAAAACTCTAAAGTAATAAAACAAATCCGTTGAAAGTTTAGCAAAGCACGTTTAAAAGATATCTTAATCTTTGCAATAATAATCATAAAAAAAGGGAATCTGGTTGAGGGTCTCAACATATATTGTATGCTTTTAGAATTTTTGACAATCTAATGAAATTTAAGTTATTGTAAGGTAGACTGACTTTAAGAATTTGATTATTGGCGATTCAAACAGCTACACTAGCGCCACAGTTGAACTAACTTAGGCGTGACTCGCTCTGTAGCACTCCATGTGTTTTAAATTATTTTTTTTTATTTAACGCTTAAAAATTATTTTACAAACGCAATAAAAATATCAGAATAATTAAATAATTTGAAATAAACTGTCACAACAGAGACTGCTTTAGAGCGAGTCACGCCTAAGTTAGTTCAACTGTGGCGTTAGTGTAGCTGTTTGAATCGCCAATATAAAAGTGCTTGTGAATTAACAATATTATTAGAATTATTATCATTATTTTTTTATGATATTTAATGCTATTTAAACGAATCCCGTGCAGAAATTTCCACCCTTCTTCCCGATTTCCGACCTGGCCCCGGCCAGATTATCTGGTCCGGCCCCGGGTCAGTAAATGTTAGTGGCCCCGGTCGTGGCCAGGCCGGGTTGCCCCAATAATAAGATAAGTAAAAATAAATTTTTATAGAGGAGTGCAGAACTCAAGAAGGCTATAGAAACAGGAAGTACACGTACGGTACCTCCCATTTCTAGTCTTCTTGGCCTAACTTTTGTTTTATTTTGGATACATAAATTATTTATTTCTGTGAATAATATGCCAAAACACAAAAGTACGAAACGTGTACGGAAACATCGACTGTCAACCCAATTTTCATCTCTGCCGAATATATCAAGTCGTAACTAAAAAATATTATTCACATGATATTACATTACCAAATAAAAAATAACCTAAAAATAGAGATTTTGTATTCTAACTTTATAAATATTGTTTTTATTTTTATAGTTTTACAAATGTTCTAGTAGTATTCCTTTGAAAAAATCCCGAATTTAAGTTAAAAATTCTTTTATTACATCTGACTTCTTATATATTCTTTCACATTTGTTATAATAATAATATGTATAAGTATGAATTTATCACTCGATCGAAATTAGTTTTATAAGAATGATCTTTCTTTCTTATATAATAATAATGATAACAACTATTTTCATGTATGTTAAATATAATTCTATGCCTTATAGCTTCAGATGATTCAAATCATGAAGATGCGAATGTTAATGAGAATATCAGCTCACAGCTAGGACAACAATATGATTCGCTTAGTTCCCATATGGAAGATTGTCTCACACCAGGCGACATTGATTCAAACTACGAAATTAATGAATCTGAAGACCAAAGTAAATATTATTAATAATAAAGTAAACTTAAAATATTTTTAAAAATTAATTTCAACGTAATGAACGCGAGATCACAGTGATTAACATTAGGTGAAAAGGGGGATATTAATTTTTGAAAGAGATATTTCTTCAAATTAAGTAAAAATTTATTTTATTATAATTCAGGGGCTGAATGCTATATGAGGATACGCGCAATGTTACGAAAATGGCGCTTATTCCCTGATATTTAATTATTATCTTCTTCTGTAGCCTATATTTCTTAATTCTGAATACAAATTTTTGTTAAAATTCTATTTTTGATTTAAAATTCCAGATTTAAAATTCCATGAATTTTACTATATTCAAATTTATTTATATAACGCATTAAATTTAAGTAAAAATAAAAAAAATTTGCTTCGGATTAATTTCGGACTTAGTAAAATTTCCTCTCAAAATAATAAAATGTACTATGAAAAATTATTATTTCCAGAATTACTTTTACTATTTACCAATAAAATTTCTTTAGAAAAATTAACTTTGGAAATAATCACAATTCATAACAAATTGTACGACGTTCGATTAAATTAAAAAAATTTTCATAAAATAATTAAGTGCAGAAATAGTAAAATTTTCAAATAAAAATCTGAGAATAGTAAAAATTGACCGATATTTCAAATAGCTACACTCTAAATCTAAATCAGTAAAAATTTTATTGATTTCAATTCACTGGACGAGTTTTCTTTAATTCTTCAGTTGAATTTCACTGATTCATCAAAGAAAATTCATTCACTGCGAATTGAAATTAGTGACATTTTCACTAATTCAGATTTAGACTGTGTGGAATTTTGCTTTTAAGCAGTAAGTTATTTAATATTTGTTGCTATGTATAACAAAATGTCTATATTTAACAAGTGTAAAAAATAATATAAACCACAAAACCACAAACATTTGAATGGTGGTCAAATCGGGAAAAATTTGATGGCCCCGGTCGGGTCCCCAGCAGGGAACCAGATCGGGCCCCGAGCCATGGCCCCGGTCGGTTTTATTGTTTCATCCAGGCCGGGGGCAGGCCAGATTTCCCGAAGTGGCCCCGGTCTTGCCCGGTCTGGCCCTGGCCAGGGCCCGGTCAAAATTTCTGCACGGGAATTTTAGTGTGTTTTAATAAATTTAAGTGAATAATCATTGTTTTTAGAATATTATTAATTTTCATTAAGTTGTTATTGTGAAACGAATGATGTGATAATAACATTGCTCAGTCTATAAGGTTATATGGGCAAATCCACAGAACCGGCCGATTTTTACTTATCAAGATGAAAATTTTCCAAATAGCAAGCACACCTTTTATTTATGGTTTACTTTCTTTAAAATATATTCAAGAACAATTATCTTCTTGCGTGATTCATTTTATTTTAATGCCGTTTGAGTTAAACGCCAAAAACGAAAATATTATTTTTCTTCTGGAAATTATAATTAAAAATGTCATTTCTTTGTTTTTTTTATATATTATTTGAAATATGTGCAAAACATTTTGAATAATAAAATATGATAAAATACAAATAATTAATTTTTTAATTATCAAAAATAAATTATTTATATTTTATCATATTTTATTATATATTTTATTTATTAGCATTTAATTTTTTGTTTCTGTAAATTAAGTTGTTTACTTACTAATTTTGATATTAACTATTTTAACCAACAAACTGACATTATTGACATCGATTTTGATATAACTTTGAAAATAAAACAAATGAAAGGATAATTCATTTTTCACGATTAACTAGTTAAATTTCGATAAATTTTTTTTTATTTTTAATTTTTAGACGTTATAAATTGAAAATATAATTTGGCGTTTGCATACAAGAATTATAATAATGTCTTTATATAATCACACATGTTTTCAACTCATCATATTTTATCCTGTAGTTGTGCTACTGAAAAAAGGCTAAGTTGAAAATGGTTCACGCTTAAACATAGAGTGATAATTATTGGAATATTTTCTTTAATTCTGATTGCACTCTATTCTATGATACATACATTTGTTCGTCTGTTCACAAGCAATAAGCTCCAATTTGAAAAATTCAAATCGAATAATCGCCGCAAAAGATATTTACAAAAATGTATAGACATTTCATTATTATAAAATAATGAGTAACGCTACTTTCAACGACTATCATTTCTTTTTATTTAAGAGCACATATTTTTTATTACTTTCAAAACATTCTTCAATAAGTAAACTATAATTCACCACAGTTTGGAATTGTTCGGATCTATGCCGAACAAGTTATACCTATAAGAATTAAAATTTATACCTGGAGTAACACCGTAAATTTCATTTTTTAAGTTACTTAATTCGATTTTATTTTTTATAAAAGACTAGAAGGTTCACATTTATTCAATTTTCTTATTTCAATAGATTCTCAGAGATATTACAAAATGGTTGAAGTATGAAAATAATTAATATAATACTTCTAAAATAGAAAAATATGTGAGTAACATGAAATCGGCCGGTTCTGTGGATTTGCCCATATACAATGTTAATTTTTTGTTGCAATGGGTGATTTGAAAAGTAATTGATGAGTTTTCCAGAAGAAGATGATTTTTGATACCAGATATATGTAATGTTATTATATTTTATAATTATAGTAATATCTAAATAATTGACTTGATTGTTATCTTGTTGTTAATAATTGAATTTTAATTTATTGTGATAAGAATTAAAAATTTCTATGACAGGGTTAATATGATCTTTATGTATAAATAAAATAGTGTCATCAACATATCTAAAGTATAAAATAGGTGCAGAATTATGTTCAATTTCTAATTTTTAAGGCAAACATTTTCTAAATCATTCATTACAATATCAGCGAAAAACGCTGAAATTGGAGAACCAATAGGAGTACCATCAATCTGTTGATAATATGTTCCATCAAAGACAAAGAAGGTGTTTTTATAGAGAAAATTAGTGCATTGTAAAATATCATTAAAGGGAATTTTACAATTATTAATAATTGTGATTCTACGTTCAAGACTTTAAATGACCAAGTCAAGCGGTACGTTGGTAAACAGAGACTTAACATCAAGAGAGACTAAAATGTAATCATTTGGAATATAAGAATTTTTTATTTTTTTAATGAGCTCAAAACTATTATTAATGTGTGATTTGTGAATACAGATATTATCTTTTAATTCATTATACAAAGTTTTTGCTCAAAAATGTGTAGGGCTATTTATTAATGAAACAATAGGACAAAATGAAATGTCTTTTTTATGAATTTTTGGGAGGCCATAGAATCTTGTTAAAACAGTATCAGTTAAAGTTAATGCATTGTGGTGATATCGAATTTTTCTCAACTTTTTATTAACCGTCGCCGGACTGAATACTTTTTATATACACGGTTGACAAGATCCCACCCAGGGTGGGCCAAATGTTTTCTTCTTTGTATATTGCAATAAAAACTTAGAATCATTCAGTTTTTTTCCAAAATTGTTATATGTTACCAAATAATATATTTTATTAATGTTTTGTTGATTTTTTATTTGTTTAAACAATTTATTATTAATAATTTATAACTTTTTCAAATATACATACGACAGTAGAAGAATTTTATAAATTTGTTACCTTTTCTTCGTAGTTATTAATTCAAAGGTTATAAATAAAATAAAATATATAATTCAATTTGCAACAACTATTATTATAAATTGTTTAAACAAATAATTGTTGCTATTTATTAACATTCTTCATAATATTCCTAGAAAATTGCAATTTTTTTCTAATTTTGCAACTTAACAAGCACAACATAATAACACAAAGATTTTATATGAATTTACTATTTAACCAATTGTTTAAACAAATAATTGTTGCTATTTATTAACTTTCTTTATAATGTTCCAAGAAAGTTGCAATTTTTTTCTAATTTTGCAACTTAACAAGCTCAACATAATAAACATGAAGATTTTATATGAATTTAGTATTCAAACGATTGTTTAAACAATTGATTGTTGTTATTTATTAACTTTCTTGTAGTGTACCTAGAAAGATGCAGTTTTTTCCTAATTTTGCAATTTATCAAACCGAATATAATATAGCCAGACAGATTTGACATAAATTTACTAATTTAACAATTGTTTAAACAATTGTTGAATTTACAATTTTACATCAAATCTATCTTTTATTATATTCCGCTTGATAAATTGCAAAATTAGAAAAAAACTGCATCTTTCAAGGTGCAGAACAAAGAAAGTTAATAAATAATAACAATAAATTGTTTAAACAAATGAAAAATGCAATATAATATTTTTTATATCTATTATTTGACATCATAAAACACTCACAGTGAAAAGTCTGCATGATTTCAAGTCTTTTTGTAAAATAGAATTAAAAAAATATCTGAATCATCCCGGTTATCTCCGTACATACATTGATAAAAGTTATAAATAATCAAGAAGAAATTTTTTTTAAAAATTTGTTTTTACATTTTTTGAAAGTTCTTAAGATTTTGTTCAGTGACTTAAAATCGCGATTCAATTAAGGCAAAACTTTAGAAGATATGGCAATTTCAATTTGTCTGGCCCACCCTGGGTGGGCATCTTGTCAAGTGAAGGTTAAACATTCCGGAAGGGAAAATCCTTACTCTATAAATTTCCTTATTAAGTTGAAGTGTCGCATTCTTCAGGTCATCAATATTGAATAAAATAAATTTTTTAGGAAAAATTATTTTTTGCTTTTTTTTAAACAGGGAAATATATATTCTTTGTAATAGTTAACTAATAAGAAATTTTTTTTTAAAAATTGGTACCTAATCTTTTTTTTGTATAAATAAATCTTTGTCAACAAGTAGAAACTTTACTGTCAGCATTAAGTGATTTAATGTGATTTTTTATAAGTAAAAATGCAGTTTATCTAATGAAAGTTATTCTTACAATGAAGTTATTGTTTACGACGACTTTCATCAAAAGATGTGTAATAAGAAAAGTGTTTCAGACTTTTATGACCTAATGATCATAATAATCAAATCTCGTTCTGGCTAATACCTCACCAATTGAAACCATAATTACAAGTGATAAAATCTCACGAGTTATAAAATTATATCGGTCCTTGGCAATATAGCAGAAATTCAAGGCAATTTTCTTCATCTTGTTTATTTACAGTTGTCTCTCTTATTATACTTGTTTCTTATCGATTCTTATATTAGATTATAAGAAAGTGAACTGATTTCGCATTAGCAGTCGAGTACCGATTTCTGGAATAGCATAATATTTTAATGTATATATACATACGTGAATTCGAAAACTTTCACCTGATTTTTCCGTTTGGGTCAAGTTTGTACGATGGTATATCATCATATGTTTATAGTACCGGAGTCAGATCGATTAACGGTGAATGGTCAACGACTTGAATGATCCAGCGAGAACACATTAACGAAAATAGGACAATGTTTGCTATACACACAAAAACGCAAGAAATCAAAATTTTGACAGATATGGGTCACATTTTAAAGGTATATATAATTATAACTCAAAATAGGTATTAATAAATTATTCCGCGATTCTTTTTTAAGTTGTTGATATTTTAAAAGAAAAATTTTATTTTTAATTAGATAAAGCAGTAGCATTAGGAACAGTAGCAGGACCCTAATAAGAAGAAGAAAATTGATTGCTATATGAGGTTGGAGTTGCAGATTAATCGAAAAGCATTTTTTATTGTTAACTTCTTTAAATTTCTAGTTTTCGATCATTTTTTATTAAAAATATCCGCAAGTGGAGAAAACATATATCAGAACCAACAATGAACATCACTGCATAACTGCCGTATTTTTCATTAAAATGCGTCAAAGAAATTCAAACACATTGATCAAAACAGCAACAAAATGTTGTCGAAATTTTATTGAATTATAATTAATTCTTTTACAAAAATCCATCAAAATGAACCTCCTAATGTCGTTTCCCCCAATGCAATGGAACCTAATAATTTTTCTAACCCCCTGCCAAACCTTAAGAGCATTTGAACCTTCGTGACGTCACAAATCATGGCGCATAACACGCAAACTTCTCAGGTATGTGAAAAGCACAATTTTTAATCTTTTTTAAAAAAACCTTTTGAAGAATGTTCAGAATAACATAGACTCTGACTGTTACGTGCGGAAAATTCAAAATTTTGCGTTTAAAACATTTTTTAAACAATGTTTAAGTTGGTTGTCACAAGTAAAGAAAAATACACGAATTGCTTATATGTAGGCCATTTTTCGAAAGACCAGGATAAATTAATTTTATTATAAATAATAATTAAAATTGTAGACTAAAAATAATCAATTTCATTTCATTCTTTGGAATAGAATGTTTTCCTGGAAAATAAAAAAATTTCTTAAAAATTCAAATAAAATTAATCTGCGTGTCTCTATTATTTTTTTACCTTCAAACAACACTTATAACCTTCAAAAAAACCTACCAATTGGACCTAAATTGCAGTAGACTAAGAATAATCAATTTCATTCCATTTTTTTGAATAGAATGTTTTCCTGGAAAATGAAACAATTCCTTTAAAATTCAAATACAAATAAACTGCATGTCTCTATTATTTTTTTACCTTCAAACAACACTTAAAACCTTCAAAAAAAACCCACTAATTGGACCTAAATTGCAGTAGACTGAGCATAATAAATTACATTCCATTTTTTTGAATAGAATGTTTTCCTGGAAAATGAAAAAATTTCTTACAAATTCAAATAAAATTAATCAGCATGTCTCTATTATATTTTTACCTTCAAACAACACTTATAAAATTCAAAAAAACCTACCAATTGGACCTAAATTGCAGTAGACTAAGAATAATCAATTTCATTTCATTTTTTTGAATAGAATGTTTTCCTGGAAAATGAAAAAATTTCTTACAAATTCAAATAAAATTAATCAGCATGTCTCTATTATATTTTTACCTTCAAACAACACTTATAACCTTCAAAACAACCTACCAATTGAACCTAAATTGCAGTAGACGAAGAATAGTAAATTTTATTCAATTTTTTTTGAATAGAATGTTTTCCTGGAAAATGAAAAAATTCCTTACAAATTCAAATAAAATAAATCAGCATGTCTCTATTATTTTTTTACCTTTAAACAACACTTATAACCTTCAAAAAAACCTACCAATTGGACCTGAATTGCAGTACCGTGGATGTACCAGTTACCGTCCATGTCCCAGTTTCCGTCCATTTTACAAATATCTCGTATAGTAATTTAAATTATTTTTTAACAATAATTTATTCCTTTTGGCACGCAATCGACTTATTAGTTTAAGTAAACAAATAAAAGAAAATAATTTTTTTATAAATGTTATTTTGAAAATTAAACTGGACGGAAACTAGGTCTTAGGTGGACGGTAACTGGGACATCCACGGTAGACTAAGAATAATCAATTTCATTTCATTTTTTTGAATAGAATGTTTTCCTGGAAAATGAAAAAATTTCTTACAAATTCAAATAAAAATAATCAGCATGTCTCTATTATTTTTTTTACCTTCAAACAACACTTATAACCTTCAAAAAAACCTACCAATTGAACCTAAATTGCAGTAGACGAAGAATAGTAAATTTTATTCAATTTTTTTTTAATAGAATGTTTTCCTGGAAAATAAAAAAATTCCTTACAAATTCAAATAAATTAAATCAGCATGTCTCTATTATTTTTTTACCTACAGACAACACTTATAACCTTCAAAAAAAAACCTTCCAATTGGACCTAAATTGCGGTAGACTAAGAATAATCAATTTCATTCCATTTTTTGGAATAGAATGTTTTCCTGGAAAATGAAAAAATCCTTTTTCCTTGTTTCAAAAAGGAACTAAATAATTTCTTTCTCATTTATTTCATTCAATACCATTTCTTTTAAGTGAAAAATACTTTTTTTTATATCATACTAACTGAAAAATAAGTTTAAAATCATTTTATTGGAAGGTTGTTTTCCTTGAAATTGAAAAAATCCTTTCTTCTTGCTTCAAGAACGAACTGAATAATTTTCTTCTTATTTATTTCATCGAATACCATTTTTTTAACTAAAAAATACTTTTTTCAAATCATATTAACTCGTTACGGGTATGACCTTTTTATAATAGGATCAGAATATAATATGAAAAGTAATATTTATTTAGAGTTAAAAATTAAAGTAAAAATTGTTGATGTTAATAGAAAATTTTTAGACATAGCTTAATGTAGTAAAAAGTCTATAGCTATATAAAAACATTTTTTATCCTAATGAAAAGATTTGTTTAGAAATTAGTTTTTAGTTCAAATCCAATTAGTTCAAATTTTAAAGCATTCATTTTGCTTATCGGATGTAGCTCAACAAGAGTTATGTCACATATATTCATAAGTCAAGTAAGGCAATATATATGAAAAAATAAAAATTTATACAAGTCTTTCGAGTGTCAGACAAAACACCGTTATTTGTCGTGAATTCGCTTCGAATTCAAAGGTTCCTCTTCAGACAATTCTTTTATTAGAAATGTCTTGGTTCTCCTATATGGAACTCGGTGAAGGTTTTAAGTTTCTTGTTCTATGATCTTCAGTCGATGACTGTCTTACCATTCCTCTTCAAGGTTACCTCTTGATGATTTCACTCTGTCGATATTAAAACTTCGTGAAGAGAAAATTTGTAAAGATCCTTTTACTTTCCAGTTCGCACTTATTCCTCGAGGTGGCAGTAAAAAATTTAGTATTTTTAAATAAAAATTTATATTATTAATTAAATAATTTCTAATAATTAAAACATTAAATATTTTAAATTTTTAAGTTTTGATTTTTTTAAATGAATCAAATTTAAATTTTTTAAATTTAAAATATTTTTTATTTAATTTTTAAACTTAATTTTTAAGATTTTTCATTTTTGAGGATAAATTGAGCTGCCGGATCAAAGAAGGGCACATAACCCATTTAAAATACATTAGTTATGTGCCCTTCTTTGATCCGGCAGCTCAATTGAAAAAATAATCTCAATTCGGTTACTTTATTTATTCGTGGGTTGTTTTTTTTCGAATTTTTGATCAAATGTGTAAAATAAAGTTTTGTTAACATATTCTTCAGATATCTTTATAGGGGATGAAAAATGCTATAAATTAATAAATTAAGTAAGTATTTTTAGAAAGTATAATTTATTCATTCCCAGCTAACATGTAACATAATTGTGGATAATTCAATATTCCCAATGAAACATATTTGAAGCGTACTTGGAGTTTAATTTATATATACACTGCGTCAAATAATAAAGTTAGAAATTAATATAAAAATAGATAAATTTAAATTTAATAAACATAATACATTTAAATAAAATAAATAAATAAAAGTTAAATAAATAAATTAGAATTAAATACTACAAAACTAAATAATTATTTACAATTTAAATTTTCGTCTTCTTTTCCCGAGTACTCAAAGCATTTGGATACAAAATATTTCGAATAGTCGAAGAATTATAATTCCTCCAATCCTTAACATAAACGGGTTGAAGATTTTTAAAATTTAATGTATTATTTTGTGTATTTTCATTAAATGTCTCACGATGATTATTTTTAATAGTTTTAAAATTTAAATTGTCATTTTGATGATTTTCTTTAAAAATCTTACTATTGTTGGAGGTAATCATATTTTTTTCCTCATTCTTAACAAAAGAAGAGTTCAAATTAACATACTCATCATCTTTATCGGTGTTATTTGTATTTATATTGTAAATGTAATTGTTTAATGATTTGCCAATTAAAGGTTCGTTATTTAATTGTTGTGGATTATTGAAATTTATGGCTAGTGGATTGTTATTGAAACTTCGGCCCCAACCACCACCACCTCCAGATGAATATCCACCTCCAGATGATGGTGCTCCATAACTACTTGATGGTGGGGCAGAATAACTATCCTGCCCGTGTGATGAACAACTACTTCCATGTCCTCCACCTCCACAGCCACCACCTCCATCGCTGTTACTTTTTGTTAATAAAACTACTTCCTTATATTGACCTATAATTTAAAAATAATAATTATTTTCATTCTTTTCACATTTTCTATTAAAATTTTTTATATGTAAATTCACATTAGATTCTTTTTAAAATTTTTATTCTGTATAATTTATTACCTCCTCCGTGTCCTCCGTCGTTATTCCAACCACCTCCACCCATATTCCAACCACCGCCGCCCATATTCCATCCACCACCACCACCACCTTTGAGGCTCATCAATTTCTGTATCAACATTGCCTTTATCATCATAATTGACATTCCGGAAAAGAGCATTCCTTTCATTGCCATCATTCCGCCCATTGCTGTTGATAATTTAAAAAGTGAATAATAAAAATTGTTACAAAAATTAAAATTATAAAATATTATTATTTAAATTCTAAATTATTATTTAACTTAAAAATTATTATTTTAAAAAATGAAGAATTCATTTTTCTTTTCTATTTTAAATTATTTCTTATTGTTAATAATCATTTACAATATTTAACGATTATATTGTGAATGAAATTACCCATTAGCTTCATCTTCACCATCATCATCATGCACATCATCATTTTTTTGCATTTGCCACCACCTTTTTTCTGCTTACCACGTCCTAAAATAATTATAATTTTCAATTAATAATAATTATTGGCTCTTTAAAATTTTTTTGACAAATAATTAATTATAAACTAATTATTTAATTTATCGGCAATTATCGTTTTTCATTATTACTTTAATTCAAAGCAATTCGTTTCAAAGATTGTATAATTTTGATTTAAATTACAAAAACATTTCGTTAATAATTTATTACAATAAAGTTAATATTTTACAGATTATAACCGACATATTGGATTCGACATTTTGAATTTTTGAAAACTGATATCAGATTCGTAATCAGCAACCTTGAAAAACCCTAGGTTCTTGATTTATTAAAATTGGCCAATTCTATCAAAAAGTTCTATGATTTTGCCACAAAAAAATATATTTTAGCTTACTGGGCATTTTACTGATTGATTATAATAAATAAACATTAATAAGTAAATAATTGATAAATAATTAATAGAATTTAAATTGAAAATTTTTAAATATAAGCTTAAAGTACTACTCTAATTTAAATACATTTCAATTTATTAAAATTAATTTAATTTAAATTAGTTTTTGTAATTAAATTAATTAATTCTTGGTAGCAAAAAAATTCTTTTTCAAACCTTCGACATCAGTATCATCGAACATGAGATTAATTTGATTATTTTTTCCATTCCATTTGGGCAATGTAATTCGTAATACGAATGTCTCGAAAAATTCGTCAATACTTCGGTCAATTTTTTCCTTGAGTCCATCAAGAAGTAAATTTCGATTACTTTCCACTGGTTTGGCCACTTTAGTCCTCACCATTTTCACCGTTTGACCAAAAAGTGTAATCTCCTTTAATTGTTTAATCACATCGAGAAATCGAACGACTCGCCTCTGTACACAAGTCATTGAAAGATCAATAATACATAGTCCAATTTCCTTGACAGGAAACTTGGGAAAATGATCGTCTAAACTCTCCTTCATCATAATTGTATTATTATTCAATGGCGAAACAATTCGAACGTCCACTCGAAATCCATTTTTCCGATAATTAAAAATTGGCTTCTCCGTTTGTCCGGAATCATCGTAAGGTTCAATGTCAGGCTCATAGTTATTCAATTGAAGGTCATTTTTATTATAAGGTTGACTGACGAATGCCGTATGAACGTGTGAAACATAAAGTACTTGTAAAATAATTGACACATGAACTATGAATTTTGAAAACATTATCGAAATGTGCAAAGAGGATTTTTTTTTTTTTTTTTGAAGAAACAAAATAACACGCACAATATTGTCGCGAATGTTCGGCGATGACTCTTGGCGTAGATGTTGTCGCGAATCATTTTATAATAGCAGAATTATGCCATTTGAATATTTTTTTGTGGCATTCAAGTCACGACTGTTATTACGTGGTCTTCAACAAAATGGATAACCTAATGATTAGGTTTGAATAAAACGAGTTAAAATTTTATTTATTTTCTCCCTGTTGTTATTATACATTGACTCGCAGACCTTCTTTGTCTTGATCTTGGTTCTTAATTCTCTTGTTAATTTACAAACGGATTTCTGTCGGCTTTTTTTCATTTTTTTTTTTTTCATAAGAAACGAGGTCTTGATCCATTTGTCAAAATCCGGATTTGCTTTATTATTTTATTATTTAAAATAAAATTTTAAATATTTCCTCTTGTAAAGAAAACTTCAAAAATTTAATATCAAAATATGTCAAGGTCATGATTCAAACATAAAGCAAAAATTTGAGCCAGATCAAAGAACACATATAAGCTAAAAATAAAAACAAACAGAAACTAAAAATTTTACAAAATTAGAAAAGAAAATGCAAATTTCTTTCTAATTTTAATAATTAACTTTTCATTGTTGAATCAATTATTTTTGGAATAAATTGTTCTAAAATACAATTGTAGATAATAATTATGTTGTTTGAAACAAACAAATAAATTATATTTTTATGACTGTTTTCATTGGATATTTGTTATAATAAAAATAAAAGTGAATAAAACTTGAGGAATTTAGAAAGCAATTCGTCTATAAAGTATGGAGAAAAGTCTTAAAGTACACAGAAGGCAATAAAAAAAAAAAAAAACAGTTCAGCAGAAAAGTTTGGAAAAATATTGGAATTCATGTAAAAAAGTTAATGTCAACTTTATGGAAATGAAACTCTTCCGCTACTGAATTCCATCAGGACCTTTCACTTGCCCCAGATCCTACAATATCCTGAGTGATGATAACAATTTTTTTTGTTTATTTATTATTTTTTCTTGTTTTTTTTTTAATAATAGTCTAAGGCGTTTGATGATCATTGAAAAACCAAGACCCACTTTTCAAAGATCTATATTTATCACCTCATAAAATTAAGTTACAAATACAATTAATTTCATTTGATATACTGCAGTTTAAATTTGTTTCATCAAAAACTATATATGAATTCCAATTAGATAATTAAAATTAGTCCCTACTTTTTTTCAATAATTAACTTTTGGTTCCTATTACAGAGGAAAATTGTTCTTTTTCATTCTTTTAACTATTTTCACTTGCTTTTCAAATTCCTGTCTCTTTTTATTTCTTTCATTTATTTAAACTCTTTCAATATTTCTTTTGCAATTTTTTTTGTCAATAGTTTTAATATCTTATTTAATTTAAAAATGTTTCTTACTTTTTTTGTTTTATATTTTCAATTTTTATAATTGTTTTATAATTTATTTACTTATAATTTATTATTTGTTTAATTTTTTTGTGCGTATTTAAAGAAATATAAAAGATCGTTTTGTGAAAAAGTGGTTCACAAATTTTAAAATGTGCAAAGCGCGCAATTATAAGAGTATTCTTTGGCGTGAAATTATACTTTTTTCATGAGCCCTAAATTTAACAGGACAAAAAAAATTACCAGTTGCTGACATTAAAATCTCATGGCCTGTTATTTAAGTGCTATTGAAACTTTGAAATGGCCACTAAACAACTTTTTCTTTATAGTTCGATAAAATAGTGACGATTGTCACTTGGAAGAAAATTAACCACGTGTTTTCAGTTGATTTATTAGTTTAAGGGGTTTACCCATTTTAAACAAAAAAAATAAATTTTTTTTTTATTCCATTTTTTGAAAGTATACATTTTTAAAAGTATCATACTAAAATGTTATAAAGGTCGGAGCAGTATAACTGCACTTTTGTGTAACTTTTATTTTGCTATTTCAGCAAGTCAATCCGCTACTGTCAAACTTTAAACGCGTTTTTCTCAAAACAACGTTTTTCGACTGCATGTTGATGAAATCTACGAAACTACTCAACCGATCCTTGCTAAATTTTTACCACATATTTTTTAAGACCATACTCTGCAAAAAAAGTATCTTATTTTCAAATGTTTTGGTAGCGCTTTCAAGATATTAAGATATTTATGATGTCTTGATGTCTAGAAAATGCTACTGTCACGTCACCATAACGTTGCTAAACCTTGCAGCTGCCAAATTTCTTGACTTTGTTCTGTATAAAATCAATATTATAGTCGCAATAGTAGTCTGACTCACTAACTAGTTCAATATTCATAGATTATCCCTTAATTGCTTTCACGTCATTATAATGCTTTTACGCTAACTCTAAAACTGTATCGAATTTGGGTAATAATATTTGGAAATTATCTCTTTTTCCTTTTTTTGGAAGAATTTAATTATTTGGGTTTTCATCACGGTCAACTGAACTGCGGACCTGTGGTCATCACCAAGACCCGTCAACCTTTCTGTGAGCTTATAAGCTATACGGAGAGAGAAAAAAGGCTACGATAACCGGAGACCTAAGTAGAAACTGCCTAAGTGACTCAAGTAGTAGCATTAAAGTCAACACAACTTAGATCCCAAATAGTTTTTGCCTGGCAAACACAAGATGCATTAAAAGCCAGCAGGGCCGGGATTACGACAAGCAATACTGCTAAGTTAGCAAACTGCTAATTGGCAATGTCAGTTATATTCACGCTGGAAAAAAATATTTCTACCGGGTGTTCGATAAAATTCTAATCATTTGACAGATTTAGGTTAACCTATGAATTATTTACAGAAAAATACACACTTAAAAACTATATTAATTGATAAGAATAGAAACATTTGATTTCATATTAATTCAAAAAAAGACTTTAAACACTTCATTTCATAAATCTTGTTATTAATATAATTATTTTATTTAATAAATAATCATAATATATTCGAGAAACATTTCATTATTTATAATTTATTTTTTATTATGGTTTAATATATTTCTGTTGCATGAAATCTTTCAATTGTTTTCATGCTCACTGCTATCAATCCGAGCAATTTGACAAAAATTTGGTGTCAATTTGCTCGTTTTTTAGGTTAACTTGATTTTAATTTCTATTTTATAAGCTTGTACTTAATTTTTTTTTACCAAATAGCAATAAAATGTGATTGTGGGATAAATTTCCTACAAATGTCATGAAATTTTGTTAAGTTATATTTGCTAATTAACAATAATTGCTAACTTAGCAGCATTGCTAGTCGTAATCCCGGCCCAGGTTAAAACTCAGAGGATAAGGCAGGAAATGCTTGAATTTTCTAGCTTAATTCATGCGCTCCCTACCTTACCATCTAAGTTTTAACAAAGCTTTTAATACATGTGTTTTCCAGGCAAAAACTACTTGGGACACAAGTTGTGTTGACTTTAATTCTACTACTTGAGTCACTCAGTCATTTACTACTTGGGTCTCCGGTTATCGTAGCCTTGTTTTCTCTCCGTGTACATCTGGTACCAGCCGTTTCTGTCCATATTTATGAATACAGCAGTGGTCCTTTTTCATATATATACATCGTAAATCTAAATTTTTAAGAAGTAATACTTTTTATCTAAATTCTTCCTAACTCCTTATAAAAATTTGTAATAACCTGTACATTCCTTGTTGCAGTGGAATGCTGACTTCCTTTATTTCTGAGAATGGTTGCTTCAGGATACTCTCTCACAAAGATCAATTTTATAACTCTAAATATTTGTCTAAAGAAACTTGTAACCTAGTCATTAAAAACATGTCAATATTTAGGTATAATATAAACCTGAAAAAAATTAACATAACTTTTTTTAGCCCTTAAAGAATTTTTCAAAAATAAAAATATAACCTGATCAGAAAAATCTTTTCTCAAGCACTAATTATTGTATCTCATTATAATTATATATACTTTTATTTTAAAAAAATTAAATGGCAACTAATCTGTTTTGAATTAGTTTTGTTCACTAATTAAAAGTAATAGAAATTCACACTAATTGTTTATAAAATATTACTATTTGATTTAGGAAAATTTTTTTACTAAAATTTTAGTATAAAATGACTAAAAATTAGTAGAAATTTTCACTAATTTAAATTTAGGGAGTACAAAAGTCAATTTTAAATTGAAAAATTAATTTTATTCAGTTTAAAGAAACTGAAGTAATAATTCGATATGAAATGATTGTATTCTACTGTAAAAACAAGATTCACTAAGACAAAAAATGTTCTTTAAAAAGTATCTTTATTTATAATCTAATATAAATAAAAAAATTACATCTTCTCGTCCATCAGTACACCCAGTTGTACATTTGATATGAACAGTAATTCACAATAAATACTTACACAACTAAATAATAAAATAATAATAATAATAATAATAATAGCAACAATTTGAAAATAATTCAGAGCAATCTTTCAAGAAACGACAGCCAAGAGAGAGAGAGAGAGAGAGAGAGAAGAGAGAAAGAGCTATACAAATGTAGAATTTCAGGAAGTAGGAGATCACAGAAATTGAGAAAGAAGATGAGAGAGTGAAGTGAATGAGAATGTGTAGAAAAGAAATAAAAATGAGCAGAAGACAGAAAAGTGAAAGGAAAAAAGAAAAGTAAAAAATAAAAAAAGAAACAAAATTAAAATTACACTGAAAAAAATGTCCTTGATTCAAATAATCGATTACTTGACTATCATTAAATAAATATTTTTTTTAACCAAGTAATAATTTTTATTTAAATCAATTCAATTTTTTTTCTCAGTTTAAAAAAAGATGAAAAAAGTATTAAAAAAATATATATAAAAATTAAAAAATAAATTAAAGTATTGAAAGCTCTGCGTGAGATTTGATCGTAGCTTGATCATTTGGTATATCTATAAATTGACAAAAAAAAAAGAATTAATTTACATTACAAAAGCGATCTGCGGTCGCGAACATTTCCGTATTTTCGTACAGCTTCATGAACGGCATCCTGAGCGAAATCCAACGATCTACCAAAGCCAGAGTGTCCATAACCATGGCCATGATGTTCCTCTGAACTATGTGAATGCGATTGTGTATAAACTGGTTTGCTGACAATTTCATAGGTGGTTTTTTTATCGCCACCACTTGCCAATGATTTTAATCCAATGATTGCAGAAAGCATCAATGCCATTAAGCCAGTCATTAAAGCCTTGCCAGCGAGAAGTGCCAGTGCACCAAATCCAACTGCACCTAAAGTACCTTTCATCATCATCAATCCAGCCATTAAACTACCCATACCCTTGTCTTTCTTGCCACGACCTGAAAAAATATAAGATAATATTACTCTCTTTTTCTGTAATTTCAAAATTTTAATTGACATTTAATTATTACTATCATTTTCCAACACACATAATTTCCTGAATTTCTATATATTAAACTGTAACATTGCTTCAATTTCTCTGCAAGCATAAACATGGAGAAAAATATGATTGTTGTGCAAACCATTTTTGGATTGTTGTCAGTAGATTTGTTGATATTACAATTCGAAATGTTAATATTACAATTCGGATTGTTGTCAGTACAAATGTATGTTGTTTTAAGAACAATACAAATTTTTTGTTGTCAATTTTGTTCAGTTTGTAATTCCGTACAGTTGCAAAACCAAACTCTCTGTCGATTGCTGATGGAACAATCCGGATTTGTTCAACTGACAAGTTTATTGTTCCATGTCACATGGAATAAGAGTGCAGGAGCACATGGAACAAGTGCAGATCGTCGCATCGTTTGTTTCTGGCACATGTGCCACTTTTGCTTTTATTATTAGTTTTTTTAGAAAAAATAACAAAGTGCTGTTAAATAATGAATCCGGTTAAAGTGAGAAATCTATTGCAAGTGTGGTGAATGAATGAAGAGACAATTTCGTCGTTTATCAGTAAGTTATACACGGTTACTATTGAACATAACGGAACATTAAAAAATACAAAATGTATATTAAATATTATTTAACAACAAATTTCAACTCAAAATAATTCTTTGGCTTCAGGTCAAAGAATTTGATTCAGAAGCTGCATGTTTCACAAATTTTAATGCAAATAAAACTGGTGATATGACCTATGGAAATCTGTTATCGATTATTTTAGAAGGCGTAGAAACTGAACAAATTGTATTAGACGGATCAAATCTTTGTTAATACACAGAAAAAAACTGAACCCAGAATGATGCGTGTAGGCGGCTCATTTTGATGTGCAACAAAAATGAACCAGGTTGGTGGCGCCACTGTCTATGTCGTTTAGCATTGGCTCATTTTGATTTGCATCAAAAATGAGACAAGGTTTTTTCTGTGTGTGTGGATTTAATTTTTAGTAACCACAGCACTTCTTTTTTCTCCGTGATAATGTTTTTATTTTTTGTTTTGCGTTTTTAATGAATTTTGCCAGACAAAAATCAATTTTTTATTGATTCAGTTCATTAATTTTATTTTATAACTGAAAGTGGCAAAAATAAATGAATGAAACAATTTGTAAATGGTGATCAGTAATATCTGTATTTAATAAGATGGACTTAATATTTTTTGCCAATAAAATAAATCAAGTGAATCATTGCCACTTTTTTTGGAATCTATTTTTATTCTCTCGACTTTCTATCGCCTTCCTGTTTAAATTCAAATCAATGACAAGTGTGTTCACTACTTTTTAAAATAGTAAAAAAAATTTATAATTTTTTTTAGTAATTTTTATTTGGTTTTTGTTTACGAAAACTATTATTGTAACAAGTAAATTACAGGAAAAATATTGAAAACGTAAATTTTTTTTTTTATGGAGTTTTTATCGAAAACGATGGGTTAAAGATTAGAATTTTATTTTTGTTTGCCCTAAAGAGATGAAATAAAATTTAATAAATCTAATTCGAATTTATTTGAATAGAATTTTATTTTTTTTAAAAAACGCAAAATTTGAAAGAAACTGATGATCTATCTAGAGTTAATAATTTTTGACCTAGAGGACTGAATTTTGGTACACTTATGTATTTTCAATTGTAAATTATAGAAAAAATTTAACGAACCTTTTTGGATTTAATTTTAATAAATTTTTTCTGATAGTAACAACTTATGAAACAACTTAAAATTAAAAATATGTTCTATTGTTAAAATAAATTGTTAAAATAATTATTATTTTTTGTGTTTTCTTTGAAAAAAAATTGTCATTTTAAAAAAAATTTTGGAAAAGTTTGAAATTAATTTTCAGTTGTTATTGAATTATTATGTTTGAATTCTCACCAGCTTCGATATTTTTATCGCTAGTTAGTCCCAGTCGATTAAGCGCCTCATCGTTAAAGCTTCTTGCAGCTTCGAACGTTCGCGGATCGAAGAGTTTTATGGAGATTGCATGACTGTTGAGATAACTACCCACTTTGTGTATTAAATATGCATCCAATCGTTTGTCAGAGTCGTGAGGAAAATCTCTCGCTAAATTAGCCATCATTTCTGCCGCCGGAATTTCAGTTGTACTTGCGTCCTTGACAACAGAGACTCCGGGGAGAAGACCTGAAAAATTTTAATTTTTACTTAATTTCCAATAAATTTTGAGAATTAAAATAAAAAATTTTTTTCGAAATTTTATTATTTTGAATAAGTTTTTTTTATATTTTATTATATGTTTTCTATTTATTTACTTTATTCTGTTGACAATTATTTTTTTCTCTTTTTTTATTTTAAATTAATGTAATGTAATTTCTTGTAAACCATTGATAGATTTTTAATATTATAACAAATAATTTTCATTTTATTTTGGATGAGATTTTTTACTTTTTCATTTGAAAAAGAATCAAAGCTCCACTTTAAATTTGAATTAGTGAGAATTCACTAATTTCACTGATTTAAATTAGTGAAGTTTCCTACTATAATTTTTAGTAATCTTTTACTAAAACTTTGGTAAAAAAGAAAAATATTACTAAATAATAATTATTTTTTCCCATTTACTTAATTTTACTATTTTGAACTAAAATTCTCGAAGAAAAATAAATTTTTAAAATACTTGCATGACAATTTTGTGCTGAAAAAATTTTTTTTAATGTATTCTTTTCACACTATTAGAAAAATTATTGATTAATATTTCTATATATTAAATTAAATTTTAAATTTATTTCTATATATTCTATTAGAATATTTTTCCAAAAAAAATATTGGCAAAATTTTTAAGTTCTTTTTATAAATAGAAAATATTTTCCAAGTTTTTTAGTTTAAACTAGGGTAAGTGTACCAATTACGGCGCGTTCATAAAAAATAACTATTATTACTATTATATTTAATATAACTGTTGACAAATGATTAAAAAAAATTATTTCAATCTTTTTTTGATACAATTACTTATAAAGGTGCACATTTAAATAATTATTAATTTAATTATTTAAGATCAAATTTTTTTTCGCGCCGCAATTCAAACATTTTTAAGATTTCCATTGGCTCCAATTTCGGCGGGCAAAGTATCTTGAAAATACACGTAATTTTGGTCACCTAATTTGATACAAAAAGGCGCCGCAATAGAAAATTACGGTATTAGTTTTAATTTCTCATATTTGTTTAAATAATCGATTTTTATAAAGTTTAAATTTTTTTTTAATATCTAAATAAATTCTCATTTGTTTATTTTAATTAAAAAAAATTTGTTAAACTTCCATTTGTATGTTTTAATTAAAAAAATATATATATGACGTTTCATTCTGGCCCGATGCAAAATTTCTACATGGTTTATTATAATTTGTTTTAGTCAAAAACCAAAAATTTAATTATTATTACAATTATTAATTAACAAAAAATGTTTAATTGATTAAAAAAAAATATAAAAAATGCTTAAGTATTAAAAAGAAATATTGTAAAAAATGGTGTGTTCAAAACTGTTGAATAATAATTTTTCAAAAATACGATGTAGAAAATTATTGATCACACTGAATTAATTGGTCCACGAGCATTTAAATAAATCATCAGCATATTATATCCACACACACACACACACATCACGTACCCAAATCATCTTGTTCGGAAAGCCGATCAAAAAACGACACCACATC
Organism: Leptopilina boulardi; assembly: GCF_019393585.1. NCBI lineage: Eukaryota > Metazoa > Arthropoda > Insecta > Hymenoptera > Figitidae > Leptopilina > Leptopilina boulardi. Next base: position 386,456 of record NW_026137937.1, on the reverse strand, counting down.
CAGCTTAAGACATTTGGCACTATAAGATTTACCACAATCTTTGCTCAAAATCGAAGCCGAATTATCCGGTGTATCCTCAATTGATTGACTGACCGTTCCATGTTCAATTTCAGCACGAGCAAATGTCGAAAAAACGACAACAACAATTAAGGGCAACATTAGACCATGCACTTGATTGAATATCATTATTTTTTTTTTCAAAGAGATATTTTTTAATTTAGTGAAAAATTTTTTTTTGAAAATCACTCTCGTCGAAGGACACTGATAAAATAAAAAGGGGTGGGGGGGAGTTGGAAAAAAATATTTTTTTTTCTTTTTTTTTACCCTCGACGAGATTTAGTTTGACGGGTCGCGTGATTTGTACTGAATGTACGAATGGATAGTTGCACTATATATAGGAAAGATCTACCGGTCCTTTTTCCTTTTTGCCTTTCGACATTCATACATTCTCCATAGTCGAGCATAGCAACTTTTGCGGCCACCACTTGGTGGAGAGGTACCATCCATCCAAAGAGGTGCAGCAAACTTGGTAGGGGAGAGCGTCAAATAGAGCGGAGAATTCGAATCTCAGTCAAATTTACAAAAAACAAAGGCATCGACAATAAAGAAAGGTGCTCGCTCGGTCGACTTTATATTTTATAATATAAACACAAGTCATCGGAAAATCGAACAACTTTGTGAATTAGCTGCTCAGCTTGGAAACGAGCCTAAGTAGTTGGTAGCGCAGCTTTGGAGAAATAAATCGACTGCTTGTTACGGTTTCACTGATGTAAATTAAAAGCGAACATCTTTTTCATCGCCTATAAATAAACGAGAGAAATAGTTTTTTTTTTTTTTATATAAAGGTGTTTGAACTATTGCTATAAAATTTTGAAAAGATTCTTATTTATTGGAATGTGATTTTTGGCGATTTATTCCTTTCACAAGTGGAAAAGGTCAATGTAAGTCAGACGGGACAATTTTTACCACTGATTTTCGATTCGTTTTACTATATTATTTGCACTTTTTCGTATTTTTTTATTACATTTAAAAAATTATAGTAAAAAAATATTTTTAAAAATAATTATTTTTACAAAAGTAACTTGGGTGAATAAGCAAATTTTCTTTTGATAACAAAAAGTAATTTTATAGTTAAATAAAAAATTATTTTTATAATTTAATAATTAAAGAGAATTAGAGTTAAAGTTTTTAAGATGTACAAATACTTTTGTTTACGAATTTTTAATGTCAATTGTTATTTTTCTTTACAATTGAAAATAATGCGAAAATCTTTTTTTTTCTAGCACATTGTAAACGAAATTTAGTGAATTTACTCAGTGGAACAATAGATTATTAAATTAAAGATGCGGATAAAATAAACAATACTATTTTTTTTATTGTCATTTCGATCGTTTCCACTTTCATGTCCTATAAATATAGTGAAAGTAGTAAAAGAAGTTTTGAAACAATGAAATCTTTTAAAACTAAGGTCAAAAAATTTAAGAATAACCTAGTAACACTATACAATATATAATATGTTTTACATCCTATTGTAAGAGCAAAATTTTACTCTACATATAAGAGTGCGGTACGTAATAATAGAGATATCATATTATATATATTTTATATAAAGTTAAGATCAAAAGCAAACAGTCACAATTTTGGATAATTGCCACTAGAAAGTAATTTCATGCTCTTTTTCTTCATTCTCATGTACCTTATACTTTCTATAAAAAAAGGTTCATTATAAAATATATTTCAACTCATTTAAAAGTACCATTTAATAATTATGATACAGATTAAATTGCTTCCTTTCACCATAGCGACATATACAGATGATATAAAAAAAATTTATGCAAAGAATATTTTAATCAAGTTCAAGTTTATAATTAAAGAAAATTCCTTTCGTCTATTAAACAAAATTTTATAACTTGTTTTTTAAAGTTAAAAAATAAAAAATTTTATTTATAATTTAAAAAACAATTTTTAAAAAATATTAAACAGATTTATTATAAAAAAATTTCTTAATTTAAAAGATAAAATAACCTAATTTAAAAAAATTTTTTAATTAAGAAATTTAATTCGATTCAAAGAAGAATTCTTCAAACTGAACAACAGGAAAAGAAAAATGTTTTTAAAGAAAATGTAGTTTCTTAAGAACATTTTTTTTTTAAATTGAAATAAATGGTTTAATAATATCAATAAAGAAATATTTAATGAAAATGTTTTTTGCTTTAAAGAAAACATTTTCAATTTGAGAAACAATCAATAATGTAATTTGTATAATCACATTATGTTTTCTTTTTGCACCGTTTACTACCTTGGTATAGAAATACAAATTGCAGAAAAGTCGACCACAATTTATTTGAAAATATAACAAACATTTATTTTGAAAAGTGAGCAATTTACAATGTTTTGTCCTTGACTGGAAGAAAGTAATAAAAATTTCAAGGAATCACACTGGCCGTATTCCCTTCTTATACATAGAAAAATGAAAGTATACCGGATATCTTAATCCAAGAAGTAGTCAATTCCATGATAACAAGAAAAGGGAAAAGAATATATATAAAAAAAACTAAGGAAGATATAAAAACTAAATTCTATTTTACTGTTGATGAAAAACAAGTAGAGAAAAAAAGCCATTGGTTAATCTAGATCAAAAAGACAAATAATTATATTAGAGATATAAAAAATTGATATTGTGTTTATTAGAAAAATCTGTCTATGTGAAACTTTGTTGTAAATTTGATAAATGCATTGTTTTTATATAAATAAATAAATAATTGAAAATAAATACAATATTTATATTGTAAACATTTGTCTATATTTAAATTAAACACGCAATTATTCTCTCATTTGTTGGGATAGTGTTATTCTTATACAATTTACTTTAAACTGTCCCGTTTAAATTTACGTTGCTCTTGGAAAATCACTTTCCATCTCATTTTATCATTCCCTCGACTTTACACATAATGAAAAAACAAATATTTAACTCAGAGTTAAATAAAAATATTTATTTTTATGAAATAAATTTTATTTTTTTCAAAACAAATTTTTTTTATTTTATTACTCAGTGGTGGCCACCGTTTTGGACTTTGTTTATAATCTTTTTAAAAAAAATAAATTTACTTAATTGAGTTCTATTGTCACAAAGATGTACAAAACAGAAACACTTTTGCTGAAGATCGTAAATTAATTGGTGTAAAATTAAAAAGTTCTGGTCATTACAATTGTGAAAATCGAAGCGAATTATGGTTAAAAAAATAAAATAAAATTTATAACGTTACTGAAAACGTTTTTTATGTTAATTTTTTCATTTTTACATTATTATTATTATTTATAGTTGACAATTAATATTATTTATAACGTTACTGTAAACGATTTTTAAGTTCATTTTTTCATTTTTAACGTTATTATTATTTTTCTAATATCTTTGGCAGAATATGTGCTGTGTGTGTGAGTCAATATTTATTTGTATATTTATTTATAAATTGTGTCAAATTCCTAATTAACAAAGTGTACAACCCTAAGTGTATAAACTGTCCAACCCTAAGTAGAAGTAACATTTTCGAATTGTGCTAATCATAACCAGACATGTTTCGCAATTCGATTTTTCACATCATTTTTTCTTCAATTATGAGCCTCACAATACATTCAATAAATTTACCTTACCGATTTCTTGTTTTCTTTATTCATTTTTTATGTTTAATCACATCGCTCAAAAAACTTTTTTCGTTCCTACAAATGCACCGAAGTCACAGCAGACGCTACTTTTGATTCTCCAAAAGTGTAATGGCACAAAAAGTTAGGTTTCACTACGAAAAGCTTCGCCACGTCCGTGCATAGATGGCGCTAGTGTTTTTATTTTAAGAAAAGCGAAGTGTCCAACCCTGAGTATATTCCCCTTACATTAAACTAAAAAAATATAAAAAAATAATTGGAGAAATATTATCAAAGGATAAAAAATCTCATATTGAGAGGAACATTTATCTTCTTATAACCTCTTATGTTATCCTATTGAAACAAGAATATATTCACTTTTTAAAGGGAGGTGACATTGACATTTTAACCTATTGAAATTTTCGTTGTTATCTATAACAATCTTTTTCCTTTTATTGTTTAGAATCTAAAACTGTTTTTACGTTATCAAAATTAGACAAAAATGTTTTTGACCGTTTTAGAAGTTTTATTTTTTAAAAAAAATGAAAAATATAAGTTTTGATTGTTATACATTTTTTTAAAAAAAATTTTAAACCCATACGATTGATTTTTAGAATGAAAATAACACCTATAGATTCTTTTTTATTTAATTCAATAAAATTATATGAAATTCTTAATGAAATTTTTTATTAACTTATTAGTTTTTTATTCACACAAATTAAGAAACAAACAATTAAAAAAATTCTCATTTACAAAAATTGTTCTATAGTGAATTTTCAGTAGAATAGATGGTTTATAGTCAGACAAAACAGATTTTAACTTTTTATCAAATTGATTGAAAAGAATAAAATTATAATTTTTTTTAAACTATTAAAATTATTTTTAAAAATAATTCCTCGATAACTTTAGTAGAAAAAACCAGTCGATGTAAGACAGTCAAATTCTATTTTGTTGTTTCGCTGAAAAATAAATTCGATTTCAATAATCAATTATATACTTGAAAAATCATCATATATGTGATTAAATAAATATTTACATAAAATAAATTATTTGAATTCAATTATTTTCTTTTCAATTTAAATTATTTTTAAATTGAAAGAATAAAGTTTCAAAACTTAAAAAGGAGAAACAAAAAAAAATTTCACGAATTTTAATAGAATAGTTCATCAGTTATTATCGGACACTAAATTTTTTGACTGCAATAAATTGAAAAAAATAAAATCAAAATGTAAAAACAATAATATAATAGAAATTGTGAAAAAAAGATCTTTGCGCACTTCAGTAGAAAAGGTAAATTACAATCAGACACGCCAATAATTTGAGTTGCAATCAACATACATAAAACTGTTAAATAAATTTAAGTAGAAAAGGCTAATTTTAATCAGACACTATATACACATTTGTTATCCACATAGTGTTCCTCTTAAATTAAGACTTTCTGCGTTATAAAGAAAAGGAAAAGTTATATAAAAATGACATCAAAAATTTTCTTAAAATTGAGTTCACCTTTCTCTGTGCGAGTATGAATATTGGTCAAAATTTTTTATAAGTCAGATGAGAACAATATAAACTTCTGAAATTACAGTTGAGCTGATAAGATGTCGGAACCTAGTTTAAATTGGCCCACTTTATCGGGCGGATCACATTTTCGCGCTCTACGCTCGAATGATGACGGTATGTCAGATCCTTGTGTCGAGAAAGTATATTACCCGCAAAAATTTTTATGCGACTACTTATTTTTTTTCATGAATAAAAACAAGTTCTTGTCATTTTTATATCACGTTGAAATTATATTAATCTTTTTCCTAAGAATGCGGTTGATTTAAACATTAAATATCATTTGCCTTACACTTTGTTTTTACAAAAAAAAAAAATATATAAAAATTTTTTTTTACAATATTTTGTAATTTTTTAACTATTTTTCATTTGCTTTTTTCTTTATTTTTATTTTTCTACTTCCATTTTATATTAACTTTTTTTTATTTATCGTTTTTTATATCATTAAATATTTATAGAATGTAAATACAGTAATATTTATTCTATAAATAGGTAGTAGGTACATAGTTATAGTAATATATAGATAATAAAAAATAATATTTATAAAATAGAAGACAAAGTTTATTTTAGTGAAAAATATATTTTTTATTTAATAAATGTTATTGTAAAAAATATAAATATTATACACCTATCATAAATGGATTATTATAAAAAAAGTATTACATGAGTTTAAAAATGGGCGGAAATTTTACATGGAATTTTTTTCCCGGACTATTTTAATAGTTCAATGCGCTGATGATTATAAAGCGTAGATGACAATTTATAAGATAATTCTTTGTATTTTAGAAAAAAATTCTCTATTGTATTTTACATAGAAAATGTATATTTATGTGCGTGAGTGCGTTCTATAGAAAGTAGGTTATCGGTAAATATTCAATCATTTTTTCATGCAAACTATATATAATTTATTCCACGAGTTTTATAGAAATTCTAATATTTGACCAACATCAATTCTGAAAAATATTTTTCAGAAAAAATTCTACAATTTTTTTTTTCATTTTGAAATAGGATTATTTTTAATTTATTTTATTTTCTTGTGTATAATATCAAAATGATCCTCCCCATTAGAGAGGATTGCTGTAGTAGGGTATAATAAGGTTTTTCTTTTTGAAATTTTTTTTCAGATTCTTGAATATAGAAATTAAAAAAAGAAAAATAACAAAATGTTAACAATTCATGGTAACAAATTTACAAGTAGAAAATACATAATAAGAAAAAAAATTAAAAATAAAATAATTATAAAATTTTATTTTGAAAAAATTCAAAAATAATTATATTTAAGAAATAGAAAAAAAAAAATTGTATAGGGTCAGTTGGGGTAAATAGGGACAAAATCGCTATTTTCACAAATTACATAAGTTCCTTCCTTTAAAAGATAATATTTGCGGGTTTATTTTTTAAGTTATTTACGTTCCCAGGGATTAATTTTATGCAGCAGAAAAAAATTTGGAGTCCCCATTCACCCCAAAATTTAGAAAATTTCATAAAATTTGGGGTAAATGGGGACAGCATAGTTTCTAAGAAAGTTTAAAGGAAAAAGTTTCCTTAAGTATATTATACTATATTAAGGGATGAAAAAACTTGAAAAAAAATTTGTAGTAGATATTGTATAATAGTTGAACCAATTAAAATTTTTTTATTTTTTTTATTTCAGTATGTTGTCTCGCATTTGAAAAAAAACAGACTTAAAAATCGTACCAAATTTTTTTCTTCTTTCTCATGACTCCCATAACAGAAATTCATTTGAATTTTTGATTTTTATCAATTTGGTTAATAATGACAAGCTGTCCCCATTTACCCCAAAAATTTGAAAACTCAGGGTAAATGGGGACAGCTTGTCATTATTTAACTAAATTGATAAAAATCAAAAATTCAAGTTAATTTCTGTTATAAAAGTCATAAGGAATAAGAAAAAAATTTGGTATGATTTTTAGGTCTGTTTTCTTTGAAGTGCTCGACAAAATACAGTGGAACCTCGATTATCCGAACCCTCTATTATGCGAACCGAAAAACATTTTATCCGAACTATTTTTTGGTCTCCCGAATTTTAAATTTTATTTTCTGTATCCCCTACCCGAAAGTACGAACTTCCCTGTCGGTAATCGTTCAGGGAAGAACGGCTTTTGTGGCCGGCCAGAAACAACGTGCGCTCTGATTGGCTACGAGACTTTAAAGGCTTGATGGCATAGCAACCACATAGCAACGCTTATTTCATGGCCTGTTTTGTGTCAAGTGCGGTAAATAACCACAAAAATAAGCAACCTAAGTAAAAAAAAAGTGACAAATCATGTATAAATAAGATGTACTTGTGTAAGTGTTATTGTACTTTCTCCTTCTTTTAAAATGTCTAAACTGAAAATCTTTCACTTTCATCCACTATTATAAAGTAAACAAAAATTTTCTAAGGTTAACTATATCTACACAAAGACACAACACAGGTGATTAGGTGCCTTATGGTTAATAAACTAAATTCCATATGCCAAATTATTATTCGTGCATTGGATTTTTGTGCGTTTTATTTATATTTTTCATATAATTTTGACGCCCGCCCCGACCAGCAAAACCTCGGCTTCGCCTCGGCTTTGCAAAAGTCGGGCGGGCTACCTGTCATCTGTAACTAAGCCTTTTGCTACAAGCTTCGCTACGTGGCCAGGAGGGCGCGCTGACGCGAGCCACAGCAGTAGACACATGGTTAATGCCATTTTATTAAAAAATAATAATTATTAAACGTACTTTCGGGTGGGGATAAAGAAAAATTGTATACGACACACGGCCAAAAAGTTTGATGCCCTGCTGAGCGTGATATAAGGCCTCGGCTTCGCCTCGGCCTTATATTTCACGCCCGCCAGGAAATCCAACTTTCTGGCCTAGTATCGTAATATACTATTTCTCTATTTATTTTATCATTTATTATTTTCTGAGAAGAATGCGTGATTTGGCATTTAAAAAATGAATAGATGCTATCTTTCAAAGCAAAATAACCAAATTTATGCCAAAAAAATCTTAAAAATTTCCGAATTTTCTGAGTTTTTAATATATTATTAACTAATATATATTTACATATATGTTTATACTTATGTATATTTAAAAACATATATATAAAGTTAAACATATAGTTCAACTGTACATTTTTTTAGTTTAATTATAAAAAAAAATTAAAATCTCAATTATCCGAATTTTCGATTATCCGAATCCGGCCTTGCCTAGATTAGTTCGGATAATCGAGGTTCCACTGTACTGAAACAGTTTGACTTTGATTTTCAAGTTTTTCTGCATTGAACGATAACTTTTTTTATCTTGCTGCCAATTGTCAAAATAGAAGCTTGGCAATACTCAAAACCTCTTGCAGGTGATCTGATAAAATATTGACGTTGAACTTAATTTTAAAACTGTAAATTAAGCTCCAAAACCTCTTGTCCCCATTTACCCCAACTCACCCTAAAACTAAAGAAATGAAAACTACACTAAATTAAATTGATTATTAAATTAAAAAAAAAAAAATTTTAATAAAAATAATACACATGGTAAAAAGAATTGTTGGTAAAAGAAATTTCTTACAATTTCTGCGAGATCCTGTTGGTTGATTACACAAACAGCTCGGCTGTTGAAAGGTATTTGTGATTGCCTAGTTGAAGGCGCAATAAAAAACATAAAATATACGGAAGTGTTTCTTTCGAATACCTCTATAGTAATTGTTTATCATGTTGTACACCTTTTTGTAAAAACCAAAATTTTTTTCTTATATTTCATTTCTTTGCTGCACCTTCAATGTGCATAATAATCGCTTTCTTAAGTGAATGCTATTATATTCTTCAATGTTAACACAATCACCTTCATTTTTTTCTTGTAGCATACTTTATTTAAAAGCGGACGCAGTCAAGTTGAACGATATGAAATGAATCGATGAGTAAGTCAATAGAACGCATTCTAAATGCAGCCTAAAAAACAAAACAAATTTTTTTTTCATTTTTTAAGACATATTTAGTTCAAGACATATTGTTATCGTATCCTATATAACGGCATACTTTCACTATTTTTACGATCAGAAATCATTTTTTTTTACTTTTGTTGAAATAAGCAAAATGACAATTGAAAAATTTTAATATAATGATTTATCGATAAATATTCGATTCACTTTAAGATTAACATGTCAATTAATAAAATATTATATAGTATTTTGTACGCGGAAAATAATTTCTTGTGTTATCTACAGGATCTCATGTGTTATCTACAAATTTCAGTTGTCTCCACAAAACAGCTGATTTTGAGAAATACACAAATCGTACTTGTAAACAAAACAAAATTTTTTGGCACGCTCCGAAAAATTTTTTTAGGAAAAAAACAATTTGTTTTGTAATTTGCCTAAACCGGTCTGTTGGAAACACTATTTTTAGGGTTTCGTGGCCCATGGCCGAAAGCCTTATAGTTTCACTTTGGCGTCCGTCTGTCCGTAGTATATTTTGGGGCACCACAGCTCCCAAAATCAAATTTTAGGGCACAGATCCCAAATTAAAATTTTGGGGCACCACAGATCCCAAATTAAAATTTTGGGGCCCCACAGATCCCAAATTAAACTTTTGGGGCACCACAGATCCCAAATTCGAATTTTGGTCAAACATAGCTTCCAAATTCGAATTTTGGGGCACCACAGATCCCAAATTCGAATTTTGGGCATACATAGCTTCCAAATTCGAATTTTGGGGCACCACAGATCCCAAATTCAAATTTTGGGGCACCATAGCTCCCAAATTCAAATTTTGGGGCCCCACAGATCTAAAATCTCCATTTACTGAATAGACATTTTCCCGAATGGACATTACATGAATGGACATTACATGAATGGACATTACATGTCCCATTAGTTAACATGCCCCTACAATTGACATGTCCCAGTAGTTGACCTGTCTCAGTAATTGACATGTCCCAATAGTTGACATGTCCATATAGTTGAAATGTCCAAGAGTTGACATGTCTTAATAGTGGACATTATCGAATGGACATTTTATCTAATGTTTCAGGTAAATTTATAAAATAAATTTTATTATTTATTTTTAAATTATTTATTTTTGATTTATTTTTTTTTTAATTAAAATTTAAAGCGCCACAAAACCCTAGATGTAGGCGCAATTGCGCCTAGTTCTTTTCCTATTTTTTTTGTTTATAACACAATTTTTAAAATTTGGCTATTCTAGAATTGGAGTTGTGGTTACCATAATAAATTTTTTCCGTGTATGTATTTAAAAATATTTTATTTTTTTCATTAAAATATAAATATTATAGTATTACAGTGTTTATTTATCTGATGTATTTAAAACACAATAGCACTATTTTATTTTAATATATTATGTTGATTTAAATATCTTGATTGTTTTTTGTTAAGAAAACCTATAAAAAGTTGTAAACGTACATTTCAAGCAATTTTCCCTCGTTCTTAAGTGAATGAAATATATTTTGTAACTTAATTACGTTTTATTACTACCATTTTGCAGAGTAATTTGAATTTACAGAAGCTAGGAAGTACCTTTTAAATAAATTATTATGTAAGTTTAGTGGATATGAATAAATAACTGCAGTTGCGTGTGCCAAACATCACATGTTCTTTCTATAAATTAAGGATTTACTTATGAATTTATTATAACAGTAACACCATAAGCGTGAGTACACGCACATATACACTTTGCATTTTCTAAATAAGTAGTTTTTGTTTAATTTTTTTTCTATATCCAAGGGAAAAAGAACAACTGGAGCAGTATTGCTCCAACGCTGGCAACACTGACAGACAGTCCTGTCGGGAAACTGGAATGATAACATGTAGCAACGCTGGCGAAGTGCTGCCAGCCAGCACTGGCGCAGTGTTGCCTATCACAGCTGTCAAAAAACAGATTTTATTCCTTCGCTATTGCTCCTAAAAATATATTTAGAATTTTAATGTAATAAATAAAAAGTATGTATAACTTTTGATTCTGCTTGTTATTATAATGAAATAACGTATAAAATATATAAAAGTTTTTAATTAAATAAATTAAGTAAATTAAATCAATTTAATCAGTCCCATTTATTTTAATTTTTAATAAATGTTAAAGAATAATTTGCAATAAACGGATGATCGTCGGACCTGGGTTCGAAAAATGACAAATAATAACAATTTAAATTACAGATAAACTCGAAAAACGTATATTTACATAAAGCATTTAATGCAGAAAAACTACTCATAAGGTAAAACCTTTTCGTCTGTGGTAAAACCACTTATTGCATCCATCTGGGCTTGTAGTAAAACTACTTTTAGGTAAGACCTCTTGCCTGTGGTAAGACCACTTTGAATTGTGTGTCCTGTTGTGGTAAGACCGCTTCGAGGAGTGACTAATACTTCTGGGTGCGCGACTTTTAAACGCAATCGGTTTGATGGAACGCATGCGTGGGATTTCGGTGGGGACAGCTGCTGCAGCGCGCGTGTTGTGAATGGATACTACATACGTTTTGGCTTCGTCGGTAAAATAATTATCGACCTCCTATAAATTAACAAAAAAAATATATAATAATTTTTAAACTTTCGTCACAGTATTAACACTTTTAATAATACTTTAATAAGTTTTAAAATAATTTATATTAAATTTATTTATTATTATTAATTTATTTATTATATAGTATTTTATTATTTTACTCAAGTTATTTTTTAAAAAAATAATTAATTTATAATTCATTGTTTCATCATTCATTAATCATATAGTTTTTTCATTTATCATTCATCATTTTAATCATACACTGAGAAAAAAGGTTTGAGCTGACAACCAAATATTTCATTTAATAGTAAGATGTTGTGTTGTTTGAGGTATAATCCATATTTATTTATTGTTATTTAATTAACATTAGCTTTCGCCCATCTACGATGGGCCTCTTCAGATATCATTATAACTGCAAGAATATAATTTTATGTAAAGTTGTAACAGTGAATTTTTAATGTTATTTATAAGATGGTAAATACGAATAGAAGAAAAAAATCAAATTTAATAATTTAAAAATGTAAATAATTTTTTTAAAATAAAAATTTTTTTATAGATTAAATTAATATTTTTTTAAAATAAAAATTGATGACATGTGTAAAACATAACCTCAAACATACCAATGTGGATTTTTTCCTCTCATGTAAAAAATATTTTTTAAAAAAATGTTGTTATTTAAAAAGAATTTTTTAAAAAATTTTTTATCATTAATATTTTTTCTTTTTTAAACATAATGTTGAGGTGTAGTGCACATTCAAATGTGCAAACACGTGTGATGAAACTGAGAAGTGTTAACTGATAATTTTTCAAAAATGAGGAGAGTTCAATATTACCATAAGTGTGCAATCTTATAGGATGATAATGAGGGTGTTTATTTTATCATTAATGCGCGAAATTTTGAAACGATGAACTTTATCTTATATATATAATCAATCAAAAACAGACCAACAGTCACAATAAAATTAGATTTAAAAGAATTAATTTATTATTTAGTGTTAATGATAAGAGAATGGTATATTTGATTTAAAGAGATAATATCGGTTTTTTGTTAATTGAATTATCATTCCTGATAATATGAAACATTTCTTTGAATAATCTTTTTTTATGATTCTGTTCTGTACAAATAATTTTAGTGTTTTTAAAGTGAAAATTATGGTCAAAGTCATGTGAATGAATTGTGAGAGCTGTGCTTCTATTATCGAGTCTACAATCTCTTTTGTGACTGTTAATTCTATCTTTAATATAATTACTGGTTTCACCAATGTAACATGCACCACACTGACATGGGATGTTATAAACTACGTGATTTTTGTATTGAAAATTTATAACGTCTTTATTCTTTAGAAAAACTTTATAGGGGTTAATATATTTAATATATGTGCAACTAAAATTTTTTGGTTGACACAACTAAACTTTAGTTGACAACAACCAAAGTTTGGTTGAGACTACCAAATTCTTTTTCATTTTCTTATTTAGTCGTCTGAAACAAACTTTGGTTGTTGTCAACTAAAGTTTAGTTGTGTCAACCAAAAAATTTTAGTTGCACATATATTGAATGAAATATTTGGTTGTCAGCTCAAACCTTTTTTCTCAGTGTATATATTGTTATGTCCCAAAAATGAGAAAATAACTTAGAAAATAATATTATATTTTATTTATGTCCTCTTTGGTAATTCAATGATATTTCCTGTTTCATTTACGCAGAGCAGAAGGCTCTGAGCTAAGGGTACAGGTACGAAAGAGAAAAAAATGTATATATTTTAAGTTATAAGGTTACGAGTTTATTTTACACACAAATATATTAGTTATAAAAATTCGTTCTTTTTATGAGACAGAGAATCTTGAAGGAACCAGTCTTGGAATATAAGGGAGGTCCACATTCCACTACAACAAGGAATGTACAAGGTTACTACCGAATTTTACAAGAGGTAATAGAAGGATTTAGTAAATTAGTTAATGGGCAAATAAATACCTTTTGAGCAAATAGAAATATGAAGAAAAGGACCACTGCTGGTCAGAAAGAGAACATGATTTCCAAATATTATGGCAGAATACTAGTTGTATACTTGTAACGCTCCTCCGTGTTGTAGAAAATTTTTAATAATTGACTTGAAATTCTTCTAAGTCTAACTTGAATATGAAATTAAGCAGAGTAACAATGCTTTTACTAGATTTCGTATGTGATGATAAGATGCTGGTACCAAATTATGAATTGAACTCTCCAGATAAATGTGGACCACTTTTTTTAATTAGTAAGAAGCCAACTAAATGTTATGGATTAGGGTGATTCCCCTGTACATTCCATAGGTTTGTAATAATACAAGGTGTTTTCTTTCAATAAAAAATAGTTCTACAAATTTTATATTTCTGAATTCGAAGTGAAACCAATGTTAATATAAGTGGGATTATACATTTTGATTATCGAACATTACAGAGGGTCGAATTTATGAGTTTTATTACCCATTTCATGTACACTTGTAGGGCTGCTGAAAGGAGTATAAGACATTTAACAACATTACGGTGACGTGACAATATTCAACATTTTCTAATTTTTATTATTCTCTTTTTTGATATTATATTACTAATATTTTATTTCATTATTGTATTTTAATTTTTAATTATTTTAATTAATTTTTCAATATCCAGAAGAATTTTTTTATTTTACACATAAATATAAATGCATTTAGAGTAAATAAAAATTACATTTATCTTAAAGCTAAATTACCCATTTTTTTTTATTTCAAATAAAAATTTTGCACTGCACAAATATAATCTTATTTGGCGCTTATAAAATTGTAATCTTTTTAATTTTTTATTATTTTATCATTTATTGTTTCATTGTTTAAATTTAATTTATAATTCCTTATTCTTTATTGTAAACTGTAACGAAGTTATCAATGAACGAAATTAATAGTCGTATAACTTTCATATTATACTTTTATTCTTTAATTTGTTTGTGAGTTTCATTTAAGAGAAAAAAAAAATATATATATAATTTATATGTATTATAATAATTATCAGAGAAATAAGAATTTTAAAAATTATTGCGTGTTGAAGGTAATATTATAATCTGAAAAATATTGATTCCCAGGGGATACAATTTCTTTAGTATATATCAATTTCACTATAACAGGAGAAAGTGAATTGATATAGGTGAAAATCAAATCATCTTTTTTAAATATAGGATATATCCTTTTCATTAAATTACTAGTATCAGACTTCTAGTGGCATGTATAGAAAGGATCCGGCTGTAGATATTCCACTTTTCCTTGATAACATAATAACGCCACAATAATCTAATGGGTATTTTTCATTATGTACTGGTTAGGAAATATTTGCTTTTTTCGTTTTTTATTAAGAAAAATAAACTCCCATTAGTATAATAACTTCATTCTTCGACTTTTGCTTTCGATTTTCTGCTATGTTAGCACGAAATTCTCATAATATATTTTCGATTTTTAATATAGAGATATAAATTACAAATTCTTAAGTTACAATTGTTTGTCAATTATAATTTTCATATTTGCTTTTGCATTATAAAGTTAATTATAGTTTTTATAATTGTAATTTATTATACAGTTTAATTCACATAATCTTTAGAATTTGGTGGTTCTAAATCAATAATTCAACTATTTCAACTAATATTCATATTTCTTTTATATTTTTAAGTGATGTGCATCTTTAATTTATATTTAGCTTATAATTTATAATAATTGTAATTTTATTTAAATTTTAAAATTGTAATTAAATTCCAAATGTTAATATAACTGATATAACTTGTAATAGAAATTTTTATTTAATTCACAATTAAAATTACGATGTTTTGTAATAATAATAATAATAATAATAATAATAATTTATTTCAATTTATTTGGTTTTATAATATATAGGAAAAGGGAATTTTCACCTTTTTTTATTTTCCCTTGTATTAGGTTTATAAATTTAATAAATAATTATGTTCTTAACTCTTTAGTGGAACTTATGTATGTTACATAAAAAATAATAATTATTATTTCTCATAATTTATCAACAAAAATTCTATTAAATTTAAAAATAAAAATTTCAAGTCTACTCTAATTTGAATAATGCGAATATTTTTGAATGGAACTTGTACTTTTCATTCTTTTTCGAAAAGAAATCATAAATCCAAAAGAAATTTCAAAATTATCAAAAATAATTCTCGAACAAAAACTTAGAAATTTAAATATTCCTTTTTTTCGAATTAAAAAAGTAGTAACAATAAAACAAGTATTTGTGACATTTATCTATTATTATAAATATAGATAAAATGAAAAAAAATTCAGTAGTCATAAATGAAATTTTTTTTTCAAATTCTAATTATGACTATTTTCTTTATCATGTAACAAAAAGGGAAGAATATTATTATCTATTTATTTTTCTTCTCATCAGAAATCGAATCATCATGAAACGTTCGTCACGAGAACGAAGTAACTACTATTGCAGAATGCTATATACGAAACGGTTAAAACCTGTCCCCCCACTTTATCGCCACCTGTAGATCTCTCGAGTCACAAATGTTCCCGTTACTTTATCCCCTACTCGCAGAACTTGTATAATGAGACTCTGTCCGTTTTGGAGGGGAGAAAGAGAGAGAACCAACATACAGGTAAGTGACCCACTAACCTTGATAAAGAAAGTCGATGATGATGGGGAGGAACGAAGGCCAATGGCAAACGCGGTTGATACCCTCTCCGTATAACGACACACTAACCTTCTTCCTACTATACGAGAAGTTCTCACCTCCCACCATACATTTTCTATATAGCTCTCAACTATTACCACCACCAAACATTATTTAATTCCTGCTCGCCACCTTCTTTTCACTCCTACCAATTTCTCCTTTCATTTTCCCTCTCCACTTCTCCTTTTCTCTCTCTCTCTCTCTCTCTCTCTTATATACATGACCCTCTTCCTATGTTTTTCGCCGAATCCATTAACTACCTACGAACATATGGGTCATCGGCCTTTTATGTTGGCATCATATGTGAGATAAAACTTTAAAAATTAAAATAAAACTAACTATTTTGAGGATCTATTATTATTATATTATTATTATATTATTATTATTATTGTTATTAGCTACATGGTATTAGGATTAAGGGGCACTTATGGTTACAACAGGAGACAAATAATTTTTTTTTTTTGGTCATAATGTACATTGTACACAAATATTCTTTTTTAATGAGAACATTTTTTTCGGTGTGATTTTAATTCATGTAATTAATTAATTATTTTTTATGGAATATATTTATTGAAAATTGGTTGTCTTATCGAAATTGACCTTATCTACTTAAAACGAGAAAAATTTAAAGTATTTCAAAAGCTACTAGTTTGACATACAGGGTGTTCCAAAAAGTATGGAAACTTCCAAATATCTCGAAAAGTATGAATTTTTGTAAAAAATGTTCAAAACAAAAGTTGTTCCAAACAATCCAAAAAATGTACATCTTTGAAACCAAAAAATTGGGCCCGGAGCCCAATGTTGGACCCTACAATGAAAAAAGTGGTTTTCTTAAATGAGACCACTAATTTTCAGTATCAAATTCGTAATCCCCATGAAATTCTGCGTTCAGACATGTGGTATAAGTGCCCAAAATATTGGGTCCAATCAACAAATAAATAAATTTTTAAAAATCGCATCTTGGAGGGATTTTGACATCACAGGAATAGAAATTGGAAGCTAATTTTCAAATTGAGCATAGAGCCCAATGTAAGATTCCGCCGCCCAATGTCAGGCCCACGGTAAAAAAAATTAGTTGTCTTAAAAATAAAACCCATTAATTTTCAGTATCCAATTCGTAATCCCCATAAATTTCTTGGGTTAGACTTGTAGTAAAAATGACAAAAATATTGGGCCCAATGTCTCGGATTAGGCCCATCATTTTTCGTTAAATAAATAAATTTAAAAAATCGCATCTTTAGGAGTTTTTGAGATCACAGGATTAGAAATCCGAAACTAATTTTCAAATTGTACACAAAGCCCAATGTAAGGCCCACATTAAAAAAAATTAGTTATTTAAATAAAATCCACTAATTTTCAGTATCCATTTCAGAATCGTTATGAAATTCTGGGTTTTAATTTGTAGTACAAAAGCCAAAAAATATTGGGCCCAATGTCTGGGATTGGGCTCGACATTTTTTGACAAATAAATAAATTTATAAAATCCCATCTTTTGGAGTTTTTGGGGTGACAGGATTAGAAATTCAAAGCTACTTTTCAAATTGGGCACAGAGCCCAATATAAGATTCCGCAGCCCAATGTGAGGCCTACAGTAAAAAAATTAGTTTCCTTCCATTTCGTAATTGTTCTGAAATCCTGGGCTTAGACTTGCGGTACAAATTCCAAAAATATTGGGCCCTCACATTGGGCTGCAGAATCTTACATTAGGCTCTATGTTCAATTTGAAAATTAGCTTCCAATTTCTAATCCTGTGATCTCAAAATCCCTCCAAGATGCGATTTTTTAAAATTTATTTATTTGTTGATTGGACCCAATATCTTGGATTGGACCCAATATTTTGGGCACTTAAACCACACTTAAACCACACTTAAACCACAACCATACGAATTTGATACTGAAAATTAGTGGTCTCATTTAAGAAAACCACTTTTTTCATTGTAGGGCCCAACATTGGGCTCCGGGTCCAATTTTTCGGTTTCAAAGATGTACATCTTTTTGTTTGGAACAACTTTTGTCCTGAACATTTTTTACAAAAGTTTCCATACTTTTGGAACACCCTGTATACTTTACTATCAAAAATCGATTGTCTTAACGAAACTGACCTTATCTACTTAGTACTTAAATTTAAACGGTTAGAGTAGGTATTGCAAAAAAAATATTTTTTAAAAATCAGTTGCCTTATCAAAACTGATTTCTTCTACTTAGAAATTGTCAGAGGAGAATATTCTAGTATTGTCGAGAAAGTTATTGGAAAATTGACTTGACAAATTATCTTACTTTAAAAAAAGTAAGAATTAAAATACTTTTGAATTACAAAATCTAAAAAAATCTATTGTCTTACCAAAACTAAACCTTATCTACCTAGAAATTTTTAATTCGCATGTGTAGTTATAAAAAATAATTTTAAGTTATGTTTAAAATAAAATGAAAATTTTGAAAAAATTGTTTAATTGTATACTTTACCTCAACTACAATTTTTAAGTAGATAAGGTCAATTACATTGAGACAACTGGTATACTACTGATTATTAAAAACTGCAACTTTGTTTTACTAAACAATATGTAAAAACTAAAAACACAGATAATTAGCAGTAAAAAATTATTTTACCCCACTGTTTATGTAAATAATTTATCTAAAATTAACTTTACGCTAAATGACATAATGTTTATAAAATACAAACAAAGGAAACATAAAAAAAATGTTATCCTATTTTACAATATTAAGTGGAAAAATGATGATTATAGTCAGACATTGAATTACTTGTTCATTTCTTAATAAACAAATTCTAGAAGTAAATTAGAATTATAAATAAAAGAAAAAATTTAAAAAATAAGAGCAACTGTTTTTGAAATTTCAGTAGGAAAACCGGTATAGTTAAACATTATATATTTTTATTGATTTATTAATTTTATTTTACTATGTTTTAATTAATAAATTGTGAAAAAAATAATACAAATTTGAAAAATATATAAAAAGGGATTTTTAAAAAATTTAGTAGAGAATGTAGAGAACAAATTGTTCCAATAATTTGAAAAAATTTTACATAATGTAAAACTTTACTTTTTTAAATAAATAAATAAATAATAGAAAATTGAAGATGTAATGGTTAAGATAAGAAGTTATTTATAGTCAGATTTATCTCATTAGAAAAGGTTATTAACTCAGTAGAAAAAAAAATCAGTTTCACTCAAACACATAACTAAATTGATTATCCACTTATTTTCAAACAAATGAAAAATAAATAAAAATCTAATTATTCACAATTTTTCATGTCCAATCAAATTGAGATCCAGAAACATCTTTTAGATGTTTTTTTTCAGCTTCCATACAAGAAAAAAAAATCAAAAGAATTTTTTAATTGTAATCAATAAATCATTACACAATAACTGTCAGACATCTACATAACTGTAAACAGTAAATCTAAATTACATATATTATATTATAATGTCCAGGTGAATAATGAGCGGAAGTTACAAAAAAAAATGAGTAATAATTTATTGAATGAGAATACAGAAAATAAATAATAATTTTCCAATGAATAATGACGAGGTGAATGAAAAAAAAAAGAAGTGCATCTCTGTGAATTTTTTGTTCACTTTATTAAGGTACTTCCTGATAAGGATATTGCTCGCCGGCTGGATAATCAGGAGACCATCCTCTATATGGTTGATTGATTTCCTCTTGTGACCTATGCCAGTGATCATGATAGATGTCATGGGGTTTCACTACTCCGTAACTGATCCTAGTAGACAAAGGTGGCGGTGGTGTGAGTAGTGCTTTCAAAGCAACTGCACCCGATAATAAAAGAGCCATCAGACCTGCTCCAAGACCTTTGATTCCAATGAGGCCAATTATCGTGATTATAATGGGTAGAATAATCAATGCCTTCAGCTTCAGTGCCAATAGAAGTGGCAGCAGGACCCTTTTCAATTTTGTTCGGGCTGAAAGACAAAGCAATTTATACATGTTAAATGTGTGTTCATTATTTTGAATAGACGTGTCATTTTAATTTTAATTATTTATTTAAATTTATAATTTTAATTTTTTTGTTTAAAATTATTTTTATTTTATAAGAATTTATTTTGTCTCTTTTTTTTGGAGCCAATATGGCGTCAAAAAAAATTTAGAAAATTGACTAGATTTGCATAAAAATGTTTCCTTTAGGGTTTTTGGGGTCGCTAAATCCAAATTTGAGGGCAGATTTATAAAATTCAAAATGGCGGACCAATATGACGGAAAAATTTAAAATTGATTCGATTCATTTAAAATTCGGTACTCGGGGGATTTTGGGGTCGCTGAATCCAAATTTGAGGTCAAATTTAAAAAATTCAAAATGGCAAACCAATATGAAGGAAAACTTTAAAATTGATTCGATTCGTTCAAAATTCGGTATTGGGTTTTTTTTTTTTGGAGTCTATGAATCCAAATTATGAATTTGTTAAATCTGACCTCAAATTTGAATTCAGCGACCCCTTATAATAAAAAACATTGGAATTAGAATTAAAATAAAACTAACAATGCAAAATCAATCCTAATTAACCTCAAAAAACAGTTTTGTAAAAAGAATCATGACATTTAAATGACGCAACAATGTTAATTAAATGTATTTCTCATTAGTATAAAAACAATTGAATTAATACTAAAATAGAAAATCGACATGAATTTATTGCTAAAAATCGTCTCTTTTCATATCTCGTGAAATTATAAAAATAAATCTCAAAAAATTTTTACAAAAAAAGCATTCAATGCTTCAATCTAAAAAAAAAATATATAATACATTAAAACGATTTCTTCACCTCTGGGCAAGGAAATAAATTACATGAAAAAAAATATGCGACAATTGACCCTCCCCTAAAAAAAAAAAAAAAAAGACGATGCTTCTTCGTGGGACTTTCTTTGCGGAGAAAGTGAAGATACCAAAGAACGTCGATTATATTATCCTCATGTTTTTCTGGGAAGCTTGAAATTAGTATTCGTGTCAAGTACATCCGAGCGAAATTCTGTTTCTTCTACTACTTAGAAAAATATTTCTCTCTCTCTCTTTTTTTTCTCTTCTTGTCCTTCCACGCACTGAAAAAGGTATAATTTAGGTTTAAGATTTTGGACATATTTTTGGTGGTGTTGAGGAGGTGTGCCACATTGATTAAAAAAAAAAAAAAAGAGAAAAGGAAAAAAAGAAGAAGAAGAAGAAAAAGGAAGAAGTATTAGGTTTGCGTATATGTCCTCGAGCCTACTTTCTTCGAATGTCGGCATTCTCTTTCAAGGTCTTTTCCCCATTGGTTTCCCTCCATACTACGTGTCCCAGATAAATCGAAATCCTCCTTCGTCCCTATACCCGAAGGCGCGCATTGACCTCCTTCGTGAAATTGATGTTTGCCCTTTCTCCTTTTCAGCTTCCCGACCAGTTGACGGATCTAAAGAAGTGGCACACGACATTACGGCTTTTTGCTCCCGAAACTTTCGGCTCGAATATTATACGACCGATTCACTATATATATATATTATATATATATATATACTATAATGGTAATTCGATATGCTTTTGCAGGTAAAATGCTTCAATGATTCTTCTCAAGAATTTTATTTCATTTTTTTTTTCTTTTTTTCTAAATCACATATGAAGTGTGAAGTGTGTGAATTTTTGTGAATAGAAAAAAAAGTAAGAAAGAAAAATGCGTCACACAAACATACAGGAAGAAATTTTTAAATGAAAGGTGCCGTTTGACCAATTGGGAAGTAGGATAATGTTTGGCATACTTTTGCGCCTATGCGCTTTATCGTGAAAGACCCACTTGATGCCGATTGGTGAGGGATTGGAAAGGAACGTTGCTATAAAATTATGCCACGCGGACAACGTTGTCACTCCAGTTTGGAACTGCAGCGGGCAAGGCCAAGGATCCTTTATATGATCACCTTGAAAAGTCGGAAATACAAATTGGAGATCGAAGATAAATGCGCGCCTTTTTGATCTTCCGCGCAAATAATATTTTCGATCTCAAGTATTCTTTATATTTCATTTTGAATTTCATTTCGATATTCTGAACTTCTTTATCAGCTCACGCTGTTAGTATTGTGTTCTAATTTCCATTTTAATAATTTTTAAATACTTTTTAAAATTTGTCTTTTAATTTATACTCTTCTTTTAATTTACATCTTATTTAATTTTATTTTATTATAATTATTTGCAATAATATGTATTTTTCTAGACTTTTCAATTTTAATTATTTTTCAATTTCCATCACTTTTTAATTTTTAATTTTTATTATGCTTTTTCATTTTTGTACAGAGCACATTTTAATGACATTTTTTTAAATTAAAATATTTTTTAATTTTTATACCTTCTCATCAATGCTGATCATTTATAATAATTTTCATCATTTTTTAAATTTAATATATAATTTTTTTGATAATTATTTAATTTTGATTCTTTATCAATTTTAATCACTCTCTAATTTTCATAATTATCTATAATTTTAATAATTTGATTGTCTTGTTGACTTCTAAATTTTTATTAGTTTCTTATTTTAATAATTTGATAATTTTTATCATTTTGGTAATTTTGATGATTTTTGATAATTTTGAAAATTTTCTAATTTTGATTCATTACAAATTTTGATAATTATCTTATTTTCACTTTTTTCTTATATTGATCATTTGCTAATTTTTATAACTTTTCATTAATATTGATCATTTTTCATCATTTTAATTAACAATTCACAATAATTAATTGAAAAAAATAACATTAGTAATAATAACATTAATAACATTAATAATACACTTAAAAAAAAATTATTTGATTCAAATAATCGGTTACTTGACTATTATCAAATAAATATTTAGTTGTGTCAAATAATTATTATTTGAATCATTTAAATGGTATTTTTTTCAAAAACATAAATTTTTGTTTCAAATACAATTTATTTAATTCAAATAAAAATTATGTGGTTCAATGAGAATATTTATTTGATAATAGTCAAGTAACCGATTATTTGAATAAGAGTTTTTTTTTAGTGTAACATTAGTAAATAATTGTATAAATTTTACCTTACTATTTTATTGATTTCAATGGTGCGATTAGTTTCATTTTAAAAGTTGAAATTTTTTAAAAGTATTTCTAAATTTAATTTTGTAATTATTTTAATTAACTATTTAGGTAAATTATTTTAGTATCGCATTAATTATAATAAATATATATATAAATTTAGCAATTGCAATAAAATTTAATATTATATTGTGTTTAATGTTTTTCGTTTTATCAACACAAAAAATTATTAATTAAAATTAATTAATTAAATTAATTTAATTATTAACTAAAAACTAAATATTCACCATATAGATATTAATTAATATTTCCAACTTTATTTTTAAATACAACCAAGTGCTAAATTAAAAATTTTATTAATAATTAATACTGTTACCAATTATATAATAGTTAGGGTTATCAATAAATTTTTTTGAAATAAAAATTTTTCAAATATCACATACATAATTAGCATTAACTAAAATATATAATATTTAATAAAAAAAATTATATATAATAAAAAAATAAAATGTATATAAAAAAATATATATATAATAAAAATATAATTAAATATATACTAGAAATTGTTATTATCTTAAAAATTTTACGTATAAAGTTATTTGCGCTCTATTTCATTAATAGTCTTACATTGAAGTGGAAAAATCATTGAAATGAAACTGATACTAGGCTCCCTTCCTTCATAACATTGTGAAATGTAATTAGGCTGATATGAAAACTTTTCACATATTCACATAGATTATATGATAATTACTGGAAATAATAGAGAAATTAACCTTCGATGTTTTTGCGCTAACCCAGTTACCGATAATAAAGGCAAATCAAATAATTAGTTCAAGATGATAAATTTCCTAATTAGTTCAAAGTCCATCAATGAAATTCGACTCTTGGTAAAATGTTAGCAGCTAATTAATATTTTTATAAAAATAATTATTTTTTACTAATTCACAATTATTACAAAAAAAATAATAATTTCTAATAAATTCATTTTTAAATATACTATATTTATCTGCATATATTTTTGCTCTTAAGATCAATTAAACATTAAATGTATTCAAAAATTTAATTATCCTTCAAATTTACACTAATAAATAAAAAATCTCTTTATTTACTACTTTTAAAAAATATTGTATATTAATTTAAAAGATTACTAAGACTAAATTAATGAACAAATTAATAAAGAATTAATGAAAAAATCATTTAAAAAAGAGTTGTAACCGAATTAATATAAAAATTAATTATCTAAAATAAGTTACATGAAAATATAAGTAAGAACATATTACACAAAAACGAAGAAAAAGTATATAAATTAAATTGGTTAAAATTTATTGTAGTTATACAATTTAATATTTATAATGAAGATATTGTAAAATAATGATATGAAAAATAACTTTTATTTTACATAATATAACTATTAAAAGTATAATCTAGTTTCTCTGCGTAAGATGTGTTTTAATTATTACGTATAAATGCAAAAGGATATGAACTTAGTAGACCAAAAGAGAATTCCAAATAGACATAAATTTTCATGTAACACTTGTGTTCTTATGCAGCGTAATAATAAGATGTTCGCGCTCATCTTCTTATAAAAGTTTACATCTTTTTTTTGGTTTCAAATTACATGCCTGTCGTATTCGAAAATTTTACTACCCATTTCTTTTTAAAGTAGACGTTTTTCAATTAACTTTTCAAGCCCACGAGAGAGATTTTCACATTAAAAAATAAATATATGCCTATCTCATCAGTAAACTAACAGTAAACGAATTCATTTTTAAATTTCATATGAAATTGATCCTTGTCGAGTCCACGTGCTCAATCAAAAAAAATAAATTGTCATTTAAAAAAATATATATTTTCTATCAAAATGAGATTTAATAAAAAAATGTTTATAAAATAAATTATTTTGAAAATTAAAGAAAAGAAAATTAAATCAGTTTCATTAATTTCGATTAGTTTAATATAATTTACCTTCAAAAGTACCGTGAGTCAGTTCACGTAGTTGAAATTCAATATTTTTCTCGCCAAGAGCACGTCCTAGGAAATCAACGGATGATCCATCATTTGGAAATGAGATTTGAATTTTCCTACTTCTGAGGAATTCATCAATCCTCCTCACCAAGGGATCGCGAGTTTCATTTTCTTCTTTAACTTCTTCTTCTTCTTCTTTTTCATCAACTGAAATTTTTTCAAGACTAATCATATTTCCATAAATACTGATAGATTCCTGTTTATTGAGCTGATCCATTTCTTCCGTCAATTTTGTTTCCATTATTTCTAAATTTTTCAAATTTGAAACTTTCACGGGATTCGACATCACCATTGTGCCGAGACACAAAGAAATCACTAAGATTTTCATGTTTCTTTTTGTTTAAAAAATTTTTTCTTATTAAAAAAAGAAATTATTCACGTTTATAAAAAAATAAATTTTTGTTTTTTACAATCGAATTCTCAACAGCGGCGAACAATTTTTGACTGTTTTTGCCCCCCGGCAATTTTTCTTTATATATCTCCGTTAAAGAAGTCATGGTGGGGAATTTGTGAACCATTTGGCAAACTTCGTATGGAACATAAATGTTTTGAATTTTAATGTCTCGTATTGAAGGCGCAATGCATTTAAAATTCATTGACATTGCGTGACGTCTGGCTCTCTGTGACAATTTTCCTTTTTAATTCAGATCACTTTCAACCCTTAGTTGAAGATAATTATTTCATTCTTTACTACGTAAAAAATATAAAATTTCTACAAGATAAATTTTAGGATAAAAAAATTTTTTAATCAATTAATTTTAATTATAATAAATAATTAAAATTTTTATTACAATATAGATATAGTAAATGAAGAATTCAATTTTCATTTTATAATTGATGTACATATTCTGACAATTAATTTTCCATAATGAGAAGATGATTTGAAGGGATTCTGCTTGTCAGATTTCATAGCGAGAGTCATATAATATTTAGTTATAATTGGAGGCACAAATTGAGAAATATCCGGTTTACAAAAATTTCAACATTCACTCATTCTTGATCGATATGTAGATATCGTTTCTGACTTTCAGGCGAGAATTAGTTTTCCTCGTTCGTCGTGACACGGTATGGCATGCAAAGCTGTGGCCCAAATTTCGTTTAAAAAAAAAAAAAAAAAAAAAACAAGAGCCAAGTTGACAATAATGGAAAGAGTTGCAACGGAAGAAGGTAAAATGAACAAGAATGGAACAAAGAAAAAAAAGAATCACACGGAATTCGTATGTTTAATATCCAATTTGAATCACATATGAGCTTCTTTTCAAATGTTGGAAATTTTGTCACCTCATTATTGAAACTTTTCACGTATTTCACATTTTTTTTGTCCTTTTCAAAAATACTGCATTTAGTAAAAAATAATTTTTTAATTAGCTGTAAAAAGAAGAAAAGAAAAAGCAAAACTGAAATATTAATCAGCAAAAGTAAAACAAAATCAAAAATAAAAAGAAAAGACAAAAAAAAGAAATTAAAGTAATGAGGAAATAAGAAAGCATTAATAAAAATTAACAAATATAAAACAAAGGAAAATAAGAAGAAAAGGGTAACTAGTGAAGAAATAACGAAACTGAAATATGAATTAAAAAACTAGTGAAGAAATAAACAAAGCCGAAATATATATTAACAAAGATGAAACAAATAGGAAAATATATAGAAAATATAAAAGTTATGAAGAATTTAAAAAAAAAACTAAAATATAAAATAGCAAATATAAAACAGAAAAAAAACTAGTGAAGAAATAACAAAGCTAAAATATATTAGTAGCAAACATGAAACAAAAAGGAAAATAAAAAGAAAAGATAAAAGTAATGAAGAAATAAGAAAACTAAGATAATAAATAAACTAGTGAAGAAATAATAAAACTGAAATATAAATTAACAAACTTGAAACAAAATGTGAAATAAAAGACTAAAAAGAAGAGATAAAAGTAATCAAGAAATCAGAAAACTAAAATATAAATTAGCAAATATAAAACAAAAGAAAATAAGAAGAAAAGAAAACTAGTGAAGAAATAACAAAGCTGAAAAATATTGTTAGCAAACATAAAACAAAAAGTAAAATAAAAAGAAAAGATAAAAGTAGTGAAGAAATAACAAAACTGAAATATAATTCGCCAAAGATGAAACAAAAAGGTAAATAAAACAAAAGAAGAATAAAAATCAGTGAAGAAATAAAAAAAATCAGCAAACCATATTACAAGAAAACCAATTAAAAAACATGTTCCCGATGACGTAAACAATAAAGCACTCAATTTTTGGTAAAAATTTAATAATTTATTTGACACAGTGATACAAAATAATTTAGAAATAAATTATACAGTTGATGAGATAATTTATATAAATACATTATTAAACCTAGCAGTCGAGTTGTTCCAAGAGTGAGGAATTGATTTTCTCGGAACGAGAAGAAGATGATGTTTTTTTTTGCAATATGCATAAAATGAAATTAATTGGTCTCATTGGTAACTGGTGATTGAGCGGCGTATGCCAAATTGTGTGCATCACCCTTGGTCGTTCCATCGAAACTTCTCCTATAGTATCCTTGTCCTTGAGCTGAGGCACCGCTCCATGCAGCTTGATTATTTTGTCCATCATACCATCCACCAACGGGTTGTGAAACTTTGCCAAATAATCCACCACCAACTCCTGCGCTGGCTCCAAACATTTTTTGGAATGCCAAAACAGCCGCCAAAAGTAATGCAATTTTACCGACAACAATTGCCTTGAATACAAGGAGTGCCAATCCACCGAAAAGAATTGGAACAAGAGCAATCAATTTCAATGCAACTCCTGCCACCAAGGGGAGGACCATTTTCTTGATTTTGCCACGACCTGCGGAAAACAATAATTTATCATTAGAATTTTCTTTTTTTTTTTTTTTAAATAAAAATTTGTATTTTATTTATTTAGAAAATATAATGAAGATGTGAAAGCAAAATTTGGAAAAAAAATTAAAAGCAAATCAAAGAAGAAATGTTATATAAAAAATTTCAACAATCCAAATCTAAATTATGTAAATTCATAAAATTTGATAATAAATTTAGTTCAATATTATAATTTACAAGTGAATTTTTCAATGAGGAAGAGCGATTATTATTAATAGAGATAAACTTTCACGCGTGTGGGTTGCGGAATGGAAAGTAAATTATTGTCCTGGATCTTGATCTTGTAAATAAAAATAGGTAATATGTTTAAAAGAGAGGCCACGTGGATAGGCTTTTTATTGATATGAAGAAAGTGAAAAGGCGTCACCCTCGAAGAAGGAATTCAACCGGAACAGGTTCAATGGATACAAGATAGGATTATTCTCAAAGAGAAGGAGAAAGGCGCGGTCGTTGTGTTTCTTTTTCACGTGTGACGTGTGTATTCTTATTGACGTCAATTCACAGGATGCAGCAAGTCGCCGGAGGAATAAAAATGATTGTGTAATAGGACTTGTCTCTTTCTGATACCAAAAAAAAAAAAAAGAAAAAAAAATCTCACTTTCTGAATGAATTCAGGAAAAGTCGCGCAACAAATGAGAAAGATCCTGAAGAATTATTATATACATCAATGTTACGTGAAATTAATTTCTCTCGTAATGCCACGTCATTCAGAAAGCGAAGTTTCAATATATTCTGAATTAATTGCAATCGAAATTTTAATTATTTAATTTTTGTGCGTTTAAAATAATTAAATTTTTAAATAATTTATACAATTAATTATAACTTATTTGGTTATTATTAAATTACCAAAATTTTACTCATTAAGAAACCTAATGAATTTTTTAAAAATTAATTTACCCCTTTTTTTGCTTTTTATTATAGAACTCAAAACGATTTTTCAAAAAATCTTACCTTCAGTAATGGCACGGGAGACGGATTCCTCGGACATGTTGACTTTCAATGTGTGAGATTTGAAAAATGCCATTGCAGATTCGAAGAGCATGTTTGCTAATTTCAAGGTCTTGTCGGTTATATCACGTGGAAGTTCATTCAAAACGTCGGATTCCGACTTGAGAGACTTTCCATTTCGTTCCACTGGAACTGAAATTATAATTAATTATTATAGACGAGTGTTTCATTAAATTCTTCTGTATACCAAATAAAAGGAAAATTAAATTATCAATTTACAATTGTCTCATTATTTTCGTTTCTCTTATTTCGAAAAAAAAATCACAACTTTGCCCGAAAATTTAAATCCATTGTCATATAAATATTTTTTAGGACATTTTTAATATAAAAAATTTATTATTCATATTAAATTTTAAAATAAATTTCAAAAAATTACTTCCAAATTAAAATCTTTTTTTAACTTTTCAAAAGTACTCATCGACAAATATAAAGAATTTATTTTAACTCTGATTTGATATTCTATTTTTTCTATAATAAATTTCTCGGCTTCTGATATTAAAAGAAAAAAAAAAGAGAATCACCGCTTTTACGACTATTAAAAATTTTCAGGTTATTATGGAAATTGAACAGTCAAAAGTCCCGCAATATGAGACAACTTGTTCTTTTTTTTTTCTAATGTCCTTGAGAGAAGCTCGTAAAAAAATTTAACGAAGAATGGTTTTTTCTTATTGAGGAAAAGAAATAAACCGTAAGCTTCGAATGAATGATGTGATTTTAAGGCAAATTTCTAATACGTAAAGTTTGCCTGTCATTGTCGATTCTACGAATAGTAAACAAGTTTTACATGTACATGGCTTTTAGCGGTGTTTGACTATACCCCGAAAAAATAAAGAAAAGAAAAATGTGACACTACTAACAATAAATGAAATGTGAATATTATTATTAGTTATGCGGTTTAACTGTATATTACAATTGCGCGTATACTCAATTCGTTTATATTCCAATGTCGTTCACAATTTTTTATTCTATGCAAATGATGACGACAACCGGAATTTTGACTTTCATTACAATAATTGTCTGTTTACTCGGCCTCAATCACTTGAAATTGAAAATTTGCCATTTTAACTAGAGAAGAAAATTCATTTTACAATTAAGGATTTTTCTGAAAAAAAATTAAAAAGCTTTTTTTCTGATACATTTTTAATGGAGAAATTACTTTTTCCTTAATTTTCATAAATTTTCTTTGACATTAATTCAAATTTCCCCACCGGAACAAAATTTTTTGAACAAATTATTTAAAAATTAAAATTTTTCTTTACGAATTGAAATCAATGGAAAAATAATGAAAAATCATAAATTAGAATAAGTTAAAAAAATTTAGAAGAAACACTGGATTTGTTTTTTAATTTTTCTTTTTCTTTTGTTTTAAAGAACAATCGGACAAACAATTGTAACAAAAGTTAGTCCTACTCCATATTCTCGAAACTTTAAATAAAATAACAATTTCAAATTATTTGAATATTTTTTAACATTTAACATAATTAAAAGTTGAATTTATTCAAATGAAACTTTTGTTGATTCAAAGTACATATTAAAAATAAATTTTTTCACACTTTTACTGAAAACTGAAAATTAAAAATTATTATATTTTTTATTTAAAAAAAAATGAAAATCTATAGATGGTGTTACTTTTCTTTTAATTTTTTCATCTGCTAATCCAAATTTTTATTTGTTTGATATTTGTTCACTTAGTGTCACACAAAAAATTGGGGTTACAAAATCCACAAATAGGGTGAAAAAAAAAAATTTTTTTTTCTCACCATTAGCATCCCTGACGAATTTAACTCCATCGATGAGTTGAATGTCGCTGGATCTCGCGGCTCTTGTGAGAGCATTTGAAGCTTTAATTGCAAGACAACTGAAGAGATCATCATCAAGTTGTAGGCAATCCAATTTTGGAACACCCTCAACTGCTCCAGCTTCCGGTGCTGGGACTGCAGCCACTGCCGCGACAACGAAACCAACAATAAAAAACTTATACATTTTTGTTAATTGATTTTTTTTTTTTTTTTTTAATTTTTAATCACTCAGTTCTTTGATGAACTGTCACTCCAATGAACGTTCGGAAAATTTTCGGAGCTGTGTGACCTGGCCATGGCTGGAGCTTGAATCTTTATAGGAGTTCCTGAGGTCCCTATGACCCCCTCTCTATACCATCTTGACGTGTGACAAACGCACACGCACACATACACATACTTATGATCGGGTACACTCATCTCTTCACGTGTCTACTCAAACGTTGAAGATATACCTCCCCAGATAACTTTCATCGATAATTTTTTAAACAAACGATCGTAAGTCGCGTTTCGATTGGGCGGATCCCTTCTGCTCATTTCTTGTTCGAGATTAGGATAGAAATTTTTTTTAGTATTTAGGTCATAAGGGGAAGAAGGTATATTTTAAAATATAGCATTAGGAATTTTTTTTTTAGTCGCAGTATCCTGAGGTCATCAATTCCTTGTATATTTTAAATTATGATGGACGTTTCAAATTCTCTACCATTGAATATATTCTTCTAATTGTTGAGACTATAAATATATCTATTGAGTTCTCTTATAATGCCTTTCGCCTTCAATTGAAAGTGACTACATTTTTTTTGCCTATCATCCTTTTTTTCATTTTTTTTTTTTTTTGATATTAAAGTATTTATTGTCTTTTCTTCTTGTATCATTTATTTTAAATTCAATAAACTGTTGATAAACCAGTGCAAATTATTAGCCATCCTATTAATTTCTTCGTTTAGTATATTACTATCTTAGTTTGCTTTAAGGATGTTTTAATATTAAACATAATTTAAATTTAAAAATACTTTTATGCAGAAAAAGAAGCTATATTTATTTTTATCATTTTCATGAAAAGAAAATTTCAAATATATATGATATTCAAGAAGTAGTAAAAGATAAATTATTGTTATCAAGTCACCATGGCTGCGTGGTAACTTACATATACAAGTTCCATCTCCAAGGTCCAGGGTTCAATCCCTCATGCGAAGGAAAAAAAATTACTAAATTTAAATTTTATCTGAACCTTAATATCTCTGTAATAATTTGTAATACTCTGTAATAACGTGTAGTACTTAGTAATAAGGGTAATATGAGGTGTATTACCGGTAGTCAAGTGTACACGTTTT
The DNA here is from genome assembly GCF_019393585.1 of Leptopilina boulardi. Lineage (NCBI taxonomy): Eukaryota > Metazoa > Arthropoda > Insecta > Hymenoptera > Figitidae > Leptopilina > Leptopilina boulardi. The sequence goes on along the minus strand of NW_026137937.1, from coordinate 353,975 downwards.
TAACTAGTAAATTCCCCCTCGCTAAAATTGAAAACTTTTTTTTAATCAAGGGCCAACGATTTCTAGTTTTAAAAAATGATAACCGGTTCTTTGATCGGGACCCTTAATTGCTTATCATAAATAATTTTAAATCCTGAATAATTCTACGGTTATTCTAGATTTTGAAAAAACTAGAAAAACTCTTTAGCCACAGAGCAGATAATCTTGCCGCACTGATTTCTATTGCTGCGTTACATTTCATGGTAGATACTTCCCAAAATTTCTTGCCAAAATTTATTAATAATTTAAAAGATAATTTTTCTGTCATCACAATAAAAATTTTAAAAAATATTAAAATACAGCATCTGATAATTAAAAAAGTGAAATTTATCATAATTCAATATTTTCTTCTTCTATTTTGTATTTTCGATAATATTATTATTGTCTTTAAACGAAAAATAAAATTCTTAAATTGTTTAATCTATTATTTATCTACATAATCTGATATTCAATATAATTATGGTATAATAAGTTTTTTAATCTTTCAAAATTAAGTGTAAAAAGAGTCAAAATATTTAGCGAAGAATTAAAAATATTTTATTTTCAATAAAATTATAAGAAGCTATTAAATTGAAAATATAAGTATACCTATATAATAATGTATTCAGCTAAAAATTGGGTTCTTAATGGAAGTTCGGATGTTTAAAATATTTTCTATTACGAAGACGTTCTAAATTTTTTGTTTCTTTGATAACAGTTTAAGACTTTAAATCTTTAAAACGTTTAAAAGTACCAAATCACATAACTTTCACTGCGCCCAAATTCCCATTCTGATTTTTTGAAATTCTTTCTACTTTCAATCTTCATGATTTCATCATAATTTAATCTGTAGAATTGAAAATTAAATAATTCGATATTCTATGAATGATAAATTGTCTTGTGTCTTTTTTTTTTGTTGTAAATTTTTACTTTTTTTTATTATTTTTTGACAATTTTTTCTGTTATTCATTTATAATAATAATAATATAATTTTAATTAATTTTATTTTTTCATTCTACTTTGTTTGATTTATTTATATAATTATTTTTTATCATATTACCAATTTAAAAAAAAAAAAAAAAAATACACGAACCCTTGTAAAAAAAGACATTATACATTTAGTTCTAGAAAATTAAAAATCGAAAGACAATTATAGAGATTGAAGAAATAAAATATTTTTTTTCATGGTCCATTGCCTTCTCATCCTTAAACCACAAACACCATTAAATTGTTGTTCACTTTTATAAGTTTTTAAATACCACAGGATAATTACGAAACTTAATGTTACTCTTTTAAGTGATGCTTTTAATCTTTTAAACTCGCTTTTGACCCATATTATATATGCATATTCTATCCAATTGTGTCCAAAACGAAAAATATCTTGGTAATGAGGGAAGTGAAACCACCTCACGTATTATTTCACAATACATCCTAGAAAAAAGAGACTCAAAGTAGCTTAGTTTTTTTTCAACAATGATTAGACACGATTGGAATACGTGTTGTCGTCTTGTCAAAATAAGTGTTGTTGGTAAAATTTTCATTTTAAAAAAATGACAAAAATTCTCTTTCTTTATGTAATATCGGGAAAATAAATTTCATTCTTTATTTTCGAATTTTTTTTTTTTTTAATTTAATTATTTTGATGTCAAATTCAATATTTTTGAAAATTCGCGTTCTTTTTGTCTGTTAATTAAATTAACTCATCTTTTAAAAATTTAATTTATTATTTTATTGCAAATTTTAGGAATTTTAGAATTTAAGATTTTTATTAAAAATTTCAGAAATTTAACAAAATATGAATAGACCTAGAATATTTGAAATACCGCACAGCAACTGAGTTTCGTTATGCGGATGCATTTGCATTATACTAAGACCACACCTGTCACGGTTGATTGTCGACAATAATTTCCACAGTCGGGCGTTGACAGAATAGGTACAACAATAACATAAAAGCTTCCGAATTATCTTGCTACTTTGATTGTAGATACAAAATCCTCGCAAATTTTTAGCAAAAGTTTTTTATTTGTTGTATTTATTTTCAATTCAATGATAATAATTTTTTCATCATTTTAATAGATTAAAAGTAAATGTCTACATTGCTAATTTAATCTACTCAGAACAACTAATTAAATATTAATTATTAAATTAAAAAATTAAATAAACTTATAAATGAATAAACATTTAATTATGATTATAAATTTATTTATTAAGTTTATATATAATAATTATCCTAATTAATTAAGATTGACTAATTTACAAATTTTTTTTTAAATTAAAAAATTCAATATAAAATAATAATATTGAATCATAATAGTCACATAACAATCAGCTTACTGTCTGTTCATTCAATAGAAAAATGAACTACTGGAATTACGCTGAAATTGTGTGTGTGTAAAATGTAATTGTTATTTATTATTGATTAATAATTGACAGACATTTTTAAATCACTTAATTAGATATAGTTTTTTTTTTTTTATTAATCAATTACTTGCATTTTGTTGAATGCAGCAGACAAGATTGCCTTGACCCAGAGAGAACAACCAGTATCATGTGAACCCTAGGATTACATGCAAGACTGGTTTTCTTATATCATTTTTCGTACTTTTCTTCTTTTTCTAAACTTTTGTGGTTTCTTCCTGAATTGTATTCAATTCAATTTTTTCCCTTATAAAAAAAAACATGAAACATTGAAAATTAATAGACTATCTACAATTTAAAAATAAAAATTTAATTAAAAATCTTCATATAATATGTTTACAATTATTATTATTATATTAACATAGTTTATATATAAATTTAAAAACATTTAAAAATGTTTTAATCTTTTTTTATTAATTAGAAAAAATTTGAAAATAAAATTCCCAATATTCGAATATCAAATAAATGAATAGATCTAATATTAACAAATAGTTATAATAATTGAAATATCGAATTCGAGGCTCTATTAAAAATTTAATATTCTAATGAGCCGTCTAAATTGATCCATAGATCATTCAAGAGAGAAAAAAAGTAGTGGGCTTATTATTTTAGAGATCAATATAACGTTTCTTGTGAGTCATTTAAAAATAACATTTCATCTTATTTCCATTTTTTAATTTTGAAATATTTCAAAAAACTCTCATTTCCTTTTTTTTTGTGTAACAATCAATTTTAAATAAAATCAATTTGAATAACTATTCTCCCGCAGAGAAATTTTTTATTCTAACTAAATATAGAATTTATATTTATGAATTCAATAAAACTATATTTGTTCTTATGTATATATAGAACTATAAATAGCTAATATTTATTTGTTTCAAAGAAAAAAAAAATTTTCTTTGTAACAAATAACATTTTATTTAACTTAATTAAATTTGTATTTGGTGGAAATAAAATTTAATATTGATTTTGAAGCAATTAAATATTTTCTTACCTCTGAGAGAAAATTTTTTTTTTTCATCATATGAAGAAAAAAAAATGAAATGAAAAATAATATTTCAATATTACGGATATAAAAGAAATTAATTTATCTATAAATTTTTATGAGATCAACATGGGCAACTCATCGAGGTCAGATATAAAAAGATACACACACCTTTTTAAATCGAGTGAAACCTTATTTGCAATAATGTGTGTAATCGGGTGGTGCTCTTTTGTGCTCCATTGATGGATCTCTTTAAATATTTAACAGTGACTCGCGTGTCTCAGCGTCTCGACATCTGCTTAACGGTATATTCTCTTTCGTAACGAAGGAAATGTTTCTGCTATTGTTCCTTTTCTTTCTACTGTTTTTTTTTATTTCCATATGTTTACGATTATGTGCGACCTTATCAGGAATTCATTTCCGATTTTAAGTGCGACCTCTATGCGGTATCCGGTTCTGTTGACGATTATTTTCTGTGGTGACGAATTGTAAAAAAGAATATCTCTTTTCTCTCTCTCTCTCTCTCTCTCTCTCTCTCTCTCTCTCTCTCTCTCTGTCTGCATTTCAGGAAGTCTTAGTAGAATATACATGTCTTAGAAAATGGAAAGTGTCCCGAAAACTTTGGCGCTCATTTACCGAAAGAGAAAACTGTATATAAAATAAACGCAGTACTTTGTTGAAAACTGGCGCGCGCTAATCAGAGAAAACTTTGTATTTATTTAAAGATGAATATTTTTAATACACTGTAAAACACTAGGTAATAATTTAATACCGACTTTAGGTACAAAATTGTCATTTGGTTATATATTTTGATACTTAAAATCGGTACTACTAGTGCAGAAATTTTGCCAGGGCCCAGATCGGGACCGGATCAGACTGCCCTATTAGGGAATGAAACGCCGCGCCTGATATGGCCCTGATTAGGAAATCCACCTTTTCTGGTGGAGCCTTGATTAGCCTTGATTTGGCCCTAATCAGGTGTGGCGTTTCATTCCCTACTAAGGCCCTTTTAGGGAATTTTCTACACGGAATATTTTAGTCCTTTTGTTTACAGTGTAAGAAGCATAATAATTTCGAAAAAAAACTACAAACATTATTTCATTATGTATAAATTATTGTTACATAGGATTTTTTCACAATTTTATTATCAATTATTATTACAATTTTTATAGGTACATACAATTATTTTTATTATCTGTACTGGAATGTTTTGTAAATTTTTGGTACAATCTAAAACAAATTATTATTAATTTAAAAATTTTTAAATAATTTATTTAATTATAAATAAATAATAAAAAAATATAAGATTATTTTTTTAATAACTTTTAATTAGAATTATTTATAATTAACTTCATTATTTTAAAATTTAAATAAATGTTAATATATAATTTTACATTTAAAAGTAAGGGAGAGTGGTGAGTTGTGCTCCACCTTAATATTTTTAAAATGGCAATTAATATGACAAATTTCAATTTTTGGTATATTATTTCTTGTTAAAAACTAACTTTTTAAGTGGTACCCGTTATTTTTGGAAGTATTTTTCGTGTCTTTCCAGATAGTGAGTTAAAAGAAGGAGGGCCCCTAAGGCCTATATTTCGCCCCCTTGGGATTTTAATTTAAATGGTTGAAAACTTTTTCTTATAGTAGAAAAAGTAATTTTTCATTGATTGTAGGTGAAAAGGGGGTGTTTTGGTCAAATTAACCCTTAGATATTAGGGTTTTTTTTCCAAAAGAGTGTCAAAAAAACATGCAAAAAACATTTTCCAAATGTTGAGCAATTGGCTTGAAAATCGTTGTTCGGGGGTTTTCGTGGTCGCTGATTACGAATCTGATGTTAGTTTTTCAAAATTCAAAATAGCGGATCCAATATGGCGGATGACTTTTTAAAAATCTAATATTATTGGCCTGAAAATTGTAACTCGGGGGTTTTCGGGGTCGCTGATTATGAATCCGACGTTAGTTTTTCAAAATTCAAAATGGCGGATCCAATATGGCGCATGACTTTTTGAAAATCTAATATTATTGGCCTAAAAATTGTTACTCGGAGGATTCATAATTATTAGCGACCACGAAAACCCCCGAGTAACGAGTTTCAGGCAAATCCAATGAATTTTTCGAAAATGTGTCAGCCATTTTGGATCCGCCATTTTGAATTTTGCAATGCCGTACAGTTACAGAAGCAAACTCTCTGTCGATTGTTGATGGAATAATCCGGATTTGTGCAGCTGACAGGTTTATTGTTCCATGTCACGTGGTCATCTTGAATTCTCTTAAACTGGCGTGCAGATCGTCGTGTCGTTTGCTTCTGGCACATGTGCCTCTTTTGCTTTTATTATTAGTTTTTTTTAATGACAAAGTGCTGTTAAATAATGAATCCGGTTAAAGTGAGAAATCTATTGCAAGTTGTAGTGTATGGATAAAGACACAATTTCATCGTTTATCGGTAAGTTATACTCCGTTACTAATGAACATAACGTCACCTTAAAAAATACAAAAGGTATATTAAATATTATTTAACAACAAATTTCAACTCAAAATAATTTTTTGGTTTCAGGTCAAAGAATTTGATTCAGAAGCTGCATGTTCCACAGATTTTAATGCAAATGAAACTGGTGATATGATCTACGGAAATCTGCTATCGATTATTTTAGAAGGAGAAGAAACTGAATAAATTATATTAGACGGATCAAAACTTTGGTAATACAACAAATTGTATTGCCGATTTAAAAATTTAGTTTTGTTATTTCAACTGTTCCATAACAATTTTCTTTGTTCATCAAACAATTCTGTTTGTTCACCAAACAATCCCATTTTAACCATTTTTTTTGTCCCAACAACAAATAGAACTGCTGGTTCTATATTGACAATCCGGAATTGTTGTGTGGACTTAATTTTTAGTAACCACAACAATTCTTTTTTCTCTTTTTTTTTGTCTCTTTATGTTTAAGTCATTTTCACTAATTCGTATAAAAATTGGATGTATTAATTATTCTATGACTATTTTGAAAATGTTGAAAATGGGGAGTTGTCCACTCTCCCCTATTAATCAAAAAAAAGATTAAAAGGATATCAATTTAGAGAATTTTTTGTATTTACTTAGCTGAAAGTGATTTGATATTTGAAGAGACGAAGAAAAAATGGATTACTTTTTTCAAACCACAATTTCTATATTAAGATTTATATTATTGCAAATTGTGTTCAATTTAAATCTTTAATCTTCCGAGAGCATAAAAACCATTTTAAAATATGTATGTAATATTCGTTTAACCTGGTAACCGAGATTGTTTTGACACCTAATTTTACTTCTTTTACGGTTGAGAATTGTAAATTTAACAGGAAAATATTTCCTATAGAAAGTTGTCAAATAAATATTTTATAGAATAGACTTTTAAAAGCGTATTCAATTGTATTAAAGGAATTATGTTGGAAGATGTTTTTTTTCATTTTTTAAAAAGTTACTTAAACAGTAAAATACATAATTACCGTACTTTGGATATAATATCTTCAATAAGTCATCTAATAACATACTTCAAAAATATTAATAAAATGTGAGGATTTTATTTTTATTATTATTATTATTTATTACTAACCATATCATAATTGCATTTATTTTTTTAATTACAATATCAAAGCCTGTTTTTTTTATAAAAAAGACAAGAAATACTATTTTATAAAAACTAAGAAATTAAAAATAAAACTCGATAAAATATTAAAAATACATTTTCTTATTCTTCTATTTAAATAGTTTTTATTCTTTATTATTATTTTAAGAAAATACATACGAACTACAATTTTGAATTTAAAATAAAAGGGTCTAATTAATTATATTCTTAAAAATATAGGTATTCTCGGATCTAACAAAATAAGGAATAACAATAAATATAATTTTTAATTAATTCTACTGACAATGTATCTATATGTACAGATTAATTCGTTTAATTACACTGCGAAATGTTTTTTTAATTAAAAAAGTATATATTTTTTATTTAAAAAAAATTAAATAAATAAATTAAAAAACTTTTATATCAATTTTTATTATAATTTAATTAAAATGAACATTTGATAACCTCTAAAACGGAATTAAAGATGTTTTATTGAAACAAACAATTTTCTTAGTAAAAATTCTAAAATTAATGATTTCATACGAGAAGAAAATAATTTAGATATCTTTTATAAACTAAACTTGTTCTACGGCGCTTTTTATAGAAAAACAATATAATAATTGTAACACAATTATCATCGTTAATATTATAAGAACAAGAGTTTATCAATTATTCAATAAGGCGAAACTGGAATGTGGTGAACGATTTTTATTTTTCACATTATATATATATATATAAGTTGAACTTTCTCTCATCGCAAACGCTTAGCAGGCTTACATAAGTCCACATCGCAACCGCGTCAATGAAATTCTGATCTTGACTTAGAATCAAGTTCATTGACAAATGTACATTTCAAGGCAAAGTACTTAATGTCAAAATACTTTTTTTTTTTGCTCGTATGTTCTCGGTTCGAGTTTATTTACATCATTTTTGAGAGAAATTGGTCCAAAACAAAAAAAAAATGTCCACAAAATATTGTAATGAATTATTTTTTCTCATAATGACAATTTAAAATGTTTACATAATTGTTTTAAATGTTTTACATAAAAAAAAACACAAAAAAGTTTAAAAACAGAAAAAAAACTTAAAACTCATTTTGTAAATTCATGTTCATCATATGCCAAAATTTATAATAATTTGAATTTTCTTTATCAAAAATGGCTTTTACTAAAAATGAAAAAAAAAATAAAAGAAAACATTGAAACCTTTTGACTGAAAACTATCATTTTCACCACTAATTCCAATTGTACAAGAATTTAAATATGCTTAGTGAAAGTGACTATTCCCACTGATATGAAAATTACAAGACTTTAAAAAGTCTTAGTGAAAGTGACTATTCTTGGTGATATGAAAATTACAAGAATTTTGAAAGTTGTCTGACAGAAACCGACTTTTACTACTGAAACTAAAAAAAAACAGAAATTTAAGGAAAAGGATAAGTTTGACTATAATTGAAATTTACCACTGTCCTGAAATTTTTATGAAATTAGCGAGTTTTATCTGACTAAAACTAACGTTTGCTACTGATATCACATATTAATAAGAATTTGGAACATTGTCTGATTAAAACCGATGTTTATTATTGTTATACAAAACTTACGAAATTTTAAACTGTTCTGGGGGTCAATTACATAACTTTTTCCGGATCCCATATTTCACATTCCGTATTCCGAATTCCACATTCCGGATTCTACTTTCGAAATTTCGAATTCTGAATTCTGTATCCCACATACCGGATTCCACTTTTTACATTCCGGATTCTACTTTTTAAATTCCGTATTCAGGATTCCACTTTTCCCATTCCGTATTTCAAATTCCAAATGCCGAATCCCACTTTTAAATTTCCGTATTTTACATTCCACACTCCGGATCTCACTTTTCGCATTCCGTATTCCGCATTCAACTTTTAAAATTCTATTTTCCGGATCCTATATTTCACATTCCGTATTCCATATCCGGCATTTTGAAAGTGGAATCCAAAATATGAAATACGGAATACAGAATGTAAAAAGTTTAATCCGGAATATTGGATTCAGAATGTAGAATCCGGAATGTAGGATCCGGAATACGGAATGTGAAATCCCGAATGGTGAATTTTGAAATTGGGATCCAGGATATGGAATCTAAAATACGGAATTTTAAAAGTGGGATCCGGAATGTGGAATACAGAATGTGGGATCTGGAAAAAGTTACGCAATTGACCCCCTGTATATGACTAAAATTACTTTTTCTTCTAACTCAAAAATTTTAAAAAATATGAAACTATACTCGCCAGACATAAATTACTTTTTACTACAGATTTTGAAAGATTTAAATTAAAAAAAATTATTTTTAGCCAAACTAGCCTACTGGCACAAAATTTTTTAAAAAAATTTGAAATCATATTGAAACAAATTATTTTTATATAATTATATATAGATTATAAGCTTAAAAGATCTGCAGATTTGTCTGACTAAAACGGACTTTTGTTACTAGCATACAATTTACCATAATTCAGAAAAAATAATTGACTTGAACAAAACTACACTGAGAAAAATATATTGTCTCAGCAACCAAAATTTGGTTGGGCAAAAAAAAACAATTTTTTTGGTATTCAAGTTCCACTAAATAATTAACTAAATGTAAAGACTTCGTTAATTTTTTTTTTTAATAATATGATTGTTTCAATTTAGAGAAAAATAATTTCTAAACATTAATAATTTTATCTTTACTTCTTATAATGAAACGAGAATTAATTTACTTTCGTCGTCGACGTTCTCTGTAATATCTGTAGGGCTCCTCATCTTCATAATGATCTCTAAAATCAGAGAAATCTTTTCTTCTGTATTTGGTTAGAGGAAGATGAACAACATCATTGTCACTTCGTTGATCCACTCGATTTTGAGCAACAGCTCTCAATCCTACAATTGCTGCTAGAATCAGGCTCATTAAACTCAAAACAACTGCTTTTCCACTTAAGACTGCCAAAAATTTTAATGCAATTGGTAGTAGAATGGACTTAATGAGAAGAAATCCAATAAGTAACGGTAAAACAAATTTGTTAAGCTTAAATTTTTTCTTCTTTCGACCTGAAAAAAAAACATTTTGAAATTTGTATTTTTTTATATTATTGACATAATATTAATAAAAATTAATAATGATTGGTGATAATTGATAATAATTGATAACAATAGATAATAAACATAACAATAATAATAATGTGTGAAATAATAGTAATTGTTAAATATGCTTCTTCCTTCCTGTTTTTATTTTGAGTATCAAATTAAAAAAAAAATAATATTCTAAAACCATCTGATAATTATTTATATTTTGAGAACATTTTTTTATTTTCTAATTTTTTTAATAAGTAAAGAAAGGAGATAAAATTTCTTTAACGACACTGTTTTTATGATTGACTACCAAAAATGATACTAGCTTTCGTAATGTTTGATTTTTGTGTTCTTAAAAAATTAAATAGTAGCTATATATAGCTCAGAGAAATGGGCTCAAGATTAATTAATTATCTTAAAACATTAAAAATCCATTAGAAAACAATTATTGTTTGTAGAATGGTAGAAATAAAATTCAACCAATTATTTCATTAAAATTAGTATCTACGCAGCTGTCATGAGTATCATATATAATTTTGAGAAATGTATGTCACAATGAAAGAGAAAAATGAATATTCGCGTACTGAAATTTGCTTATTTGAGTTTTGTTCCGCTCTCTCAAATCACCGAATCGAATTAAAAATGTAATAGTATATCAAGAATAATTTATAAGCGTCATATTATAAAGAATGTATTCCCATTTTAGACAACAAAAAAAAAAAAAAAATTTTATTTCAATTAGAATTTTATTTTTAAACATAAGAAAATGAAAATTAATAAATCATAATAATAAATAATTAAATAAAATAATATGATAAATAAAATAAAAAAAATAAAATAATATAAATGGGAAAAAATGATAAAATATAATAACTAAAGATTTATTTCTCATTTAGTGATTTTTTAATTACTACTAATTTATTGAATTAATTAAGAAATTAATTACATAAACACAGTTCTTTATTTTATTACATAAACTATAACTATAAATCTATAAACTATATTAAAATATAAGTTAATTATAAATATTAATGTATTAAATGAAGAAAATGAATAGAAAAAGTTTTTAAATTACAAAAATCAGGAAATGTATTGAGATAATTATTAAAAAAATTTATAGAGTAAGGATTTTCCCTTCCGGAATGTTTAATAAAAAGTTGAGAAAAATTTGATCCTTAGAAGGATATACATACATTTTTTATGTTATTTTGTTCTTTCCAAGGATCAGATTTTTCTCAACTTTTTATTAAAAAAATTGTTATGAAACTACTCCTTTTTAATTAGTTCTTACTAAGAAGTATTATTAATTATTTTGAAAAAAATATTCTTCATTTCTCGGTCAACAATACACTGAAAAAAAAATTATTTGATTCAAATAATCGGTTACTCTTGACTATTATTAAATAAATATTTATTTTTATTAAATAATTATTGAGTCAATGAAATGGTATCTGTTTCAAATACAAAAATTATTGATTCAAATACAGTTTATTTAATGCAAATAAAAATTATTTGGTTCAGGTAAATATTTATTTGATAATAATCAAATAACCAATTATTTGAATCAAATAAATTGTTTTTTCAGTGAAAACGAAATGATAATAAAATGAAAAATTCTAAAATTTATTAAAACAACAAAATTTAATTAAAACTTAAATATGCAAAAGAATTGAAATACGAGGAAAAAGAATAAAAAAACACTAAACATAGTTAATAAGTAGAGAAGAAAAAAATATTAATAAAAAAAAGAAAAAATAGATGAGCAACAGTATGATATACTTAAGAATGACCCCAGTGGAATGTATTCAGCTAAAGAAGAACTTCTGCCCCCAGTAAATAGCGAGAAAGATGTTTCTGCGGATAAAAATGAAATAAAAAAAAAAATCTCCTCCTTTTTTTCCAAATATGAAACACGTATTTGTTAAAAATACTTTCTTTTTCTTATTACCTTCAACACCATCGGAGGGTTGTTTATTTGGAATCAATGAATTGATTACATTGAGAATACTATCACTGACCCAATCCAATGCCGATGTTGTGGTATATGTTTGTTTAACAAAATTTGCAAGTGTTGATGATGGATGCGAGGAAGACGCATCGTCACCATGAATGAAAATTGGCAATAAAATCACCAACCACAAGCTACAGACAAAAATCATTGTTTACACATTTGTCGAATTTTTTTTTCTTTTGTAATCCAAGTTGATTGATCACGATCAGTTCATTCACACTAAAATGATTGTTTGATGGAAAATAAGAATAATTCACAATTCAAAATATTATCCAGTGATACGATCGCGAACTTTATGTCAACTGAGATGAATTCTGAGTGAGCCAATAGTTTATATAGAACATCCGTGAAAACCATCGGAGTAGAAGAGGACCTTCTATATATCTAACATGGTACTGACGCGTGACGAAAGATCCCTCTTGTTCATTCCATTTTTTTTTCTCTCTCTCTCTTGAAACTACGGCAATCATTGGCCGTGAGTACTCTCGAGAATTTACGCGAGATGAAATTTTATTGTAGGACGAACTACGTCTCTATGCTTGACTCCTTTTTTTTACCTCGTCGTGGGAGAGTGCAACAGCCATTATACTCAAGTTCGTTTCACACTTGATTAAATTCGATGGTACGAAATCAAGCACTCGTCATCAATAGCTTTTTGCGGAAGCCACTCTGCCGAGAAGTATATAATTAGTTGAAAACACACTTTGGGATGCATAATATTAATTTGACTTTTAGATCGTTGCATTGCAAGATACAAAAAAAACAAACAAGTGCATGCTCAAATAATTAAATTTAGTTTGAATAATTTTTATTATCATGTATATAATTTATGTAGTTAATTATCCTAGATTTCAAGTAACGAGGTGTTTTTTTAATTTTAATTTTATTTAAAAATTAAATTACCTAAATAAATTAAAATTTTTTTAAAAATTAAGACAGTTTTACTGTAGAAAAATCATATGAAATAAATAGATTAAAATTCTTCTGATTTTTTAAAAATTATAATCTACATTTAAATATTTTAATCAATTAATCTATAGGCAAAGTTAATCTCTTTGTAAAAATAAAAAATGTCGGATCTAATATGGCAGACATATTTTTCTAAATTCAGCGAATTTGCTTGAAACACGTTACTCGGGGGTTTGTGAGGTCGCTGATTACGAATCTAATGTTACTTTTTCAAAATTCAAAATGGCGGAACCAATATGGCGAATATATTTACCTACATTCGACGAATTTGCTTGAAACTCAAGAGAGTCCTCTACAAACAATGTATGGAGTACTACATAATTTTGAGTCGGAAAGAGCCAGGAATTATAATTGTAATAAAAAATTATTTATATATATATATGAGGCATTTCGGTAGTGATAGTGGTGCTAAATAAGTGTACAAATTTTGAATTTGAAATTTTTAATATTTTTCGAGATATTTACAATAACAGATTTGAGCAATATTTTTTTGCTTTACATATAACTTTTTTCTTATTAAAAATAGAGAAAAATGTTGTACATGTTTTTTACGCAGAAGATCTTAAACTTTTAGAAAATAGTTATTTATGATACAAGTGCGTAAAGTTAGTGATTATACGAGTGTGACCTTTGCAGCACGAGACGAAGCCGAGTGATGCAAATCACACGAGTATAATCAGATTTACGCACGTGTATCATACAACATTTTTTGCAACACCCACCTCTAAAGTTAAGTACCTATTATGAAGAATTCCAACTCTCTATTAGAATAATTTCGTTTGTATAGAATTAAAAAAATCAGTCGGAGATCAGGAAAAATATCATTAAGCAGGAGTGTATAATTTTAATAGTAAAGTTCGTTTTTTAATTTTGTGGTTTTGTATGGTCTAACAAATCCTTATATTATGTGAGAGAAATTTCGATGCGTAAAGTAAATTTCAGTGTGTAAAGTAATATTTCAGTGCGTAAAGTGAATCACTTTACACACCGTTTGAAAAAGAGCTTCTTTACACACACTTTTCGGTGTATAAAATTTAACTTTAGAGGTTAGTGTTGCAAAGAAATTATGGATATACTTCCGAAGTAGGGGTACCTCCGATTTTAATAAAACTTGGTATACTAACGTATTTTGGTGCGCTGATTACGAAAATGATAGTGAAAATTGGCGCAAATTTGATTATCATGGTAAAAACCATAAAAAACACCATAAAATAATGGTTTTTTACGATTATCTCGTAAAAAACAAAAAATTTCGAAAAAAGTTTTAGACAAAAGTTGTAGATCTCAAAAAAACACACATTTTATGTTTTATGCATTTTTTACCAAAAGTCATTATTTTTCGAGAAAAATCCAAAAAACGAAAAACACCATGATAATGAAAACATATACAGCAGTCATGGTTAGACATATTATTTGACTCGTATATAGTATGGGGTACCTTCGATCTTAATGAAACTTGATATACTAACGTATTTTGGTACGCTGATTACGAAAATGATAGTGAAAATTGGCGCAAATTTGATTATCATGGTAAAAACCATAAAAAACACCATAAAATCATGGTTTTTAACGATTATCTCGTAAAAAACAAAAAATTTCGAAAAAAGTTTTAGACAAAAGTTGTAGATCTCAAAAAAACACACATTTCATGTTTTATGCATTTTTTACCAAAAGTCATTATTTTTCGAGAAAAATGGTCCGAAAGTAATTTGCGGAAATTGTGGGGTGGAGTCTACAGCAGCGGTAAATGCAAATATTAAACACGGCCTTCGGCCGCGTAAGGTACTGCTCGCTTCTCTTTTTAAGAAATCTTGGCGAGAGGGGGTGGATGTGTCCGAAAGTAATTTGCGGAAATTGTGGGGTGGAGTCCACAGCAGCGGTAAACGCAAAATAGTAAACACGGCCTTCGGCCGCGTAAGGTACTGCTCGCTTTTCTTTTTAAAAAAAACCTTGGCGAGAGGGGGTGGATATGGCCGAAAGTATTTTGCGGAATTCGTTAGATTCTGACTAATGGTGAATATGATACTGTATACGAGTCAAATAATATGTCTAACCATGACTGCTGTATATGTTTTCATTATCATGGTGTTTTTCGTTTTTTGGATTTTTCTCGAAAAATAATGACTTTTGGTAAAAAATGCATAAAACATAAAATGTGTGTTTTTTTGAGATCTACAACTTTTGTCTAAAACTTTTTTCGAAATTTTTTGTTTTTTACGAGATAATCGTAAAAAACCATTATTTTATGGTGTTTTTTATGGTTTTTACCATGATAATCAAATTTGCGCCAATTTTCACTATCATTTTCGTAATCAGCGCACCAAAATACGTTAGTATACCAAGTTTTATTAAAATCGGAGGTACCCCTACTTCGGAAGTACACCCGAAATTATTTTTAAAAAAAAATATTAATTTTTAAACAATTTGTTTATAACTTTTAAACATATTCTCCCTCATTTAGAAGCGCGAAAAAAATCATGAATATTGTTTAAGTCATAATAAATCGATAGTTAAATTTTTGAGATGGCATTATTTTTTGTTTTCGTGATATTAATTAATTATCTAACAAAATTTAATAAAAAATGAAATATTTTACGAACAAATAAAATTAGAGTAATTTTAAAACCTCCATTAGAATGCTTATCAAAATCCGCTTCCAACGAGCTCTATATGAACTATTTTGGATAAACGGGTGTTAAATTAATAATTAATAATAAAAATTACTTAAATAATTAATAACATTTAAGGAAATGAAAATAAACCGTCAATTATTTTTTTTAAAGATCATCTAATTCTGCGTTAAATAAATGAGGGAGAACATGATTAAAAGTTATAAACAAATTGTTTAAAAATTAATATTTTTTTCTAAAAGTTTAAGATCTTCCGCATAAAAAACATGTACAACATTTTTCTCTATTTTTAACAAGAAAAAAGTTATAAGTCAAGCAAAAAAGTTTTGCTGAAATTTGTTATTGTAAATATCTCGAAAAATATTAAATATTTTAAATTCAAAATTTGTACACTTATTCTCATATGAAATGCCTCATATATGTATAATAAATATATATAGGGGAATATACTCTGAGTTGGACACTACTCAGGGTTGGACACTTCGCCTTTCTTAAAATAAGAACACTAGCGCCATCTATACACGGAAGTGGCGAAGCTTCTCGCAGTAAAACCTAACTTTTTGTGCCATTACATTTTTGGAGAATCAAAAGTAGCGTCTGCTGTGACGTCGGTGCATTTGTAGGAACGAAAAAAGTTTTGTGAGCGATGTGATTAAACATAAAAAATGAATAAAGAAAACAAGAAATCGATAAGGTAAGTTTATTGCAAGTATTGTGGGGTTCATGATTGAAGAAAAAATGAAGTGAAAAATCGAATCGCGAAACATATCTGGTTATGGTTAACACAATTCGAAAATATTACTTCTACTTAGAGTTGGACACTTTGTTAATTATGAATTTGCCATAATTTATAAATAAATATAAAAATAAACATTGACGCACACACACAGCACATATTCTGCCAAAGATATTAGAAAAATAATAATAACGTTATAAATGAAAAAATGATCTTAAAAAACCGATTTCAGTAACGTCATAAGTAATATTAATTGTCAATTATAAATAATAATAATGTAAAAATGAAAAAATAAACATAAATAACGTTTTCAATAACGTTATAAATGTTATTTTATTTTTTTACCCATAATTCTCTTCGATTTTCATAGTGTCCAACGCTGAGTACAATGTCCAATCCTGACGAGATTTTTTTTATTTTTAAATGATCAAAACTTTTTTTATCTTTTGCACATCTTTATAACAATATAACTCAATTGACTAGATTTAATTTAAAAATAAAGATTATAAACAATGTCCAAAACGGTGTAATAAATTAACAATTAATATAAAAATATATTAAGTTTATTAAATTATTGATTATATTATGTAATACATAGTTATTTTATTATATTTATATTATTATTAATAATGTTAATTAATTAATTAATATTAATATTACACTAGTTGAAATCGTGGAAAACATTGAAAAATAGTTCTGTTTCATATAGTCAGTATTGCTTAGATCTAAAATTGTAGCACCTCTGTAACCTTTGTTTACATGATTCTGTAATAAAATTTTTTAATTTATTTATTTTGTTTCGTATTTTTTTAGTAAATAAATTATTAATATCCTATAAATAATATAAAAAAAGAAAAATATTTTTTTAATTTTAAATTTTCCTCAAATTTGTAATTTTTTTAAAATAAATTTTTTGACAAAATATTAATAAACTATGGTACATGACAACGGATCCTTATACTATTTTTGAGTTATTCTCCACAAAATTTTAGCTCAATCTATCAAAAATAATTTGCGAGAAAACCTGCGGAGAATATTTACATGTGAAATCACAACATTAATCACATAACTTTAACAGCTCATGTTATTGTTAGGTCATCAATGTTAATTTTGTCGGGAACTTTACTTTTAAAATATTGAATAGATTGATCTTAATTTTTATGGAGTTGTCTAAAATATGATTAGAAATGGCTCTTATATGCGAAAATTGTAAACATGTTATTTTCATATTAATAGTTTTCTTAATTTTTTTTTACTTACCGAGTTTTAAATTTTCTTCTCTTTCATTAAATAAATTAGCTTTCACACTATTACAGATTAAATATAAATTGATACAAATAAAAAGAAGAATTAAAGCATGCATTTTTTTCAAAGAAAAAGAAAATTGATTTAAAATATAAAAGTCGAAAATTTTTTTGATCACAAAAATAAAGAGTAATCTTTTCTAAACGATAAAAAAATATTTTTTTCAAATTTCATGCGCCTTTTATACGAGATGGAAGATTGAATTATTTTTATTTCATAATATATACAGCTCATTATTACAAAAAAAAATTATTTAAGAGCAATAAATTTTGTAAAAAATTAATGTATATAGTAATATAGATTAGAGTTCTAGATACATATAAAAACGAAATAAATTTTTACACATCAATTGAGATATGTCTCTGATAACAGCAAAATAAATTTTTAGTGAATGTCACTTCAAGGTTTTACGTTAAATACTTATCAAAAACGGACATTCCACACGTGGAAAGATTCTATGGAAATTCTATAGGGTAGTTTTACAGGAGATCCCACAAGAATTTTTACACCTAGAGAAATGATTCATTTGAATCAAATAAAATATATTTGAGTTAAATAAACTTATATTTGTCTCAGCACCAACTAGACTTTTCATTTGTTTTAAATAAAAATTTTATTAAATATAAATAAAATATATAACTTCTAAAGTACTGAAGATAAACACTTAATTCTTTTTTTAAATTATAAATTTAAATTTATTTATTTTTTAAATTTTAAAAAATTTCAGATATTAAAAATATTTGTTTTGGAATTTGATTCTGTATTATTTCATAACCTTTTTATTAATATTTCATATGGTTTAATAAGGTGACTCAATTAGATTGCTAAATTATTCAAGTTAATCTAATAATAAGACAAACAGTTGTAAAATTTAACTTTAAAATCATGTAATTATCAAATTCAATATATAACTGTCACCTTTTGAGGACTGATTGTACTATTAATTGAAATTAAAATCTGGAAATTTAATTCACATTTTTTAACATTAAATTATAATGAGAACTAAAAATAGGTATGTATTATCACAACAAAATAAACTACATTAACATGTATTTTCTAATTAAAGTTTATTCAGTACGGAAATATAGTATGTTTTTTTCAATTTTCCAAAAATCAGTATTTCAGTTTTGTCAAATTAGAGATTTTTTTGTAATCATTCATGACAATAAAAAGAATAACATTTCAATTACATTTTCTAGAATATTTTTGTATTAATTAAATGTAACAATTTTTTTCAAAACTTAACAATTTTAAGTTTGCTATTTTTTATTTCTTTAATCCAACTTCCCCAGATAGCACAGAAACTTGCAGCAAGCTTGCGGCAAGTTCACCGTGCAAGCTTGCCAAGCTTGTCTGAGCTAGCGAAATGTCCCACCCAGGGCAAGCTTGCCGTGAAAGCTTGCTGTAAGCTTTCCAGGAAAGGTTGCGGCAATCTTGCCATGAAAGATTTCTACAAGATTGCTGCAAGCATACTAAGAATGATTGCGGCAAGCTTGCCGTGAAAGATTGCTGTAAGCTTGCTACGTAAGGTTGCAGGAGAATTTCAACAAGCTTCTGGAAAGGTTGCTGCAAGGTTGCTGCAATTTTTAAAAAATACATTTTAAATTTTAAAAAAATTTATTTGTTTTTTTTAAATTTGAAAATCCTTGTGACGTTTATTATTATTAATTATGTCCTGTTTACTTTCATTTAGAAACTTAACGAGAAAATTTTCGAAACAAGTTTGAGGGGACTGGGAATTGAACCCGGGTTCGACAGACACTAACCAAAGACCTTACCTTACGTAGCAAGCTTACAGCAATCTTTCACGGCAAGCTTGCCGCAATCATTCTTAGTATGCTTGCAGCAATCTTGTAGAAATCTTTCATGGCAAGATTGCAGCAACCTTTCCTGGAAAGCTTACAGCAAGCTTTCACGGCTAGCTTGCCCTGGGTGGGACATTTCGCTAGCTCAGACAAGCTTGCAGCAAGCTTGCCGCAAGTTTCCGTGCTATCTGGGTAATGTTCGTGAATTTTTTCAAACGTTAATAAATGTCTTCAAAATAGTAAACCATTTCTCCAAATTTGTCGTGAAACAAATTATAACGGTAAAAGTGCGACAATTCGGAAAATAAACACAAAAGTTGACAATGATCTTGAAGAGTTGAAAACCACGCGAATATTTCACAGTTGATCTCATCCTTTAATTCCGGCTGATTACACTACGATTGCAAGAGAATGTCATAATCAAGTGTCTCGGTCAGTGACTTTCATTCTTAAGGAATTGTTGGCAGAGAAAAAAAAGTGATCAATTTTTTTTTTCTTTTGATCAAAGTTGATGCCATCAAATCAGACTCGATAAATACGATCTTTTCTCGTTATTATGTTTACAGTTTATGTAATTGATTATTGATTATATTTTAAGACACATTTTCCCAGAACTTAATATATTTATACAGTGTCTTTATACATGCGGATATAATAAATATGAATTAGAAAAAATTTGTCCATTGAGAAAAGAAAACAATTGAAATACTTTGAAAATAGACTTTTTTATTCACATCAGAGAAAAGTGGAAAGCAATCATTGAAGAATTCGTATTAACACTTTATAAAATATCTTCTTTCCTAGGAACCATTGAAATAATCGACATACCAACTACATTTCAGAGAATGCATTAAAAAAAATTGAGATCATATCCTAGTTACAAACTGGACAAAGAAGATCAATTTTCTTCTTTTAAATACAGAGGAAAATTGTCTTTAATTGCAAGATGATTTTATAATTTCACTTTTACTTTGAAGAACTTGCATATAATTTAAGTTTAATGGGACAGTTCAAAGGAATTATATACCAAGTTTGAGTTTATCTTAAGTTTTTCTTATGAGTGAACAAAAATTACAGTTTTTAGAATAATCGCAGTCTATCACTTCTGTTTTTAATTGTATTAATTTCTTGTGGGTCTAACGATTAAAAAAATAAGAACATTACACCTTTTTTCTAGAATTATGTCTGATTACATTATCTATAATTTTATAAACCAACAACTTAACAATTTAAATTAATTTCTTCTATTTAAGTTTATTTTTTATAATTTGTTTTTAATTTATATTAATTTAAATTTATTACTAATTATTTACAATATTCTAACTTTATCAAGTGATAAGTACTATTGTCAGACGTTATCTAACGAATTGCCAATTGAGAAATGTAGTAAAACAGTGTTTAAACGTATAATTACATTAAAGCTTGAGAAACCAAAGACCAAGAATCGTGATTAGATAATTATATTATTTTTAAGAATATAAATCGGTTGACTGGCCAGAGCCGAAACAAAGAAAACGGTAACCGCATAGAAAACCGTAATGATGAGACATTGACTTAACAGGCGTAACGAGCTAACTATTTCTTAGCGTGTAATTTCATTTTAAGAATATTTCATTTTTGGTAATAATATAATCAAGAATATAAATTAATAACAGGAAGCAGCGATCAAAATTGGTAAAATATTAGCCGAATATGTTAGTATGATTTCAAAAATTTGACTCTATTTTTTCAAAACGAATTAGATTTTAAAATATCGGGGCTTTACTGTATTTGTAAATAATATAAAAACCAGTTATTAAAGGTTTTAGAGGTTTTATTGCATTTTCAAAGAAAAAGATAATTTATTGAATGTTTACTGTATTATTATCACCTCAATAATTGAAGAGTTATACTGAATTTCTAAACAAAAAGATCAGTTTTGGAGGGCTTAATGTATTTAAAACCACTAAGATTATTTATTGAATTTTCACTGTATATTTTCCAACAGAATATATTCTACAAAAAATAATTTTCAACAAAGAACTGCAAATAATTTGAATGAAACAAATTTTTGTGACTTCAACAAAGTGTGACGCACTTTTAAAAAGTCATTTTTTTAAAGCCTAAAAAGTTACTCTTCAATTTCAAATAAAATAAGATTGACCTACCGAAGACTGGCAATATATTATCCATTTAAAGAGTATCGAGTTGTAAACTTGATGCTGCATATAATTCTTCCGCTTCATTCCGATTAAGGTGCTCCAAGCACATTGAAGAATTCATGGTGTTATGTAAATGATATACGACAGTCGTAAATAAAGTTCGAAAGATCACTTTTATACGTAAACCGTCTGCAGCATTCATACAGAAATTGATTGAGTACTATTGCATTTTGGTACCGCAAGAATGAGATCTTTTTTTACTTTCTTCTTTTTCGTTTTCTTCATTTTAACTTCTTGTACTTTATTCGAAATTGATGCCAACACAGCACATTATATTTCCTAAACATTTCATGAATATTTCATTGAAAGATTTGAAATATTTCAATGCAAGGTTCATGAAATGTTGAGTAAAACAGGAAAATGTCCGCCTATAAGAAATATTGCTGTGCAATTTTGCTGAAATATTACACTTTCATACTCCTGCAATATTACACATGAAGACTCTGCAATATTCAGAAAACATTTCAAAACAAGTTGTAAATTCAGATGTTCATTACATGAACATTTTGCTTCCTCTTTACGATCAGCAAAAAAATTTGCTTCCTCGTGGAGAAAGCAAAATTTTATTGCCAAAATGTCAATTTTTGATTTTTTAACTTTCATTAATTCTTTAAATTGACTTCAAATGTATACTTTATATATATCGATCGATTCGTCTTGACGTAAGGAATACAATTATTTCATATATAAACTTCAATTTAAAAAATCACAAAATTTTATAGACTAAATGTGAAATTTTGATTTTTTTACTTTCATTAATTCTTTAAATTTACCTTAAATGTATACTTTATATATATCGATCGATTCGTCTTGACGTAAGGAAAACGATTTTATTATATATAACCTTAAATTTTTCTATTTAAAAATTTTTTCGATTAAAACAAAATTTTTGGAAAAAAGATGATAAAATTTTTTTTTTGGGATATTTTTCAAAATCCTTTGGTTAGATTTGAGATATTAATATGATAAATGAGCCTACCAAATTTTATCTAAATCCATTAAAACCTGTTAAAGTTATCTTCTAAACAAAAAAGGGATCCACATACACACACACACACACACACACATACATACATCCGGACAATTGATCAGGATCTCATATAACATGTTTCTATAAAGAAAAAAATTTGTTTCCGCCACTTTGAAAAGTTTTATAAATGAAAGGACTACAAAGCTTCCTCCACGAGGAAGCAAAAAGATAGAAACTTTTTTTTAAATATGAAATCAATCGTTATTTTCTAACATGTTCAACACCTTAGGATACTGGAAAATTAAAAACTACTGCGCAGCTGTACAGGCCATAGAAACTGAGATCGACTAGTGCGCATCATTTAAATGGAATTTTTCTATAATATTTCAATGAAATATTTCAGCAAAATTACACTGCAATATTTCTTATAGGCGGACATTTACCTAATTTCAGCAATATTTCAAGGACTTCGCATTGGAATATTTCAAAATTTCAATGAAATATTTCAGAAATATTTAGGAAATTTCATGTGCTGTGTGGGTGTATTCCATCATAACTGCTCAACTTTGGTCCCTGGTTTTTTAAAAGTACAGAAGTGAATCAAAAAAATTTTAATCTTCTAAAGAACTTTCGTACTATAATTACACAGCTTAACAAAAAAATGAAAAATTTTTGCGTCTGGGTTTCTATAATGGTTTTTCTATTTATTATGCACCAAAATAAAGGAAAAATATTCATATTCTTTTTAAAGTTTGCTTTTGTAGTAGTTATACTAATAATACTAGATTTTTTAATCTTTATAGTTAGAATAAGTTGACGATTTAATATATTAAAAATTTGAAACTAAGCGCGGGAAAAGGAAAAGTATTTTTACATTTACACGATACCTACAGATGGCTCTCGAGTCGCAGACAACGCATATTATTGTGTACAAGTCTGTCAAGGAGGTTATATCGCTTAAAATGTCATCAAGAGAGTGTAAACATGATGCTCATGCAGAATAGATTGCAATCTCCCATGCATGTACTTCACTAAAGTGGTGCCAAGATTTATCGGAAGTTCATGACAAGTACTCATACATCCCCATAGGTGGCGAAAGATTCGCATATATACCACCAACGCACGCTTGTCAAGAAATATCTATCAGTGTTTTCAATAACATAACACAAACAATAACAGAGTTCACATTTAAACTTTTTCCCACTGTTTTGTAAGACAATATTATATAATTATTTCGAATGAAAATCATATCATATTTGTCGATATATCTAGCATACAAAACACTGCCGCCCAACAAGAATAACCGTATCTGCATTTAGGATGAGTCACCTACTTGCCACTGCCACTGCCACCAATAAGTGACTTAACCAAAATGTAGTTACTGCTACTCTTGTTGGGACGGCAGAACACCTTAAAGGTCAGACGCAAATTTCATGTTGACTTGTGTTATCATATAATAGATTACCCAGTGGGCAAAAAACCATGTTCGTTCGAAAAACGTTTTGAGAACGTTTCATGTCTGCCAAATAATGTTCTGGAATATTATTTGAACATCCTTGTTCTTAAAATGTTCCAGAACATTATTTGGCGGACATGAAACGTTCTAAAAACGTCCTTAAAACGTTTTTAGAACGAACATAGTTTTTTGCCCACTGGGTTAAGATTGGTATTGAAAAGATTAATGTCAGGGGTGAATTAGTTATAGTTGTTTATAATTAATTATTAATTGATGTTAATTATGAATTAATTTATGATAATTAAAAATTAATTAAATCGTTAATTAAGTTTCACGGGTTTCGTGAATCAAGGCCGTTAAAGTATGTTCAATGTTGGCTCAGAGTAAGTGTAACTTAAGGTAGGGTTAATGTAAGGTAGATGTAATTTTAATGTAGTATCAAAGTTGATTTAAATTAAGATAGAAATAAGCTTATGTCCCCGAGCAGAAATTGCCCTATTTAGCCACATTTAAATTAAGGCTATGACAAGGCCCTTGCCAGTTTTTCCACAAGTTTGTCATGCCCCAAAATTACTCGGTTCTGACACTTTTATTTTTTGTTTCTCGCCTTACCTATAAAATCATAAATTGAGGTTTTGAAATGGCTTTTGCCAGTTTTTCCACAACTCTGGCTATCCCCAAAGTAACTTGAATTTTCCACATTTTTAGTAAGTCACTGTTTTGAGATGACTAACCTGCAAATTTGAATGTCAATTTTGGGATCAGTGTGTCGATTTTTAAATTAAAAACAATGGATCGGAAAAGAAAACACGAAAAAGATTTAAATAGTTTAAGAGTTAAAAAATATAGAGGAAGAAAAAAGGCGTGAAATTTGAAAATGATAATGCAAACGAAGATACTAAATAACGTTAATTTTAACATTTAAACTGTAGACATTATAAATGGGTGAATCTCTCGAAAAGGACAAATGCTGAATTAAGAAAAAAAAAAAAAAAAGTTCAAAACCACTGTTATGACTATTGCTATGTGAAGAGAAGGACCTAAATAAGTCTCTAAAATACGTTGTTACGATCTTTATGAACATTATTGTTTAATATAAAATAATTGTTTAATATTTTGTCACCGATACAATGATCGAATCCGTTTAAATCTTGTTACTCGAGGGTTTTTGGGGTCGCTAAACACGAATCCGGTGTTAGTTTTTCAAAATTCAAAATGACAGATCCAATATGGCGGACGACAATTTCAAAAATCAGTCCAATTTACTTGAAAATGGTTATTCGCGGGTTTTCGGGGTCGCTGATTACGAATTTAAGGTCCGTTTTTAAAAATTCAAAATGGCGGACGACAGATTTAAACATCCATCCAATTTACTTGAAAATGGTTATTCGCGGGTTTTTGGGGTCGCTGATTACGAATCTGGAATCAGTTTTAAAAAATTCAAAATGTCGGACAATTATCTTTTAAATCTATTTAATTGGCTACAATATCGTTAATTAGGGGGTTTCAATAACGGTGAACACAAATCTGAAGGTAACCCAAGTAACCATTTTCAAGTAAATTGGATTGATTTTTGAAATTGTAGTCCGCCATATTGGATCCGCCATTTTGAATTTTGAAAAACGGACCTCAGATTCGTAATCAGCGACCCAAAAAACCTCCGAGTAACCATTTTCAGGTCAATCGAATCGATTTTTTAAATTGTTGTCCACCATATAGGTTCCGCCATTTGGAATTTTTGAAAACGGACTTCAAATTCGTAATCAGCAGACGAAAATCTTGAAGGAATGATTTCGTTTGATTTTTTTAACATTATTATTCGATAATATTACATGTTCTTTTTTTTGACATGGCCCCCTTTGACCCCCTGTAATTCCGAAAGGGGGCATATGCTCATCTTGAAATTTTGCAGGGATTATTGGGTCATCATATGTTACCATTTGGCATAAAGAAAGTTTCAAAATTCGAGGGACGAAAAAGGTGCATTTTTTTGCATGAGGCTTTATAATCGATGGATGTGACTAGCGATCACGGAGGGGAGTTTTCTTCCTTTAGGCGTAGCCAAAATTTATTAATTCTAATATGAAAATAATAAATTTTATAAAAAAAGTAATAATAGTATTCGCGATATTTAAAAGAATATTCTAAAAATTATTAATAATATTTATTATTTATTTATCAAAAAACTAAATTTAAAGTGGTCACGGAGGGGAGTTTTTTTGTGTCGACGAACATTGCGAAACTAAAAATCTTTCTGACACTTATTGTTTTCTTTTCTTTCATGATGTTGTGTACTGACCAAAACAACATCGTCACTGTAAACACTTTTGAATTCTTCATTTCTCAATTATCATTTTTTTTTTCATTTACTCATTATATTTGTAATTGGTCACGGAGGGGAGTTTACTTTGCGAACAAAACTTATTTAATTCTAGGAAAAAATATTTTACAAATATTCTGTTTTACACTTTATAAATCAATTATAAATAATGTAATTAGTAGATGTTACTAGACAAAAGATGTTTTCCTATTGCAGTATGAATGCAATAATTCTTCTTTAAATAAAACTTACTTCGCGAACGGTAACGGAGGGGAGTTTTTACACTATATAAACATGATTATATTCAATTATTTAAAATTGTCAATTTTTTTTTATAAAATCTTATTAAATTCTGTTGACTTCTATAATAAGGCCCGCAACATTTTCAATTATTATAATTATTTATTAAAAATAATGTCATGAACGTGTCATTTGTCCTTTTTGTGAGAATGACCCAAATACCTGTGAATGGTAATAATAACAATATCAAAATACATTGATACACTAATAAATTAATTAATTTTAAAGTAATTCCGTCAAAAGAATAATCACAGAAGAAATGATTTGATTGTTACATAAAAATATGTTTCATATATTTTGGTCTATTAAACTTGTTTACAAAGAAAAAAATATCATTTTTACTTTAACGTGATAACATTATACTCTGAAAAAAATATTCTGCTTGATCAATAACATTTTTGTTGTATAAGCAAAAATTATTGATTTAAAAAATAATTTTATAATAGAATTTGTAGCAGTTTTAACAAATTCTATGGCAGATGTTTTTAAGTCAGTAATTTTTAATTCTTTAACAAAAATATTATTGATTGAGAAGAATATTTTTATCCGCAGCAAAATATAGAGTAATTGACAGAAAAACTCTCATGTCCCTGGCAAGTTTTGCCCTAAGTAGGGCAAATCCTTGACAAACCATTACACTCTTGAATTGGCCCAAACCAGTTTTCTTTGTTAGCCCCACGACAGAAACATGGGTAACTTGCAGCAACCTTACGGCAAGCTTGCCGCGCAATATTGCCAACCTTGCCGCAAGCTTCAAATGTTCTACCTGACCGAGAGCTTGCATGATAAGCTTACCGAAAGATTGAAGTATAAGGTTACTGCAAGTTTGCACAATAAGTAACCTTGCTACATGCTTACCGTGCAAGCTTACTGAGCAATCTTGCAGTAATCTGGTTTAATTTAATGTCAAAGTAGATGTAGAATGAAAGAAGGTTTAAGGTTGAATTAAGTATATTTAGTGCAGATTCATGTTAGGATCATGATAGGTAAATTGGTTTTATTGAATTAATCAACAAATTTGATTGACAGAACAAAATCAATAATTATTAACAAAAAAAAAAATTTGGTGTGCTCTACTGAACGATTTTCTCAGTACTGTGATGAATGTATTAAAAATATATTTCTCTTGAAATTTTTATTTCTAAGAAAAGCATTTACTAATATTGAGACAATTATATTTACATTCGGATATAAAAATAATTCGAAACTCTATTTATAAAATATCACTTTCCCAGTGAGAACAATAGAAAAAACCTCATTGCTCCTGCGTTCACGTATCATTAGTCCCCATCGACGTGCGAGAGATCTATATAGAAAGACTATAATTGAAAATCTGTATAGTGAATCGAGGTTGAGGTATATAATGTCAATTGCAAAGAAGACGATATATTTCTATCAATCACTTTCCTCTCGTAGATATATATATATATATATATATATATATATATATATATATATTTATAATCAGGTCAAAAAAGTTTGAAAGCCACGTATAAATGGCCGTAATATCTGCGGAGCGTGTCTCCGAAAAAAGGAACAAGTCGCGTACAGAGGAAACAGCCGTCATTACCCAACATATTATCCCTTCTTCTATACATAGATCAAACGACTATATGCGTTTAAGGACTTATTGCCAACCCACCAAGCAATACGATCGCTCGTTCTGTCGATCATAGTACTTACAACACGCATTATAATCTTCAGTCTAATTTTTCACGGACTGCCGATTTTCATAGCAACTCAAGCGTGGTCCCTCTTTGGTACCATCATAACCCCCCCGCAGTTTCATCATAAAATCGAGTCTAGATCAAGTTTAGTTCACGATCGTTCGTGGTACTGTGTGTTGCTATTGTGATCAATATCTTTTTAATATTTTTATCATTTAATGTCTCATCATTAAAATGTCAAATCAATTTTAGTTTCAATTATCATCAATTTATCGTAATTTCATTAATCATCAGAATATATAAGTGCTTGTCAAATATATACGACAAAATTTTTAAGCAAATTAATTCAAGTGTGACTGTTATTTAATATTTTTTTTTTTTTGATAGTGACGGAAGGAAATTTTGTAAATAAAAGTATAGTAAAGTGAAATAAAGTATAAAGGAATAAGAGAAATACAAGATGCAATGGAATGAAGATAAAAGTGATTGGCGAATAGGAAGTCCTTTGGGTGCTTTCACTATCAAGTAAAGGATCACATTCCCCCGCCCCATCTCTCTCAATGATCCTGTGGTAACGATCGTGAAACATGATGCTGAGAGTGAATCTAGTCGTGATGCTGTTGGCTGTGATTTGCGTGGTAGAGGCCCTTCAACATTCTTTTTCATTTTACAAGGATTCTAGTAAAATTAATGGAGCCGATCATTCTCCTCGGGGTTTCGTGACATCCGATGAAATCGATTTCATAGATAGTAATCCACGTCAAAAAATGCAAATTGCACATTTTCAAAGTAGAGGCTTTCTCGATGATGCTAGCGATGCTATCGATGATGCGCAATCTGCCTTTAAAAATGTGCAGATGTATGTCAAAAAAGCAGGTAGATCTTTTATCAAATTAGTTTTATTTATTTTTTCAATTATAAACTTAACTTACAATAATCAAAATTGATATAATTTTACAATTTTTCATCATAATTATATCTTCTACTTTTTTTGTGCCATTTTAATATTTAATAATTTAATTAATAAATTATAATTTTGATTTTGAAAATCATGCAGGTTTTTGAACGGGATTGGAAAGAAAAATTGATTGTCGCTACATGTCTTTTTCACAACGTTTATGTCGATGAACGTGCAGCACCATTTATTTCAAATCTAATCGTGTATTATCGAATGAAAATAATAGACTGAAAGAAGTCACGTCCTGCCACGATTATCCGGAGGCAGTCCCGTTTCCATAAACTCCTTCCATATCTTCGCGTCCACGTTGTACTTCAAATGCAATCATGTATCTGATAAAAAATTACAGACCATCTTATTTATACACACATATATATATATATTGAAACCATAATTCGTACTTTTATGTTCAGTAAAAAAAAAAAAATAACGAAGACATTATTTTGTGATTGATACTTTTAAGTCATGAAAAAAAAATTCCTATATTTATAAATATAGCAGTAAAAAAAAAAAATATTTGTTGATATTTGTACAGAAAAAAAAATTTTCTTTTTCAAAGATTAATGTTTCCTGCGGAAAAAAAATAATTATTATTTTCTTTTATTTTGTCTTCATGCTCCATTGTCTCGATGTTAAAGATTCTTTGTTTAGATTAAAGTGAACTACTTCCCTTGGAATATTTAAATCTAATTAGAATAAACCGCTGGGGCAATATTACGTATGTAATGAGCTGCTGCTATTTTTTCACAGTCCACTAACCTAGAATTCTCAATAATTTTATTGGGCAATATTTTCCATTGATTTCGTCTTCGTTAACGCTACTGTTTCTTTTAATTTATAGTTCATTTTATTATATCTTGTTAGCTTCCTATTCAGTTATAATCAATTTTAATTGATTAACACATCTCCATTCAAGTGTTAAATGAGGGACTTCAAAGGATATTTTTATTTTGTTTTACAGTATTAGAAATTTTTTTTTTTTTTATTGAAATATTTATTTTAATTTAACGTTGAATATTTTTGTTTACTTGTTTGATAGGAATTTTTTTCCCATTTAGTTGTAAATGAAAAAAAAAAAAATTGAAGAAAAAATAATTTTATATATTATTTTCATTAATATATGTTATTAATTAGTTAATTTTACTTTATAGTTGAACCAAGGAAGCGAAACAAGCACAATAACAAGATGTTAGCTCTTCTAATGGCGTATAAAATGAAGCTAATGGCACTAGTTCCTATTATGATTGGAGGGGTAATTTTATTAACATCAACAACAGCACTTGCTGGCTTTTTCTTCGCTCTCTTTGCAGCAGTTTTGGGATTGAGAGCCAAGTGAATTTTCACAAATTTTACTATAATAAGGTACTCGACCTGTTCTTTTTTAAAGGAAGGAAAATATAAAAATGATTCAATTTTTGAGGCAAAAAAAGAAAATTAATTAATTATAAACAAATGACTTTATTTTGCAACACTTTTGCATCGTCTTACATCGACTTACAAATACAAATAAATAATGTTATTATTCGATTTACATCCAAGTATACGCGATTACACTGACAGGCATATGCTTCTAAATTGTTATTTTCTACCCAATTTAACCCTTTTCTTCAGCATTTAAATTCAAACGAGGAATTTAATTTCAGTGAAAGAAATTAATTTATAATTAATTAATTTCCATGAAAGTAGAAAAATAAATATAAACGAATATATAGTAAAAATCAAATAGTAATCATTTTATTATTTTATAAATAATAAAATGTTTTCTTTTATGAAAATTAAAGTAATTTCATTTTATGTATAGTAGAATAATTTCTTTCCCAAATAAAATAATTTTAAGTTTAGTAATACATTGTATTTTAATATGTAATACAATTTTAATAATTTTCATTATTTATTGTAAAAGAAAATTACCATTAATTATAATAAAAAAAGAATAGTGACAAGTAACAACTATAAAAATAAATATAAAAAGAAAAGAAAAAAAAAGAAAGAAAAATGTTGTGGAGGCCGAAGAGAGGATTAAACTTGACATTGAATTGTGCGAGTATTTTGTGAGCTCATATATATACAATGAAAAAGAAACATTGCATGATTATGAGATTCCGCAGATTGACGCAACATACAGTATATATATGTCTTCCTGATTCCGTTAACCGATTAGTGTCATTAAACTCAGTGCGGGTACATTAATGTTTCTTGCACGCAATCGATTCTCTTTCTTCCTTGAATCATCCATTCCCTCACATATACAATATATATTAACTCAAGGGGAAAAGAGACTCGAGGCGCCTGTCATTATCTTTTGTTTCTATATATTACAAACTACTATTTTACCGGTATTATCGCTAATCGCTATAGCTCTTGCTACCGATTCATGGGTTAGTGTGTTTTATCATCAACGATTGCTACTCCGAGATTGCAAAGAAAAAAAAAAAACGTGAAAAAAATAACTGAAAACCAAAATGTAGCCAAAAAACAAAGAATGATGAAAAAAAATTTAAACCATACAAATATAGATCACTGTATAAAATTTCTATTAGATAATTAGTCCTTCAACTCTTTTTTTTTTAATTATATACACCGGGAAAAAATTTATCAATTCAACAAAACGATTACTCTGTGTTTTTTTTTTGTTTTATTTGTTTCAAAATGAAATACTGCTATTTTGTTACAAAGAAATGTTTCTTTTTGAGAGCGAAAAAAATTATGAACCAAAGATAAAATTCTTTATCAATGAAAAATTATAAAAGAAATAATTTCAAAGAAAGAAAGATTATATTTAAAAAAAAATCTATAAAAGAAAGATTTTATAAAAATATTCTATAACAGAAGGATAGAAAAAAGCTAAATTAAACAAAGATTCTAAATATTATAGAAAACATTTGATAAATTAATAAAATATTTTTTGTACTGTAAATTGATTGATTTAAAGAAATTTCCCTTTGATTCAAAATAATTTTTTTTCTGAGTGTACAAACAATTATCAAATTTTATCATAATTTACAAATGTCACTTCTTTATCGTCAACTGTAAAAATTAAATATTTTCTCATTTTGCGAATTATAAAAATTATTTTCTATTATTTGGTTGAAAAATTTTGTGTTTGTATTTGTCGTGAATGAGAAAAAATGTCATTTTCCAAATTTTGACAATTTTTTTGTCGTGTCTTTCATAAAAGAAGAAAATTCCCTTTATCGTAAATTATCATCGCAATTAAAATGGCCACTATTTTACGATAAAAATTGTCACAATTTGTTTGATAGAGAATTTCCCAAAAAAAAAGAAAAAATATTAATTTTTTTCACATTATGTACATAATTAAAATTCAATTATTTGTTTAAATAAAATAATAAATAGAAAAAGAAAATTCTTTATCACAAATGGACAATTTTTTCTATAATAAATAAACAAAATTCGTCGATGTAGAGTCATTTTCTATAAATATTGTAAAAAGAAACCTTTGTAAAAATTTATATTATCCTTTGTACAACAATAACAATGTGATAAAATAGAATTTTTTTTTTTTTTTTTTTTTTGCAAAATTGTTAACAACAAAAATTACTAGAGTTGAATAATATAATGAAAGTAAAAAAATTCTGTTTACACTGATATTATATAGAAATTACTTTCCTAGAAATATTTTAGAATTTAAGCCACAAAGAAAATTTAATTTGTAACTAAATTTCTTTTTGTACTTTATTTTAATTTGAAATTTGAAATTTTAAGTTGCAATTTAAATTTTCTCCAACACAATTTTTGCACGATTTAACTTTTTTTGTATTATTTTTAATGTTACTTAAATAATTTTTGCACAAAAAGTTTTTATTCGAGGAAAATTGTTTTTCCTTCATATAGCAAACTCGGAAATCGAATCGTTTTTCTTTTTTTTTTTTTTTAATTGTCTCTAATAGTATACAATTATTTCGTGAGTGGCATTTGCCTTGCTCCATTATAGGCAAGATTTTGCGCATATTGACGATCAGAATCGGAAAGTTCCATATTGAGAGGATTGACAATACCCCCCTTGAGACTTCGATCCCATCCGCCACCACCGCCTCCTCCTCCCTGTTGCCATCCACCATGATCACCACCGCCGCCTCCTTTTTGCGACAATAGTTTCTTCAATCCAATAATCATTGACAGAACAAGGGCAATTTTACTGATGATAAGCGCCTTGCCGGCCAATAAAAATAGTACACCCATTGCAAGCGGTACCATTGCTGCCATTTTCATAGCCATACCCATCATCATCATTCCCATCATTTTTTTCATTTTACCCCTACCCTCCTCAATACTGCGTTTTAATTCAGTTGATGATGTTTTTGGCAATCTGATTTGAACATTAAATCCATTCATTAAATTTGCCACCTTCTCAAAGAGAATATCATTGAGAATTTCATCTCTCGATGCACCAGATTGTCGTCCCAATGTTTCAAGATCAGCCGAAGCAGTTGGCGATTCAATGATTTCAGGCGCATCCGACGATCTTACTAATTCAAGATTTTCAGCAATTGGCAACGATTCAATTTTTCCAATACGATCAAAGAAGGCTATGGCTTTTTTCTTTAAACACGGCGTCACACCAACATTTCGCTGTTGACACTCCTCATAGACGCGATACAATGATCGATAGCCCTTTTCGAGGACATTTTCATCAACATTTGTTGGTGTTGTGAAGCACGTCGCCACACTGATAATCATCAGCAACAAAAGAAAACACTTATCCATAATGGATTGGAAAAAAAAAAATATATTGTTCCAAACAAAATCGAATAGAAAATATTGAATTTATGGAGAAAAAAAAACACCCTCAAGAGAGGATAATACGCGCACCACCGATTAAATATGTGTTATATCGAAACTGGAAGAGACTGGCATCAGGACCAAGCATCCAGGCTGATATATACCTACAAGGTGGAGGATAGAATGCGGTAAGGTAAGGGGATGAGCAAGGCTCCCACGTATGTAAGGATGTGATTGTACCATACATATTCTCATCGCGATGGCATATTGTGTGTATATATATATATATATATATGTATTCATGAATCTATGTTTCACGTAGTTATAAAACGTGGTAGTGAAGAGCCCATTGGCTCTCGTTGTACGGGATCGCGATGAGAGAGAAAAGAGAGACGGGGATGGGATGTGAATCTGATGGCGGCGGGCATGTGACCTTCCTGACACAGAGACCCACTCAAGTCGAGATAGCAGCAGTTCTTCGCTGCAAATCTATTCGTTAATCCTTTATTCAATGTTGAGAGATGCGCGAGGGGAAGAAAAGGAAAAGAGAGAATGAGAGAGAGAGAAAAAAATTGGCATGCCAATCCCGACAGGGTATGTTAGTTGACTATACATATAGTGTACGAGTGTGTATTTGAAAGTTTTTGAGAAAATGTTTGTGAGAATTAGATTGTGATGATCCAATGAAAATTGGAAGCAACGATAGTTGGGGGCGAAAAATAGTGGGCTCAAAAGGGGAGAAGGACTTATGGTGTACCTCTATTGGTGCTTCACTGTTGGCCTCATGATCTCTTCCGTGACCTCTCTCTTTATCTCTCTCTCTCTCTCTCTCTCTCTCTTTTTTTCTCTCTTTCCGTGGTTTGAAAACGTGCAGTGTAAGAGTAACTAGTCTAGCTTACTTTGAGAGCGAGTGAAATTGCCGCGCTCGCGATAAGTTTTCATCCCGAGGGATGTGGAAGAAGAGTTTAGCTCCTTGTTTTCAAAGATTAGTGGTTTCGATTAAATTGCGCACGTCAGTGTCGGTTTTGATTGAGTGATTCTGTCAGTTCTCTTTATGCGATGTTTATCTTTTTTTTATGTCTCTAGATTATGTTATTTTTCAAATTATTTTTAAATTTCACTTTTTTTATTTCATTTTTTTTTTTTTTTTTATTATCATTATTTCTATATATTTTATTTCCATCTCTTTTTTTGTATTTCATTATTTTTTGTAATTTATTTTCTAATGTAGATATTGAATTTTTTTTGTATTTCTACTATTATATTGCTTTTTTTATCTTAAAAGAAATAATATTGTGTTGGTGAAAATTTTCTACTGTAATTTTTTTTTTTTACTTATTTCGATGGAGTCGAAATTGTATTTTAAATTAGAGTTATATTAATTAAAAACCAAAATTTTTGAAAAAGACTATTTTTTCTAAATTATTGTATAAAAGTATTAGTGTAGCTTTCAATGTTATAATCTGCTAATTGAATTGTCAAATATTTTCATCTCTATGAGAAAGTAAAGTGTTTATGAAACAACAAGAAATTATACGAATCAGAATTTATAAAGGCAAAAGGGTATTCTCTAAAAAAATTAGTGAGAATTTGTTCACTAATTTAAATTAGTAGAAATTTTCACTAAATTTTATTAAAATATTATTAGTTGATTTAGTAAATTTTTTTTTAACAAAAGTTTTAGTGAAAAATGATTATAAAAATTAGAAGAAATTTTTACTAATTTAAATTATGTAATGAATTATCACTAATTGAAATTTAGAGAAGATTAAATATTTGGAAAACTTTTAAAAATTAGGCTTAAAAACGTTTATATATTTACGAAATTCAAAAACAAATTTAATACAAAAAATGGATACATTAAACTTTTTTATGGTCTTAATTTAATCTGCAACGCTCTTTAATACCTTATATTTTCTTGTTAATTTATTTTATTTAAAAAAATTATTATTTCATAAAAATCTGTTTCATTATTATTTTTCTATTCAGTTTATAAAACTTTTTTTATTTTTGCAGTCACGTTATTATTTAATTGTAATATTGTAATTAAAGTGCAAAAAATATTTTTTTTTTGTATAAAATTAAAATAAGTATAAAGTATCCAAAATATACGTTTTCTTCTATGAATTAATAATACATTTTATTAAAATATAATAAAAATGTGTTTCATTCAAAGAAACTGTACTTTTTTGTCATTTAATTGACACTTTGCTATACGATTAACAAGATATATTTATGTGAATGATAAATTGTCAGGTGAATGATAAATTGTCTTAGGAAGTAACCGTATTATTTGTCAAGTAGGTAAATCCGACATCCGCCAGACAGCGTGAATCAGCCGAAAAAAAATTAAGAACACAATTTCCCAGTCAATCAATTTTGAATTTGATTATCACAATTAATTAATGAAACTTTATTTGGAGATGAAATCATTATTTTTGCATATATATATATAAAGTACGAAACAAAATTTTATCTTCACTACTAAAAGGACTAATTATTTTTTTAAAAACTTATGACATTTATTACATTTTTTTTTTATCTTAAAAGATATTATAAAACTTCATTAAGTTTCTAAATGAAAATTATAATACACGTTGTTGTTGTTATTGTTGTTGTTGTCACGAAGAAGATGTAGGAAAAAAATCATTTAGACATCCTGAATGCTTTCAACACTTATAAAATGATAACGGTTATACCAATAGAATTGATTGCACGCTGTGACGATTTTCACATCACGATAAATTACATTTTTTTTCGTTATTTTTTTGTTATTTTCTATTACGAAGTATTAAATATATTTAGTAAACCATAAAAGCTATTTATTGCTTATTTTTCAGTGTTGTGCTTTTGCGTTTAGTCATATGAAATAGAGACATTTGCGGTTGGGTTCCATTTGACATTCCTGGTTTATATTTCACACACTTTCTTTATATATATATATTTTCTTCCTTTCTACTGTTCTATTAATAAAGTATAGATTTATTACATTTCACGCTTTT
Organism: Leptopilina boulardi; assembly: GCF_019393585.1. Classification (NCBI taxonomy): domain Eukaryota; kingdom Metazoa; phylum Arthropoda; class Insecta; order Hymenoptera; family Figitidae; genus Leptopilina; species Leptopilina boulardi. The sequence continues at coordinate 316,790 of NW_026137937.1, read as the reverse complement.
TATAGAAATTGTAATTTTTAGTCTCACAATTATTTACTCTTATTTATTGTTTCTTCTTTATATTCTTCTATAACTTCTATTAATATTTTTTTATTATATCGTATTATTTTTATTAACATTATTATAGTCATGGTTTTTTTTACAGTTTTTCGCATAAAAATAATTTCTTCTTGCTTTTTATTTTTATTTAATAAGAAAACTTTTTCAAATTCTTCTATTTTTACAGTTGCGATTAGAAGAAACGATATTCGAATATAATAAATTCCGTTTGATAATCACTTGCATTATTTTTTATCGACAATACATATATTATATATGAATATTACAATATCAGTGAGTCGACATTTTGAAATGGAAATATTTGTGTCATAATAAGAGAAAATTTATAAGTTGGATAAATATTCAACTGTAATCGAAATTCCAAAGCGGAAAATTGCTTAAAGAGCAGGTAATTGTGACAGGTTGTTAATCCTTTCGATCCGTGCGGCAGTAAACTGTAATTAACGACTGAAGTAAATCAATATGAAGATCCCAGATGGGAAAATACATTCTCCATTATTGTATATTAAAAAAAAAAAAAAAAAAAATGTAAAAAGCATAGAGAAAAAAAGCATTCCAAACAATTGCAGTATATTTTCGATTATTTTCCATAAAGTTCATCAACTTTCTCGACTTTTTCAATTCGCAATGAAATTGTCTTTTTTCTTTGTCATTATTTTTTGTTCCCTTTTCCATTTCTTTTTGCTTCCTCCATAGAGTAAGTATTCTTCCTACAACACAATATTTTTCATTTTTTACTTCTTTTTATTCTTTCATTGCTACTTTTTTGTTTTCTTCATTGTTTGTTTCATTCCCTCCCTTTGTAGCTCTTCATTCTTGTTTTTTATTGTCATCTACCTCTTTCTCATTTTTCAGGCCATTTTCATTCTCTGAAATTTCTCTTTTTCTGTAATTCAAATCACACGACTCGTTCGTCAACTATGATGACATAAAAGCAACATCAAAGGTCTTCCGTTAGCAGAACGATTCGCGACTCGAAATGACTTCCACTTAAGTCCAAGAAAGGAAGTCTTCTGGAACATTTTCCATTTTGCAATGTCCGTGTTTGTATAGTGTATAAATTTGATTCACTGTTTATGATGTGTTTTTTTTTCTTATAGAAAGGTGTTTATCTTACTCGCGTAAATGTAACTTGTATATTGAATATGGCTTTATTTTTTATTTTTTTTCGAATCAATTTTACAGACACTGTAATATCTAAGTAGTTGCATCGTCACTGATGATCGTCATGACGCAGCATTAGTTTGAGCTTCGGGGCCTAATTTGCAATAAAAGCACAATTCAGATGAAAAATATAATATATGTATATGTATTTATACATTATAATATAATCAAGGTTACATAGATTCGTTTCTGAATATGATACGCCATTGCACTACGTCACACCATACAACTGATGTCATTATACTTTTATCTTGCGATTCCATAGTTTAACTATATATATATATATACCTTTGCTGTGACGGTTTAACAGTGTGCCACATTCTACGCACGCACATATTTCTTCTCACGTACATTGAGAATGGGTCCCAGGATTATTATTATTATCATCATCATCATCTTCACACTTCCTCTTTAGCGTTAGAAACCAAAATCAAAACCTCACTGTCGTTTTGCGTTTCAAACGATGTTTGTGATTCTCAAATCTTTTTATAGTGATTCTCCAAGAGACATGAAATTATTATCTGGGAATTTGCTATTGTTTTAAACTTGTTTATTTAACGGGAACCATATAGTCGCAGAAGCCGAGTGATTTTCTTTTTCAAAACCACTGTTTCCTTAATTTTGTCAATATTCTAGAACAAATCCATAACAATTCTGTGTAACAACATTAGTTTAAAAAAAAACACATTTTTATTGATTTCTTCATAAAGGAAGTATTATTACAGAACAATGTTCTAAAACATTCTAGAATTGTTATATATTCAATATTTTTAAAACTAATATTGCTATAGAATTTTTATGTATCTTTTACAAAACAAAAATTTAGAATTTTTATGTAAGTTCTAATTTAAATTATACTAAAATACTTTATCTAAAATTCTAACATATTAATTTAGAACAAATGTTCTAGAACGTCTTTTACAAGTTTGTTGTAGATTTAGGTTTAGGAAGTTTTCTTGAAATTCTTTGCAATTCTTATAGAAATACACTGCTTAGAATTTTTCAAAGAAATGTCAATAAGATTTCTTAAATTATTTTTATATTCTCAGTTCCTGAACAAATTGAGGAACAATTGAGGAACAAAACAACTTGAACAAAGTTTTTCCGTGCAGAGATACAAATTTTGTGGAATGAAAAACAATTTCAAATAAAATTTAATTGAATAAATTCACTGCATTCGTATTTGGAAAAATGTACTTCTGGAAAAAATTATAAGACAAACGTAAATATTAAGAAAAATGTTTATTAGAAATATATACAATTAGAAAATTGAATTAGGAAAAACGTTGAGGAACGATCGGGATACAGGGGGTCAATTACGTAACTTTTTCCGGATTCCACATCCCACATTTCACATTCCGGATTCCATATTCCGGATTCCACTTTTAAAATTCCGTATTTCGGATCCAATATTCCACATTCCGGATTCCACTTTCCGAATGTGGGATGGAATACGGAATTTTGACAGTGGAATCCGGAATCTGGAATACGCGGAATTTTGAAAGTAAGATCCGAAAAAAATACGTAATTGACCCCTATAGAACAAATGTTACAGAATAAATATAAATCATAGTTCTACAACTGTTCTGTAACAAAATTATAACACTTTTTCTAGAACAATGTTTTCTTTAGGGTCTAAAGTATTCTAACGTACAGTTCCAGTATGTACACACTGTGATTTACACTTAGAAAATTGCCACTTTTTTTTGTTAAATAAACCTAATTTTTGTATGATTAACAAAATTATTTTGTTATTATTATATTTCTCAATCTCTTCTACGTCCGTAACATGCAGAAAAAAAATCCATTGAAATTTATTATCAATTAAAATTTATCAAATCTAAATTTGTTTAACAATTTTAAGAACTTTATTTATTTTTTCATGTGGTGACAAAAGAAAAAAAAGAATTTCGAAGGACATATTAAAAGAAGGTTGTGCGGGGCAAGGCCATTGAGAGAAACAAGAATGTAGATTGGAATACGGATAAAACGCGGTGAAATTACACCATTGTCAAGGTTGTCCGTTCTTGCGAATCGCCGAGGTTTCATTCTGTCAACGTTGTTTTAACATTCAACCTTTTGATCTTTTCGGGCTATGCCTATATTTTATTCTATAGCCTCGCATATATGTATATAGCAAAGAAACATGGTTTATGGTGAAGATGGAGAGAATCGAGGATGCTCAATCGGCCCAGTGGCACACAAAACGTCGCGATCTCAACAGGCTCGAAGAAAAGACCTGTGTGGCTTTTTTAGTCCTCATTTTCCACTTTCTGCTGGAGCTCACTTATATAAAGATCGTGGGAGGCAAAATGTACATATACATATATACGAGAAACGAACATTATTCACCGCAAGAGATTCACGTGTGAGGACATATCAAACGGCAGCAAAAGCTTCTTCTTCTTCTTCTTCTTCTTCGTCTTCTTTAGGATCGCGAGAGTACACGTGTGTGCAATTTAGTCGTGTGCTCCCATACCACGTGCGCTGCAATGTTTACAATCAAGTTTCTTTTTTGTTTGCTCGTTAATCGCATTGCTTGCGTTCTCTAGCGCGCAATCGTGACTGCTTCGTTAGTCTGATTATTCATTAGGCTACACAAGTTCATATACACATATATAATATATATATACAACAACCAGTCTCACACTCGAGTAAATTGAGATTTATCTGCTATTTTACATTTCTTTTGTATATACATATATATATATAATTTATAACCACAGTCACGTGATTTTTATCAACTTTTGTTTTTTTTCCTCTAGCATATCTTTCAGGGACTCTCTCATTTGTGATTTCATGGATTTCATTAATGAGGTTGCTACTACTGTCGTGATTGGTTACTATAAAAAATATTGAGGGAAAGTTTATAGATATATTTTTTCCTGCCTATAACCAAAAACTATCCCCAAGTAGAAATGTGCCACTGGCATAGTACTGACCCAACACTGCCAGTCAGTATAACGGTACTGACTGCCGTACTGGGCCAGTAGTGGACCAACCCTGGCTGGTAACGCTGTCCAGTAATGATTTTGTCCCGCTCACCAGTACTAACGCAGTACTAGAATAATACTGGCAAAGTACTCATCCGGACTTAAAATCTCACTTTTTTACAAAATGCTAAAACACGCTTTCCAATGCAAATTTCATCCTTATTAGCTTATTACTCCCATTTTTACCACGAACTGTGAAGCCAATAATAGTTAATGTTATTTAGAATATATAAAATATTATTAACAATAAATAATTAAAATAATAATTATCATTTATATTAATTAAATTATTTTATTTTTAATAAATTATTTTACAAAAAATAATTTGTGTTGTAAATTTTTTTATTTTTTTAAATTCATAATATTTAATTTTTTTTACTTTGCACTTATACTTAATTTAATAATTATTTAATAATTGATATTACACATGAACAAATATTGTACTTATAACACTTAAAACTAAGAACGAAAAATCTCGCACGCATGGGGGATCGAACCCTAAACCCTTAGAACGCAAGTCAGATACGCATACCGCACAGCCGCGCTGGCTTGAAGTGCTGACTTGAAGTAGTTCACCTAATACAAAAGTTTTGATTTCAAAGTTTGTATTATCTATTGATCACGAAAATAAAATGAATTTATTCTTAAATTTTTTAAACTCATAAAATTTTTTCAATTTTTACAAAGATTTAATGAAATAAAACTGGATATCAATTTCAGTTAAATATTTTTAATAAATTATTTTTACCGTAAATAATATTAAAACAGACAAAAATGATTGATGAATTACATAATTAAAAATAAGTTAATAAAAGACGACTGTAAAATATGAATGGTGAAAAATTTTTTAAATTTAATATTTAATTATTAATAATATTTAAAAATTACAGTGAAAAAATTACATTTGCTTTATTTTTAAAACTATTAGAAAAAAATTCTCAACTTATTGTTATTGTATGCATGATAAATAACTTAATGCACATATTTCAATGAGTACTAAAATAACTGAAAAAACATAAATATATTTTATATAGGTATATAATAATACATTACAATTACATCCAAAATTTTGAGGGAAAGTATTCGAAAGAATTTAATATACATTTTTTTAAATAAAAAATCATCGTTTTCTACCTATTGGAATAATTTAAAGACTTTTTCATTTAATGTTTTTTATCACCGACATAGTACTGATTCGGTGTGAATGACAGTGTACTGCCAGTACTGGTTTTAATATTTTTTTACCTCCGACATAGTACTGATTCGGTGTATTAGTCAGTACACTGCCAGTACTGAAAGTCAATACCGACAGCCAGTATTGGATCAGTACCATGCCGGTGTTTAATTACGGCGAGCTACGGATATTTCTACTTGGGTCGTTTCTCTTTGTAATTTATTGAATACGATGTTTATGTAATGAACGTAAAATTTTCGAATTACACTGCAAAAAGAAGTATCTTCTTTTAAGATGTTTTGGTCGCCTTTTTAAGATGTTTTTTACAACTTGCTTCTAAGTTATCAAAAACATCTTAAAATGCATTAGTTTCTTAAGATATAAGATAGATAGGAAGATACTTTTGGTAACTTGCTTCCAATGTGTCTTATAATAAGATACTTCTTTTTGCAATGTAGTAGGAAAAATAGTAATTTCTTATCATATCAAAAATTGACTACTGTCGCGATACTGTTACAAGCATTGCGCCAGTAGTGAACTCTGTAAATATCTGTCAGGGTATATATAATATAAATATAGGGGGAAAATAAAGAAAAAGTTGTAAGCGAAAAAAATGAATTCATAAAATTTGTTACCTGTCTTTAAATTATTATTTCCACTTTTATTTTTATTAAATACAGTACAATTTATTGAATAAGTAAAAAATTACATTAAAATGAAATTTAATGTACATGATTAATTATTACAATAATAAATCAAAGTGAAGAAATGAATTTATCCTTTGATAGACGTATTATAGTGGATAATATATGATAATAAATAAAACTAATAAGCAGATCAAATAAAATTTTTCAGTATATTCGACATAGTTCTTAGAGTTTAAATATGAATTTAAACTTTTGCGCGGTTTGTACTGTAACGCCATCTAAAAGGAGTGTTTCAGTGATTGTTGCCCCCTCTGTTGGTTCAGCTTCGTTCATTTCTACGTTATATATACAGTTCAATGTTTCTTTTCGAGCATTGATGTGAGCCGAGTACATATTTTTAGGGTTTCCTTACCATGACAACCGTTTTCATAGAAACCGATTTTATTAAAACTTTTACCATATCAACCAACCTGCTTCTCTTACTGATTTTTGAGTTTAAAACTTCAATTGACGATTAAATGAAATTCGCAAAGATTTTAATGATACGACATGCAGATCATTAAAAAATTCAATAAAAGAAATAAAATTAAAATTTATTTTTCAATACTAATTTGCCAAGGTTAATAAATACAATAAAAAATCTACTATAATCAATAAAAAGAAATACCAATTATTCGCACGGAAAATTGCCAAATGCATCGAAACAGTTACGGGACAAATAACAGTTTCATTTCTACGTTTCTATGAAAAATTAATGAAACTCCCACGCGATGATCAAGTAAGTCGAATATATACGCAAAGATTTCCTATACGATTCTGTATATATATATATATATATATATATAAATGAAATGCGCAACCATAGGGGAATTCACGCTCTGTATGGCGTAATATTACATCTTCGTGTTCGACTAATTACTTTGTGCTTTATAAAAATTGCTTTGGTCAGTTACTGGGCAGTTACTGTCGAAGATGCATCGACGACAGATGATTGCTTTTTCCCTATTAAGTTTGGGCGGTTTGGCCGCTATTTCAGCCGAGCCAATAAATCGCAATTCACGTTACAATTATCAATTGTCAACTGATTGTAGGAGTAATTATTCCTCTGATTGTGGTGCAAGTAACACAATAAATTCTATTGTAACCGCAAACAACAATAGTGCGGTTTTCAAGAATGATGAAGAGCAAGTTCTATCGAATGGAGAAAACACTTATATTGAAGAAGGTAGGAAGATTAAAATATTGTATAGATGGAATATGTGCATTGTTATAAAGTATATATAGCAATTTCGCGAGTGAATTGCTGTGGTTTTATATATATATATATAAATATATTATTGAGAGGTGATTTTTAAAGACTATTAAATTCAATGTTACGTCTCGCGCAATGTGAGAAATAGTGCGATAAATTTCAGTGGTAAAAAGTGATTTTATTTATATATAGACAAATGAAGAGATATTTTCTATTTTTAGAATTGAAATTTTTTATGTAGATTAAATGTGCTAGTTGTGGTGCGATTCTAGTCAAGGCGCCTTTGAAATAGAAAATTCCACATTTTTTTTGTAAAAAGTCTATTTACGACTTATTAAACTAAAAGCTTATGCACGGAGAAAAATAGTTATATTAGCTAAAATTTAGTTACTTTAGCTAACCCCAATTGCTATTATATAGATAGCCATTATTGTTAGCTAATACAGCTAATAATTAGCTTTTCATACACTGAGAAAAAAAATTTAGTGTTTGCAACAAAAATTGTTTGGTTAGGCAATTTTGGTTCTTGTAACCAAATTTTAGTTGGCTGATACAAAGTCGTAGAGTTATCTCAACCAAACATTTGGTAAGGCCAACAAAATTATTTGGTTGGACATTTTTAAATTCCAACTAAAATTTGGTTACGACAAGAAAATAATTTGTTTAACACAACAAAATAGTTTGGTCTAAAAAACCAAATGATCGTTTGTTGTCCTAACCAAAATTTAGTTGCGACAACCAAATAATTTGATTCGCTCTCAGCTCATAGCTTAAGAGAACAGTTAGTTTAAATCTCTCACAAGGATGGGTAGTCCAGTGGTCAGAACTCCCGATTTTCAGTTTTAAAACAGAGGTTCGATCTTAGACGGTAATGAGATTTTTCAAAGTCCACAAATATTTCAATTGGATAAATATAAATTCAATATTAAATTGATAATAAATAAATAGTGAAATAAATAAAAAAGATAAAAATAAAAGAAATAAGGTAGAATAAAATTTTTAATTTTACAAAAAAAAACTGTTTGTTTGACCAACCAAACATTTTTGTTGACCTAAGAAAAAAAATTTGGTTGAGCTAACTAAACATTTTGTTATGCCAACAAAAAACACTCAACCAAATTTTTTGGTTGACTCAAACAAATAGTTTGGTTGCTTAAATACCAACAAAATTTTTTTGTTGGCTTAACCAAATTTTGGTTGCTCTAAATAAACATTTTTCTCAGTGTAGCTAACATGTTTTGCAGTGGTCGCTAAATATTAGCTACCAGAGATAAAAAATTCACTATTCATATAATAGCAAACTCATTTTTCTCCGTGTGTTATTCAGATAATAAAACAAAATTAAAACATTACAAAAATTCACTATTTAAACAAATAAGAAACTAAAATGAATAACGTAATTTTCTATTACGGCGCGTTTGCATCAACTTCTGTGATTCAATTGCGGTGACTAAAATTGCGTGTATTTTGAGGATACTTTGCTCAATGTAATTGAAGTCAATGAAAATCATAAAAGTGTTTCAATTACGGTGAGGGGGGGAAATTTGATCACAATTAATTAAATTATAATAATTGTTTAAATTTAAATTTACATCTTTATTAGTAGTTGTATCAAGAAAATGTTTCATTGAGTGTAAAATTTTTCTAGAAACAGAACAGAAAATATCAATATTTTCCTAACTCTTAAATAAAATAAAAGATTTAATAAGAAAAATTGATATTAGATGTTTTTTTAAATTATAAAAGTAGAATATAATGAAAATATAAAATTTTGTTACTAATGTTTTAATGTTTAAATAGTAGTTTTTGAGTAATAATTGAGTAAAATAGCTGTGAACTGAGCGTTTAATGAGATGTTTAATAGAAAATTAACTGTCTGACCAAACAGGAATATTTTCACTTACAGCAAAGAATCAAAATTGTAATTTACTTTGATGATTATTTGTCTGACTAAATCGGATTATTTCTACTTATTTTCAAAACTCAAAATTGTAATTTACTATGATACGTCTGACTAAACTTATCCATTTCTACTTCAGGCAAGATTAAAAATTTTATTTTTACTTTGGCGATTAATTGTCTGACCAAAAATAGCTATTTCTACTTGAATAAAAAAATGGAATTTACTTTAACTCTTAACTGTCTGATTGAAAATGTCTATTTCTACTTGAAAAACTCAAAAATAGAATATACTTGACACTTAATTTTCTGACTGAACGAGATTATTTCTATTTACATAATTACAAAACTAAAAATTTTAATTTGCTTAGTGATTGCTGCCTGACTAAACAGAAATATTTCCACTTAATAGCAAAACTAAAAATTGTAAATATTTTTTTTTTAAATTTTATTTCTTAATTTTAATTTATTATTTAATTTATAAATTAATTTTTTGCAATAATTTAAAATAAATTTATTAATTTACCATTAACCATATATGCACAACAAAATGTATGTCCAATTGAATTGATTGATGCCGAAGCAGCATAAGTCAATTTTTTTCGAAAATAACTTTTTTATTGAAAATTTTTCTTTCGATAAAACCCCACAATCTGCTAAAATATTGTAGAGCTTACTAACTAATATTAATTACATAAAAATAAACTTAAAATTGTTTTAATTTATAATTATTTAATTAATAATAGACTATCTTCTCATAAACTTAATTAATTTCAAATTAAAACGTAAAAATTCGTAAGTAGAAAAGAAAGAAATATGTGAAAGGTAAAACTAATTGTAAGTCCATTTAATCGTCATTAGCTTTATCGATATTTGTTGAATTCTATAAAATTGACTTAATATCTGATCAACCATCTTCTCTTCTATACTTGCGATAGTAATTACTTGTATTACCTACACCAGTGATAATTAATTGAATGTCATTAATTAGCAGTAATTAAATGATAATAATTTTTTTAAAAAAATTATTAGTTAATTTACTTTAATTGACAGTAATTAAGTTCTATTTATATATAAAAAATAATTACAATTGTTTTTTTAACAAAAAATTTTTGTGTTATTTAAAATAAAAAGTTACTGATAACTATAATCTTTTTAAAAAGTTACCAATAAATATTTTTATTTCAAGTTTAAAAAATTCAGAGGTTAAAAATAATAAATTTGATAAAAGTTTTTATCCAATATTTTTTTTTATCGTTACGCAAGATGTTTTAATTATATACAAAAGAAAGATTTGATAAAATGCGCAATTATACTTTTCAGTGCACACTGTAATTTCTCGTTATTCTACTTACAAATATCAAAACTAAATTGGCTACAATTAAAGTATAATCCAAATAATTGTTAGATGATGTTTCTCTACTTAATGTATTTATTCATATATGGTATGATATAATTTAATTGAAAAGTATGTTATTTTTATACAATCTCTTTTTAGTAACCAGATAAAAGTAAAAATTAATTAATTATTTTAATAATAATAATAAAGTAATTAATGCAGAACATTTTTATGTATAGTTATACCTTTTTTTATACCTTTTTTTTATTCGACTATAACTTTTTGCTTGGAGTTTCAAATTTGTTTTTTTTTACAGTATTCAAATATTGATTTTTGTCATTAATAATTTCTAGGGAGAGGAAAAAAGAAGAAGGGATATGGAAAAATGTTTATGATGATGGCGGGTGTCGCAAAAGCAACATTACTCTATGCAATGATACATGTCGTTGGTGCCTTGGCTACAAAAGCTCTGATAGTTGCAAAAGTAGCTTTAGCCATTGCAACTGCAGTTGCTTTAAAAAAAGCTTTAGGTAAGAATCGTAATTAATTTTTAATCTCAGCAATTACAAAAAAAAAATTGCCATCACTCATATCGAATTCCATCAATAGAAAATTCATCAATTTCCATTCACATTCTTTGTACAATACGATATAGAAGTAAATAAAGTTGGTTTATATTTAAAATAAACAAATTATCCGATATTTTAATACCAGCAATAAACACTTCAACTTTTATAAGAGGCGATAAATTTCACGCGTATATGCACAACTGTAAATCTAATTTTGTCTCTTTTCGAAGTGGTATATATTTATATATAAGAAAAAAAAATTTTTTTTCTATTTTTATAATATTTTTGCTATCGTAAAATTATTTCTCTCTCTCTCTATATATATATATATATATAATATAACGTTATGTATCAAGTGTCCTCGTTCCGCTTCAAACCCTTTTTAAACTGTACTCGGCTACCCGCTGTGATTTTAACAAGATTACTTTTCACAAAACTGTTACATGAATTTGTCCGCAATTTAATTTCAATAATAATTTCTAGTGACCGGATTGTATTAATTTCTTTATATGTGTATACATAAATATATAATAAAATATATAAATAAAGCTTTTAAAACTAACTGTGTGTGAGAAAATTAGACTTTAACAGATACTGACATATGGATACAAACAATAAAAAAAAAAACCATATCAATGTCTTTAGAAATTAAAAAATGAAATTTATGGAATTTTCTAAATAATATAAGTTCTTTAGGTGTGGCTAATTGTATAAAAAAAAGACTTTGATTTCAAAAGTAGCAGTTATGAATTACCTACAAAACATATTCCATCGTTTCATTTCAACAGAATCATCATAATTAATTTTTATTTTGATATTATTTTAATTTATAAACTGATGAAATTATAAATTAAAAATTTAGTACACAATAATAATATTATTAATAAATGGTCTAATTATTCTAGAATTAAAAAAATATTAGAGAAGCAGGCGCATGGCGCCTCCATTACAGGGTTTCGTGGCCTGCTAAGGTAACATTTACCACAGTAACGACTGCTATGGTAACAGTTATCATGGTAACGGTTGCTGTGATAACTGTTACCATGGCAACAATACGAGTGTACGACAGACGGACGGACACAAAAACGAAACTAGAAGACTTTCGGGTGTAACGTTTGTAATTAAAGAATCAATTTTAGCTCGCCGAGCCAAGGTTCGATGATTCAAAAACAAAAATAATAACAGGGTTAATTACAAACAACAACAAATTATTTATTTGCACGATATATTTACAAATGTCAAAAAGATATCGTAGGTAACTGGTGAATCGAGGAAGTCGGTTTCTAGCAATGATTGTTGGCTTCTATCGGGTTACGTTCAGCCGCGGAATCAGAAAATATCGGCATCAATCTGGGTAACGTCGCTTTATTTGAGCTATGAATTACTGATATCGGCTTCAATCTAAATATAATGAACCGTGAAATCTATCGCTATACTGGAGTTACGTTACTTTACATTGCTTTACTATACATGGTGTTACGTTACTTTACACTATATTACATTAAACGGATTTGCTGTTCAACGGGTAAAACCACGTTGAACGAGAGTCATACTCTCTACGATAATATTCGGAGTAAAACTCCTGAAGTAAGATTCCTCGTGGTAAAACCTCTTATCTTGCTGGGTAAGACCCTCAACGACTCTGTGAAGCACGATAGTGACGATTCTCTGCGGGAGCGCAGCTTATATAGCTGATCGGTGGATTGGGCGCATGCGAGAGAGCTCAGCGATGCAGCTCGCGCGGCATAATCGAGTACTACGTCGGTGTATTCTGCGGTCGGTAATATATTTATTGACATATGATAATATTTAGTATATAAATATTTACCCGCGCATTTTCAAACTAATGTTACACGGGCCTGAGCCACGAAACCCTAAAAATAAAAATTTGTGAATTTTTTACACCGCGAAAATATGTACTGGAGATAAAATAATTTTTCTTTTAGAACATCCTGAGAAAACATCTTATGAAATTGTGAAACATCCACATCATTCGTATATTAATACGCACAGTACGAGCGTCGATTATGATCATCATGGAAGTCCTGATGACACCGGTGGTTATCGAAGAAGAAGGAGAAGAAGAGCTCGATAATTTTAATAATTTTTTTGTAAAATTTTTCAAAAATTCTCAAAACAAGTACAAAACTTCTCGTAAAATATTTCTCATCTAAAAAAAAAAAAACAGAAATGCAACAAATAAAGAAGCAATCGTTCATTTTATTTTAATTTGTTTCTTCAAGAACAGGTTATTTACGATGAAAATTTTTTTTTTAAAGTGAGTAGAATTTGTGATTTTTTTTATTAATTTCTATTTATTGGCATTAAGTAGAGCAAATATGTCTAAAAATTATTTCTAAAGGCACTGGGAAGATATTTAAATAAATCAGATTAGGGAATAATATTATGTAAGAATGGTCGAGAATTTTTTGTAAATAATTATTATATATTTTATAAAATATTAACAATTTCTAACACCATACACTGAAAAAAAAATATGTTTGATTCAAATAATCGGTTACTTGATTATTATTGTTAAATAAATATTTCTATCAAATCAAATATTTATTATATGATTCAATTAAATTCAAATATATTAGGTAAATATTTATTCACCCATATGGAAGGATTTTTAGAAAAATTCCGGAAATGTCTTCTGGATTTATTTGAGAAAAGTTATTTATTGGATCGAATTTCCGGAAATCTTTCCACATGGGCAAATATTTATTTGATAATAGTCAAGTAATAAATTTTTTAAATCAATTAAAAAGTACACGAAACAGAACCCCTACTACAATCTTAACTAACCTTGTGTGTAAAATAATTAATATAATTAACTATTTTTTTTACATATTTTAAATACAGAAGAAAATAAAAAGCGATATTGAAGTGAGTTTTCTCCCTCCTAATTTTTAAGTTTTTAACGGTTTTTGATTGTTGCTTGTTAGAACGCAGTACGACAACTATATTAATAAAAAATACGCAGCATTTTTCTACAGTATATGATACAATGTTGAAAACAAATTACATACTACAAAAACACGCCCGTATATGGTAATAAAATAAAGATTTACAATTTAACGACATATCTGGAACATTCGACGTTTCCAGTATTTATTTATATATATATAAGAAGAATTTCCTCCTGACATACAGAATTATAGTTGCGATGAAGAAAAGGAGCGGAATATATATAACTTTTCTCTCGAATGAAATATATACTGTTTATAATGTCTAGGGGAATCTTCATCGTAAATATCGTTTGTGCGCTTCTTCTGTGTAACCTTACCTGGGATATATGTATATATCTTTAAATCTATCTCCTATTCACTCTGCGTTAAGTTTGCTTTTATATATATATATATTTATATACTTAGGTCAATCTCATTACAGGAAAAACGGAGCTGAACTGGCGCATAATAACTAAATCGAGATAAGAGAAATTATTTGTTTATGTGGCATAAAAAGCATTATAATAGAAGAAGCAGGAAATATTGACCGTTGCATTTTCCTTCATATAATAGGAAGGAAGAAACAACATATTTTTCCCTTGCCTTGCTTTTATTTTTCAAATTGCATTTTAACTCATATATAGTTACTTGCATTTATTGAAATTTTTCACAATTATCTACTGAAATTTATTTCCTTCAGGTAAAATTTTTAAGTTAAAATTGAATTATAGTAAATAAATTTCTTTTTAAAATTAAAAAGTACAATAAATTTAAGAAACAGAAATTAAATTAGAATTTACAACTAAAATTAATAAATTAAAATATTTTTTAAATTACAATTCAGTTAGTTCGAGGCTAATTTTTTTTTCATTTTTTTAGGGTTACGTACCCGAAGGGGGAACCCTACTAATGAGACTAGTGAAGCAAGGCATGTACCCCCCCCCTAGCGGCCACACGAATTTATCTAGAAGGCTGAAATTTGGTACACATATGTATTTTGGCGTGTAGATTACAGGAAAAATATATAGCGAATCTCATAGGAATTGATTATTATCATAGCGTTGTTAAGGAAAAACTATGAATTTTTCCGAAAAATTCCTAAATATGACTATGTACCCCCCCCCTGGTGGTCACATTTTTTCACATAGAGAGCTCAAATTTGGTACACTTATGTATTTTTACGTGAAAATTACAGGAAAAATATAGCGAACATGATTCGTATCGATTTACATAGCGTTGTCAAGCAAAAATCAAAAATTTTGAAAAAAAAGCGTTTAAGGCCAGGTCCAAATGAGGCAGCGCCATCTACATTGAAACTAAAATTTTGGAAAATTTTCAACAGCCTTTTCTTGAAAACAAGAAGGTAAAATGCTTTTTCCTTTATGGATAATTGATTATTGGCAAGATATACACCAGCTAAAACTTTTTTTGAGTTAAAATAATAAAAAAAATTTCATGTCAATAAATTAAATATGAGCACTTTTTTCACAAAAACTGTAACAGTACTTTCTCAGAAATTACAATCAAAAATGCAATTTCCATTTGGAAAATTAATAAACGCTAAAAAATACACGACCTAAGATTTACCAATCACGAAAATAACAAAAAAAAATGTATTTTAACATAACATATTTTACTCATTATGACAGCCGTTTGGCAGGTTATATATGTCACCAGACGTTTCGCAGTTTAGCCGAAAGGAGGAGATTGGCGCTGTTGCTAACCACCTGAAATACATAATCTACCAAAGGGCTGTCACAATCAGTAAAGCAGTATCAATATGTTAAATATTTAATAAAATTTTTTTGTTATTTTCGTGATTAGTAAATCTTAGGTCGTGTATTTTTTAGCGTTTATTAATTTTCCAAATGGAAATTGCATTTTTGATTCTAATTACTGAGAAAGTACTGTTACAGTTTTTGATCATATTGTTTTTAAGGAAAACTCATATTTTTAGAAAAAATCATTGATTTTTCGAATGAAAAGAGAAGAAAATTTTATCTCAAGGGATTCAAATTTATACATTTTTACGTATTTTTACGTGTAGATTACAAAAAAAATATAGCGAGAACGATTGGAGTTGATGATCATAGCGTTTTCAAAAAAAAAACTGATAATTTTCGATATATGTGACTATGTTTCTATCTATGTGTTTTCATGCTCACATTACAGGGAAAATTAAGCAAATTTGGAATTTTTCCACCTGCCTTCACACTTTAACTTCCTTAAATTTTAGGTTTAAGGGTACGGAACCCTCGGTTTTACACTGAAAAAACTGAACTCAGAATGATGCGTGTAGGCGGCTCATTTTGATGTGCAACAAAAATGAACCTGGAAAACCAATTAAATTAGCTTGAAAATTATAGAAGTTATGAGATAATAATAATTAATTAATTAATAATAATTTTATTATGGAGTTAATTTTCAATATACCATATTTATTTATTCCACTTAATCCGAATTACAGAGAAACAAATTTACTATCATATTATATTAATATTTGTATATTTCAATAATCTTATTATGGTCTTATTTTCATCGACGTGATTCAACTTTTGAACCACCTGCAAATGGTTTAATTTACTTAGAAACTAATAATAATGTAATACACTTTTTTTTTATTAAAACATCTACTCTACTCATATTGAAACTAAAATTAGGGAAAATAATTGGTAGGGTAAAGGAACCAATAAATTGTTAAGGAAATACCAACTGCAGGGATGTCAGAACAAATGTTTCCCACTTGTGGAGTTGTTGACATTAGAAGAGAGGGGAGACGCTAATAAAATTTGATTTTCCAGGTGTGAGATACTCGTTTACTCTACACAATCTCTGTCGGCATTGAACATCTGTCGATTAACTACATCATTTTTTATTATTATTATTATTATTTATTTCTAATAAAATAAATATAAATAAATAAATGTAATAAGACAATTTTTTTTTTATCACAATTTGTCAATGAAATAAAAGTACTTTCTAATAACGATATATAAGGATGTACATAACTATCCTTATATTCTTTATTTATTTTTAATTCCACAAAACAATATTTATTTAATTTTATTGTCTCGAAATTAAAAACAAAATTCAAAATGGCGGACCCAATATGGCGCCCAAGAATTTAAAAATTGACCAGTTTTCCATGAAAATGGTTCCTTTAAGGTTTTTGGGGTCGCTGAATCCAAATTTGAGGTCAGATTTAACAAATTCAAAATTTGTATTCATAGATCTCAAAAACCCCCGAGTACCGAATTTTGAACGAATCAAATCAATTTCAAAATTTTCTGCCATATTTGGTCCGACATTTTGAATTTTTTCAATTTGACCTCAAATTTGGGTTCAGCGACCCCAAAAAACCCCTTAGTACCGAATTTTGGAATGAATCGAATCAATTTAAAATTTTTCCGCCATATTGGGTGCGCCATTTTGAATTTTTTAAATCTGACCTCAAATTTGGATTTTGCGACTCCAAAAACCCTAAAGGAAACATTTTTATGCCTTTAGTTTATTAAATAATAATTGCACTTTGCTTATTAAAATTAAACGTCAATTTAATAAGGGAAATTCACAAAGGACGATTTTTTAAAAATTAATTAAATAGATCAACATTTCTGTTGGAATATTAAATGGTGGGTTATTATTTTACCACTACCTTGATTAGAGAAGATTGATATGCACAATGCATAATGACTAATCAAAATTTATATGCATAATTTTTCCACCTGGCGACACTGGGGAACAGTTGTTATATTGGAAGTAACCAAATGTCAGTCGAACAAGGTGGTTGTGCACAATGAAGTTTGTGAGTGTGTATTTTATTACTTACTTTTTGTCGAAAGAAATCTTAGGAGTATCATTGGAAAATAGTTATTATAATGGATTAATAAATTATCTACAAGAGGAATCTAAAGTGCATCAAGTAGTTTTTGTACTTAACAATCAACTCAATAATACAGATTCAATAATGAATTCTCTTATAAAATCAGTCACTACGAATTTTCCATCATTAATTATGACTTATGATATATTTAATAGCACAAGTATTAAAAAAAAATTCAATAAATTTAATTATCTATCCAGACATTCGACATTGTTTGTTTTTTACAATGAAACTAAGAAATATGAACAGTTACTAAAGAAATATTTCATGGCACCAAATCCAAGATTATTAATTATAAATCCTTTTCTTTTAAGTCCCAAGTATCTTAACGATACTTTGCATTCTTTTTGGAAAAATAAGTATTTAGATATTACTTTATTGTCCCACAATCAACAAAGAAAAGTGATGTTCAACAAAAGTCAATTATACGAGGTACCTGAAATAAGTCTAATAAATCCTTTTACTAATGAATTTTTCTCAGGGAAAGTGTCATCTGACAGTCAATGGTTTCCAAATAAATTACACGATCTAAATGGATACGAACTAAAATTCTTTAATTTAACACCAATCTATATGAGTGAAAATAACGAAATGAAAATTAAAAGAATGGGAATTCTACAACATAAAATGAATTTTAAATATTTATTTGTAAACCAATGGTTTAATGATTATGCTGTTATTCCATCGATTGTTGCAATTGACATAGATTTATATGATGATAAGCAATTAAAAATTCTCAAATATGATTTTTATAAATTTGTTATTCCAAAAAAAATAAAACATTCTAACGGCATAATTTTGACAGAAGAATTTTGGTACTTGGTCTTGGGAACAATTGTCATGATTGTCATTATTCGATTGACATCGTTTTGTATGAGATTCGAAAAAAGCGCATGGCAAATATTAAACATCAGTAAAATCATAATTGGATTGCCTCCTTATCGGGAACCAAAAAAACAGTTGGAAAGAATAATTTTTGGTTCATTATTGATAACATGCATCGTCTATTCAAGTTATTTTTATTTAGTAATAATAGACGTCACCTGGAGATCAGAATCTGATGAAATATCAAATCTCAAAGAACTTGCTAATTCACCTTTAATGACAATTATGCCGTGGGAAGCTCTGCTTAAATTTAGAGAAAAAACAGCTCCTCCCTATTATAAGCAAATAGGCCAAAAGGCCGAGCACAAAAGTGATGCAGGATGGAAATATGATTGTTTGAGATACTTGGTTAAACATCAGAACATATCTTGTCTTATCCCTAATGCTGAAAATATTGTCAATGACTTTGCAACTAAAAAAGAGATAAATGTTAAAATACTACAGGAAATTACACATCAAGATTTAACCTGCTTGAAAATGGATTATAACACACCTTATAATGATCAGTTCAATAAAATAATTCGAAGTGCCTTTGAGTTTGGATTAATGGAAGATTTTCATCTTTCTGCAGTACCAAGAACCAAAATTTCAAAGCCAGAAATAATTAAGAAAGAAATACTTATTTTTGTACTATCGAATGTATTAGCTATTGGATATTTTCTTTCTCTGATCGCTTTTCTGTTTGAAATTCTGAAAGGAAAATTGAAACTCAAACTAGGTAAGAATAGTTTATATTTTAATTTAATTCACATTACTATATAAAGAATAAAATTAGTTTTTAGATCCCATGCAGAAATTGACCCACTTTGACCTATTTAAAATAGAGATATTCAAAACCTTAGCAGTTTTCCCTGCTTCAAAAAATGTAAACCAATTGAATTTTTAAAATTAAATTTTTTCAAAAAATTATTTCCATACATTTTTTGTAGAGAACTTTTTTGGGATAACATCGAGGCAATAACTGATCGGAATAATTTCTAAACGGAATATGTCTCTATTAAATTTATAAAATTTGTTCACTAATAATAATTGTCAATTTATCATCCAATTAAGAAAAAAAAATTCACACTATAGTAGAAATATTTTTTAACTTAGTTGTATAAAAAAAATTAATCAATTGTTTAAAATATAATTATAAAATTTTTATTCTTGTTAAAAATTGCAGATCATTCACCTGAATTGAAGCTATTAAAAATTTGTTCGAGGAAAAAGTGTAGTAAAAATAAGGAAAATAATAAATTAAAAAGGCGAATTTTCAAGTGAAAAAAATAAATAAAAAACCAACGAAACAATTCTGTCGTCCTGATTTAAAAATACACTATCTACATTTGTCGCTTTGACTCACTTTTGTGTGTTGATACTACTGAATAACGACCTAAGCGACAAATGTAGATAGTGGATAATAAATGAAATTGTTTGTAAGTGTGAAAATTTTTCGTGATGTTAATTGTATACGTCAAGTGACGCAATACAGTGCTCATGTCTATTTTCTTCATTAATATTAGTAATAATATTCGTCAATAATTAACAAAATTACCTATGCAATTTGTGTTCCTTTTGCATTCCTGATAAATAATTACAAAGACACTTACAAGGAACATTACCCAGGTGTATACACAGAAAAAAGCTGATGTTATTTTTGTTGCGGGTAATTTTCTCCAATACTAAAACCTACACTTTGTTTTTCCTGTGTACCTCACCGATTTCGTTCATCTTGTGATTTGTTGTAGTTCTTTAAAAAATCGCTCTTGAAAACTACAGCAAACTGGGGGAAATTTATTTCATTGAAAATAATCAAATTCTAAATTATGTTATAATACAAAATACATTCTATCCGTTGAAAAAGGTGGTTGTATATAATGAATTTTGTGAGTGCTTTTGTTACTTACTTTGTCTGGAAGGAAATTGTCAAAAAAATTAAAAAAAACTTAATTATTAATTCAGGACAATCGACATCATTTGTTCTCCACAATAAAACTAACAATTATGAGCAGGTACTTTTTCACCAGAATTAAAATTAAAATTTATCTTTCCAAACAATAAAAGTAATAAAGGATAATAATAGAAAATATGAATTTTTGAAAGAACAAATTCGAAGGAATTAAGAAATGATAAAACTGCTAATGCTACTTGCAGATTCTACATGATAACATATTTTCAAATTATACCTCAAAGTAATCTGCAAATGATTATTAATTTATTTATATATCGGTATTAAACAAGAATAAAACAGAAGATAACTTAAGTATAGGTAAATTTTAAACAGATAATAAATAATATATAAAATAAATATTGTGTATATATTTATAAAAATCGTCTTTATAAAAACGTTTTTTTTTTTTTTTAATAGGAAATCAAAGAAATACAAATAAGTAACAATAATTTTGGATGTAGCCGATGAATCAACCACCACTTATATTAATTCTAAAAAATTCTTAAATAATATCAATAATCAATTAATAAATTAAACAAAATCATTGACTATAATATTATTAAATTCTTCAAAATTCAAATTCTCAATTTTACAATTCGATCAAATGAAAAATTATCAATTTACAAAAGAAAAAATTGATCTAAAATCGTTAATAATAAAATCCTTAACTACCGTAAATATTCAATTTATTGATTATTTACGACTAAATAAATAAATAAATAAAATTGGTTAGAAATTGATACTTATAATTTAAAGATGAAAGTCTTCGCAGGCAAGTTATATGAACAATATAATATTATTCACATTTCTTGAGAAAATGGCGGTTAATTGCATCAATTTGAGTCAAACTAGAAGTTGAATATTGTACTAGAAAAATAATTTCAAGAGTGTGTTATTGCTTCAAGGGCTCGTTGCCAACCTCCGCCTCCACCGTAACCACCACCGCCGCCGCCACCACCACCTCCATGATGTTCAGACGCTGTGGCATAAATGACTTCATGTCCACCACCACCGCTTGAGACCAGCTTCTTCAATCCAATGATGGCGCTTAATACGAGAGCAATTTTTGCCGTTAATAATGCAGTTCCTGCGAGGAATGCTATTTTCCCGAATGCCAACTGTGCCAGTACACCTGTAAAAAATAAAAGATAAAATTATGTCGGTTGTAAATTGTATGCTCCAAATAGAAAGTATACGGAAAACAAAGGTGAGAAAAAACTGGGTTACTGTATCATAAACAACAATCGTGAAATTGTTCCATTATTCATTAGATAATTTCACAGTAGTAGGATTACTTAATCGTTGTTGACACTTTTATATATATTTTTATATTAGCATAAACTTTTGCGATCTCGATTATTTATTGTGATGAATTTTATTCAAATTTTTTTTGTGAAAGAAAATGACAATTTGTTTTACTTATTATTTCAAATTTACTTTCCCAATCTTATCTTTTGAATTTCCCTTATAAGATTGTATTTTTAATTTACTTTTCAAATTCGTATTTCAAAATTTATATTCTTGAGTTTTGAATTAAACATTTCAGTTTAGTTTCTGAAACTGACGTTTGAACTTGATTTTTAAATTTACATTTTATATTTATAGTATTTTTTCTGAATCTTTCTTTTGAACAACCATTTTAAAATCTACTTTATAGTTCAAATTATACCTATACTACACTGAAAAAAATTTGCTTCGCATTAATGACTATTAACCATAGCAACTTTAAATCTAGTCAGCGTAACCAAGCATCCTAGTCAATTCAGTTATGTAGCTTGGTGAATATTGTCAAAGTCGATTTAGTAGAATTGACCCCTTGTTTCCTAGTTATATTAACTAAGTTGTTTGGTTAATATCGCATGTATCTATAGTCAATTTTGCTAAAGTTTAATTAGTCAAAGTGATTATAGCCAATGTAACTATTCTGATAAGCTTCCCTAGTCATTCCGACTAATTGTCAAAATCAACTATTAATTTTTTTAAGACCTTTATTTCTAAAATGGACAGAAATTTTATTTTTTTGACCAACCTGTATGTTTTTAGGACCCAAATGATGCAAGATAAAAAAATATAATCTTGTTTAATAATTTAAATTTAAGTGGATCAAAATTGTGGCTGGTGCCTCTCCTTAAATAATCAAAGTATTAAGGTATTAGTCGCGCGCCGGCTCTAACCAAAAGTTTGTCTTGAGTCTGACTCAGTCTGTGCTTAGCAAGAGGTATAGTTCTGAGTCAAACTTTTTGAAGGGTACAGGTAAGTTTCACTCAGAGCGCCGCGTTCTCGCACGTGTAGAACTAAAGTTTTGATCGCGGCAACGTCGCAATCTGAATGTACCAGTGCTACTGAATGTTGGAGTCACAAAAAGTGTTTAGCTTCTTTAAAAGCTATTTTTGAATTATTTATGATTAATAATTATGTATATAAATGCTTAAACTTTTTAAAAGTATGAGACTTACTAAGAATAATTAATAATTAAAGATGTGAATATTATTAAAAAAAATTCAAGTATGCTTCTTTGAAAAATAATTTTTAATTATTTATAATTAATATTTACATCAATAATGTATTATAAATTGGTTTATAAAGTAAAAAATAAATATTTCATCAAAAAATGTTTTTATTTCTTAACTGTTGAAATATAACCAACCAATTTAACGTTTCTCATTCTTATTTTTCTTAAAATATATGATTTAATTTAAAAAATTGAGAAATATTTAATACTAATCTATGTTGTGAAATTTTAAATATATTATTTTTTTATTCTACTCTATGAGATATTCTTACTTTCTTACTGTGTACTTTGCATGATTTTGAATTTTGTATGCATTCGCGCGCTACAGCGTTGCCAAGTGTACTGCTTTCCAGCAGTGGAACTTCATATAATTTAAAATTTTGTTAACTTTCTCCTAATATATTTATAGTTTGGTACGGTCAAAAAATTTCAGTTTTTTTGTATGCATTCGTTTCATGAGAATGTATTATGTGGTAGTTTTATTTTAAAATCTGACGACTGGTTTTTATTTAAATAATTATAAAGCAAATTCCTTACATGCATTAGGTGCTCCGTCCATGTAAAAAGTATCAACTTTGAAATGATATTTTAAAGCTTAGGAACGGTCAAAATCGATGGGAATGGTCTTATTTTGTAGATAATTATGTCAGAAACACTCATGCAAAATTTAAAAAATATCTGACGAAAATGATTTTACGCGACTAATACCTTAATGAAGTTATATTTAATTTATATATCAAAGTATTTTAATTAATTCAAATTGTTTCCAACAGTAAATTGTGAAGTATTATTTTAATATAAAAATGAATTAAAATAAAATTCAACTTTACTTTATAATTAAAATTGTATTTAATAACTCAAATTGTAATTATTAATTAAAATAATTTATACGAATGCACATCTAATTATTACACGCAAACTTGATTATTACGTATGATTATACATAAATACAGTGATGATTTATCACGAGCGCAGCACACGTGGGTATGCACTTACCTGCCATGGCAAGTCCTCCCATCATCAAAGCAGCTCCATACCCCTTCCCCTTCTTTTTCCCACGCCCTGTAAATAGCAGAAAAAAATATGAAATTCCGATTAGAAAATATTCCATCGAGATATTAGGACAATCAGTTTCAACAACAACAAAAAAGAAAACAAATTTTTATCTCAGAACAATGAAGGTTTTTTTTTTTTTTTTAATTTTATTATCTTGAAAAAATGCCCTTAAGATCAAGAACAAAAGACCTAACAAGTATCCCTAACAACACATACCTTCAAAGGTATCACCAGGGATCGTGAGACGAACACTCCTAGACGAAAGATAATCATGGAATTTCTGATCAAGCTCCTGATCAAGACTCCTCTCGGTGGTATTATTATCCGTTCCCTCGTCACTACTAGTATTACTGCTACTACTACTACTACTACTACTGCTACCACTATTACTATTACTATTACTACTACTCTTTACATTTGAATCTTTTGCTATCGAGATATAATCATTGATCACATAAACGGTATCGTCCTTGATCGCCGAGTCAAGGACCTCAAGGGCCCTTCTCTTGAAACAATCGAATGGATTCTTCTCGATGGTACACTTTTCGAAAAATTTCCCATAGTCGCTTCGACCTTGAGATAGGTCAATAACGACAAGGAGGTGAAGAAGGCCAATTAGGCAAATTCCACGTAACCTCGTCATCGGCCACTCTCAAGGTTCACTAATCCTTTTTTTTAAAAAATCCAAATTCAGAAAACTGAATTAAAAAACTACACAATATTTGGATATCACCCTTTTTGTTATTATTTGAGGGATCACTATTATTATTATTATTATTTTTTTTTAAGATGATAGGGGAGAGAAAAAAAACTTGAAACTAGAACTCTATTCTACTCTATTCCATTCGAACTGCTGTCGACTAATCAAACTGGACTCGTGCAACTCGCTTCTTATATAGTTGATAGCTATGAGAGCGAGTACGTTTAAATATCTCCTTCCATATCGACTTGGCATATCCTGCCATATAACACGCGTTGTATAAGTCGCGCCTAATATACACGCGCTGTTTAACGCCCCCGACACGAAAAACAAAACATAGACGGCCCGCATCTGAACCAAAACAATAGCGTGTTAGCCCGGTAAGTAAGTATCCCTCGACCCTCATGCCAAACGGGCCTTAAAAAGCTTTTGCGGAAGAAGCCCCGCATTGCACTCTTGGCAAATATGCGGAAAATAGTCGTCAATTTTCCATATTACTCATTTATAAATTATAATATCCTATATATATATATGTGTGCGCTAGTCAATTTTTATTTTGAATGTAAATTGTTTCTATTATGCGATATTGTTTAGATTATGAGAGAGCATACACAATAAGTTGTTGATATTACACACGATATGGTTTTGATTTTCATCTGCGCGATCAACAACCCCGATATAAAACAACTTTTCCGTTCTCATCTAGAGAAACATTCAATATGCAAACCATTGTCTTTATTACATTATCAAAATATTCAATAAAAATTAATTTTTATTTTAATTAAAAAGAAATAATTTTAATCAAAGTAAATTTAAAAGAAACATAACTTATAATTATTTGGATCATAGGTCTATTACATCATAGTGCGTCACAGATTATAAATTAATTCAAATATAAAATTTGATATCTATTTTAATAGATATTTTTTTCATATTTTTCCAGCTTTCATATATCTAAATAGAAAATTCTATTGCTTAGTATTAACTAAATTAAGAATTAAAGAATTTCATTCAAAATTTGGGAAATTTCTATAAATTTATACAAAAATTGAAAATTTTTGTAAATTTGATGTTAGATTTACAAAATTTAAAATGGCGAACCCAATATGGCGGAAAAATTTAAAATTGATTCGATTTGTTAAAAATTCGATACTATGAAGGTTTTTAGAGTCTCTGAATCGAAATTTGAGATCAGATTTAAAAAATTCAAAATGGCGGCCCTAATATGGCGATCCAATATGACAAAAAAATTTTAAAATTAATTCAATTCGTTCAAAATTCAGTACTTCGCAGTTTTCGGGGTCGTTGAATCAAAAAAGATAAGATTTAAAAAATTCAAAATGGCGGACTCAATATGGCGCATTAACGACTGAAATGTTTCTCAAATGTAACTTATTAAAACATTTTTGTGTTGTATTGTCCTTGGCATTAGTTCCAAAACATGAAGAATTGACTAAAAAAATAGAAAATAACGAAATTTCTAAATTATTGTAAAAGAAAATCTAATATAGTTTTCTTGGTAACAATTTAAAAAATATTTCCTTTATGTGAAAGTAGAGTATAAAATAGTAACTAATTTTGTATTAAACATTGTAGTGTACAGTTTAGTATAATATAAAAAGAATCAAGTGCAATATAAAAGTAAAAAAAGTAGTAAACATGCAATATCATTCAAGACAATCGAGCATCCCTTTAATGCCAATTTTTATGATGAAGCACTTATTATAATTTGGCATTTTCTCTTTATTTTTCACAAGCATCACGAAACTTTGGAAATGCAAAAAATAAATCAAGAAAGAAATATATATATATATATATATATATATATATATATATATATATATATATATATATTTACCTCAGAGCGAAATAAATAACTTATTTGTTTCGAATAAATTTTATTTGTGCCAAATAAAAATTTCACTTGCGCTAAATAAATATAGTTATTTAGCTATATGAGACAAATTTTTATTTAATTCAAATAAATTATAACATTTGAATTGAATAAAAAATTTTTCTAGGTGTATAAATATGGAATGTTTGCATTTATTATTAGTGTTACAACCACAATTAGGAATTTAAGTACGCTGGGAAAAGTAGGATAACTGAAGATAATTTTGTTTAAAATGAAACTGGATCGTATATTTGAAACTTATCACCAGTAAAAATGTAAATTCATTAAAATATTTTATATATTTTTTTTTGTTTTCTATTTCATATTTATATGTAAGTCAATTTTAATTTTATGTCTTCATTTGTTTATGTAGTTTTACAGTATTTACAATTGAAGTTCCTTTATTGAATTTATTATTTTTTAGTGGGAAACGAAAATATTTATACACATTATATGTATTGAAATTTTCTCCTCTATATATCAATTTATTTTTATGTCTTTATTTGTATTTATAGTTACAATCTTTTTTTTGTTGAATTCATTTTTGTTTTCAGTAGAACAAACAGTTTAGTCAGACATTTCTTTTTAGTAATTTTTACGATAATCGATATAGTTGTATGTTTTTACAGTCATTATAGTACAATATTTCTTGTGTATTTATTCACAGTTTAGAATAAATCGATTTTCAGTAGAAACGGAACAGTTTAGTCAGACATTTAGATAGTGAAATTTTTTAGTCAATGACAACATGAAAATGAAGCAATATATTTCTGTTATTAGAAAAAAATATTAAAAATTGTGAATTTAAAAAGTATGAAACATTTTATTTAAATCACAAAAATTATGTAAATAATAATTTTTTGTATTAAATAGCAAACAACTATTTTCTAAGTGAATGGTTTTTAAATTTTGAACTACCTTAACTCTGTGGTTTAAAATATAATTAAAAATATCTATTCGTTTTTAAGAACTTATAAACTCACTTACTTTTGAAATAGAAAATATTCTCTTTGAAAGTCAAATACCTAAGTTTTTAGAATGAAATAACTATTTTACAAGGAAAACTTTTCCCTGAGATAGTTAAATGTATAGTAAATATGTTAACATTTTTGTTTTGTCTGATTATTGTAAGTTAAAATTAGTATAGACGAAATGCCAGCTATACATTGAAGCATGTTAAAAAGAAGCAGGGAAAAAAGAACAAGAAACAGAAGTATTGTAACGCCTGGACGAGTTTTATTGCCAGTTCTCGTTCGTCGATTGAACTCGGTCAGTTTATGAAAACATAATGCTTAATCAGTAGGTTAAGTATCATACATTTTAAAATTTATTGTTTCTATTATTGATAAATCACTATATACTGATTATATTATATTTCAAAATTATAGAAAAATATTTATAAAGTTAACAAGTCACATTTTTATTATATATTTAATTCTAATTCTTATAATTTATATTATAGAAATACGATATAGATGAAATTATTTTTAAAAAAATACACATTTGCATCTACGATGTAAACAACATTTTAGATTCCATGATAATCAAAAGAATTAGATCTCTGACATAAATATATTTTATTGATCTTATTATTCTTCTTGTATTTGAAGCAATGAACTAGAGTGTGCATGAATCTCAATAGAGTTGGGAGAAAGTTAATGATTTTCAACGAGAATGTTGATTATCATCTATGATTTCTGCTGTAAATTTGCTACTTCCGATTGATTATCATCGATGTTATATATTTTCTTAGTTTTTCCTTTTTCTTATAGGCAGATAGAATCTAAATTTTCCCGTTTCAATATATTCCTATAATTCCTACTAGAGTATAGATTCAATTAATTTAATAATTAAACGTTCAAGACACGCAATTAATTAGAAAACAATTAATTATTTTAATTCAATTTTTCATTAGATACATGCAGTATTATTATATAATTTTAATTTTTTTATAAATTATAATAAATAAAAGAAAAATTTGTACAACAATAAATAATAATAATTAAATAGAAAAAATTATAAAAAGCAAAAAATTAAAGTTGAAGTAATATTTCGAATTTATCATTGCTTGATAAATAATTGTAAAATTTGATATCAGATTTAAAAAATTCAAAATGGCGAATCGTATATGGGGAGAAAATACATAAAAAAAAATTGACCCAATTGGTATGAAACTTATTACTTGGTGGTGAATCCAAATTTTCTGTCAAATTAAAGAACTCTAAATGATAAATCTAAAATATAGTAACAAAAAAAAGAATTTTTAATTGACCCAATTTTTAGGGTTCCGTTAAAAAAAAAACTCGAAATTTCGGAAAAAAGTGTGTCTCCCCTTAACTTTTACAATTTTGGAGCTAAGAATCTGAAACTTGGTACACATATTTAATTATATGTGTAGATTTCACGAAAAATATAGCTAACCCTTTTGAAATATTATATTTAAATATTTAAATTTAAATAATCGTGATCGGAACCTTAGGCAAGCGAGCGTAACTCGTACTAGACCAATTTTTTTGAAACATAATTTTTTGTATAAGAACGATTTTTTCACTATAGACTGTGAAGGGGTTAAAGAAAAATAAATGTTTATGTAAAATTCTACGAGATGAGGTAGAAACAATTTTTTTTAAATGGGACTCAAGTGATTAAGAAATGTTTGTGAATGAGGTGGAAAGTGTGATTGCGGTTGTTTTCAACGACAGGTATAATTTCATATCCACAGAGCAATCCTAAAGAATCTCATTCAATATACTACTGAAAATTAAGATCATGCAATCGTTGTTTTATAATATGTGATTAATTTACAGTGTTAATGAAGTCATTATAATGAAGTGCGGAAGCAAGTCTTTTTTACCATATATATGCAAATATATAATAAAATTGAAATTCTCTACCAGAATGGTGTAATTTATTATTTAATACTTATTTTAACAAGATTTTTAATTAACGATAAAAAAAATTTATCTCATAACTTTTTATTCTATTAAAAAATTTATTTATTATTATTATATATTTAAAATTCAACTAAAAACTTAGTTTCAGTCATTTTCAATGAAATTGAAAATCAAAATTAAGACAATAAATAAAATGATTAATATAAAAAATAATAATAAAATCAAAGAAACAAGAAATCAAAATTAGTAAGAGAAATAAACAAACTTTTTCTTCAAGACTGAATTATTGAAAATAAAATAACTAAATCTACTTTGTATATAAAACAATTTCTTATAATAAGTGTTATATTCACATCAGTGTACGCAAAAATTATCAGATATACATTTATAAAGACATTTTATGATTTGATCAAGATCGTATAATGACTGGCGCATTCCGTTTGTCGAAGTAATGATCTGTCAATTAAATTTCTTCCTGACAAGCCTTTTATCCATATCACCTTTCATCTTGAATTTATGAATTTAATTTTTATCATATTTCCAGATAATTATATAGTAGAATATTACATATCTTATTATTAGAATCAGATTACTTAATATTTTACGTTATTATTCTATCAGAAATATAATTAGTTCCATTCTAGAAAGCGCAATAAAGAGAGAGAAAGAAAGATTCACCTCAACGTGAACCCAGAATTCTCAGAAATCATGCACCTGTTGATTGAAACTATTCATATATATATATATATATATATATATATATGGGGCATTCTATGGGAAATTTTCATTGAAAATTTTTTTTTGTCCGAAACATTTTTTTCGAAATCTATATGAAAAATAAGGAAATACGTATTTTTTTATTTTTTTATTTGATGAAAATGAAGGAAGTTATGATTTTTTGAAGTTTAACGTCAACGAAGAAAGTGTGTTTTTGGAACATTTTTTAATCTATTGTACTAAGAAATTAAAAATTATATATGAAATTTGTTCATTTTTTCTCAAATTTTTCAAATATGTGCTCAAAAATAACGTACCTATAACAGAAGCAACAAAAAAGTTGAAATTAAACTTATAAAGTGAGTTTTCTCAAAGAAGGACACTTTCGATTTTTAATTTTTTTTTTTTGCATTACAATCTCTGATGATTGAAGAATTTTTTCCCCTATCTGCGAAAGTGGTATTTTTAGTTTTTAAATTACTATTTATAATTTTTTTAGTACGGCTTACAGAATTTAAGCATTTTTTCTACAAATATAACCTTTTTCCATTAAAATTCATTTGTTTTTTTTTAATTTTCATAAAAACATACTAAAAATCGTTGCGTCAAGCTTAAAAATTGTAAATATTAATTTTAAAACTAAAAGTACCACTTTAGCAGATAGGGGAAAAAATTCTTCAGTCATCAGAGATTGTAATGCAAAAAAAATCTGTTATAGATACGTTATTTTTGAGCACATATTTGAAAAATTTGAGAAAAAATGAAAAAATTTCATATATAGCATAATTTTTAATATCTTAGTACAATAGATTAAAAAATGTTTCAAAAACACACTTTCTTCGTTGACGTTAAATTTCAAAAAATCATAACTTCCTTCATTTTCATCAAATAAAAAAATGAAAAAATACGTATATCCTTATTTTTCATATAGATTTCGAAAAAAAATGTTTCGGACAAAAAAAACTTTTCAATGAAAATTTCCCATAGAATGCCCCATATATTGTACATATTTATTTGATTTTTTCGTATAATATATATATATATTGTCTGAATCAATAATCATTTTTTCGGATTTTTAAATTTTCTCAGATGATTGAACATTTAAATATTTACTTCACTTTTTCTTTACGCAGAGAAAAATGAAATTTACTAAACAAATTAATCGGATCACCTAAAATTAACTAGTTTTTAACATTAAATGTTTTTTTTTACTCTAACTACGATGAAAATAAGTTTCTGAAAATATTAGAACAAAAAAAACTTGTTTGTTAAAGTTATACATATAAACAATTAAAATTTTTAGCTATCTTAAATAAAAAAAAATTTTCTTAAGAAAAAGCTATTTTTTTGTTTTTTTGTCAGATTGATCTCGAGAAAAATTTTTTTTTTTTATTCAAGACAACTAAAAATTTCAATTACTTTTAACAAAACAAATTTTTTTGGTAGTAATATTTTTAGAAACTTATTTTTGATTACATTTAGAAGTAAAAAATATGATTTAACATTGAAAATTAATAACTTTTTAATTCTATGAAATTAAGGATTTATTTTGGTTTCTATTTTCAAAGAATTATAATTAGTGCATTTTATTCTTACAAGAATATATTATTCTCAAGGTAAGAATAATATCATAATTTTTAAAAAAATTTCTATTGAAAAATTGATTTTTATTTCTTTTTCATTATATATTTTTATAATTTTATATTATATATTTCAAACGTAGGAACAAAATACATGATTTTTGACGCCTAGAAGCAAATTAATTATAGGTTATGTTTTCGACAGTTTTACTTGAATTAATAGTTTATTTTTGTTTTTATAAAACTGAAATTAGTTTTTATTGAATATTTTGGATGTACTGAAGACCTAAATATCATTATTAAGTTCGTCCTCTTTCAAAAAAAATAAATAAATAAATAAAATGAAAAATTTAAAACTTTTTTGGCAGCCAGTGCGCGAGTGAAAATAAATAAAGATAAAAATTGCCAGAATCTTTAGGACTTGAAGACATGTTTCCTGGACGCAATTCGCAGCACTGGAAATATCTCATGGATGAAGAGAACAGTACAGTTAGGCGACCGAAAGAGAGGACGACGTGATAATGGAGTGAGACTAATAACACTACAGGGAAAGCAGCAGGATCTCATCCGCGAATCCAGGATGTAGGAATCCATGGGCGAATTTACAGTGAGCTAAAAACAAAGAGTAAAAGGTGAATAAAAGTGCATTACAATCTTAAGCATGTGCAATTTAATTCCAACAGTTGTTGTTTTTTTATAGCATTCTTATAAAGACACACCTTGCAATATATACATCTTATATTGAAGTATACAACCTATATGTATATTATAACTTGATGAATCTTCACTCTACCTGAAAACGATAGTAAGCGAGCCAGAAGAATAGGTATACATATTGTAAAAGGCGTGAATTCAAAATCACTCGAGCTTATTCAATCTTGATGAGAGCCTGATGATTCAAGAACACGCTTCGCGTAACGATACGTATCACATTTTGATTGTCTTCACCTTATACTTTTTTATTAAAGTTGTTGTCCTGCTTATTAAACCACGATATGGAGCATAATTTCTACATATATGTCTTTTGCTAAT
Organism: Leptopilina boulardi; assembly: GCF_019393585.1. Lineage (NCBI taxonomy): Eukaryota > Metazoa > Arthropoda > Insecta > Hymenoptera > Figitidae > Leptopilina > Leptopilina boulardi. Next base: position 283,656 of record NW_026137937.1, on the reverse strand, counting down.
TAATTAACCTCATTTGTTTGTTTTGAGATGAAAAAAAGTGACAAATATAGCACATATATTTTAGGTTCATTTTATTTAAAAAAAAAAATAATAAGATTAAATGAATTTCATTTTAGTTAACTTAAATAATTAGATTTACTTATTTTGCATTATTTCTTACATTATATTGTTTATTACAATGTTTTCACTTGCACAGTTAAATAAAATATAAATTTATCGAGGGGGAATTTACTAGTTAAAAACGTGTACACTTGACTACCGGTATTACACCTCATATTACCCTTATTACTAAGTTATTACCCGTTATTACAGAGTATTACACATTATTACAGAGATATTACAGATTTTTTTGAGTTATTACAGCACCGTAATAACGCATTATTATACACGATATTACACGTTATTACACAAGTATTACAGGAAGAGTGTACACTTGACTACCTGAATAAATTTCCCCTCGAAATTTATATTAATAATACGATAACAATATAAATAATACGAATAATAATAAAAAATTAATCTAATAATTAATTATGTTAATTTTTTGATAATAATCATTTTTCCAGTTTTTTACAACTTTCATCGTTTGTACTATAATAATAATAATAATAATAATAATACGTTTATTGTAGACCAATTACAGTCCATTTTACAAAAAAAAATTAGTTTACATAATTGATATACAAAATTAATACATACAAAAATAAGGTATAAATACATCCCAACTTTCTACATAAATCCCCGTTTGTACTATAATACGTAACATTTACCTAATATCTGAATTTGTGAATCTGCGGTAACTTTGATTACACACTTTAATTATTATTAAACTCGTATTAAACTAAATATAACATACATTATAATAAATAGAATAATTACGTAACTATTTTTATTTTAAGCTACACTGAAAAAAAAATTATTTGATTCGAATAATCAGTTACTTGAATATTATGAAATAAATATATTAATTTGTATCAAATAATTATTATTTAAGTCAATTAAATGGTATTTGTTTTAAATACAGAAATTAGTGGTTCAAATAAAGTTTATATCTAATTCAAATAAAAATTATTTGATACAAGTAAATATTTATTTGATATTAGTTAAATAACCGATTATTTGAATTAAATACATTTTTTTCAGCGTATGATATGCTAGGGGAATATACTCTGAGTTGGACACTACTCAGGGTTGGACACTTCGCCTTTCTTAAAATAAGAACACTAGCGCCATCTATACACGGAAGTGGCGAAGCTTCTCGTAGTAAAACCTAACTATTTGTGCCATTACATTTTTGGAGGATCAAAAGTAGCGTCTGTTGTGACGTCGGTGCATTTGTAGGAACGAAAAAAGTTTTGTGAGCGATGTGATTAAACATAAAAAATGAATAAAGAAAACAAGAAATCGGCAAGGTAAGTTTATTGCATGTATTGTGGGGATCATGATTAAAGAAAAAATGAAGTGAAAAATCGAATTGCGAAACATGTCTGGTTATGGTTAGCACAATTTGAAAAAGTTACTTCTACTTAGGGTTGGACAGTTTATACACTCAGGGTTGGACACTTTGTTAATTATGAATTTGACACAATTTATAAATAAATATACAAATGAACATTGACGCATACACACAGCACATATTCTGCCAAAGATATTAGAAAATAATAATAACGTTAAAAATGAAAAAATGAACTTAAAATTCGTTTTCAGTAACGTTATAAATAATATTAATTGCTGTCAATTATAAATAACAATAATGTAAAAAAATAAACATAAAAAATGTTCTCCGTAACGTTATAAATATTTTTTTATTTTTGTACCCATAATTCGCATCGATTTTCACAAAGTGTCCAACCCTGAGTATAATGTTCAATCCTGACTAGATTTTCTTTTTAAAATGATCAGAACTTTTTTAATTTTAGACCAATCAATTTACGATCTTCAGCAAAAGTGTTCCCCTTTTGTACATCTTTCTAAGAATATAACTCAATTGACTAAAATTATTTTTTTAAAAAAGATTATAAACAAAGTTCAAAACAGGGTCCAACCCTGAGTATATTCTCCTATAAATAAAGGTAACTATTTTTGGATTCGATAAGACTTTGGATTTTTCTTTGATTTCAGATAATTGAAATTATAAAATTTTTTCAATATTGACTTATTGTACACGTAACATGAAATTCGTTGGTTAAAATATCTTATTACCTTCTTTGAAAAAATTTTATTTATTCTAAATTTAAGAATAAGTTTTAGATTCCATTAAGGTCAAATTTTTATATGTATTCCCAAAGAAAAGAAACACTTTTTACATAAAAAAAGGAAAACAATCAAAAATAATTAAAGGAAAAAACATTCCTAATTTAAGAAAGTTTTTCTTATTTTAGGTATATTTATATATATTTTATATATATATATTATCTGTTAACTATAAAAATAAAATGTAGACGATTTTATTGTTAACTTGGAGTAAAAGTTATATTCTTAAATTAAGAATATCAATTTTTTAAATGTTATTATTATAACTTATAATATAAATTGACCTTTCATTTATGTTCTTGGGATGCAAACATAAAACTTTTACATAGATAGACTTTGTAATAATTTGCATAAGAGTAGTAGCATGACCTTCCTACAGGAGTTTCATTAACTGTTCTTTAACAATAATTCATTTAAAGAACATTATTCTCAATCTTAAATATTTTACAAAGGAATAAATTATTTTTCAAAAATGCGTCTTAATATTTATTTTTAACTTATTGTTGTCTAAAAATTATCTACGTGTAAATAAATATAATACTCGTATAAGCACAGATTATTTTTATCTTGCGAAAATATGTATTAGCTTTTCTCAAGAAAACATTCTTTAATTTAAAATATTGTTTTTTGTACAGATGGAAAATTTAAAAAATAAATAAAACAATTTTTAGATATATTTTCTTCTATCTAATGACAAAGTTTTGCTTAAAAAAAAATGTAAAAAAACAAATTTTTACTATCGGTGACAAAATATTTATGTTGCAAGAATAGCTATTAGATTGACTTAAAACTTTGGTAAATTGTTGCCCTATTTGATTATAAAAAATCCCTACAATATTACGTTATGCAAAAAAAAAGAAAATTCTAGAAAGTAGTAGGGGTTAAAGTTTTGATATTTAAAGTGACAGTCATTTAAATTCTCTGTTTCATAATTGAATAGTATTTTCAAGTGTCGAACCAATTTATCAACGTTTTCTAATATTTTTACGAAAAAGTTAAAAAATTTTCCAATAAAATATGTAATAATAAAAGTGAGCCTTATTCTTCAAAAAGGGACATAACTTTCAAAAACAAATTTTCAAGAAAATAACTGATAATGATGCCATTGCGCGATGCATTAGGGGGTGCAATTATGTAATTTCATTTTGACTTCTACATCGACATTGACTTTCATAATGACTTTCACTTTGACTTTTATTTTGATTTTGACTTTCATTTTCACTTTCACATTCACTTTTATTTTCACTTTTACTGAAATACAAATTTTAATTGAATTTCAGAATAAAAATCAAAGTAAAAGCTAGTCAATTTCGATATGGAAGTCAAAATGAAATTACATAATTGCAACCTAGATTTGTCAAATTTAATATGGCGAAAGAATTTTCAAAAATTTAACAGATTAGCATGAAACTTGTTACTAAGGAGTTTTCGAGATCGCTGATTATGAATCTGGCATCAAATTTTGAAAATACAAAATGGCGGATGCAAAATGGCGGATTTTTCGTTAAAGTTTATCTTATTTACTTGAAACTCGTTGCTCGGGGTTTTTTTGCATCACTGATTATGAATTAGATATCGTTTTTCCAAAATTCAAAATGATATATCCAATATGGTGGAAGATTTTTTTTTTAAATTGAAGAGTTTCATTTGAAACCTGAAAGTAAAAAGTTTTCAGCGAATCTAATGAATTTAATTAATATTTAATGTTTCCCTTTTTGTAAATCAAGGCACATAATTTATATTTGAAAAATAAATAGAAAAAATTTGAAAATTATTTCATTCTTTGGACCAAACGAAATTCTTTCCATTTCTCGAACTTGTCTCGGACGATCGTTCAGCATCCGTTGAGTCGGCATCGTAAACGTTAACAACCTCACGAATAATATGAGAATAGGGAGTAATTCCTGGATTTTGACCAGCGAATGGTTGATATGGCACATGATGCTCGTGATAAGGATATTCGCCTTGTGCCGTTGTATCAAGCCCGTAACCATTGCCATAACTAAAGCCATTAAAATTTATCGGTGGTGATCCTGAGGGTCCAGAAAATATGGAATTCCATCCAAATAGACCAGTGAGTAATAATGCAATTTTCGTCAAAATAAAAGCTTTTTTCGTGATAAAAAGAAGTATTCCAAATACTAAAGGAATCAATGAGACCATATTGAACTTGAATCCCAAAAGAAATGGCAACAGAACGTGTTTCATCAATGTTCTACCTGGAAACATATTTAAGAGAAAGGTTATATAGTATTGCTGTATGCCAGAGACCTTGTTGTCAATGGCCTTGACCGTGCTGCCTTCTCTTGGGTAATTCTCACAGCACGTTCAAGTTTAATACCTTCGGTATTCCTTTCTATTTTCTAGGTGCATATCCTAGCTAAAAATCACAGGTATTCTTCTAATCATTTTTACCGATTCATTTTGAAATTAAGAAAAAAAATTTATAATATTATAGCAAAAAAAATGGATTTATTAGATAATAAATAATTACTAGAAAAATGGGAAACAAAATTAAATATTTTTTCCACTTGAATTTGTTTACAAGATCGTTTTTGAAAACCTTTTTTTTTTAATATTTTCCGTTTGTTTTTGAATATACGCAAAATTAATCAATTTAAATTAACTTCTTTGTTATATATTCAAAAAGAAGAAAATATTAAAAAAATTGTATGATATTTGAAAATAAAATAGATTTCTTCTCGTTTTGAAAGTATTTTCAAAGTATTTACTATCAAGTTTCCTACTGAGTAAAGAATTCTCTAGTTTCTCGTTAGATTGCGCTCAAATACAAATTCGTAGATTTTATAGAGTTGAATTTTCGAGTTTACGCAATTTTTTAAAAAAAATTCCTCTATTCCTTGGAATTCCTAACAAGCAACGGATATTTCAGAATATCTTATGGACGTCGTATCTGTATCCTGAAATTTGAATATCTCTTGGATGTTCTCATGATATCTATGAGGCAAAATTCCTGAAATGTCCGAACAAAAAATTAAAAGTTCTCGAATTTAATCCATACTTTTCTAAAATGTTGTTATTGTTGGTGAAAGTCTAAAAATCAATTATTATTGAATTTAATAAAATAGTTTTTGAATTACAACGTTTTTAATTTTTGACTTTTGAAAAAAAAAATTTTTTTCAATGTACAATATTTATAAGTAGAATGCATAAAAGTTAACATATATATAATGATTTTTAAAGCTTTTTTGACGGGCTACACGCTGTTAATAAAAATTTTTTTTTTTTAAATAACATTTGACCTTGAAATTCAAGGTCAAAATGTTAATTTACGTTTATCTCAAAATCGGATTTTTTAAAATTATTTTTAACTATCTCAATGGAAAGCTTGACTAATTTCCTACAAAACATGTAATTTTCAGAGTGGGATCTTTTAAAGTTTTTGAGATATTAATTAATTAATTAATTAATTAATGTTTATAACAAATGAAATATTTTACAAACGAATAAAGTTACCGTAATTCTGAAGTTAGTAATTGAAAGTTAACGTAATTCCGCATCCAACGAGCCCTATATGAAGTATTTTGGATAAGTAGATTGTTAATAAACAATTAGTTAACATTGCAATTGTTTATTAACAATCTACTTATCCAAAATACTTCATATAGGGCTCGTTGGATGCGGAATTACCTTAACTTTCAATTGGTAAATTTATATTTACGCTAACTTTATTTGTTTGTAAGATATTTCATTTTTTATTGTTATTTAACTGAAATTGAACAAAAATACTTCATATAGGGCTTTTGGATGCTTGTTGTTAGTAAAAAATAAAATATTTTACAAACAAATAAAGTTATGGTAATTCTGAACTTACCAATTGAAAGTTAAGCTAATTCCGCATCCAACGAGCCCTATATGAAGTATTTTGAATAAGTAGATTGTTAATAAACAATTGCAATGTTAACTAATTGTTTATTAACAATCTACTTATCCAAAATACTTCATATAGGGCTCGTTGGATGCGAAATTAGCTTAACTTTCAATTGGTAAGTTCAGAATTACGGTAACTTTATTCGTTTGTAAAATATTTCATTTGTTATAAACATTAATTAATTAATTAATTAATATCTCAAAAACTTTAAAAGATCCCACTCTGAAAATTACATGTTTTGTAGGAAATTAGTCAAGCTTTCCATTGAGATAGTTAAAAATAATTTTAAAAAATCCGATTTTGAGATATATGTAAATTAACATTTTGACCTTGAATTTCAAGGTCAAATGTTAATTTAAAAAAAAATTTTTTATTAACAGCGTGTAGCTCGTCAAAAAAGCTTTAAAAATCATTATATATATGTTAACTTTTATGCATTCTACTTATAAATATTGTACATTGAAAAAAAATTTTTTTTTCAAAAGCCAAAAATTAAAAACGTTGTAATTTAAAAACTATTTTATTAAATTCAATAATAATTGATTTTTAGACTTTCACCAACAATAACAACATTTTAGAAAAGTATGGATTAAATTAGAGAACTTTTAATTTTTTGTTCGGACATTTCAGGAATTTTGCCTCCTATGGATATCTCTGAAACATCCCATGGATATCCTACTTTTCGGTTATCCATAGGATATCCTGAATATCCGGATGCCGTTAGGGATAGAGTTTTAGAATGTTTTAATATTTCTTTTTTATGAAAAAATGTATTTTTTACATTTTTGAGAATAATTTTTTATTTGAAAATTTTATAGGTGGGTTGTATTTTATTTATATTGTTAGAATTAGAATATCAAAAATGGCATAAATTTTTTGATACTGTTAAATTTTATCAATGTAACAAATTTAAATGACGAACATAAAACTGAGTAAAAATAAATTAGCTAAATTAAAAAAGAAGTTAAAAAAAGAAGAATAAGAAATAAACGAAGAAATTATAAAAGAAGAAATAAAGAAATAGAAGACAAGTAAAAGCAGAAAAGAGTAAGAAAATTAAGTGAGAAAGAAATTATTAAAGAAATAAAACAGGAATGAAAAATAATAAAAGAAGAATGAAAATAATAAGAAAGAAGAAAAGAATATTAGTGAAGAATTAAAGTTAAAAAGGAAGAAGAAAATAAATTTAAGAGTTTATAAATAACACTTTCCAAAAATTGTAACAATTAGTACAACCAAAAATTAAATTTGAATGAATTAATTATTGTTTAATCAGAAATTCATCCTCGAGGCGTTTGAATGCTGTGCCCCGTTATAATTACGTAATCTTGTAGATAGTTTACGCTGATCCCTTCCTGTTATTTGTCACACTTCGATACTCCTCCATACTGACCTAATCATACTCAAAAGATACTCACTTATACATTAATTCACTATATTTTATATTAATTTTCACTGAATTGCATCAATATTTATTGATGAAATTTAGTAATAAACAAATTTCATTAGCAAAATTTAAAGAATAAAATCAACTAGTTTTAAGATTTATAGTTATATATGGTACATAAAAAATTTCTGGTACCTTGCCCAAAATAAATTGAGGTCAAACAACAGGAATGTAAGAAATTACCTAAAAATTTGAAAAACATCTGCTTTCTAAAACCAGCTGCTCCATTGTCCATTATTTCTGTTTTACAAATAGTTTAGATTTTTTATTTATTTATTATTTATTATTAACAATTTTCTTGTAACTGTCAAAAAAAATTATTTTATATTCAATTAAGATAATTTTTGTTTCTTATACTTTATAACGACTAGAGATTAAATGCTTTTAAAGTGAAAGTCACAATAGTTGTAAATTTTATTGTTGCTAACGAAAGTGGCTCATTCTTAAATTAAATTTGAGGATAATATGCATTTGTTAATTCTTAATTTTCATATATGTACATGGAGAAAAATGGGATTGTTGTGCACATAATTTTTGGATTGTTGTCAGTAGATTTGTTTATGTTACAATTAGAAATGTTAATATTACAATTCGGATTGTTGTCAATACAAATGTATGTTGTTTTAACAACAATACGAATTTTTTGTTGTCAGTTTTGTTCAGTTTGCAATGCCGTACAGTTACAGAAGCAAACTCTCTGTCGATTGCTGATGGAACAATCCGGATTTGTTCAGCTGACAAGTTTATTGTTCCATGTCACGTGGTCATATTGAATTCTCGCAAACTGGCGTGCAGATCGTCGCGTTGTTTCCTTCTGGCACATGTGCCACTTTTGCTTTTATTATTAGTTTATTTTAGAAAAAATAACAATGTGCTATTAAATAATGAATCCGGTTAAAGTGAGAAATCTATTGCAAGTGTAGTGGATGGATGAAGAGACAATTTTTATCGTTTATCAGTAAGTTATACACGGTTACTATTGAACATAACCTTACCTTAAAGAATACAAAATGTATATTAAATATTATTTAACAACAAATTTCAACTCAAAATAATTTTTTGGTTTCAGGTCAAAGAATTTGATTCAGAAGCTGCATGTTCCACAGATTTTAATGCAAATGAAACTGGTAATATGACCTACGGAAATCTGCTATCGATTATTGTAGAAGGCGAAAAAACTGATCAAATTGTATTAGGGAGATCAAAGCTTTGTTAATACAACAAATTGTATTGCCGATTTAACAATTTAGTTTTGTTATTTCAACTGTTCCATAACAATTTTCTTTGTTCATCAAACAATTTTGTTTTTTCACCGAATAATCCGAATAGTTTTAATAACAATCCCATTTGAACAATTTTTTTTGTCCCAAAAACAAGTAGGACTTCTGGTTCTATATTGACAATCCGGAATTGTTGTGTGGACTTAATTTTAAGTAACCACAACAATTCCTCTTTCTCCATGTATGTATCCTTATAATAATAAAAGAAATAATAATAATAAGTAGAAAAACAAGAATAATACTCTCTAAATCTGAATTAGTAAAAATCTTCACTAATTTGAATTAGTGACTCACTTTTTACTTTAGAATTATTTCAATTTTACTAATTGTTAGTAAAAGTTAATAATAATAGAGCGTGTAGAACTGGGATGCTCAATTAGTAAAATTTTACTAATTAAGAAGCAAAAAGTGAGTCCCTAATTCAAATTAGTAAACATTTTTACTAATTCATATTTAGAGAGTATATGAAATAATTAATAATAGTCACTAATTACCTAATTTTAACTATCTTCTCGTTGTTATTAATATAATTACTATGTATGATAATAATTCCAAATTTTAAATAATGTAAATTAAACTCTTTAATAATATTTTATTTACTCGTACTTTAAAGTAGGTTAACTATCTCCCATTATAATCGTTTTATAAGCTTCTAAAGTCTTGTAAGCATATAATTTTGGAGTGCAAATTTCGCACAAGGTGCAATTAAAAGATTTGATTGGTAAATGAATATCAGACTGTATGATGACTATCTCTTAATTATTACCTTTCGAACCTTTATATTAAAACAAGATATGTTTATGACATGAAAAATCTTATACAACCATTTAAAAAAAAATGAAAAGAATAATTTTTATCGAAAACTTATTTTTATTTCTCAATGAGATTATATATATATATATTACTGATTCAATTAACTTAAATTTCTTTAAGAAATATTAATCAAAATATGCTAATTCATAACAAAAAGTCCACTAATAGTCATTTCTAACGGTCAACTTTTCATTCTCAAAGCACAACGTATATAATACTCGTAAAACGCCAAGCGCTACAACATTCTCACTTTAAATATTATACTCGCGTCTGAACTGTGTACCATAAAACAATTTTATTGCAAAATACAAAAGACATAAACTTAGAAACTCACTTAAAGAGGTTCATAATTTGTCAAAAATATTGTTAACTTGTCGAAAAACGTTAGTAAAAGATGAACAATTGCTCACTAATGAAATATTTAAAGTATCAGAAATGAAATATATTGTTCTAAACAAAAAGTTTTTTAATGTTTCTTTTTAAAGTAGTATTATTGTTAGACAAAAATGAACCAATTCTTTTTTGTGTCAGACTAATATTTTGTCTTTGTAGAATCAATAGTTTTTTTTTTTTAAATTAATTAAAATCCCAATTATTGAGCAACTCACCATTTCCCGCTTGTCTATTGTTTAATTTAGAAACTCGTTCATCCAATATAAATTCGAGAATTCCATTTGCGTTTAAAGTAGGTCCAACACGCATCTGTAGGCCTGGATACCAATTTCCCAAATCCCATCGAAAATTTCTACGCTCTATTAGTCGAGAAGCTGCCTCTACAACATTTCCAAAGTCTTTTGGATCATAATCCAGGTCAAGAAGATCGCGAGCCTGACCTTCGATCCTTTGAAATCGCATATCTCCAAAATCGAGATCATCCTTCTCATTTAATGTCTGAAGTGAACTCAAAGCACCACGATTTATACATTCCATGGTACCGTACATTTTTTTCGATAAACAAATTCCTACAGCCTCATTAAAACTAGTCGATTCATCAGCATCAATTTCCGGTCCTGATTTCGATTCTATTATTACTGCCAATACCGCCGTTAACATTAGCAATAAGCAAAGATTTCTTATTTGACTCTTCATTTCTCTGCGAAAATGTTTTTTTTTTTTTTAAGTAAATGGCTCGAAAAAAGATTATCAGATTTGAAGTTGTTTAGGTGAAAATTTATTGAGGATTAAAGAATGTTTTAGGGGAATTGCTGATCAGTTTTAAAGTTTATTTGTACTTTTGAGTTTTTCAGGTGAATAGTTGCTAAATTAAAAATTTATTTTTAACAAATAGTTGATCCGTTTTAAAATTGTTTAGCTTTCAGGTTGCTTTTGTAACTACTTGGTCAATTTCAAAGTTACTCAGATTTAACTTGTTCGGGCGAAAATTTGATATAAGCAATTCCTCTACTATCAAATTGCTTTTAAATTCTACTATAAGCTTCTTAAACTATTTAGTTTCAGTGTTGTCTAAGTAAAATTTTCCACAATTTCAAAGTTATATTCACGAACAATTTAATTCAAAATTGATTAAATAAAAAGCTGATTAGCTTTTGTTAAAGAATGTCAAAAAATTTGATCACTTAAAATCTGATTAGTTGAAATATGATCCAATCGAAAAATCCGTTAAGCTAAAAATTTATTTAAAGAACTATTCACACAAAAAAACATTCCAAATAAAAAAAATCACTGATTTGGAAAATTTCTGCAAATTTTTACATTCTGCTAATCAACTTCAAATACAATGATGATTTATCAATTTGAATCATTAAAAGTCTAATAATTAATTTTTTTCTATATTTAAAAAAGAAAACGAACTTCAAACTAACACACAAATTTCAACGAGATCTCAAACAAAACTACTGAATATTCCAAAGTGAACACCCACCTTTATAAGTTTAGGAACGTTCACCCACACATGCAGTGAAACAATCGGTTTCACTTGAGAAACAAACAAGAAGCGAAAGTTATACTCCTCCAAAGTTCTTTTTATTATTGTCTGATCTGAAACGCTTGATGGTCCCAAGTAAGTGACTTCCGCTTGTAAATGTGATGATGAATTCTGACAAATGTCATGAAAGAGTATTATACTATCAAATATATATATATACTCTAAAAGTCAACCAAGCAAATCAGGTTTTATGTATTTAAAAAAAGAACATGTTTATAAAATAATTATATTTATTTATAAATAACATAAGTTACATGGTGAATCGACATTGTCGAAATAAATAATCATTGGATAAGTCTGTGAGCAATTCTGACTAAGAATTATTCAGGATAATTTGATTCACACATGGATTGACACAATCCATGGAGAAATCTATCCCGATAATTCCGAAGGGATGCTGCACGAATGATTTGATATGAGTCGCGACCAGTTCAGTCTGATCTTTCAAACCACGAAGTCTCTTTGTGTCGAAAATAAATAAGCCTTAAACGTAATCTAAATATATGTGTACAGTCTCTGTCATAATGCCAACATTGGAAACACTGTCCATTTATTCTGTCGTCATGATCATTATCTGTCGTCATAATATTTTGTCAAAAATCGTCAAAAAAAAAAAAAAAATGAACTGTTTAATATATCTTTGATCCTCAAGATCTAATCTCGTTTATCCTCAGAATCAAAGATTCATATCACAAGAGATCAACTCTTGTTGAAAATTGGTCAATAATTGAAACAAAATTTGATCGATCATCAAGATTCAATCAATTGTCATGATCAGTTTGTTGTAGTCGTCGATGTTGTGTCTGTATCACTGTCACTGTCTAAAAATAAATCAGTCCCTGAGTCGAGAGCTTCATTGTGTATGAAGACATTTATCATTAGCCCTGGTCACGACACTTTCGATGATCCGTCGACTGCCTCAAGTGTTAAGGCAGTGCGAGGATGAAATGGTGAAATGATAATGACTAAATTTAATTGGTTGGCTGATAAGCGTTGTAAGCAAGATCCGAAGCCTGCTCCCATGAGTTCGCTGATCTTCCCCATCCATGTTCGTGATGTTCCTCGTGATGTGGAACTTCGTATGTTTGATGTTTGGCGCCCATGAGTTTCTGTAGACCCAAGATTGCGCTGATGACGAGTGCAATTTTGCCAAAGACAAGTGCTTTCAGTGCGAGGAAAGCAAGTACTCCAATTGCAATGGGGATCAAAGCGGCGAACTTCAATTTCAAGAGCAAGAGAAGAGGGATCAAAGATTTGACAATCTTCTTCTTTTTGCCACGACCTGAATGAAGAGGAAAATTTCGTTAATTGTTGCATGAAATATCAGTTAATAAAGATCACGTGGTTTGTAATAATTATTAAAAAGGAAAATTAAAGAAAAAGAAAGAAATTGCAAACATTTCACATACCTTCTTCGAGGGACCGGGAGGACTCATCACCGAGGTTGAGTTCAACAGTGTGGGTGCTGAGGAACTTGGCAGTTCTGTCGAAAAGAGCCTTATCAACTGCAGCTTCTCTGGCCTCAATTTCAGTGGGCAAAGATGATTCAATTTCGTTCAATGATCTTCCATAGTCAGCGCGACTGTAAAAAAAAAAGATCAAAATTACTATCCTCAGCTTTCTCCAAGAGAAGAAATCTTATCATCATCATCAATTATTATCTCATTCAACTTTCTCCCTCATCATTCACTCTTGATTTCAAAAATAGTAAACCATGAATGAAAAATGAAATAGGATTTAATACAGGAACCAATCAGGCAGAAATAAAATTTAAAAAAGGAATTAAAAAAAATAGTGAATCATAATTAAAAGGAATAGAATAAAAAAAAAAAGTTTTGAGATTGGAATAAAAACGAAGAAATGAAAAAAAAATTGATCCAGATCACACAGTCAAGGCGAAAGGAAGACTCCGAATCGTAATAATCCTCTTATTCACCTGATTGCACGTGACGCAATCGCACTGAGATTCACTTTCGCGCAAGTATATATATATATATATATATGTATATACAAATCACAATCGCGTGTCGTTTTCATTTTTTTTACCCTTACCTATTTTTGGCTTCATCAGTTTGAACAATTTTGAGATCATCAGTAATGTCAAATTCCGCGGAACGTGCAGCTCTGTCGACAAAATTAAGTGCCTTAAGTTTAAGGCACACGGCCATGTCATTTTCATCGGCACATGATGAATAAACATCAATAGCTTCCTCAAAAAGGGAACGCTGTTGAACCTCTTGTGAGGCTGGGGCCGCAAATGTAGCCGCGGCTAATGAAAGAACCACCACGAATTTCATCATTTTTGCACTTAATTACCACCAAAAAAATTTATCTCGCACTGTTAATTTGTTTATGGCACGTATTAGCACCCACCGATACTTAAATATCCAAGGCAGATTTTTTTTTCTTAAACTGCTTGAACGACGACGATCGTATCGACACTGGCCGAAAGAATCACGATGCTGCCTTTTATCCTCGACGCGAAAGGGGTCCGCGTACGTTTTTGAAATTTTGATGGCCCCCACTCCAACCTATTGGTTCTTAAGTGCCGTTCGTCGTCTGTCGTATACGCTTGACCATCCGCCCATCCATCCGTATGTATTGCCTTTAGCCTATAGTCTTTCGTGTGTACATAAGAAAGACGACGACGGGTGTTGGCCCATTCGAGAAGCTGCAAATGTATGTGATTATTGTTTGTATGTGTATGTGTGTGTGTGTGTGTGTGTGTGTGTGTGTCACTCGTTCACAAGTCAATATGTGAATCAGTCAATGTGCGTATATCAATTGGTGTGTATTAGTGTTTAAACGCTTTCACACAATTAAAAAAGAAACACATATATGTATTGAACACTGTTTCTTTGTGTGTTCGAAGATTGGAGAGAGGTATCGGTCAAAGGCACCGAATTCATCTCGTTGGCTTAGGAATACCGGGACCCTCCCCTTTGAGAGGTGCCTTTCCCCGAAATAAGGGCCTCATATGTGTATGTCCACCAATGCCTTATCCCCAATTTCTTATAACTTCCCACGATTTCATCATCCAAATATTGAGTTTTGTCACTTGGAGAGATATTATTAGATTCTCACGACACCAAATTCAGTTTCTCCACTTAAATCTAGCAATTTATTGTTACTCTCGGAATTCCTTACTTGTGTAATGGGACATAAGTCCTCAATTTTTTTTTTCTTCCCCCCTTTTTCGAATGATTCCAACTGCAATCTGTGTTGACCTATTTCCTTTTCATTTAAAACATTTTTTAATTTTTTAATTATTTTTCCAATTTTTTTAAAATTTTAATCTATTTTATTTATTATTACTTTTTTATATTAACTTTTTGTTTACTTTTCTTGTTAAAACCGAATTTTGGAATTCCAAAATTTAACGGTTTTTAAGACAAAAAGCAAAATTTCCAAATATTGCTGATTTTTTTTTTTTAATAAAAAGTCATAATAAAAAAAAATCGTGATCGAAAAAGAGGAGAATGAAGAAAAATCATTAATAGAGAAAAAAAAATAATTGCAGTCTTTTCGTATTGTTAGTAAAAAAATTCCAAGTTTCGAATTTATCAACATTCGTCAAATTATTATTGACAACTAGAATTTAGAGTAAACCATTACATACTGATAAACCCTTTTGAATTTCAATGTTAATTTATTTTAATTTAAATTTAAAAATTGAGAAAAATAATTTTCTTAAATTTAAAAAATTTGACATTTGACATGTAAATGATAATAATGTCAGAGAGGAATTTGTCTCCACCCATTTTCTATACAGTTATCGTTTATTTCATTGACATCGATGGCAAATCTTCGCAAGTTTTATCACTCCAAGAAATCCTGTTTTGCTGAATGGGACGAATTTAATTCATGACGAAAACGGTGAAATTTTCGCATATATACTAGGATGGCACTCAAAGAATGCGAGACTGACCTAAAAAAGTATTTCATCGTTGGAAACTGATCATCTCAATGACATTGAGTGCGTGTGTGCGGTAATTTTTTTTTTTTCTTTTTCTTTTTCTCTCCACGACAATTAGAGGAAATATTCATATTTTTCATTAAGAAACAGCGTGGTGTGTCTATTAGCATTTACAAGAGAAAAACTAATTTATTTCCACTTAGTAGTAAATTTATAGTAGAAAGCAACGTTTAAATATTTTTAAGAATGATTAAATTATTTTGTGTATTATTTACGTAAACTTTTAAAAATTCTTATTTCATTATGTTAAAATTCAAAAGTTAAAAAAAAGACTGATAACGAACGTTCATTATTATTTTCTCTTTTGAATTATAAATTATTATTATCCATTCAATTTTGTTACAAGGGAAAATTTTTGTAAGAAAGAAATAGATGAAAGGGAAAACGATACTATAGAGACGTTTTCGATATAGAAGGAACAGTGAAAGTTTCTGGTAAAAAAAAAAAATTCAAAATTTCAATACAAGAAAAATGATACATGTACCAGATGAATATTGCCCTAATAAAATTAATATCATAAACCTTTTGTTCACTGTTAAGATTGTGGTATCAAAAGAATGTGAATTTTTCGAATTAAATTGCTGGTACCACTTATATTTTTTACCCAAGAAAAAAAACTGGTACCAATATAAAGAGCGGTACCACTTACCTAACAAGTACCAATAGATATAATGGTACCAATTTTTTTTAATTAATTATCGGAAGATACAATAAAAATTTATTAATAAGTAGCTGATACTGAAAAATATATTGATAACAGTTGGTACCAGTATATAATTAACTGATTTCAAATAATTCCCCAGTACCACAAGAAAAATTTAAATTTTCGTTATCAGAAAAAAATTGTTCTTCATCGAATGACTGGTACCAGAAGAAATACTGATATTAATTAATTATTTAATAAGCTGGTACCAGAAAAATACTGATTCTAATTAAATATATTGTACCAAAATAAATACTGGTACTAGTTGGTTATATAATTGTATCGGAAATAATACTGATGCCAGTTAAATGCTGGGTACCAAAAGAAATACTAACAGCAATGAATTTTTAACGTAAGTAACTGGTACCAAATACCAAATAATTATCGACTTCCAAAAAAACTCCTGGTTCCAATTAAATGTCCTTTACCAAAAACATACTGGTACCGAAAAATTACTGGCACTGTTTAAACATTTGGTACCAAACTAAGTATCTGGTACCGGAAGAATACTGATAGCAATGTAACAACCGGTACCAGAAAAATACAGGTACTAAGTAAATAGTACCAAAAAAATATTTTCAGCAATTAGCTATTTATTTAAATAACTGGTACCAGTTACCAGAAAAATTTAATTTTTGGTATCAAAAAAGTAAATAGTTTAAAAGTTTTGGTACTATAAAAATATTGGTTTTAAATTAATAGCTGGTTCTAGAAAAAGTAATGGTACCAATTTATTGACTGGCACCAAAGAAATACTAATACTAACTATAAGTGGTTACTATAAGAAGAAACACTTTCACTAATCTAATTCTTTCTTTTAGTAAGTATACGATTTCAAATTCTGGTACAATGGATTGAGTCAACATCAGAAATCTCTTCTTCTTAACTTTATGACTAGTACTAATTAAATAACAAATATCAGGAGAATTTCTACTATCAATAATTTATTTTTCTGTTAATATTTATATTTGTTCAATTAATACGAATGAAATTTTTCACCATCAAAATATAATCTTCCTCTAATAATTGCTACTAAACATATAGTGTTAAACAATAATAAAATGTAAAACTTGTTACAATTTTTTTTGCCAGACTATATGTGACGTGTTATTTTTTTCTGTATCAGATGTAAAGTTTAACGTTGCATGGAATCAATGTTTAACGCACGACATTAGTTATCTGAAATTGCTCTCCATTGAAAAAAAAAAAAAAAAAAAATTGGATGCTGCGAGAATAGATGACTTTAGTCTATGACGAAAAATATTAATTTATCCCAATGGATGTCGCACAGAACGTTTAACGGTTTTTGTAGAATGTGCGTGCGCAACATTGAATCGTTGCTGTGCGAGTTGGGTCCGAGCCAGACCTCCCTGGAGAGGATGGCCGCGCCTTACGATGACCCCGAAGTCTCCTGGTTAGAAGAGGAGAAAAAAGAAACGACTTTTAAAATATACATACGATATGCCATACCAAAAGCAACTCGCGCAAAAGAAAGAATTGATACGCGACAGACTTTCTCCTAACTGACGATGAATCTCACGATGAGAAAAGTTCACCAACAAAATTTTTATTCAAAATCCACGGTAATTTTTTTCACATCGACAAAAAAAAAATTAATTTCGATATTAGAAAAATGTTTCTTTGATCATCAACAGAAACATTAATGATATAATAAAACATTTTATACTAATTTAATTTCCCTTTCTACTATTAATGACAATTTCTGATACCGGAATGATTTTGCTCTTACTTTAATTTGTAGTAAAAAAAAAATATTTTTTTCAATTAAATAATTGGTACAAGAAGAAATATTGGTAGTAGTTTAATGCCCTTTTTAAATTAAAAATAAGAATTACATTTCTTTTTTCCAAATCACTTACAAATTTTGAGTACTGAATGACGTTAAAAAATGTTTACCAAAATCTAAATGACCAGATATATCATTTTAATATTCTGTCCAAAAATACAATTAAATTTTTGGTATTAGATGTCCTAAATGTACGGTACCAAAGAAATATTGTCTTCAATCAAATTTCTGGTAGTATGTAAAAAAAATTGTTACCATTTCTAAGGCCGATAAATTAAATTTCCGGTACCAAAAAATAAACGCTTTTAAATTTACCCTAGTACAGAAATCGATTTTGTTTCTTATTTAATTTACTACATGGAGAAAAATAATTTTACTATTATATGGATAGCGAATTTTTACCTCTGGTAGCTAATATTTAACAGCCACAGCAAAACATGTTAGCTGTGGAAGCTAATTATTAGCTGTATTAGCTAACAATAATACCAATAAGGGTTAGCTATTGTAACTAAATTTTAGCTAAGATAGCTAACTATTTTTTTCCATGTAAACAAATGATACTGTTTTTCCATTAAATTTCCGTTATCAGAAGAAATATTATTTTTAAAGCAGTGAGACGTCGAAGATCAAAAATTTTAATTTATCATTTGACAAATAAAGATGCAATTTGCGATGAATTAACAGAAATGAATTATTGAGAGGACTTAAAATTTCTGACAAAAATCTTCTCAGAATTTCTGGAAGCTGTGACACAGGAGCAAATGATAAGGACCAAAAGACTGATTTGTTGAGTTACAGTAAGGAACGTTTACGAAGGCAGCAACAGTAATGGAACACTTTCCTCTCGCAACGACGCCGGCGAGAGTGAACTCGACTCCGAAGATCGAGGTCAGGTCAAGGCCCCCTGGAAACGCAGGTTCCGTACCGCGTTCTATGGTCTTGATCTTTATATACTTCGCTCTTCTTTTCTTCTCACATTTCTCAAAAAAAAAAATTTTTTTTCTTCATTCGGTTCATTCTTATAACTTCCCTTTTGTGATATATATTTATTTTTCTCATTGTAATGTGAATTTGTTGTACAAACATTTCAAATTGATGTACATATATATCCATAACGCATAAAGATCAGAAGATTTCGATACTCTGACTCCGCATCCGTCGTCGTTCCTGTATAGAAAGTTGTTTAAGGAGAAAGGAACATTCTATTTATTGAAAATTCTTAATTTATGGGAGCGTTGTTCACACTGCAAGTTTCTTCACAGCGAAATTGAAATGAGAAGTCAGAATCCATATGTCCGATGAAAGTTTCAAACAAGATGCCTGCTGCATTTATTTCTTTGAAACGGAACTCTTTTCTTAAGTAACTTCATAATTTTTTTTTTTTTTTTTTATTTCAATTAAATTTATAATTAATTTGAAGTAAATTTTTGTCATCGTCCTTCGAGAGATTTAACAGAATATTATTGTAAGGTAAACAGTGTTAATTTTGTCGGGAAGTTTACTCTTAAAATATTGAATGGATTGATTTGAGATTTGAAAAAAAGTCTAACTGACCTATATAATATCGAAGATTGACGGGGAATTAAAAAATATATTTTTCATATATAGAATTAAATTTTATGACAAATAGATGATGGAAGTGTCTTCTAGAGATGGAATATTAGTTTACAATTGAGGACGAGTCATTTACTTCAATTATATTCAAATAGCACTAGCTAATGAGAAAAGAAAATCATTAATTCATAGCAGTCAATCAATTTTCTTCATCAGTATCTGTCAGTACATGATTGTGCGATGACACTCGATTTAATTGTAAAGAAAGAATAGTATAATAAAACTCATTATTATTGTTTTTATTTCCCGCGAATTTTGATTTAACTATTAATTAATTAATGAGAATAATTAATAAATTATTTAATAATATTTTACTCAATGTTTCAATTTGAAATTTAAATGAAATTCTTTACTTTAAATTTAAAATTTTCTTCGTAATCTAATCTATAATTACAGTTGATTAATATTCTTCGTTTATGTAACAAAATTATCAAACATTTATAAATTGATTATTCAAAAAGTAGAAATTGATGAGAAAAAAAGACTTCGAGTCGAGAAAAAATCGTTCTCAGATCATTTTTCAACGTGAAAGTTGACTGACCGGATTTATGAAATGGATAGTAATCATCTGTTCAAAATAAACGCACGAGGGCAATTTAATGTCAGTGAATTTTCAAAAAGTAAAAAAAATCATTACAATTAAAATTGTCATCCGTTTGTAATCATTTAATATCTTCAGATACGTTATAAAGTAAACTGTTGCTCAGAATAGGAAACATTAATTTTAATTGTCACTATTGTTTTTGAAAGTATGAGACATTAGTTTATAAAAGAAACACGTCAATCTTCAAAGTAAAATTTAATCAACCCGTCACTGGGAGATTCACATAAAGTATTTGTACTCTCACTTTTTTCTCGATCTCCATTTTCACGCAGCGTGAACCATAAGAAATCATTTTAAATTCATTTACTCTTTTACATTTGATTAAAATATATATATATATGATTAAGTTGTCATAGAAAGTGAGTTAAGATAGGTCTAACTGAAATTATAATAATTAACTTCAGTAATAAATGAACTTAGTCCATCAGCATCTCAAATTGAGAACTAAATCTCCGTCATACATACAGAGTAAGAATACAATAAATTCAAAGACAAACTTTGTTAAAAAAACATGTTTTTCTCTAGATTTCAGAATTATATTTGTATGCTTTGAAAAGCAAAGAAAAAAATAGAAAAAACTTAAAAAAACGTATGTCTAAAGAAGTAACTACATTTTCCAAAATAAAAGTTATGTATTTTTCAGTTTTCAAAGAAGAAGAACAATCTTATTACAAGAAAAGTATTCAATTAACTAATAAATCTATTTAAATTGGTCTCACGTAGAATTAACTTTTAGTTAATTTATACGGTATTATTGATCACAACTAACAAATAAGGAAAACCAGGAGTTCTCAAACAAGACTGACTGATTTTTAGGTCAGTTTTGGTCTATTTTTATGGGGAAATTAACCTAAGTTTAAAAAATGGAAACCCAGAGGGTCGATTATGTAATTCCATTTCCAATTTTTATTTTAATTTCAATTTCCACTTCTACTTTTTTATTTTCATTACTACTTCCACTTTCATTTTTCCTAATTTTCATGCTCATTTCCACGTTCTCTAATTTTCATTACCACTTCCATTTGTAACGAACCTATTTGTTACTAGGCTCCTTATTACTATTAGCAGCCCTGCCAGGTGGTTTTCCAAATTAATCCATAATTTAAATTTGAATGATTCTCCCGCGCCATTACCAACTTAAGGCATTCTTGATTGGTATGCGTGATAGACTAGCAGACGACAAAAGCACGTGTGTGCCGTCGCCGGAAATATTAGCTTTCAGAGAGAAAATAGCGTTTTCGACGATAAGTCAATTTTGATACAATGCACTGAGAAAACTGGAGTGTTAAATTCAGAGGTTCAAAAAATGTATGTTCAACTGTCTTATCAAGAGAGTTTAATAGTCCTTCGAAATGAATTTTTGAATTAATAAAAGAAATCTGCTTTCATATTCTGTCCGTTCACGCACGGAGGGATAAATGCTGCGCAGAAAATTTGAATTAGCTTCTGCGCACAAAGATCGCGCTAAGATATATGGTGACATTTAATTTAATGTATTAAATTTTGAGGTTAGGTTGCCATATTTATTTATTCCGCGCAAGATAAGGAAGGGATTCCTCAAGATTTATCATTTGTTCCTCAATCATAAACTTATTATCCCTCCAGGAGGGATAACACGACTTTCCCTGAATGGTGTATTCGATTACTTAGAGTGTTGTTCCATAGCCAACTCTCAAATATGAATTCTTAATCCCTCCAGAGGTTTAATCTGAACCTCCAGTTTTCTCAGTGTGTAAAAGATTTTTATTTTATTTAATCTGCGCATAAATCATCCGGAATAGCGATGTAAATTGTATTTCAACTAATCAATAGTGAGTTTATATAAAATAGCGCATTATTAATTAATCCAGTGCATCAGAAATTTATAAAATAATTCTAATAATTAATCAAGGAATTTAGCGCATTTCGACTATCAATTACTGGTACAGTCAAGGTAAGACCAATTAAATTATCCTTCTGAACTGGTTATATCTTTGCTTTTATTACATAAGTATCTCTGAACTGTCATATTAACCTAATTAATAGTTATGATTGTTGATCGAGACTAAATTTTCTTTTTCTTGTAACCCCAGTATAAGACGAATCCACGAATTTCCTCTTACCAAAAATTTCTTATACTTGGGTCGTTACACACTTTTTCTGATTCTCATTTCCACTTTCATTTACACTTTTTCTAATTTCCACTTCCACTTTTTTATTTGCATTACCACTTCCACTTTTTCTAATTCTCATTTCAATTTTCATTTCCACTTTTTTTAATTCTCATTCCCACTTCTATTCCCATTTTTTCTCATTTTTATTCTCATTTTTCCACTTCTTCTAATTTTCATTCTCACTTCCATTTTGACTTCTATTCTTTCTAATTTTCATACACATCCATTTCCATTTCTTTAAATTATAATGAATGAAAATTGGAAAAAGTCGAAGTGGTAATGAGAATTAGAAAAGGTTGAAATGGAAGTGAAATTGAAAATAGGAATAAAAATTAGATAAAGTGGAAATGAAAGTGGTGATGAAAATTAGAATTAGAAAAAAGTGGAAGTGAAAAGGGAAATGAAAATTACAAAAAGTGAAATTGGGAAAGAAAATGGAATTACATAATCGCCCCTATGGTTTTCCATCTTTGTTAACTTTGATTAATTTCCCCGTAAAAATAGACCAAAACTGACATAAACACCAGTTAGTCGTGTTGAGAATTCCTGGTTTTCCATATTCGTTAGCTATTAACAAACATTTTGAGAATTTCTGGTTTTCCATCATTGTTAATTCAAATTAATTTTCCTATAGAAATTGACCAAAATTGACCTAGACAAAATTTATTGAATTAATACACAAGTATATACGACGTTAACTTGTGATAAAAATGCAGGATTGTTATAAAACTAATGTTTTAGCAATTTAACTAAAAAGAATTTTTTCTTTTAATTTTTACGAAAAAGAACAATATATTTTTTATCTTTCAAAATGATTTGTCAACATATTTTTCTAAACTAATTTTTTGTAAAAAAGAATAGTAAAAAAAATTCTAAGAAAAATAAAAAAAAAAAAATTTTTAACAAAAAAGAACAGAAAAATATAATAATCAAATTAATGAAAAATTCGATATAGTAAGAAATGCAATGGTGTGGAAACTTGCGTGCTAAGTGAAAAAGCGTCAGTATATATAGGTAAGTTAACCAAGATCACTTTAATAGTGTGAGGTGATTGCCATTAACTAGAACACTCAACTTTATATAGAGAACAAAATGCAATTACTGTAATTCCTCATTTGTTCGATTATTCTAGTGGAACGTTATTTGCTTCTTTTCTTTTTTTTTAGGACAGGTAAAGCAAAAATATTCGGAGAGAGTTTGGCGACCATCAGTCTACGAGCGATCTTTACAACTTTCGCAAAAAAAAAAAAGAAAAAAAAAGTTGAATGAATAAACCATCACGAACGATGATATAACAATAACTGCCTTACACTTCATCCACCTTAATTGTATCATCAATTTTTGTAATAAATATTCAATTTTTTTTTCTTTTTTTTTTTGAAACTATTTTGTTTAGCAAAAGATAAATAACTATAACTAGAAATACTGCATGTTTAATTCGATTTTTAATGTCATCGAGTTGGAAAAGAAGATAATTTTTTAAAAATTATGACTCAGTTTATTTTTAATGTCCATTTTCATTTCTTTTTTTTATTTCGAACACATTTAAACTCAAAAATTTTAAATAGTTACTTTTAATTGTTCCAGGTTGATAATAAAATTTGGAAACGCTTTCCTAATTCAAAACGTTGAAATTTGAAAGTGATACCAAATTTTGAAATGTTGCCTAAATATTTAGAAGCAATTCAAAATTAAAGACGTTGATAATCGGAATCATATTTAAAAATTAAATGATTAAAAGAAAAATTTGGAAAAATATAGACCGAATTTTTAAAACTATTAAAATTTACAGACTTTCAAAATGGAAAACTTTCAAAAATTGAAACATTTCAAATTGAACGCAGTCAAAATAAAAAATATTAAAGCATTTCAAATTTCAGTTATAAGCGAACAAAGTAAAAAAATTTTCAATTCAAAATCATATTCGAGCATATTTGAAAATTAAGGCGTTTTTATCAAAAAAAAAGAAAATCAAAAAAAAATTTGTCGAATTTTTTTTCTCACGGATTTTTGAATTAAAAGATATTACTAAATTCAGAATAGAACGAGAAAACTTGAAATTTTCAGAGATTGATAAGTGCATAGGATTTTAATAACGGGATAAAGGTTGTAAATGAATTCATCACTGCCTTACGTCGATAAATTCTTGTTTAGTGGTCATCGAGTAATTTTGGAAAGTTTCGAAATAGTCCTCAATTTAATAGTATGGATCTAGGCGTCTTGACGTGGCAGAAAAATTATTTTTTAGAAAAATTAAAAGAATAAACCATAAAATTACTTATTATTTAAATATATGAAGTTAATGATAATTCAACGTATAAATTGAATACATAAATTGTAATGATATAAGTAAAATTTTAAAAATAAAGAAATATTCTCTAAATTTGAATTAATGAGAATTCATTTAATTTAAATTAGTGAAAATTTCTACTAATTTTTACAGATTTTTCACTAAACCTTTAGTAAATAAAATAAACAAAAAAAAAATATTTCCTGAATCAAATAGTAATATTTTATTAAAAATAAGTGAAAATTTCTACTAATTTAAAATTGTCAACTAATTTTCACTAATTCAAATTTAGAGAATATTTTTCTGCCCTTTTTTTTATTTTTTTTTTTACGTATTTTTACTTATTTCAATTTATTTGTTAAATTACTTAAATTAATTAAATAAATAAATTAAAGATATAAATAATAAATTCAAGATATTATTGAATTTTATAAAAAAAAAAAAAAGATAAAGTTTCTTCGTTTTCAGAGTGTTCTACATAAATAATTCTATAATTTTTCAATTTTATTCCATCACTTTAATTCGAAATGGATCAATGGACTTGATTAAAGTTACCTGCACTGAATCGCATTCTCGAGAGCTGTTTCTTCTTAAGGATATATTAAATAAAACCGCATTCGTGTTATATATATATTTTTTTTTGTTTCCTTTCTCAAATTAAGAGCAACGCATATTTTACCCTGTTTACCGGCAATGATTATCACTATCGCCTAAGAATCATGAATTATTCATCAATAAAAAAACAGAATAATTACTCTATACCCTTAATTTTTACTTTAATTAATAATATTACTATAATTGTTTTTAAACTTTCTTTCACCATTAAAGAAAATTAATTTGCAAAAAAGGTGTGAAAAAATAAAAATATATTATTTTTCAAAAATTTTACATTAAATATCAAGGAGAAATTGAAACTGAAAACTCTCGCTCTCATATGGATCCGTAAATCCTTCGAAGCAAGGGAAAGAAAAAAAAACAATAGAAAATAAATTCCATAAAAGAAGTTGGTTATATAGAAAATTGGAACATACAATCCCAGTTTTTACACAAATGGAGAAAATGAAGCTTAGATTTTCTGTCGGGGACCACCCGGACGAGAAGTTCAAGAACCGGAGACTTTACCATGAAAGACGACTTTTTCTTCATGGTAGAGAGTGTTAGGCACACCTTGAAAAGGCGCACCGGCCGCGGATGCTGACTTGCCTGGTCGGCCTGGTTTACTTCTTCGCACTGTATGCGTTGGCCAGACACACACATATACATGTGTGGTACACGAACACTAATACGCACAGTGCGTAAGGTGCATTTCGCGCCAAGTTTCGTTCCCACCTTGGCAACAAGTTTTATATGTAGGTAAGACGACTCTTTTCTCTCATATCGTTGCATTCAAGACGGAAGCAAAATATAAATATTTCATTCTCTCTCTCTCTCTCTCTCGCTCTTTTTCTCTTTATCTCTTCTTGGCCTGCATCAAGATTCTAAATCGATAGACGTACAAACTCTGGATTTGCAGCTGTCGACATAACTTTATAATTTCAAGCAAAATCATTTGAAAATTATTTCAATATATAGCATGGTCCTTATTACTTTCGTCTACACGCCAAATCGACATGACCATCAGTCAGGCTCCAATTATTTTATAGTGTACTTTTCCTATTTCTCCCCCTCCCCCTTTTTATAAGCCCCATTTTTGATAGAGAGAGAGAGAGAGAGAGACTCAAATCGGACATCCGTTATTTTCATACTTGAACGAAAGCACGTGTCTTATATGTTTCGCATCAGACTTTGTGTCACTATTTCAAACTTCCTGGAGAAATTCCTTTTCTACTCGAGCGATTTTTCTCTCATTTTTTTTTTTTTGTTCGATCCCCTCCCAGAATAAGGCAAAAACGCATATATGTAACAATTCCTTAAAGTCGGTCAACAAAATGAATAATAGTAGACGAGATAATAAATTGGAAATTCTTAATTTATTAAATATTTATAAATATACATGATGAATATTACAAATGCACGATTTTTCGCTTTTTCTCGACAAATAAATACTGAAAGATTAGAGTGAGTGAGAAATAGTGAGAGAGAGAGAGAGAGAGAGAGAGAGAGAGAGAGAGAGAGAGAAATGACGAGAGAAATGAGAAAATAGTTGTGCAGAATGAGAGTGAAGGACTATATAAAGAGAGGTAGATAAGAGAGACAGAGGCATGGACTCTAGGGATGATGGAAATCGTATGTTCTTAAATGATTCAAAATTCATCCAAAGGGAATTCCTATCATTGAATTCCCTCAGTCCTTTCTCTGATTAATTTAAATTAATAATCAAAGAAAGGAACGATTAATTAATAATAATATTTTTAAAATGAATTTTTGATATATGAAAAGAAAGGAAGATATTTTGGAATTGTGGATACATTAAGGAACATGAAAAATAATTAAAAAATCATTTTTATGAAAATGATAAAAAGATAGGAATAGAATAGATAAAAGTGATAATATAAAAAGGAGAATGAAAAAGAGAAAGGTAAAAAAGTTGATATAAATTAAAGATACAGGATAGAGAGACAGAGGATAGAGATAGATGAAGACACAGTGGATAGATAAAGAGACAAACGGATACATCTGAGAAAGCGAGAGAAAGAAAGAGGAAAAGAAAAATGAAGTGATAAAAACAAAAAAAAAATGAAAATCACAGTGCAGTGAAAGACAAGTCTAGATGATTGAGAAAAAATAGAAGAAGAGGAAAAGAGGAAGAAGAAGAAAAAAGAAGGTAACGAAAAAGGAAAGGAAGAAGGAAGTCTTAAAAAATAAAGTCTTTCAAATTTTTGTTTGCCTAGGCTGAGGGTGGTTTGTAGGCATTGTAGGCAAGGTCATGGCCCGACCTCGCCCATCCACTGGAGCCATGTCCCGAGACTTGAACCACTTCATGTCCATGATCGTGATTCGAGACGAGTTTCTTGAGACCAATGATTGAGGCAAGAACCAACGCCAATTTGCTGACTATTAAAGCTTTTCCAGCCAAAAGTGCAAGTGCCCCGAGAGCCAAGGGTACCAGCGTACCACCAATCAGAAGTGGAATGGCGAGTAGTCCTCCCATACCTTTCTTTTTCTTACCACGACCTGAAACACAAATATATATTCGTCGATTAGTACTCGTTATCATCCTCGATATTCACAGACGAAAGTGATTCACACATCCATTCTCAAAGAACAATATTGATTCACAATCTTTTAAGAATTTTCCACTTTCTTTCATAAAATGATGCAACATTACATAATTTATCGCGAAAAAATGTTTCTTTCCTTTAAAAAAAAAAAAAAAAACCAATAAAAGCGAAATTTTGCTTACTTTATGAATGGAGATCAGAAACAAGGGATCAATAATTTTTATAAGATCTTGCATCATTGAGTATGATGATGTAAGACTATTTACACATATGGCATGCGATTACCGAATGATTGTAATGATATATGATCGCAGAATAATTGTACTATAAAGGAAAAATTTTCATAGAAACCAATTCTATCTGCTATATTAGTTTGTAGAACAAAATTTTGGTTTCAAATTTAAAATCATCTGGTATCAATGTAACCAACTATTATGAAACAACTTTGTCCTACAAGAAAAAAAAGTCACACGTATTTACTTGTCACTTTCTTGTTTTTCCTTTGTAGGACAGAAGTATTTTCACATGGAAAGCAATTATTTTCAATTTAGTAATAGCTTCTGACAAATATTCAATAAAGATTAAAATTAAAAAATTATCAAAATAAAGGAGATTGCTACCTAAATGACAACAATTTGTATCAAATATCAACAATTAGTACCAAAATATAAACAATTGGTACGAATAACTAGAAAAAAATGTTAGCCCAACAAATCATGAACTATCAATAGAACATCATAATTACTGTAAATGGATCAATTGTAAATTCTTTAAATTGAAAGCAATTGTACTTATAAATAATCACCTTCTTCAGTGAGACTCCTCTGCAACTCCTCAACATTGGGAAGTTTCAATTTGAGTGTATGACTTTGGAAGAAATTGACAATTTTATCAAGTATCATAGTGTTGAGTGCATCTTCTCGATCATCAAGAGCACGTGGTAAATTGGCCTCAATTTCTTCGGCAGATTTCGGTTGTTCATCGGGCGTGTTGGGATCGTCTTTAACTAATGTGATTCCCTCAACAATGTTGAGTTGTACACTTCGCGATACCCTGTCCATGGCGGTGAGAAGTTTCAATTTCAAACATGAACTCAACTCCGATCCCGAACAATCTTTATAGACCTGATAAACATAGCGAAGATCACCAAACACTCCGCTACCACCTGACCTTGCGCTCTGATCATCAATTGAATTACTCGTTGGCTGTGTGTCTGCTGATCTGGCTGAAGCTGTGGCCAAAAGGACAGCGATACATATGCAATGATGGGCCAATAATCTCATTTTCGTTCACTGAAGGTACCTGAAAAGAAAATATCCAATTAGACAAATTTAACAAAGTATAATCAGTAATTAGCAATTAATTATTTTTCACATTTTAACACATTGATTAAAATACTTTGTTGATCAGTAAGTTACAAAATTGATCAAATCCTTACTTATGGTACCTGCAAAACTTTGTCAACACTATTCTTTATTTACTTATTGGACAAAAAGATCAAATTTTGAAAACAGGTGCAATTTTTGTACGAATGGTGCAAATTAAAGAAAAAAAAAAAAAAATTGAAATGAACAACAAAGAATGCGAATCAAAAAATTGATAATTGTCGGGAGTTGGCAAATTTTTCTGCTAATTGAAAAAGCATAGAAAATAATAAACAACAGAGAATCATTAAACAATTATCAAAAGAATTGTGTATTTCATAAATGAAAGACCAACAAATGCAAATCATCAAAAAATGTGGTAGATGATAGATAGATGGTAAAATTTTTTACTATCGATCAACAAATTTTTCTATGATAAAAATTAAAACAAATGATTAAAAATATTTCCCTATTAATCAAAACATTGAGAAAAATTATGAATAATGTTTTTACCTCAACAAAAATTGGGACAAAATATCAAAACTGTTTCACTGATTAACTGAATTTTCTAAATTGATAAAAAAAAAATGGGACAAATATGATTTTCAAAAATGGTGATATTTTTCAAAGGATTGTACAAATAATTACAAATCTTGTAACTGATGAAAAAAAAAGGTTTAATCAATTTAATGATCAATTGCAAAAATACTGTTACTAATTAAAAACAGTTACCAAAGATCAGTAAATTGTTGCAAATGAGCATAATATAAATATATCCAAGTAAGTTTAATAATTATCAATTGAAAAAATGATCAACAATTAGTAGCAAAATTTCAGAAATCTGCAATTTTTAAATAGATGAATAATCATAATTTTTAGTTTAATAATATTTTTTTAATATTATATTTCATATTTGTTCATTATTATATTTAATATTATTCATATTATATTATTATATTTAATTAATTAAATTATATTATTATACCAAGTGACAAATTCGTCTGTTATATCAACAAATGATCGAAACAACTGATGCTTATATAATCAAAGACAATTCCAAATCATCAGCAACTGTTGATGATCACTGGTTTTGAATCATGAACAATTATTGCAAATAAAAAATTGTTTGTAAATATTCAAATAATTAATTAATTTTTAATTAATAAATTCCAACTCCAAAAAAGATTTATCAATTTTTCAAAAAATCATCCAAGATTTTCATTAAAAAAAAGAAAAAAAAAATTGACTCTAAAAAATTTGAAAAAATTCAAATTTATGAGGAAAAATCCAAAATTTCGATGAAGGATAAAAAATGAGCCGTTGATTATTGAAAAGCACAACGATAAGAATCACTATCAGACAGTAATCCACATGGAAGCTTTAGATATAATTCTAGTATTAAACCCGCAATTAAGTGTGCAAAAAAAAAAAAAAAATTCCGTAACGGACCCCCGAAAATGTTGATTTCTCACGTATCTCACTTTTCGATTTAGTTGAAATCACCCTTTTTTAAAAAAAATAAAATATTTAAATGATATTCGATGATTTTTTTTATCCCATTTTAGTTGTAGCAGCAGTAGTAGTAGTAGTAAGCTTTCGATATCACGGAACACTGTACCTTTTTATTGTACTAAATATAGTAATCCGGTACGCGCGATTCGATACGAATCAAAATTTGCGCCTTTTTCTTTTTAATAAAAGCCTCTCTCAAACAACTATAAGCTACTATACTCGCTGACGATCGCGAGATGCGTACTTGAGAGCACTCTACGTAGACTGTACGTAACGGAAGCCCTGCCCTAGCTCTATATATCTGGTCAGGTGTACCACCGTACACGGGGATATTCGCCCCCACCATTCGCGGAATACTCAACCATTTTCATACACCATCATCTGAAGAGAGGTTTACGTTTCAACGACAAACAACCACCGAACCGAGTCGAGAGCAATGAATACCGCATCAGCATCAAATCCCCTACCCACATCAATTACTTCCTCCTCCAATTTCTTTATTTTATTTTTTTTTTCTAGAAAATATTTTCATGTACATCGACTACATCCAAATCGTCACGTTCCAGCTATATATATGTATATTTGTTCTCTTATAACCCATCCACTCCCTTCTGGATGTTGATGATGATGACTTGTTTGTCAAAGAGACATTTGAATTTTAGACACTCGCGCGTGAAATATCTTCGTTGGATTCAAATGCGCTTCTTGTGTCTTTCCTTCTCTCTATGTTTTTTTTTTTTTTTTTTTGGTTCTTTTATTTTTTTCACGTATTTACCGCGGTGATTTCGCCTTATCGCCACACGCGAATCATTCTCACGCTTCCTTCAAAAAATTTCACTAGACGGAAACGTTACTGTTTGGAGTTGACCTTATTTGGACGTTGAATCATTCACTGGAAATTGTTCATGGATCATTGTCATTTGATTGGTGAAATTGTATAGAAATTTAATTTTTTTTAGATTCTTCTAAGATGGAAATGACATTAATTTGTTTATTTATTTAGTTAATTATTTATGGTAAACGAACTTTATTAAACGAATTGTTAATAAACTTACAAAAAATAATAAAAGAATAAGAAAATTATACAGAAAAAATTTACAGATGCGCAAAATTATACATAAAGTTTTATGCTTAAAGAATGATAAACAAGTGAATGATATAGATAAAAACATAATTTACTGTACGAAAATGAATTTTTTATACTAAAAACGTTTTATGCATATAGACAAATGTATATCGTGCAAACAATGTTCAATAATATAAATACTTTTTCCATGTGGAAGCAATAAATGTAACATGTATAAGCAAATGTTTACTGATGTTTCATTACATAAACCAAAATCTTCTGTAAAGAAATAAATGTTTTATATAAAAAAAAGGCTCTTAACAAAAACAAATGTTTCATATACAAGCAAATGTTTTCTACAAAATGAAATTTCTAAATGCATTTACAAAAATTTTGTAAATAATCAAATGTTTTCTATACATTAAAACAAAAATTTTCCATACATAAACAAAGGTACAACAAAATCTTTCGTACTGCAAAAAGAAGTTAAGATGTTTTGGTAGCGTTTTCAAGTTATCACGACGTCTTAAACATCTTAATTTCTTAAAAACGCTACCAAAACATCTTAAAATAAGATACTTCTTTTTGTACACTGAAAAAAGGAAGTTAAAATTTAACTCCCTAAGGGACTCTATAAAAGTCGCACCCTTTTTAGAGTTAAAGCAAAGAAAGTTCAGATTAGGGAGTTCAACTTTAACTCCTTACACGAGTTGAAGAATATGATCCTCCATTATAAAATAACTCAAAAGGGAGTTGATACTGAACTCCCTAACCAGAACTCCCTTCCACTATTGGTTAACTCCTTTTTCGAGTTGATTTTTAACTCCTAGTGCTGTTAACTCCCTAAATTTTTTACAGTGTAGTGAAGAAACATATGATTTAAACAAAAACAAATGTTTTATGTAGAAACAAATGTTTCTGTCAAAAACCAATTTCCAATTACAGTTACAAAAGTTTTGTACATAATCAAATGTTTCTTAAATTAAAAAAAAATGTCCCATACATAAATAATGGTTTAAGTACACCAAAATCTTCCTTAAAGAAGCAAATAATTTATACCAAAACAAATGTTCCGTACAAAAAGAAATGTTCTACATGCAAACAAAAGTTTACTCCAAAATCAAATTTTCAATTGCAGTTACAAAAGTTTCGTACATAATCAAATATTTCCTAAATTAAAAAAAATATCCCAAACAAAGATTGAAGTACATCAAAATCTTGCGTAAAGAAACAAATGTTTCATACCCTATCAGCAACGGATATTTCAAGATATCCTACGGACGTCCTATATGCATATCCGGAAATAAGGATATCTCTAGGAAGTCCTCAAAATATTCCAAGGATGTCCGTAGAATATCCTGAATATCCAGATGCTGTTATGGTATTCAAACAAATGTTTCTGACAGAAACAAATTTCCAATTGCAGTTACAAAAGTTTTTTACTTAAAAAAGTGTTTTCTATATTAAAAAATCAACCCATAAACATAAATTGAAGTATAGAATAGAAAAAAAACTTCAAACTATTTTTGTCTTTTTCTCTTCTTCCCACGATGATGAATGAAAAAAAAAAACATGATAGAATTATTCTAATTGGAATATAATAAAATTTGTCAAAGGAGGAAATATTCGCTATATATATAATAAAAAAGTATAAGATTCTCTTTCGTTGAAATCCCATGATTATGGAATGTGGAACAATTCAATTGTTATCAAGCAGATCTATTCCGACCTTGGATATGGAATATTATAAATTCCTGTTTGCCGTTGTCTATTGGATAAAACCTTATCTGGGTCAGTTCAAGTGAAACCCAAAGGCGTTATACATGGATTCGCATATACATTCTCTGAAAGGGGTTGAGAGGAGGTGGACCTTAATGATCGAGTTCATAAATGCACTCGTGCATCAAAAGTACGCTGTTTGGAACGAGAACATATTTTTGGAGAGTCCAAAATGCAATATTCTTTCATTTCTTCATTGTACTTTTTTTTAAACCTATTGTTAAATTTACTTTTACCGCTTCTATTTTTTATTCGATTGTTATTATCGTTCGCGTATAATTTATAAATATAATTTACGTTTTTTTTCTCTTTATTATTATAATCAGCAGTTTTATTGATTCGCTTAACAATAATTAGTTCGTTGTCATTTTTCTCCATTTAAGAACTGTTAATGCTTTATGCCGGAACTAGCAACTTGTTACCGATTTCTCGTAGGCAGGTACGAGCCGTGAAAATGATCTCCCTGTATACGGCGAAAGCGACGCGATCATGTTAGTCTGCTTATTCCGAGGCTAGTAAACTCAACTGGAAGCGTGCTGCATCAGTCTCGCCTACTTCCGGTTTGGAGAATATTGTGCTCCCGAATTCTCTCGCTTTCATTCATGATGAAAATTGAATTATAGCTAAAATAACATTGATTCCACAAAATCATTTGATTGAAATGTGTCGAGAAAAAAAAATTGCGAATAAAAATGAGTCTTTTTTTTTTTTTTTTTTTTTTTTTTTTTTTTTTTGCTAAGAACGAAAGTAAGTCTAATTGATTCCGAAAATTAATTTCGTTTCATTTCTTTTTTGTGTTTGATAAGAAAGTTGTTTTTATTAAATAAAAAATTTTGAAATATCATCTTTAAACAGTTTTAATTGTTAAATAAAAAATTTCAATTTAGTCTCAAAATTTATATTTATAAATTAAAATGTTGATTGTAAATTAAAATTAAAGATTTAAAAACGATTAAATATTGCGAATATAATGTGAAAAAAATATATAACATCAGTTATAATAAATCTGTCAAGTATTGTAAGGAAGACTTTCTTTTTACTGTTAAAATTAGTTAAACTAAAATCTACAATTAATTTGATCTAAAAACTACTTTAGGTGATAAATTCATAACCTGAGATACGTGATGCGTGAAAGTTGAAAAAGGGAAACATTACGGATTTTAATTATTATTATTATTATTACATTGTATATAATCGCCTTAATATAGTTAATGTAGGTTACAATATATGAAGGAAAAAATAATTAAATTTTCACCTATTTCTCTTGTTCTCGATTTCAATTATTTTCAAAAATGAATAAATTTAATTTTACATACCCTTTTTTTTGTTTTTCTTTGTTTTATTTTATTTTTTTTTTATTTGCAAATTTTAATTTTTTCTATTTGACATCATTACTTGTGTCGGTAAATTTTTGTATATCTATATTTTACGGTGTCTCCAGTTGTTTGCAATTTAAATAAGCTTTTTGTCAAAATAGTGACACAAAAAGAGAAATATTTCGTACTTCAAGTGTGAAATTACATTTGCCATGAGAAGAATTTTAGACTGTCGACCTTTACTGGAATACTTTCGTTTGTCTTGTCAATGAATTTAAAGTAGAAAAACAGAATATGCTGAAATAGTTGTTTTTTTATTTACTATTTGTCGTTGAATTTATAATTTTATTTATTTAATATTTGTTGTTATTTATTAAAAAAATTTTCAATTATTTATTATATATATATATATATATATATATATATATATATATTATTTACCGTAATTTTTGTTTTCATTTATGGTCTTTTGTAACAGATCATTTATTGTAAAAGACGGTTAGAATAATTTTAATGATGGTAATTTTCTTTCGTTTAGCTGTAAAGCACTTGTTGTAATTGCTGTGTGGTCAATGCAATGAATCGTGAAGAATAAGAATTAACAAAAGGTTTTAACAATTATACATATATTCAATCTTTTTTTTCTTTTTTGGAACTTTCTTCAACTTTTTCAGATTTTTCATTATATATTCATTTTCAGAGAATTTTAAAAAAAAAAAAAAAAAAAAAAGAGAGAGAGAGAGAGAGAGAGACCGCTTATATAGAAAATGGCTTTGACCGTCTTTGAAACGAAATATTTTTAGACGTTAAACGTAAACGAGAGATTGTATTTCACAACAAATTAAAATGCTCTATTCATGCTGACATATATTTACTCAAAGGAGGTGTATGTGCCATGAAAATAAGTAACGTCTTCTTTCTTGTGATAATTACTTCCTGCACGATTTTATTCAAAAGTCGCGCTAATGTGATATTCTTGAACTTGTCAACTTAAAGAGTCGTAAAATCTTTTCCTTTTGCAATTGAATATTATATATATATATATGTACATGTACAATAAATATACCCACGTGAAAGACTCAATTTCAATTATATTTTGACGAAGCAAAATGCGTGAAATAAAATGTAAAATCTACTTTTTTTTCTAGGCTCTAAATTATAAAACTGAGTCATGTTTATAAATTCAAAAGAAAGGAACTAATTGCAGAGAAATCAGTTTTAACTTAGAGGAAGTTAAATTGCTCCCGTTGTAGTCCAATTTTAATTGAAGTTTCAATTTGAATACAAAATGTGTGCTAATGTGAATAAGAAAAAAAAAATCATGGAGCGCCTCAACAAAAAACGACGTTACAATTAGAACGAAAAAAAGTTGATTTTTATCTTTATAACATTGAAATGAAAATCGTTAAATTACTACACTTGAAATAAATTTGACACTTTTGCCATATTTTTTCAAGCAACGATAAATTTTGTATTCGAGAATTTTATTAAGTAAAATTTTTTAAACTGTTAATTGGGAGAATAAAAATTGTTTTTCTCAAGATTTGGGGCCTTTTTTTTTGCATCGCGTCACAGATCACTTTCCACTTCAACAAAAAATTGTTTTTTTTAGGGTTCCGTACTCGGTTCGGAACCCTATTAATATCGGTTTTTTTGAAATCGTGTACCCCCCCCCTAGCGGCCACATAAATTTATCTGGAGGGCTGAAAATTAGTACACATATGTATTTTCGCGTGTAGATTACAGGAAAATTATAGCGAACTTGATTGAAATTGATTAACATAGCGTTGTCAAGGAAAAACCATGAATTTTTACGAAAAATGCCTAAAAATGACTATGTACCCCCCCCCTAGCGGCCACATCTTTTGACATAAAGAGCTCAAATTTGACACACTTACGTATTTTTACGTGAAAATTACAGGAAAATTATAGCGAACTTGATTCGGATCAATTTACATAGCGTTGTCAAGGAAAAATCAAAAATTTCGAAAAAAATAATTTATTCTCCCTAGCGCACACAATATTCAACCCAGACAGATCATATTTAGTATACAAATGTATTTTTACGGGAAAAATACAGGGGAAAAAAAGCGGTCACGATTAGAGTTGATGATTAACTTTTTATCAAGTTTTTCAAGAAAAAATGACAATTTTAGGGAAAAAATGTATTTTTCCACCAAAAACGAACAAAATTTTATTTAAAGGAAATTAAATTTATATATTTTAACGTATTTTTACGTGTAGATTACAAAAAAAATATAGCGAGCATGATTGGAGTTGATTATCATAGCGTTGTCAAGGAAAAACCATGAATTTTTACGAAAAATACCTAAAAATGAGTATGTACCCCCCCCCTAGCGGCCACATCTTTTGACATAAAGAGCTCAAATTTGACACACTTACGTATTTTTACGTGAAAATTACAGGAAAATTATAGCGAACTTGATTCGGATTAATTTACATAGCGTTGTCAAGGAAAAATCAAAAATTTCGAAAAAAATGATTTATTCTCCCTAGCGCACACAATATTCAATCCAGACTGTTCATACTTGCTGTAAAACTCAATTTTTGCGTGAAAAATACAGGGAAAAAATGTAAGCGCGATTGGAGTTGATGATCAATTTTTATCAAATTTTTGAAGAAAAATGATAAATTTCAGAAAAAAATGTATTTTTCCGCAAAAAACGAAAAAAGTTTTTCTACAGTGATTCAAATTTATATATTTTGACGTATTTTTACGTGTAGATTACAAAAAAAATATAGCGAGGATGATTGGAGTTGATTTTTCTGGAATTAATAAACAAATTTTATTTTTTAGATAACTTTCGATTTTTCCTTGACAAGCAGTTACTAGCCTTATATCAATATCTTAAGTTTTATCTCTTTTTGACTTAGAAAGATAAAATTTAATATTCAATATATTTTTAAAATGTAAATACAATAAAAATATTGCGAGTTGAAATAAAATTATGTTTCTTATATTTTTTTAGTAAAATATTTTTTAAAAAATAAAATCGGACAAGTGCGAGTTACACTCGCACTGAAATCGAGGGTTCCGTACTCGAAGCGAACTTATTTGGTATAAAAACAAATGTTTAAAAAATATGTGTTGTATGACAACTAATATAAGTGATACGAAGAGGAACAATTTTCTTGAATTTTACAAAATTGTTCCTTTTTGTATCACTTATATTAGTTGTCATACAACACATATTTTTTAAACATTTGTTTTTATACCAAATAAGTTCGCTTCGAGTACGGAACCCTCGATTTCAGTGCGAGTGTAACTCGCACTTGTCCGATTTTTCCCCTTAAAATAAGACTAAAGTAAAAAAATTTTAAACTAAACAATTGTATTTATTTTATAAATTTTTTTACTCTAAACAAAAAAAGTTGTTTTCTATCATGAAACAAGAATCACTTATTTTTTGCTTCATAGACCCTATAAAAATATAAATATTTTTTGTCTTGAGTAAGAATTATTCGAAAGTAATGAATTTTCTAATGAAGAATTATACTATTTTTTTGTTATATGGATAATTTTTTTAATCACAAAACAACTATACACGAAAAAAAAGAAAATGCTTACAGATGCTATAACTAATGTTTGCTATAGGATCTATCAAAATTAGTAACTACAGCTAATTTTTTTGCTATGACAATGAAAAAGTTTGCTACGATAAACAATATTAGTCTTAATGTTTAAAAATTTACTGTCACAGCAAACTTTTTTGACACCACAACAAATAGTTCGCTACCACAGCAAACTTTTTCTATGCCTGTCAATATAATAAAATTTTAATGGGCTTTTTTATTGAAATAAATAATAATCGAAATATTAAAGGAAAAAATGATATAATTTATAAAAAAAAAGTGTGAGTTTAAAAAATAAGTTGCTTAAAAAAGAATTGTGAACTTTTGATAGTTTATTAATTGAGGGTAATTTTTTGTGTATGCTCCGATGAGATATGAGGAAGTCCTTATCTTTAAATGACTTTCCCTTTCATTTTTGTCTTTGACGCCTCAACGACGGAAGATGGTTGTCTGATTGGTGACCAACGTCCCTGAGGATGTTTCGTTTCTCCGGCTGTATGCCGCAGGGCACTGAAGCGCAGACAGATAGTACAGTTGCGCTGAAGATCTTGTGTAACATTACTACATTCAGAATTCAATACAATGATGATAATAATGATGATGATAAAACTACGATTATATTTCTTTATTCACTTTGTTTTCTTCCACACTTTTTTATATTATTTAAATTTCCCAAAAGTATAATATTTTTTTTTCTTGCATTTTCATTAAAAATGGCACAACCAAAATATATATTATAATTATATTTTATGAGGAAAATATTCCTCTTTTGATATCATTTTACTCTATATCTCCGCAAAATAAGAATATCCTTTTTCGTATACCAAAATAATAAATTTAAATTGTAAAAAAGAATTGGAATCATCAAGATTTTTTGCTAATAAAATTTTGTTAAGTGATTTAAAATTACGATTGAATTGGTGAAAAACTTTATTAAATATTACAATATAGATAAGATATTATATAACGCAGATATTACAATATAAAACATGGTTTCAACCCTGGGTGGGATCTAGTCCGGCGAAAGTTAAATGAGAAAATTTTAATTTTCCACTGAAATAATACTGATTTGAAATAAATATTAATTTAATAATTTTTTTTTCTTGTCATTCTATCAATTCTCAAAATAAGAATATTCTTTTAAAAAAAATGATCTCGAATTAAATTGAAAGTAAATTAAAAAAATATATTTGAAAACCACATTCCATTTCTTTTTTGTCAAACAAATAACCGGGAATTGGTGTCCTATTTTTTTTTCTTTTTTTTTTTGAGGATATGGAGGATTCATCTTCATTCATTAGAAAACTGATATTCTTATGCGCATGACGAAATAAACATCACATGTATATAAATAATGAAAAGCATAGAAAGTCGTGAAGTCACGCGAATATCTCCTAATTACGAGCAAAATACTTCTCTCCCCGGATCTGAATATATATATATATATATATATATATATATATTGATCTGACTATTATTTACACAAAGCTTTATACACTCGACGATCATTATACGCTCCATTCAAATTCTCCAGTCTCATGATCAGAGCGGAAATATTGAATCTAGCATAATTGTACTTTCACACTTTCGTTGTTTCGCCTGACCACGAGAACCTCTTTCTTTTATACGGTATGTGGATTACTAGATCTCTGGAACACGGAAACGGTCAACAACAGATGTTTATACTATATATACTGTTTATATATACATACAAGGGACTATATCGGTGCCAAGCGTTATTATTGCGGGAATTTATTATTATCGAGTCTGATAAATCGTCTATGATGTTTACGGGCAATTAATATTGGACTTATTAAATTTTTAAAAAAAATTATGTTGAATAATTTATTTATTTCCTGTATGCAAAATTATTGAAAATTTGTTGACTCGATCATTTGATCAAATTTTTAACTTGATCTTGAAAGTTTAAAAAATAGTTACTTCGAATTCAAAAGATTTTAATTTTTAAATTTAACCCTAGACAGCATAACATAGCTTGCTCATACGTAGAAGCACATCTGGAGAAAAAAATGTGGTAGAAAACCACCTCAGAATTGTTTCGTTGCTAGAATTTTCATATTTAACGCAAAATAACTTTATTATAAATAATTTTCTTCCTTTTTTTATAAGGAAGAAGATAGTGTTTTTTGTTTTTTGATAGGATCAAAAATATGGTCATAAAATTACAAAAACCACAACAAAAAACACAAAATCTGCAAAAAAAAAATACCGAAATTTGAATTTATTATGGGGTAGTAGAAATTTCTACTCTCTAAATCTGAATTAGTAGTTTTCTACTAATGAAAGTGTGCGGATTCGTTTACCAATTGAATTAGTAACAGTTTTGACTCTTTTTTAGTATACTGTAAAAAAAGGGAGTTAAGGTTTTACGAGTTAATTTATGCCTAGGGAGTTAGTTTGAAGGAGTTAATTTAATTATTAACTCCCTTTTTGAGTTGATTTTTAACTCGAAAAATTTAACTCCCAACTCCCAGTGCTGTTAACTTCCTAATTTTTTTACATTGTAAAAAACTACTAATTGCTAGTAGAAAACTACTAACTCATGGAGTAAATCGGCTTACTAATTTTAAATAGTAAGAAATACGACTTACTCTATAAATTAGTAGTTTTCTACTAGCAATTAGTAGTTTTTTACTAAAAAAGAGTCAAAACTGTTACTAATTCAATTGGTAAACGAATCCGCACTTTTTCATTAGTAGAAAATTACATACTAATTCAAATTTAGAGAGTACCCCAAATGTGCTTTCTAAGGTTAATTTTTAGTAAAGAAAATTTTTGTGAATTAAAATAATAAATTTTTTCTAATCAAAAAAATGTTTTCCTTTAAATCAAGAAAATTTTTCTCTTTGAAATAATTAACTAAAAACAATTGACATATTTTCTTTGAATGAAATAAGAATTTTTTGAGAAATAAATGTTTAAAGTTTATATATTTTATTTGAGAGAAATTACAGGATTGGAAGGATTTAAAAAAAATTGAATTTAGAAAAAGAATTTCAAGCATTTAAAAACCAAATCATGCAATGTTCTTTTTTATTTTTCCTTCGTAAACCCGTTTACTAATGAAATAAATAAATTTTTAAATATTTTTTTGAAAATCACAATATATCGTGGAAATTTAAAATCATATCAGTTTCAATATTCAGCACATATTGAAAAAACGTGTTACTTCACTTTTGGCTGTTGACTTTTCAGTTTTTTAGTAACAGTCTCGATTTTCAGTTTATTTTTTCTTTTGGGTTTAAAAATGAAAATGATATCCCTTCAATGTGAATTATGTCAAAATTTGTAAAAAAAAATTTAATAAATTTCATTTTGATTGTTCCCTCACAACAAAAGGATATTCAGGATATCCTTGGGACGTCCTGGGGATATCGATTTGTTTTCGGCGGTTTGGATATCCCTGGGATATCTTAGAGATGTCCATGGATATCCAGAGGATATCTTAGGGATATCCGAATCGCCAAAAGCAAATGGATATCCCCAGGACGTCCCAGGGATATCCTGAATATCCTTGTGTTGTGAGGGTTTAAATTAAATCAAATGTGCTCCTCAGTGATCTGAGCTTCCAACAAATTTTAGGTTATGTTGAGTGGTAGTTTTATTACCTTGATTAAACGCTCACATTTCTAATAATGTAAAATTAAAATCGGTTTTTATTGAATATTTTTGAGGTCATCACTAAATTTTACTTTAGAAAACACTTTCAATGATTAAATTTGCAAAGTGTTTATCTTGTCTTTAACTTATTATTTTAATCCAATTTTGCTTATTTTAATACCAAAATACATTAAAATAAGCAAAATTGGATTAAAACAATAAGCGTTGCAGCTTATTTTAATGCCTTTTAATTTTTTGTGTAATAAGCGACACCTAAAAAAATGTAAAAATATCTTTCAGTAAACGGAAAAAAAAGTATTAGAAATATTTTAATACTTTTTTAAAAAAATAATATTAATTAACTAATTTTTAGTATTTTTTATATTTTTAAACATTAATTTAAGAATTTGAAAACCATTTTAATAAAAATAGTAATTTATTTTATACTGAAAATGTTTTCAAAAAACCTTTAAATAAATTTTAAAAGTCTAAAAATTAATAAATTGGTATTATTTTTTAAAACATTATTAAAATATTTTTAACACTTTTTCTTCCTGTATATCTCACTTAGAAGCTTAAACTATTTTACCAGTAAACAATATAAATTTATTTATAAATTTGTCAGTAATATTTACGAATAAAATATAGTAAAAAAATAAAAATAGAGTAACGTTTTAATTCCTGTTTTGTTGGTTGATCGGCGTCAGTTTGCAAGCAGCAAATATATATTTGCCTATAATAAAATCCACACGAATTGCAAGGTGAGGTAGGTCGATTGCGTAACGGTAAACGATATATACATATACCAGTATATGTATAATATAATCATGTATTACAAGTGCGTAAGATTTTTATAAAGTAGAGCAACTGCCTTCAAGTGGTTTCTGGAGAGTCTACATTTTTTGATTCAACTGTGCTCGGTTGTCGTGGTGGTGAGCTAAACGCTTGTTTGAGTTGAAGTAAATATCTGCTCGAGCGGAGATTTCAATGCGTGGGCTCGCAAGTCCGTTTGGAATCTTGACTCTTGCGCCGCGCGTGCTTTCTTCTTTATTGGTCGCTGATCTATTTTCAAGTTCCACACGGCCTTGTAAAAACGATTTCTAAAATATACTACCTCAAATAAAATAAAATCACGTCTATATCAATTATTTTATTTCCTTCAATTTTACTAAATGTATATATAAATTTTCGTCCCTCTGAAGTGAGAAATAAAAAACAAATGGAGAAACACGAATAAAACAAGATATAATAAAAAAAATGAGGTTTTGATAAGTATAAATTATAATTTTTTGATACTAATAACTACTTACTCCCTTCTTGATTTTGATTATTATTTTTTCATATGGGATTTTAATCTGTATTTAGTACCTATATATGTACGAAAGGGTTTCCTTAATAAATCCGCATATGAGCTTGAAATAAATAAAAATAAATTATTATATTGAAATATTTGTGAATTTATAAACAATGTATCTGTTGTATAGTTATTTATTTAAATTGTGTATATTTATAATAAATATAAATCGAAAAAAATACTCTAATAGTTAATTTTCTAACTGTAATTTTATGCGAATGGTAATTTAATAAATAGTGAGTTTAAATCTTTATAATGATAGCAATTTATTTGAAAGGATTAGAAGGTAATAGCAGATGTGTTATAGAACAATATTTCTTCGTCAGCTTGTTTGGAAATAAAAGTATGAGATGGCGCCACATTTTAGTAGTGTAAGCAAATGTTAATTCAGAATTATTTATTAATTAAAATTACTATCAATTTAGATTTTTTTTTCACCTATTACTCTATTTATTTTTATTATTGTTTATTTATTTATTTGGAATATATACTAACTTACAAAATAGATAAATAAAATATTATTATTATTATTTAAACGCTATTTTTTCTGAATATAAGTTGAGAATTGATCTAAACCAATTTATATTTATTAACATAATATATAAATGTAATATTAAATGAATAAATTATCACACTTATTTTTTCAAATTTGTATTTAAAATTTACTGATTAGTAATAATTATTGCTTTTTTTTAATTTGACAAAATCTAAATTTTGTCATTCTTTTCAAAATGTATGAGAATTTAAAAAAAAAAAGAAATAAAACTTAACGAAACTTAAAAAATGTAAAGAATATTTTTTATCAAATTTTATTTTTAATTTTTAAACCACATAATCATTCACGATAATATATATATAGTTGATTGAATAATATTTTTTTAATTTTCTTTTATTTCAAAAAATATTGCAAATTGAAGAAAAACAAAATCAAAAAAAAAAAAATTATTTTTTATTATTTTCCAGAGGGATTTTGAATAAATATAACACAAATGAATAATTGCAGCTGATAAATATGTAACCTGAAGAACACAAATATACATGAAAATATGTATTATATAAAAGTCAGGTATATTTCTTTGGGACAAGACGTACACGCCGTTCGCCATTCTTTATTGAAAAAAAACAACGTTGGTCAAAATACAACCATCAATACGAGCACACAACAAAAATTTAATAAATAATTATCATTA
This sequence comes from Leptopilina boulardi, assembly GCF_019393585.1. NCBI lineage: Eukaryota > Metazoa > Arthropoda > Insecta > Hymenoptera > Figitidae > Leptopilina > Leptopilina boulardi. The sequence continues at coordinate 238,922 of NW_026137937.1, read as the reverse complement.
ATTCTTAAATAATAGTACAAGTAACATATTAACAATGTAACTATAAATGGTCTATGTATAAAGAGTATTTCGCGGATACTGGCTTCCATATGTCGAGTCGTTTTTGTATATAGAATGCGCCCAATAAAGAGCACACAACTATTTATGGAATATAGCATATAAATCAGGCATACAAGAAAAAGAGGTAGGTTTCAAGTGAGAAGTAGGGCGAGGGCTCATGACCCTCGACGATGAAGGAAGTCAAGTTGGAGAAAGGGACAGGCGAAGATCGAGAAGGAGAGATCAAGAGCTTCAGGAGATCGTTATAAGCTGATAACATTGCGAGCAGGAAACTTCCAGAAACGGGGAAATTCGAAGGAAAAGAGGAAAAATGAAAACTGGAAACATTGAAATTAAAGAGGAAGTGGAAGAGGGATAGTTTGCAAAACATTTGTTTTACAAAAAAAGGAGGAAATAACAAAAAGAGAATAAAGAAATTATGTTCATTTTAAATTATAAATTCAATCACGAAAAAAACCAGGGAAACAAGAAAAAACAAATAGAAGCGAATTCAGAATTTGAAAATTTTAAATTGAATTACGATAATAAAGCAAAAAAGAAAAAAAAATGCAAAAAGAAACTAATAAAAGCAAAAAAATGAATAAATAAAATTATAACAAATAAAAACTAAAATAAACAAATAAGAACAAACAGCAGCAAATAAAAACAAATAGAAAAAAAAATTAAATAGAAACAAATAAAAAAAAATAGAAACACATGATAACAAAGAAAAAACAAATAAATCAACAAATTATTATAACAAAATAAAAATAACAAATAAAACAAAATTATAAAAAACAATGACCTCAAATTTTGAGGAACATACAAAAAGAATAACAAATTTCGAAAGTTAGTAAAATAATTAACAAGATAAGAAATAGTAGAAATAAATTTTTGAAAGATAAGATTGTAATGAGAATAAAAACGAGAGAATTAAAAAAAAAAGAAACAATTTTCCAATATAAATATACAAAAAGCAAATATGTAGCAATTAAATTAAAACAAAATGCAAGAAAAAAAGCTCAGTGAATAAAAACCAAATAAGAAAATATAAAAAATAGAATAAAAAAATACAAAAGAAACAAAAGCGAAAAATTCAACAGCAACAATAAAAGTAGGGAAAATTAGATAACAAAAAAATAACGAAAATTCAAATAAAAAAAAAAATGAATTCGCAATAATGAAAAATATTTTTAAAAAAAGAGGGAGGGATATGTTAAAACAGTAAAAATAAACAAAAACTTAAAGGTCCAGTATGGAAAATACAATTGGAAATAAAAAAAAAAAAAAGAAATGGAAAGAAAAAAGTGGAAAACAAATAGGAAATGAGGAATACAAAGGAAATGAATAATAAATAATGTGAAAGAAAAAAATACAAAGGAAAGAGATAAATAAATTAGGGGAAAGAATACTTAAAGGAGCAGAAACGGAAAAAGGAATATAGGAAAAAATAATTACCAACATCAAAAGGAATCGCACACTATAAGGAATGAAGAAACATATGAGGATAAAAAAAAGGTCAACATAAGATATCGAGAATAGGACGGAGGAATAGAAAGTCCCACGTAGAAGATCGTAGAAAGTTGAAGCGAGGAACAGGTGGAATGGTACATAGGAGGGACCGAGGAACAAGGTCACGAGGGAAAGAGATCAAAAGAGAAGACAATATAATATATATATATATAAGAGCAGATGAAACGAAGATGAAAAAAAAACTTTCTATTTCGTGGTTTGGGCCTTGATCTCAGGTTGATGAGCATTGTAGGCAATGTCGTGGGCATCTTGGGGTAAACTTCTTGCCCATCCATGACCACTGCTGGCACCACCACCACCACCACCACCACCTCCGTAACCTCCAAAATCACCACCGCCACCGCCACCTCCACTTGAGAATCCACCGTGACCACCGTCGTCGTGACTCAAATGACTGCTACCACCGTGATGTGGATGTGCCACCACTTCATACGTCACATGCTTCTCCTTTGATGCCAATAATTTTTTCAATCCAATTATCGACGAGATAACTAAGGCAATTTTACCAATTAAAAGTGCTTTGCCTGCAATCAATGCAATTGCGCCCAATGCCAGGGGCAATAAAGCTGCTGCCTTCATTGCCACTCCCATCATTATTGGGCCCAATATTTTTTGCGCTTTTTCTGAAAATTAAAATTTTTTATTTTTAATATTTTCATCATTCATTTTTACGTCAAACAAAAATAGATATACTCAATTCATTATATCACGTGTGGAATTATTTCATGGTAAATTATAGTAACTGTACAGTAAACGTCTCGTATAACTGGTCACTCGTAAAACTTATATATATATTCAAATACTGTCTAAAATATTTATATAATTAATTCTTCTTTATTGAGAAATTAAATAAATTCTCTCAAGAAAATTTAATCAACGAAGTATAGAATTGCAAATTTTAGATATTATTTATATTTATTATAAAAAGATTCATTAATATTTTAATGCAAAAATTTAAAAATATTAATAAAAAATTGAAAAACTTATTTTTTTTTTTTTTTAATATATTGCACTGAAAAAAATTTATTTGATTCAAATAATCGGTTACTTGACTATAATTGCAAATAAATATATTTACTAAATAATTTTTATTTGAATTAAATAAACTGTGTTTGAAACTTTAAACCAATAATTTTCACTGAAAAAAGAAGTGTTTTAATATAAGATGTTTTGATAGTCACTTTAAAGACGTTTTGGTTGTCATTTTTTAGTTATTTAAAGTATCTTATTTTAAGATGTTATAATAGAAATAAAGCATCTAAATATTAAAATTAACATCTTATTCTAAGATGGAAGCGAATGAAAGATACCATTTCCATTTTAACATCTTGTTTTAAGATACCAAGAAGATACCTACTTTTTTCAGTGTTTCTCTTTGAAACAAATACCATTTAATTTGTGCTAATCGGAACTTTATCCATTGATTTAAATAATAATTATTTGATGTAAATAAATTTTTTTTTAAGTGTACATTTATTATTGTAATAATATAATTATAATATATTGTAATTATTACGTACTACAATTATTACGTAATGTAATAATTATGGTATTAACTAATAAAATTTTTAAAAATTAAATATTTCTGCGAATAAGGAAAATTTCTAGATTCTAAAATCCCTTACACTAAGTAACGGATTTTAAATCTACCAAATGTTCAAGTGTCCTGAATTTTCTAAATAATCTAGATAGTTCCTATATAGTTTACGTATCTAGAAACTAGAAAGTTTTCATATAGTTTAACTATCTAAAAACTTGTTGGTCGTAGCGTTACATTTCTATCTAGTTTCAGTATACTTCAACTATACCATGGCTATATATAAAAAATAAAAATAATATAGCGTAAAGTAACGTCAAGTATATAAATTGGATTTAAATTAATAATTATAATAATATGATAATAATAATAATAATAATAATAATAATAATAATAATAATAATAATAATAATAATAATAATAATAATAATAATAATAATAATAATAATAATAATTTGGTAAATTTTGTATATTTTGGGCATAAAAACGTGGGTGTGACTAATTAACAAAAATACACTGTAAAAAAAGGGAATTAGATTTTAATTCCCAACGGGACTCTATAAAAGTCACACCTTTTCGGAGTTGAAGCAAAGAGAAATGACGCTAAGAGAGTTAATTTTATGCCTAGGTTGTTAATGCTAAGTGATGCTAAGAGAGTTAATCTAATGTTAACTCACTTTTGGAGTTGTTTGTAAACTGCAAAAATTTTACTGCTTGTTTTATTTCTTTTTCTAGTTAAATTTTTTCAATTGCTAACATTTCACTGTAAAATGAAGGTACTAAAAAAGTACCAGTATTAGGTATCAAAATAGAACCAAATAACAATTTAATACCTAATGTTGGTATTAAATTAATACCTAATGTTGGTATTAAATTAATACCTCTCGTTTAACAGTGTTTCCGTTTAGAGTCTTGAAATATTCAAACTTAAAAACAAATAATTAGTCATGCCCCAAAAATGCTTTTTTTTTGGAAAAATATGTAAACTTTTGTTAACGATGAAATATATATTTAAAAAATCATAATGATTTTCAAGTTCATCACTTCAATTTTTTTTTTTAATAACAATTGACCAAATTAATTTATGAGGTGTTTACCTTGTCTTTAATCATTATAAAAAGTGATACGGTTTCATCTTTAGGACTATTAATTAGTCACGCCCCATATCATTCACTTAACTATTAATAATAATAATTATTGTCATTATTATTTTCATTAGTGTATATTATCATTATTAGTGTATATATATAATGATAATTTTTTAATTTATTATAATTATTAATTATAAAAAATTATGTGTATTTGTTTATTTATTTATTAAATAAATAATAATATTAAATTAATCATTTTCATATAATGAAGATTAATGAGATGACGTCTAATGTTCCTCTATATTAATGTAGTATTGAATTATATATTAAGTAGGTATATTCTTCGTGATTAATAACATGACGCGTAATCATAAAAAGTTTCAGGTGGATAGTTAACTGGAGCTGTTATATTATAATATACAGTGTATACTATTAGAATTTAACCTTTACTTAGAAAAATTTTCATGTAATACACTTTGATATATGGCAATTCATATTTATATTGCAATAAACTTAAAAATTAGACTCGACAGATATTTCAAGCGTGATAAATTCGCCACAGAAAGTTAACCATGCGCAATACATTGGGGCAATTCGAGCAAAGAAGTAAGTGAATCAAAAACTGGGATGCATGACAATCGGTTTTATATTTAAAAAAAAAAACAGGATAGATTAAAATAACAATAATGATGTACTACTGTTACCATTAATAATAGGTATAATAATAATAATAATAATAATAATAATTATTATTATTATTATTATTATTATTATTATTATTATTATTATTATTTATTTATTTATAAATAAAAATATCTTTATCTGCATTGCTATTCAAATGTTGCTTTTACATTCATTTAATAGCTGGCTCATACATAGAAGCACATCTGGGGTAGAAAACCACCCCAAAATTATTTTGTTGCTAGACTGTTCATATGCAAAATAACTTTATTATATATAATTTTCTTCAGTTTTTTATAAGGAAGAAGAAAGCGTTTTTGTTTTTTGATAGGATCAAAAATATGGTCAAAAAATTTAAAAAAACACAAAATTTGCAAAAAATACTGAAATTTGAATTTTTTCTGAGGTAATTTTCTACCCCAGATGTGCTTTCTAGGGTTAAAGACGTATTTCCGTACATTTCGCTTTGATTTATATTTCTCTATTATTTTTTTTTTTTGTCAAATCCAATTGAGAGATGAAAGATAGTTTGAGATAGAAATTGCAAGTTCAATGGAGCGGAAAAAAGGTGAGAAAACAATATATATATATATATATATTGGATGTAATCGATTAGTGGAATTTTGCTGTGGGATGATTCTTGAAGCTATTAATCTAAAATATCTAAAGTGGAATAGGCGAAGGTCAAGGCGAAGTACATTGCCAACCATCATGGAAAGTATGTCAAAAATCCCGCATGATCAGATCGTTCGTCTTTTTTTTTTTTTTTTTTTTGCTTGTCTTTCTCAGTTTCCCATCACCTTTTACTCATATTCTGATTCTCTCTCTTTCTCTCTCTCTCTCGCTATTTATACTTCCTATTTCTCTTTCTCTCAACCTCCATCTTTCTCATATCATTTATTTCTCTCGCACTACTGATGATCCTGTGTATTTCTTGTATGAGAAGTTCAAGGGGAAGCGGAACCAGTTTCTTCAGTGGGTCAACGTCTGCGAGTGAGATCGTCTTCATCGTCTCTGTCGCAGCTGCGCTATTCATCGTGACCACGAATGTCATGTATCGTGTGAATGCATGTGTGGCATTTCACACATTTTTATTTATATATTTATTTATTTATACATATATGGAGACATTTTTTTATTCGATGCGCAAATATAATTTATTTAAATTAAATAAAAGTATATTTGTTTTAATAATAAATATTTATTTAGCTCCAAAATATATAGTCTATTTAACGTAAGAGGAATCTTTTAACCATAATCAGTTTTTCTTCTTTAATATTGCTCCAAGAGGAAATCGTTTATTGGCAAAAGTAATTTTTTTTTTTTAAACAAATAAAAAAGATTATATTTTAATTTAAAGAGAATAAATTTTTGTCAATACATCGAAAGAAATTTAAAAAAATTATGTTTATTTATTTTGTGTATTTTTTTTGTATTTTGAAAAACGCATACTTTATGCAGGTAAAAATAATTCATAATCAGAATTAATGTAAAATTTGATTGTATGAAAATTTTTTACGTGCAAGTAATCTCATTATTTTTGAGTACACAATGAGATTTTTTAGACCTCGCAAAGATTCACGTATCAAATATATATTATATATATTCACACATGTATATATATATATATATATATATATATAAATAAATGTAGAACGAATCCTCGGGCAATTCCGTGAAATCAACATAAAAGGAATGTAATAAGTGGACCACTCTTTAATTCATTGGATGGATTTTGACCTTAATTTCTTTATGTAATTGTGTTTGTTGACCATGTTTGTCTGTCACTTGACAATTTGCACTAGCACAATATTCCAGTTGGACTTGGTCCAACATGTACCGTTATAATTGATTATCTACAGGTTTTCTATAAATTATTATAATAACGGAGTTGTGCGAATATTTGAAGTTTTGTGTGTTTTCGTTTTTGAGAATTTTTGCTGACTTTCTTTTTTTAGATTTCTTCTTTCTTCAATTTATTTCATTTATTGCTTTTCCTCTGTTTATAAGTTTCTTCATTTACCATATTTTTTTCTGATTCTCCATTTTTCATTTTTCCTATTCATTTTTTTATTTATATGTTAATTTTCTTCACCTTCGTAAGTTTCTATTTTTTTGATTCTGTAGGTTTCTTCTTTTTTTTTCGTATTCTTCCGGCTGTATGAATTTTTTTTTACTCTTTCTTCATTTTCTATACATTTCTTCTGTTTTCGTTTTCTTCTGATGCTGAATGTTTCCATCTTTTTATTCTTCAATTTTTCGACGTTTCTTCTTTTTTTTTTTTGAATATTCTTCCTTCTTATTTTAAATATATTTTCAACATTCTTCTTCTCTTGGATATTTTTTTCACTATATATCCCTTATAGAATATTCTACCTCGTTTGAATGTTTTTCAAATATTTTCAGTCTTATTTATTCATATACTTTTGAATTTTATTTTTATGTTTTTTCTTTAGATTAATTTTCCTCATGTTTACTTTATTGCTCTCTCATGGAGTAAGTATTTCTATTTGTTTTACGTTTTTTTTTTTTTTTTTGGAAAAAAACACCCCCTTATTTTATTTGTATAATTACAACTTTTTTTTATTTATTTCATTTAACTTTTTTTTTTTTATTTCTTTTAATTGACTTTTTTATTTCTTTTTATTTATCCTTTTTTGTGAAGCAAACTTCCTGTTTAAAAAAAAAAAACGATTCTAAACCAGTCTTTAATAAACTTTCATTAAATTTGCAATCATAAACACCATCGTTCAATTAACAATTTATAACGTTGAGATTAAAAATACCGGTTATGTCGTTCAACTTGTCAATTGAAGAAGAAATAATAAGAATTAAAAAATAAAATTAAAAAAAAAAAATTGCAATTTGTACAAGACTATTAAACGTGTGTACATTTATTTTGATGTAGGGATAATTATTGAAAATAAATTGACTTGAAAATTTACTATTTGTATATAATTAAACGAATAATTCGATTAGTATAATTTTTTGTTCTTTTATACGGACATGAATTATTAATTTTATATAGTCTAGATGATTAAGTTTGTGTGATGTGTTAATTTATACGGAATAAACTTTGATGAAATGAATGGAACAGATTGATTACAAATAATTAATTTCACGTTCATTCAGAAAATGGTTTGAAATTACACTTGTGTATCTCGAGAGCCCACACCAGTATGGAATAAAACAAGAATAACCAGACTGGAAATTATATTATGTTATAGTATAATCACGTGAAACAGTCATTTAAGACACTTTTACTTTTTCACATATATATTAGGTATATATATATATATGGAATCTTCAAAGCTCCTCTATTATAACACCGTATAATTATTTTTCTGAAGGATTTTTTTCCCCCTTTTAAAAAAGGGCCTAATGTTCCTTGTGTAATTTTAAAGTGATATTTAAAGAATTTAATGAACGTTTTTTTTTAATAAGAGAAAATTTTTTTAGAATCTAATATTTATAATTTATTTGAATTAAATAAAAATATATTTGTCTAAAATCTAATTTATATTTATTTTTTAAAATATAAATTTCTTCTGACAGAAATAAAATTTTTATTTGAATCTAATAAAATTAATATTAAATTATTTTATATGGTTAATTATTATATAAATTTGTAAATTATTTTCAATTATTAGTTATTATCCATAAATAAATTTAATAAATTATTAATAAATAGAATTAATGATAAATTCAATTTGTTAATGAATAATTATTTCGTATTTTTAAATTTCACTTACTTTTTTTGCCTCGTCCTTCCTCGGTACCATCATCGGTGATATCCTCGAGGCTTCGTCCTGCTGATTCAATGGCTCCCAATATGTCGCTACCCTTAAGATCAACTTTTACAGAATGTGTCCTAAGAAATCTTCCCAAACGGTCAAATAAAAGGGTGTCAACATCTGTATTTTCAATTGATCTAAAAATTAAAAAAGTTTTCCAATGAAAATTATTAAATTATTAAAGTCATATAATTTGATACCAGGAATAATGGAAAGTTAATTAATTTCTTAATTTATACTTATAGAAAAATAATAATACAAATAATATGTTACATATTGCATTGATTATTTAGAAATAATAAACAATAATTTGAAACAAATTAAATGTGTAATATTCTCCATAAATCTGCAAATAAATTAATTGCCAATTAAAAAAGAATATATATATATATATAGAACTAGATATATAAAAAAATATGCATAAAATAATATTGATTGTTCTAAGAAATAATAATAATATTTTATTATTTTTTAGATCAATATTAATAAATTATTACTATTATATGTTAATAATGATTATTATAAATAATTGATAGTAATTGCAATTATAAGTTTCAATAACTCTATATGGCTAATTTAATAATTGTTATTAATAAATGAAATAATTTGAATTGTTTAGCAAAATTTTATATTTTTTAAAACTGTTTTATTAATTTTTTTTCCTTACAGCACAATTTCAAAAGAGATATTTTTTTTGTTTTTTTTTTTTATTTATTTAAATGATGAAAAATAGTTTTCCGAATTTTGAGAAGAAATAAATGTCCACTGACCTGGGAGCGCCCTCTTCGGTGCTACCGGTTTTGACGACAGTAATTCCCTCACTGAGGGTGATGTCCTCTTTATCAGTGAGCATTTTATCAACAAACGCAAAAACTTTATATTTGATACAACTCATTGAATCCTTTTTCAAACAATCCGAATAGATCGCCGCCATGAGATCATTTTCAACTGGATTTTTATCACTGGCCGGAAGTGCCGAAGTCGCGGCCACCGCCAGTATAAATAGTACCGATAATCTATCAAACATTATTTGTTTGAATTTTATTTTTTCCCCTCTTTAAACAATTTATTATTATTATTATTATTATTCTACGATCAGCAGTCGTAGACACGCGGTTACGTGATACCGCGTCGTCGCAGTCACGTGTTCACTGGAAACTGTTGTTCTTTTTTTTTTGTTTTTTTTTTTTTTTTGCTCTCACTCTCGAGTCCCTTGTTTATCCTGTCGTTCGGATGCGTCGACGGACATGAAATGCGACCGGTTGACTTGTGTGTTGCATCTAAAAGACCTTGCTTTGCTTTTATAGCAGGAGAGCCAATACGAGGGGATTTCGCGTGGTTACAGGTCCCACGGAGTTTGCACGTCTCCCCACTCGAATACACCGATCTTTCCCTTCCCGTGACCCCTAATAGATCCCTCTCCTTCTTTTCGCAATATTCTTTCCCCCTCGATTTTTTATGAGACCCCACATTATTATTATATATATATATATATTTTTTTTTTTTGACAAAAAAGGGACCACCGATAAATATATATATGTATAAAGTGAAAGAAGGAGGTAAGAGCAAAAAAAAATTGATCCTCGCTTCACTTCATCAAGACCTACTTAAGGAACCATCATCAATAATCCACAAACACGATGGGGGCAAAAATTACCATCAAAGAAGATGACCACAACTAATATAAAGAGAGGTGTATTCATCCCAACACCTTTCTCGTGCATATTCATTAACTTGATAACTCCTCTACTTCCCCGTGAAGTCATGATGATGATGATGATGATGATCATCTATTGTCAATCGAGAAATCATCATTCCCACAAATTACCTACTTCTGGGATTTTCTCTATGGTTGATAATAATTTTTCCTCCAGGCTCCACTTATTATTTGTTTAGCTCACGAGGAGAGACTTCCGACAGCTGTGTGCTGTTCGGTGAAACGACATAAAACCAACTTGCTACATAATGTGGGAATGAATTAAAGAATGGAATTAAGATCTGGAGCTTGTAACTCAAGGTCAGATTGTATACAAAATTGTATATACGCGTGGATGTAGATAATGTCAAGAGTCGCAATAATTTACAAATGCGGTTTTTTTTTCTTTTTTTTTTTTTTTTTTGACAAAAGTAACATTCAGGATGTACTTAACATGACAGGGAACATTAGTGAAGTAAATGATTTTCCCAAGATAATACCAACAACGATATTCGCGCGACGATATGGACAAAAAAGTATAATCGTAGGTACAGTTATGGCAGGATACAGGAAAAATACCGATTTGTAGGTTAGTTTGTTGATTTCTAGGTTGAAACGTAATCGGCAGAAGTTAATTAATATCGTCAGCAGTCAGTTCTGGATTGGTGCAATTTTCAAGAGCGATTGGCGCGACGGATTCTAACCGATCATTACTAGGTATAGCGTCATGGAAAGTCCTTTTGCGAATAGCGGTTCAAAAGTGGTATCAGATTTTACCTGCTTGCATTTTCTTTCTTTCGAATTAGAATGAATTTATTATTAAATAAGTGTATTTTCAAACTTGTCTTCTTTCTTTTTCCTTTTTTCTTCACTCTTTCTTTCCTTTCTTCACTTATATATATATATATATATATATATATATATATATATATATATATATATATATATATATATATATTCTTCTCTTTTTCATTACAACTGAATGGAAAAAAGAAATTTGAAAAAAGTTAAAAGAGTGAGTGATTCTCGTATATAAGGATCATGCTTCTTGCTAGAGTAAATCTTGTAATTATGATGATGATCATCAACATCAATATTAAACAAGTTAAAGTATGAACTTTTTGTGTTCATTTCATGAACACTTTGCTTCCTCATAGAGATTTTTTTTTGATCAATTTATGGTAATTTATTTACTATTATAATAATTTTAAAAAGGTGTTAAGTTGTATTTTTTGGACGTTTGCAGAGATTGATTATAATTGAGAAGAAGAAGAAGAAAAAAGAAGAAACAATGATGATATTCTTGATCATATTAAGAAAGAATAAGAAGCCTAATAATAATAAAGAAGAAGAAAAAGTAGTAGCAAATGAAATGATAATGATGGTAACTTTGATCATAATAAGGAAGATGAAACTGAAGAAAAAGTAAAAGAAGGCAACAATAATGCTAAGCTCGATAAATAATAATAGATAAGAAGAAGTAAAGAAAATGATTGATCATAATAATATAGGAGAAGTGCAAAATAATATCCTAATAAAGAAGAAGAAGTAGAAGTAGCAGAAGTAGAAAATGATAATAATAATAATAATAATGAAAAAGAAAAGGAAGAAGAGAAAAAGATGATGATATTTTGTGGACAAAAATTTAATGATTTTCTTGCTAATTTAATTGCATTATCAATCTCATGTCACTTTTCCCTATTTTTTGTGATGTATTCGGGATGCTGTAAATTTACAAATCTGTAATTTTGCTGATAGGCAGATGCAATTTCCCATTTCAGTAGCAGTATAATCGATCTTATATATATATATATAATTTAATTGATCAAATATTGTTTAACTATGTGATAAGATATAATTTTACCAGTCGGATATAATTTTACAGATCACTTATAAGCTTACCAGTCAGACGTAACGTAATTCTTTTCAAGATCAGAAGCAATTTTACTGATGAAATACAATTTAAAAGATTAGATTTCATATTACAGATAGAGGATACAATTTTGTGAAACAGATAAAACGATTCAGATGTAGTTTCTTAGTCTATAGATGCAAATATTTAACAATCAAATAAAATTTCAACAATTAAATATGATGATTAGAATAAAAAATATTTTCTATGATTAAAATACGTCATTTATAGATAAGATTCGATGTAAAATTTTTTTAACGATCAAATGCAAGTTTATCGATTGGATATACATGCGAATATGGGCTTTGATAAATTCTTCTTATGTAGTTGAGAGCGCAGGTGTTACAGGTCCCTTTTTAAAATATACTTACACCTTACGATATTGTAAGAGCCCGCTTGAAACTGGGCCAGTCACCTATTTGCAACTGGGTCGAACCAAAGAGTTGGCCGCTCTTTTCGTGATCTCGATCTTCAGGGTCCAAAGGATCGGGACCCCTGACCACGCAAGATAATCGCCCAAGGCTACTTTGTAACATAGTTCATCACACAACACGATTATCAAGTGTTGTTCATGAAAATTACTATATTCTAAGTCTTCAATTTAGCCATTAAATTTCTCCCTTGTCGAGAATTAAATAAAATTCTAAAGAGAATTTTATTCTATTTTATATTCAAAGTTTTTTAAACATTTTTCTTCATAATTTATTTTTTTTTATTATCATGGTGTATATAGTGAAGATCATCGTTGTTATAAATAAAAAAAATTTCATTATAATGTAGAAGAAGAAAAGGAAGAAAACAATGCAGATAGTGACGTTGAAGATGTAAAAAAAGAAGAAGATAAATTTTAATTATCTAAGAGTCTAAAAATCACATACTTATTAATGCAATAATTCTTCTATTTAATTAATAAATAATTAATCTTTTATTTCTTCTTTATTATGATTATGTTTCGCATCATTATTACCTTCTTCTTTTGTTACATCATCAACGCCACTATCATCATTATCTTCTTCTTCTTTTTTATAATCTACTACTCTCTACACAGAAAATTAGCGACTATTCGCTTATTCCTAGCGCACAGTATGCAGCTGGGAATAAGTAAATAACACAGGCCTGCAAAATTCGACTTTTTTTTTTTATTTTTGATATTGAAGTCGTTTCCTATGTAATTTTGTGCGCTGAACACGATCCCGTGTCCCAAAATGGCCCAGCACGTCAGGATTTTGAAAAAAGTGGGGGTAAAGAGCCCAAAAACCGTGTTTTTGGGTGTTTTCAAGAATTTTTTTCTCCTTAACCTGACGTGCTAGAAACTTCTACTAGGTCTTAAATTAAAGCTTGAAGTGGGCACTTTAAGACCCATATGCGCAAGTAAAAAAAACTTAAGGGATTTTGAGAAAAGTGGGGGGAAAGAGCCCCAAAAAAATTTTTTTACATACTTTATATCGGAGTGGTTTTTTTATGTATTTTTGTGCGCTGAACACGATCCCGGGTTCCAAAATGGCCTAAAACGACAGGATTTTGAGAAAAGTGGGGGTAAAAAAATAAAAAAATGCGTTTTTTTTTTTGGTGCCCTTTACCCCCACTTTTCTCAAAATCCCTTAAATTTTTTTGACTTGCGCTTATGGGTCTTAAAGTGCACGCTTTAAGCTTTAATTTAAGACCTAGTAGAAGTTTCTAGCACGTCAGGTTAAGGAGAGAAAAAATTCTCGAAAACACTCAAAAACACGTTGTTTAGGCTCTTTACCCCCACTTTTCTCAAAATTCTGACGTGCTGGGCCATTTTGGGACATGGGATCGTGTTCAGCGCACAAAATTACATAGGGAACGACTTCAATATCAAAAATAAAAAAACCATGCAGGCCTGTGTAATCACTCATTGAAAATTCGCTTATTACTAACGAATAGTCGCTGATTGCTAGCGAGTAGTCGCTATTTTAATCAGCCCAGAGTATGCAGCTACGAATAAGCAAATAGTCGCTAATTCAAATTTAGAGAGTAATTTGCGAATAGAATGAAAAAAAATTTATATTTGAAGTTCTGGTTAAAAAATTACTAATTATATATTTCAACAATAAAAAATAATTAATATGACTACAAAGTTCTAGTTAGATAATTTTGGTTAATTTTTTAGTAAAATCAACTAGAATACAGTATGTAAATATATAGCCAATTAATTTTTTACTAGAAAAATTCTGTTTTTTTTAATACGAATTTCTAGTAAAAATGACCAGAAATCTAAATAGAATGTTTAACCTGATTTTCTCATATTCACAGAAAATTAAAAGGCATTAAAATAAGCTGCAACGCTTATTATTTTAATCCATTTTGGTATTAAAATAAGCAAAATTGGATTAAAGTAATAAGCGTTGCAGCTTATTTTAATACCTTTTAATTTTCTGTGTTTTTAACCAGAAAAAGTAGTAAACATTTTCTTCTTGTTAGACGAACCAGAATTCTAGTTATTTGAACCAGACATTTTTTTCATTGCAGCCAACACCAAAAAAATATTTAATATACTGATTACATTTTGTTAATTTGATATTTTTCTTTTGTTATACCAATAGTCTACCATATAAACTGCGTGGCATGTATAAAAACAAATGAATAAATAAAATAAAAAGAAGAATAAAAGAAGATATTGCTAATGATAAAGCAGATAAAAAAAACTGTGATATTTATAAATTTGCAAAAAAAAAAAAAAATGATAAAAAATAATAGAAGAAATAAAAGGAAAAGCTAAGTCGATTAGAATCTTGTTTCTAAGAGGTTTCTCCGGACGAGATAGACGATCGAAAGTGCTTTTAGTCGTAAGACACAGTACTTACTAAAGGTATCAAGAACAAGGCAAGAGTAGCACAAGAGAAGCTGTGTGAAGATATATATATATATATACATGTATATAAATAATGAAATGAAAACACACTGGTTCTTCTGTTTTTTAACTAAAACAAAACTTAAAAAATGAAAAAAAAACAATAATTAGAGAAGGTTTACTAATTAAACTCATGACACCAATTACAGTCGTGGAAAATCTGGTTGCATGAAAGCTTAACGGTCTTTGAACGATTGTTTTAAAACCCGGTTTTAGAAAACAAGTAACGATATACGCAAGTAACGCCCTTTTTTGTGAGTCTAGTAAAACTGGTAGTTCCACTGGAATGTAATACTGATAAAAATATTACAGTTTATGTAAAATCGTCGTCGTCGAATGTATAATGATTGTAAATCAGAGATATAACTAAAGGAAAAGAGAGGGAGTCATAAGAAAATTCAACATCCTCTCCTGCGTACACATCTAAATTATTGCAATAATTAATTAGAGTATTGTATTAAGTACAATTTGTTTTTAAATATTTTATTTGAATAAAATTTTTATTTCATTTTTATTTCACATAATTTTCTTTATATTATTCGATTTAATTTATATTACATTTAATTAATAACAATATTAATTACTATTGTTTTTTATGTCAATTAATATAACCTATTTATTGTAACACAATTTTTATTATTTATTTCGCATATTCTTTTTTATTAAATTCATTGTAACCTATTTTATATCTATAATTACAAAATAATTTATATAACACACAGAAGAAAATTTTAATCAGGACTTTTGATAAATTCATAATAAATACATATATCTCTATATAAAATTTAGAAAAATACATCGAAATAATCACATTCAGAAATTTTTTAATTATTTATCGAAATTAATTTAAAAAACATTGCAAAAGATATTTTAATTACATTTCATTTTTTAATTTCTTCAATGTTAATTATACGCAAAAAGGTAGTAAATTAAATTCTTCATATTTATTGCATGATTTATTTGCCATACTCTTTTAGAAAAGCATTTTATATTTTAATTTTATATTCCTTTGGCATGATTTACAAACAATGAACAAATTTTATTTTCAATATCCTCCCGTTAAGTGTATTTTATCTATTGTATGATAAATATATTAATAAATACGTATATCTATGATTTATTATTATTATATTCTCTTTAAATTATAGAATTATTTGAAAAGTCTTTTATTAATTTGTCATTTAGTTTAGAATTATTTAGAATTTTCACTAATTTTCAAGTGAAACTTTACTATTTAATTTTTTTTATACTAATACCTTTGTAAAAATGAACTGGAAATATTAGTAACTTACTAATTTAATTTAATAAATATTTAAATAGCCTTTGGAATATGGTGTGAATTATTTTTAAATTTCAAAAGTTTTTTATTTATAATATATGAAAGAGATGCAGGACATAAAACTGTACAATAATGTGTACACGTAATACGCAGATTTTATATATATATATATAGTAAATAATAGTGGAAATAGGTTTGATAGTCAGAAAAAAAAATGTATACCACATTTACAGGTAGAAATTCTAGTAACCTAGTGACACGTGAGTCTGATTCATAGACGGTAGTTTGTAACAGCGCGCATATAACGCTCACTTTATATTCCTGAGAGAGTATGATGACACTTGATTAATTATATAAAGCGTGCAATAAAATTTTTTTTTTTTTTTTCGAAAATTAATAATTATTGCAACTTTCTCTCTATTTTGTAGATATTAACAAATTAACACAGCAAAAAAATTGTCAAAAAGCAATAAATTTTGAAAAAAATTATTACTATTATTATTAACAATAATCTGATAATTTTTTCCAAAGTATTTTTCTGAACAAATAAAATTTTTACTAAAGAAGTTTTGTTACAAGATACAATAACTATATGCGTTTGAAATATTAAAAACAAACAAAATTGATTTATTAAATTTATGAATTTGTAAAATAATGAGGAATTAGATAAATGATAAAATCCAAAATATATTGTATGGTGTGTTGATAGTTATTAGCATTCATCGCCTACAATGTACATAATTATATAGTTACCCAGAAAACGTTTCGGCCGGTTGGACAGTTGACAAATGACATGTCTGACCACGATGGAATTTACTACTGCAAAATGTTTTCTACTTCAAGTCCTCATTTCTTTTTCCCCCTTTGCGTGAGTAAAATAATTTGCAATTATAAAAAAAAAAAAAAAAAATTTGCCATAGTTTTCTGTTTTGAATAATGGCTTTTACTATTTGCCAACATTAATTTGCATAATATACCAGAAGAAAAAATTTTACATACAAAATAATGACTAATGAACTTGAATTTGTCTTTAAAAAATAGACAATTTAATTTTACTACATTTTACAAACTTT
This sequence comes from Leptopilina boulardi, assembly GCF_019393585.1. Classification (NCBI taxonomy): domain Eukaryota; kingdom Metazoa; phylum Arthropoda; class Insecta; order Hymenoptera; family Figitidae; genus Leptopilina; species Leptopilina boulardi. The sequence continues at coordinate 221,412 of NW_026137937.1, read as the reverse complement.
TAAATAAATAATTAAGTAAGTAAATAAAAATATAAAAGAAATAAAAAAAAAATTTTTTTAAATATAAAGAATGAAATGTTTTAATTACAATTTTGTTTGCTTATATGTTTAGTTAACTCATGTCCGACAGTGGATTTTATCGAAAAAATTCCATTGAAAGGATAAATTGATTTTTAAAGAAAACAATCGTCATTGTTAGTAATAATTCATATTTTGATTTATAGTACATATTAGTTTTGATTTAATTAATAGTTTTGAGAACTAAGTTAAAAAAAAAATAATATTGTGTATTCAATTTTATTTTATCTATTATGATTGTTCTTTTTTCTGCTTTGATTGTTTGTTTTCTATTTTTATTGCTCCTTTTTTTCCGTCAGTTTTTTTCTTCATTCACTATATGCAATTAGTGCGATTAGAAAAAGTGGTGACAGGAGAAAAAGTTACGACATCATTAGAGAAACTATTATAGATCCAGTTTGATATCATTATTAGAATATAAAATGATTAAGCCTCTTTACGTATACATATGGTCATCATGACCATAAAATTACTTTATTTAACAAAAAGTGTAAAGGTTTTTCACGCTCGATTTGTTACAGATAAGTTCCGTATCAATTCAATTACACTTTCAAAAAAATATATATATATATATATAAATAATATTGATTCAAAAATGTTCAACTCCAATGATTCACAATGTCTTAAATTTAAGATTTGATGTTCTATATGAAACTTAAGTTTTATTGTTCCTCTTTCTCCACGGATTTCTCGACTACATCTTATTAGAGGAAAAAGATAAGATGATAGATAGATAAGCGTAGATCAATGACTTGAAAATATCCATGAGAACGAGCACATGGTACTGGGCAAAGTATATAGTGAGAAGCTATAATTTACATCATGTAACAGAAATTGGAGGTCACTTGACCGTGAATATGTTTTTAAAAAAATTGCAAATATATTATTATTTATTTCATAAATAAAGATGACGTGGAAATTTTTTTTTATTTTACTAATTTAAATAATTTTCTTTGATAATTTTTTCTTCTTATTTCCTTCTATTTTTTCTTCTTTTTTCCCTTATTATTTTCTTTTTGTGTTCATTTTATATTTCTTCTTCTTCTTTTTCTGCTTTTACTTTTTTATTTCTATTTTATTAAATTACTTTAATTTTTTCTTTAGGTTACTTAATTTTTATCCACATTTGTAATGTGTAATTTTTTATTAAATTTATTTATTGTCCGAAATTATTTTTTACTTTGTAACCGCATATGACGAAATACGAAAAATTAAAATCGAAAAATTCGGAGTCATGAAGAATCGAACCCCTGTCCTTGGTGTTGTAAATCGAATAGGGAAGCCACTGAACCATTTCACATGTTAGTTTTTCATTCTCGTTTTATAATTAAATGAATCGTTATAAAGTAATCAATGACAAAACACTTTCGTAGAAATTGCGCGAGACTCAAGTTGAAATATATAATATATATTTATTTTCAACTACTCCATTCAGAATTGAATCCAATTTTAAAAAGTGTGTTAATGAATAAGTGTATTTTCAAATCTCAATTTTTAAATATCATCTCGTAAAAACAAACTTTTTTAATTAAAAAGGAGAAGATACAATTTTAATGTTTTTCTCATTTTTAAAACCACCTTATACCTTTTCACAAATGGCAAACTAATAAAACGTTTATAAAAATTGACACTATTTTGCGAAATAACGGAAAATTGTTCGAATGACTTTTGTAAAAGTAAAATAAAAAAAAAAGTATTAGTCTTTGATATAGAAAAAAACTCTAAAATGAAAATTGTCTTCTGCTCTGATTAGAAGTAGAGACACGGATTTAAAAAACGAAACAAAATACAAGAATAGCAACGTTCTCAAGTTGATGCGAATACTCTTTTGCGGTGTATCTCAAATAGCGTACCTACTGACGTTCACCGCAAACGAAAGTCCCTCTTCCTTTCAAAGTAATTTTATGTTTTGCTTCCATTTTGCCATTCCGTTCTCGTACCTTATTGCCTTCGCAACATTTCTGAGTTACAAAGTCCGAATACGTGTTCGCGTGCGTTTGTAATTGCCGAAAGAGAACGTAACGAGGCGTGACCCTTGTTTCATTTTTTTTTCATTTTTATTTTTCTGCATCTTCTGGTGTATATAATACCTTCCTGGTTTATTCACTGATCGAGCCTTGGGCATTTCGTGGAAATCGGGTCTTCTTCCTTCGTATTCCCGCATTTTATTTCATTTTCTGGGTCACAAGATAAACGCCTTCTTGAAAATCTTCGCTACCTTGACATTCTGTTCTCCAATTATTATATGTCTATTTTATATTTCTATTTTTATTTTATTTCTATTTTTATTGTACATTTAAATTTTTTTTATTGTTATTTCCATTTCTATTTTTAATTATTTTGTAGTTTCATTCCTTATTTTCTTTCAATTTATTATTTTGTATATTACTTACGTTTTTGATGTAATTTAATTTATTTTATATTTCACCGTCCGACACGATATTTGACTCACAAAAAAAATCAAATATTTTCGGAAACTAGAACAAAAAAAAATACCCGTGTCTGACCGTTTTGCTATATCAAGTCGTTTGTAGTTTTTAGGGGTGAAAACAATCCTTAAATATGAAAAGTGACAAGATATCTTATAAAAATTATTATTATTATTGAAAATTTGACAGCAGATTCAACATTAGCAACCCCAAAAATCCCTAGATACCAACTATTATAAAAAATTAATAACTTTTGAAAATTTTGACCTCCATATTGGATCTGCCATTTTGAATTTTGAAAATCTGACATCAGATTTATAATCAGCGATCCCAGAAACACCCCGATACCAAGTTTTATAAAATATTAATAATTTTAAAAGATATCATATGTCACTTTTCATTTAGGGGTTGTTTAATAATGTTTAATAAAAAGGAACAGTTAACAATTTTCATTGTTTAATAACAATCACCCTTAAAAACCACAAACGACTTGATCTTGCAAAACAGAATTGTTTGATTAACAAAAAAAAAATTGTTATCGAACAGTTGAAATAACAAAACTAAATTGTTAAATCGTCAATACAATTTGTTGTATTAACAAAGCTTTGATCCGTCTATACAATTTGTTCAGTTTCTTCGCCTTCTAAAATAATCGATAGCAGGATTTCCGTATGTCATATCATCATTTTCATTTGCATTAAAATCTGTGGAACATGCAGCTTCTGAATCAAATTCTTTGACCTAAAACTAAAAAATTATTTTGAGTTGAAATATGTTAAATAATATTTAATATACATTTTGTATTTTTTCAGGTGAGGTTATGTTCAATAGTAACCGAGTATAACTTTACCGATAAACGATGAAATTGTGTCTTTATCACATTCACTACTCTTGCAATAGATTTCTCACTTTAACCGGATTCATTATTTAACAGCACTTTGTCATTAAAAAAAACTAATATTAAAAGCAAAAGTGGCACATGTGCCAGAAGCAAACGATGCGACGATTTGCTCGCCAGTTTGCGACAATTCAAGATGATCACGTGACATGGAACAATAAACTTGTCAGCTGAACAAATTCGGATTGTTCCGTCAGCATTCGACAGAGAGTTTGTTTCTGCAACTGTACAGAATTGCAAACTGAATAAAACAGACAACAAAAAATTCGTATTGTTGTTAAAACAACATACATTTGTATTGACAACAATCCGAATTGTAATATTAACATTTTGAATTGTAATATCAACAAATCTACTGACAACAATCCAAAAATTGTTTGCACAACAATCCCATTTTTATCAGTGCACATTTTTTCATTTTTGAATTACTACTTTTTATTTTGATGACCATTATTCAATTACTTTTGCTTGTTCATTTTATTTTGATGTTCCATTTAATTTTCTTTATTTTTATATACCTTCATTTCATTTTATTTACGTTCTCTTTATGTTCATTCAATGTTTTTATGTTCGTTTAAATTTTATATCCAATTTTATTTTTAAATTCAATTTTTCCGCTTTGAAAAAATTTTTTAAAAAAAATCATTTTTTTTATTATTACTGTAAATTATTAGAAAAAATTATTTGTTTTATTTATTTACCTATAAATAAAAAATGCGATTTTTTTATTTCTTTGAAGTTGAATTTATTAATTAAAATAATATAAAAATGGTAATTGAAAATTAAAATTGTATTTGACATTTTTTTAAATGCTTAAAATTTTTCGTTATTGACAATGGACCACCTTCTTCGGAATTTTTTAATTTTCAATGTATATGATAATATTTCAAGTGAAAAAAAAAATTGATAAAACGAAGGATAAAGAAAGTAATCGACATGGACATAAATCGAGGAAGGATTGAATTTATTAAAATAAAAAGAAGCCCACGGGTGGTCTACATCGAACCTGCAAAAGCGAATCTCCAATCCGCCTGGAGGTCAAGGAGCCCAGGTACTTGGCCCGATTTAAACTTGATGGACAGGCAACTCGGCTTCTCGACCTCAGGGGGATCTCCGCTAAGAACGTTATAATGCATACACACACATGCGGATGCACTAAAAGTGCACTTTCCCTTCGAGCATCAATTTCCATTTTTCAACTATTCTCAAATATATCCCGTTTCTTTCTCATCTTTCTTAAAAAAAAAAAAAAAAATTGAAAAAAACATTCCAATCAGGTTTTATATATATATATTCTTGAGAAATTTTTGACCAACACGAAAATATATTTTAATGCCAGTTCCTGGAAGTCTTGGAAAGCAAGCTGATTTCTCCTTCCGGACCTCCCTTTCTCCTCATCATTATTATCATTATCATCATCATGAGACAAATAAAATTTCGGTTAACGATGTTCTGCATTATAAATAAAAATTCAATCATTATGTGGGTAAAATTTGACAACTAAAATATATGTACATAAAATATATTCACTTCCTTTTGAAGTGAATTCCAAACCTTGACCTCGATTTATCCGTTGTGGGAACTCGATTGCCAGAGCTCAAATATTGTATATATATATATATCATGAGCTATAGGGGAAAGTGTGAAAGTTTTGACGTTAAAGATAATTTCTGAAAATTCACTTCCCGCATTGATGAGCTTCGATGATGTTAAAAAAAAAAACAAAAAAAAAAAAATATCAACGACCCCTCCCTTTTTAATGATGCTCGTAAAATAAATTGAAAGCCTGTTTCATCCTTTTCAGCCACCGAAAAGAATTGGAACTTCGAAAGTTGTCCCGCGGGGTCAGAATATTTTCGAATGGTCAACTTTCTACTTTTCAAAAGAGTTGCGCCTTAAGATGATTGGGCTCATTTCGAGATGCCTGAAATCTTCTTCAATTTTTCATATCCCTTGAAACTTGAGGCTTGTTTACTTATTTTATTACCTCGCTGTCCGATTAATTAAAAGAAGAAGAATGAAGATTTTGCTTCCTGTTTTTTTTTTCCAAGTATCATTAGTATTATCTTTATTATTAGTACTACTACCACTTTGTTTAATAGTGTTATTATTAGTATCATTTTAAAAAATTATTTCAATGTCAATAACATAATGATGAAACTCAAAAGAAGAGTGATTTTTTTTTTGTAATAAATATCTTTATTTGAACACAATTTCGGAAGAAGAACGGATGAGAATTTTTTTTTTTTTTAGCGAGTACAAAAAGCAGATAATTCTTTTTTTACGAGAAAAAGAATTACTACAATTTTTTTTCACATCAAATAAAAAAATGGACAACAACCAAAAATTGTGATCCAATGAGAATTCGGAGAAAAGCCTTATCGTCGAACCAATATTGAAAACAAAAGTATCGACTAGCCTCTCTATTTTGTTTTTATTCATTGACTTATTGACAAGTCTACTTTACACATGTCCGCATATACATTATCGTTTGTAATATTAATCGAACATGAATCGCGTGCAAAGAATATACATGTGATTAAGTAAATTATTTACATGTTTCATTGCATTCAGCAATCTAAATGCAACATTACTCTCTTTATCTATAAATATAAATTAAATAAATACATTGTCGAGAAAAATTCTCGAGATTTCATATGATGAATGATGTTTTTTTTTTCTTCATCTCCTAATTTTGAATAAATTAAAAATGGAACAAAAAATCAATCACGTGATTTTTGTTTTGTAACTAGAAATAAGTGTAGGGTTTTTTTTTTTTTTGTCTTTAATGGTATCCAGAGAATGATTGTGCTGCACCAGCATCCCAACCGGATGATGCACCTGATTGCCAACCTCCTGATGATACCGATGGACCAGACCATGCGCTGCTTGATGCTGAATTCCATCCGTTATTGTAGCCAGTGATGCCGACACCACCTTTTCCTTGGAAGAAGGATTTCATTTTCAAAAATGCAGAAATTGCAATGGCAATGAGGGAGGCGAAGATTGCCTTCTTGGCGATGAGGGCAATGGCAAAGTAGGCCAAAACAGCGAGGGCACCCATTTTCACTTTAGCAGCCACCAACAAAGGTAAAATGTGCTTCAGGATCTTCTTTTTTCCACGTCCTGCAAAGTCACGAAGTATATTAAATATATTTCATCGTTGATATATTATCGTAATAAAGAAATCTTGAAAATGTAATTAACATAATAAATTTATAGAAGCCTCATACTCTACATACATTAATTAATGTTAATTACATTTTTGGCAAAAATCTCAGTATATATATATATATATATATATATATCATTTGATTTTATTAGTATTACGATTTATATAATAAAAATTATGAAAAAGTTCATTATTACTTCATCTATGCAAGTGTGTTTTTTTACCTTCAACAACTTCGTTGACGGCTTGACGGACTTCGGTGGGAACAGATTCCGAAATAGCACGTGCAGATTCGCCAATCTTTTCAATTGCTGGTGCAAAGTTGATCTGCAATGAGAGAAAATTGATGGTAAGTTTTTTTTTTTTTAAATTAGCATTTATCTTTCTTTTATATTACATTATTTATTTCATCATTTATTTATGTATTTATTGACTTATTTATTAAATTAGTAATTAAATATAAATGTAAATTCCTTGATCCATTTGTGTGCTAAAAAGTTTATTTTTACACAAAAGTAAATTAGGGAATTAAATTACAAGTTAAAAAAAATAAGTTATTGAACAAAACTTAAACTTAACTTATTAAGTACTTAAATAAAAGTAATTAATTGGTAAGATAGGACAATAAATAACATAAATGAAGTAAATTGCAAAATTGATTATTTGGAAGTAAACTGGTGAAGTAAAATCAATTAAGATCAATAATGAAGAAAATGAATAAAATAAAAAGAAATTGATAAAATTATAATAAGAATATAATTGAGGAAACCAATTAACAAAGAAAAAAGCAGGGAAGTTAATGAATAAATTAAAATGAAGATACTAATTAAATTAATCTAACGAGTAAGTTAATGAAGTTAAATTAAAAAAACTATTGTTAATTAAGTAAATTAAATAAATAAATGAATTAGAAAAATCGAAAAAATGTGTTTATGAATGAAATCGAAGAAATAAGTTAATGAAGTAAATAAAAAAGAGATAAGTTAACGAAGTAAATCGGAAAAATAAGAAATCGAACGTCCAAAAATAAATTAAATAAGTGACTGAAGAAAGAAATTAATGAAGTAAGTAAAAAACTAAGAAAATAAGTTAGTAAAGTAAATTGAAGAATTAAAGAAAATGAAGTCAAATCAAAAAAGTGAATCAACGGAATAAGCTACTGAAATAAATCGACGAAATAATTTAATGAAGTAAATAAAAGAAGAAAATTAATAATGTAAATGAAACAACGAAGTTAATAAACTAAATTAATATAATTAATTAAAACAATATATCAAAAAATTAAAATAGATGGAAAAAATAGCTAAAAAAAAGTCAAATATTGAAGTAATTGAAGAAGGAACAAAAGAAGTAAATTACTGAAGTAATTTAAAAAACAAGTTAATTAAGTAACTGAAAAAAGAAGTTACTGAAGTAGATAAAAAAATAAGCTAATTAAGTAACTAAAAGAACTTGCTATAAAAAAAGAAGTTAAAAAAATAAAAACTAAGTTAATTAGAAAACTGAAGAAAGAAGTTATTTAAGTAAATAAATAAACAAATTAATAAAGTAACTTAATGAACTATCTAAGGAAAAAACTAAGTTAACTATTTAATAATAAGCCAAGTTAGTTACTAAATTAGTAAAACTAGCTAAAGAAGAAAACGAATGAAGAAAGCCAGTAAAAAATTTCTTTTCGAAAAAATTAATAATTAAACAATGACAAAAAAATAATTTTAATAAACTAACTAAAGAAACAAACCATTGAAGTAAAAAAAAAAAAAAAAAAATTTGAAAATAAAAAATCTTACTTTGAGGCTGCGTCCGGCAAAGAAGTCGCTGATACCATCCCCAACGTAATTTTCAAGGGCATTTTGTCTCTCGGCAACATTATTGGCTGTATCGATCTCCTGATCATAGAGGACTTCCTTATTTGATCTTGACGATCTGTCGTCCTTGGCTTTGACCAATGTGACACCGCTAACAATCTCGAAACTGTCCTTGTCAAAGAATTCCTTAGCTTTTCGATAAATACTTTTTTGAATGCATGATATACTATCTTGATTTAGGCATTCGTCGATGCTTTGACCGGAGGCCAGCACCACGACGGTTGTGAGACACACGAAAGCAAACAACTTCATTCTGAAGACGAGTAAAAGTCACGCACAGGTGTTTTAAATAATATAATTTTTTTTTTCAGAGGAGCCACTAAAAGGCAATCTCTGATGTAGTGAAATTTGGTATATGGTCCATCGAAAAGGCTCTTTACCTTATATTTGGCGGTTCCCCTACCCCATGAAGTATTGGTGGCCCCCACCGTTAGTTTTTTCGTTATTTGCCTGCGAGCGTGTGCGTGTGTGTGTGTGTGTGTCTTCCGCATGTGGGTATATGACGTCTTTGAGGCGTGATACACACAGGTAAGAAAGTATTCGCCCAATGGCTGAAACCTGATGATAAAAGTGGGAAGAAAAAGTTTGTCTGTGACCTGCGACCCAATAGCCAATCGGTATATGGTTGTGTTAAAAAAAAAAAAGAAAAAAAAAAAGAGGGATACATGTTAAGAATGTGCCTTCGAGTCTAGGAAGTAGGAGTTTTTTTTCTCTCTCTCTCATACCATGAAACTTTGGGTGATATTATAAGGAGGCGGCGATTAATTGACACGGCTTTCATTCATGAATAAGTAAACATTACGGTGCTCAACGAAATTGAGAGCCAAAGACTCATTTCAATATTAAGGGAGTTTAACTGGTTTTTTTTTTTCTTTTTTTTTTTTAATTCTAGAGAAGAAGATATAGGCGAAAGTAGATTTTTAGGTCACACAATTTTATGACTTTTGAATATTTTAGAATATTGTCGATGAAAAAAAAAACTGATGGAATATGAAGAAAATTTTACATAAATTATTTTATATTAAATTTCATGTCATAGGTCGATCAATTTTCTTTTCTGTTCTAAATTGTTTTAGAATAAAATTTGGATTTTTTCTTTGAAAATTCTATTTATTTTTCATATATTAGATTTAAGATTCGACTTTAAATAAATGGAATAAAAAATTAATATGTCTAAAGAAGACAACTTAACGAAGACTATTTGTCCTGTAAAAGGAAATTTTCAAAAATTATCTTAACAAAAATTCTTATTTATATTTATTTGAAGACAAAAAATAATTAATAAATTTAAATAAAAAAAATTTTGAAGAATACATTCAAATAATTAAATAGTGAAAGCTTTTGGTCTTCCTTTTTGAGAACTTTCACACTTTCACTTTCATGGCTTTTTTTCACACCTTTTTTTTAACAAACGTAAAAGATTTTTTTTTTTTTTGGGTGTGTGGGAAAAACGTTTCAGCTGAGAATTTTTCAAATATTTAAGAATCGTCTCCAAATTGATAATGAACTTTCGTTTTTGAATATTCATTTGTGTTAATTTTCGATTACACAGACTTTTTTTTTTTTTTTAAAAGCATACAATAAAGAAAACGGAAGTTATTTTTTAATTAGTTAAGTAAAAATAATAAAAGATTTAGTAGAAATAGACAATTTATTATAATTATTAATTAAGTTTTTGTTGCATCCATAAAAAATATATAAATCTGTGGAAAATTGAGGAACACGATTTTTAAATTACAGTAACTTTTAAATTATTCCTGTTTGAAAATAAAAAATTTTGGAATTATATATATGGTTGTAAAGTTATACTTTTACGTTTACAGAATGGAACTGAATTCTAATGTATGTAAATGAAATTTGAGACCGGGAATGTCCTAAATACCATCTCCAGTAACTGTATAAAACTTCTTCCCAATTTCGGAATAATCATAAATTATTTTGAAAATTTTAGAAAAAAAAATCGTGTCACTTAACAAAGAAAACTGTTATAATTATTATTTTATCGAGAAAAAAAACTAATAAAACATTATAAATAATATTGTTAAAATATATAAATAATTGAAATTTATTGTTTATATTAATTTTATAAATTATTTTTCAATATTTTGGAAATTTATTTGAAAAAAAAGCCTTTAATTTTTAAAGCTTTTTGTTTGAAAAAGCACACATATATTCTAAACGTGTACGACTCTCACTTTCAAAGTTAGGACAATAATTTCCACTGTTCTCACGCCGGAGTACGAGCTTCATCGCATACCAAAACATTATATACAAGTGAAAGTTCTCTGGTTTTCGTCTGCGACGTTTGAATGAAAGTTTATGAGTTCAAACTGAACTACAATGTCTGCGTGCAAATGGCGAAAGATATTATATACTTCGAGGAACATCCGAAAGTGAGAAAAAGAAACACCACAAGATTCGCGTCCATTCATGCGCAATTATCTTTTTCTAAAGAAACTTTTATCTCTCTTTGATGTACCACTTCTATGAAATAATGGCTTCGATATATCGCTTTATAACAAAAAATTATACAAGAATGAACAAATCGTGGCCTTTGAGATTTTTTTGAGTAAAGATAGAGAATTAAATAATGAAGCTAAATAATTAGATGGAAGAAGAGTTTTATAAAGTTAAGAAATATAATTTTAAAAGTTAATGGAAAAAGGGATGATTTAAGTACGGCCATGTATACCCCAAACTTACTCTATTTAAATAAAAATTATATTGTCTGACTAAACTGTTCTTTTCTACTTAAAATTAGAAATAAATGTTGTCATCATGATTTAAATTTATTTGGCTATTTATTTAGTCTCTAAATTTTGCTCTAAATAGCTGAAATTTAACAACTGATTTGATGTCAGTGACTTTTTCACTGATTCAAATTTAGAGAGTGACTATTTTATTGCCAAATTAACTTTTTCTACTTAGAAGAAAATGCCTTTCCATAACAAATTTAAAAAAAAAAATTTCTACTCTAAGAAATAGAAACAATCCCAAAACAATAGAAACAGGAGAATAACGTGAAACAATCTCATCTACTTAAAAATATTTTGTCTAACTAAATTGTACTTTTTCTACTTAGGAAGTAAATTTTTTTATTTACAGAGGATTTATTCTACTGACAAATTAATTTTGTCTAACTGAACTACACTTTTTCTACTTGAGAAATATATATTTAACGACATAAACTGCTTTATCTATTTAAAAAAAATTTTTACCTACTCTCTAAATCTGAATTAGTAAAAATGTTTACTAATTTAAATTAGTGACTAACTTTATGCTTTAGAATTAGTTAAATTTTATTAATCCGGAAGCAATAAGTGAGTCACAAATTCAAATTAGTAAACATTTTTACTAATTTAAATTTAGAGAGTACATTTTATCTGACTAAAAAAATAAATTTTTTCACGAAATAAATATTTATTTGTATTAAATAATTTTTATTATTTGAGTCAATTAAATTGCATTTGTTTCGAATACAGAAATTATTGGTTCAAATAAATTTTATTTAATTTAAATAAATATTTATTTGACAATAGTGAATAGAATATCCAATTTACCGAATCTTAATTTATCCAAATTTTGATTAGTATAAATTGTTATTTCATAGAATTCCTAAAACGCTGAATTTTCATTTATAATGAATAATGAATAATTTAATAAATATTTACTTGAACAAAATAATTTTTATTTGAATTAAATAAACTTTATTTGGACCAATAATTTATGTATTTGAAACAAATATCATCTCAAATAATAATTATATTTAATAAGCAAATAAATATTTATTTGACAATATAGTCAAATAACCAATTATTTGAAATAAATTTTTTTTCAGTGGACCAAATTAAAATTCTTTTTTTAAGAAGAGTAATAAATTGATGAAATAAATGTGTCTGACTAAACTGTATTTTTTCTACTTGAAATAAAGACTTAAAATTATTGCACAGTCAAAACAACTATTTGTAAACTTCTCTGTCAGTTTGTCTGACTAAACTGTATTTTTCAACTTCCAAAAATATCACGTCAATAAAATGTCTGCATTTACTTAATGTTAAATTTTTAATGGAAAATCTAATTTTCTGCCTATGACAATTAAATTTCTTCCATCAAAAAAATTTTACAATCTTCAAAACAAACAAAAAAAAACATTAGCTTATACAGAAAAATCAGGACCAATAATAATTTTTCTTTTTTTAATGCAATGAATAGGAATTAGGTGGTTGTTTTTTCTCTTACGTATAGACATGTCAATGTAATCAATTGATGTATTAGGTGAGACAAAGTGGAACATACACATTTTTATTGAAAAGTAAGTCGTGTCATTTAAAGGCAACATTTAGCAACTCGCTCACCGACATTTTTCACAGCCTCAATACCATATTAGTGACTGAAGAAGTTAAACTTTCTTTTTGCTCTCTAAGTATTTAATTAAAGATGAATTAGGTCTTACAATTTTTACTACACTTACACAATTCATTAGCGCAGCTATATATCTCCTCAATCGAATTCCAGATGCTTCCATTCCATCATTTCTATCAAATTTCCATATAAATTAATATACATTTTCAGATATTTCTAAATTTCATATTGTTTTTATAAATTTTACAAACATACCCATTATTATCGTTATAGAATGTACTAAATAATTAATTGATAAATTAATAATTTAATAAGATTATTAATTATAATAATAATAATTATTAATAAATATTAATTAAAAAATAAATAATCAATTATATATTTATTATTGAGTAATTTTTTATATTAATTTTAAGGCATTGTAAAAATTATAATTCGTTACAATTAAAATTGTTTCAATTGAATCAAAGAAATCGTCTTTTTCATTCACGGATCTCTCTGACTATATACATTTGACTCTTAAAATGAAAGTGAAGATTTATCATCTCCCGAGTGAACTTATTTATCCTTGATCCTGAAGACTTGTATACAGTTCTTTGTAGTAAGAATCACTTTCACAATGAACAAAAAAAAAAAAAAAAAAACAGTGAAGCAAATAGTGAACCTGAAAAACTTCTGCAACAATTTATTGATCATCATTATAATCATGATCATCAAAAGTAATACTCTCTCTAAAATGGAACATAAAATTAACAGTAGAAAAATTATGATTATATTGATATATACACAAAGAATGTTTGAAAATGTAGGACAAGAAAAAAAAATTTTTAAACAAAAGAATAAAAGATAATTATAATATTCTTTGCGATGATGACTCACTGTGACAAAAAAGGAAGTAAATCGCGCGCAAATTTTTATGTCATTAACAAAACATTAAAAAGTCAAAAAAAAGAAGAAAATCTTTGCTTTAGACTGTTTATTTATTCTGCTCTCACGTTCACATTCGTTCCATATCATCGCAAGTGAAACTGAGTACTAACTTTACTAGAGAAAACGAAATACAGTGATTAATATCGTCATGTTATAAATTCAAGAGATGGTTTAACAAGATATTACATAGAAGGTGTTACTTCTTCGAGGAATACTTTTTATGGTCTTTTTTTTATTTCTATATTTATGAAATAACAGAATTGAACATTTTTTCTCACACAGCACCTAAAATTCCCTGAAACTTGACAGAACCTCACATGGCGAAGTTAGGAAACTTTAGTGGCAAGGTTCATACAAGTTATTGTGTCGATGTTTAAATGTCCACATGAAAAGAATATTCACACGAAACTTTGAGGAAATATTACACATTAATATTCACGTGCAATGTTCAGTCAATGTTATATCAATATTAAAATTACATTTTCGACTAGTTATAAAAATTTCATTTACTAATATAATAAGTATAGGTGACACAACATTGACTAAACATTGCACGTGAATATTTATAGTGTAATATTTCCTAAAAGTTTCGTGTAAATATTCTTTTCATGTGGACATTTAAACATCGACACAAACTTTTATGAACCATTGCCACTGAAGTTTCCTAACCTTGCCGTGTGAGGCTCTGTCAAGTTTCAGGGAATTTTGGGTGCTGTGTGGGTTGGGTTAAAAAAACAATGAATAAGTGTTTTAATTTATTTTATCATATTTTAATTTCTTTCATTTTTATAATTATTATTCCTTTCTATCTTCATATGATTTTAATGAATTATTTTTTCTTACTTTCTCAATTTTTCAGTCTTTTTCTTTTTTCAATTATTCTTACTTTTTAATTTCATTGTATTTTATTCGACAATTTTTCTTCTTTAATCTATCAAATTTAAATTAGTTAAAATTTTTACTAATTCAAATTTAGAGAGAGTAAATAATTATAAATGCTCCTCTGTTTTTACTTCTTTCTTTTTTTCAGGGTTCCTTTCACAAATCGCAACCTTATGGTTTCAAATCAATTTTATTTGGTTCAAATAAATCTGAGAAAAATTTTGTAAAATAAATTCTTTTATATACACGGAGAAAAAAGAATTGTTGTGGTTACTAAAAATTAAGTCCACACAACAATTCCAGATTGTCAATATAGAACCAGCAATTCTATTTGTTTTTGGGAACAAAAAAAATTGTTGAAATGGGATTGTTATAAAAACTATTTGGATTGTTCGTGTTTGATGAACAAAGAAAATTGTTATGAAACAGTTGAAATAACGAAACTAAATTGTTAAATCGGCAATACAATTTGTTTTATTAATAAAGCTTTGATTTGTTCAGTTTCTTCGCTTCTAAAATAATCGATAGTAGATTTCCGTATAGGTCATATCACCAGTTTCATTTGCATTAAAATCTGTGGAACATGCAGCTTCTGAATCAAATTCTATGACCTGAAACCAAAGAATTATTTTGAGTTGAAATTTGTCGTTAAATAATATTTAATATACATTTTGTATTTTTTAAGGTGAGGTTATGTTGCTTCTGCAACTATACAGAATTGCAAACTGAACAAAACTGACAACAAAAAATTCGTATTGTTGTTAAAACAACATACTTTTGTATTGACAACAATCCGAATTGTAGTATTAACATTTCGAATTGTAATATCAACAAATCTACTAACAACAATTCAAAAATTGTTTGCACCACAATACCATTTTTCTCCGTGTAATTATCGCACTCTAAAAATATCAATGATATTTGGCTAAGTAATAATTAAAGACTTATTTATTATTATTAACTTTTAAGTAATATAACAATTGAAAAACAAGTACAATTCACGAAAAATTTTTTTTTAATTTAATCCACATTAGGTGTATAAGGGTTTTCGAAGGTACTGAATTCAAATTTGATCTTCAAATTAAAAAATTAAAAATGTCGGATCCAAAATGGCCAACATAATTTTTAAAGTTTTAATGAATTTTAATTAAACTTGGTATAAGGGGATTTTCGAGGGTGCTAAATTCGAATTTGACCTTCAAATTAAAAAATTAAAAATGGCGGATTCAAAAGAGTATACATAACCCAAGAAGCACGTAATATAACCTCAATATCAAGGTAATATTACATGTAAGATTCGTAATATAACGTTGTAATATTACAGTAATCTTACAGTGATCTTAAAATGTCCGCCTCAAGGTAATATTACCGGTAATGTCACTGTAATATTACGCGCTAATATTAAGGTAATATTACAGTAATATTGTACCGTAATATTAAGGTAATATTACAAGAGAATATTAAGGTAATATTACAAGAGAATATTATAATAATATTATGGGAACATTTCTTTACGAAAAAAATCTACCCATCCAGGGAATCGAACCCCGAACTCAAAGCACACGAGTCCAGAGTTTTACCAACAAGCCAAATTGACTTATAATATATTTACGTTTTTTATGCTTTCTGAATATCTCAAATCAGTCTGTAATATTACTGTTAATATTGCTGTAATATTACCGTTAATATTACAGTAATATCCCGAGGCGAAATTTAAGCCCTAATTTACAAGGAGTAAAGTAGAGTTAAACAGACCCTCTTTAGCTTCCTCAACTAGTCGCAAATTTCCCTTTCTTTCACGTTTGGATTTAAAGTAGGGTCTGAAAATTGATTAAAATATTGAAAATTTTGAAATTGCTCTAATTCTATTAATTTTTTTAAAACGCTTCAAAATATGTTCCCGAGGCGAAATTTGAATCCTCTTTAGCTTCCCTTAGAACCTAAATAGGCCCTCTTTACGATCTTGTAGACTCCCGTAGGCCCTTCTTTGAATCCAAACGTGGAAGAAAGGTAAATTTGCGACTGGTTGAGGAAGCTAAAGGGGGTCTAGTTCGATTAAAAAAGTACAAAAAAATGTAAAAAAAAACTCTTTTAATTATTTTGATTAAAGCAAAATGAATTTTTTCTTCACACAATATTTCTTTAATTACCCTTTAAAAACTGGAATTAACATATTTTGAACCATTTTCAAAAAATTAATAGAATTAGAGCAATTTCAAAATTTTCAATATTTTAATCAATTTTTAGACCCTACTTTAAATCCAAACGTGGAAGAAAGGGAAATTTGCGACTAGTTGAGGAAGCTAAAGAGGGCCTGTTTAACCCTACTTTACTCCTTGTAAATTAGGGCTTAAATTTCGCCTCGGGTTAATTCCAGTTTTTAAAGGGTAATTAAAGAAATATTGTGTGAAGAAAAAATTCATTTTGCTTTAATCAAAATAATTAAAAGAGTTTTTTTTTGCATTTTTTTGTACTTTTTTAATCGAACTAGACCCTCTTTAGCTTCCTCAACCAGTCGCAAATTTACCTTTCTTCCACGTTTGGATTCAAAGGAGGGTCTACGGGAGTCTACAAGATCGTAAAGAGGGCCTATTCAGGTTCTAAGGGAAGCTAAAGAGGATTCAAATTTCGCCTCGGGATTCCCGGTAATATTACATTGAGGCGGACATTTTAAGATCACTGTAAGATTACTGTAATATTACAGCGTTATATTACGAATCTCACGTGTAATATTACCTTGATATTGAGAATATATTACGTGCTTCTAGGGAATTTTTAAAATTTTAAGGAATTTAAATGGAACTTGATGTTATAATATAACCTTTATATTCTAAGTTTGTAAAGAATTTTTTGAAAATTCGCGGGTAAATATTTGTATTAAATAATTAACCCTATGTCGATAAAAAAAGTTACCGATTGTAATGAGCGATGTAGTACCCGATCGCGCCGCGCGAGCTATATTGTCGAGCTCTCGCAAGCGTCCTGTCCACCGATCGCCTATATAAGCTGCTCACACTGGGGCATTTCCCAGTAGCCCAGTACAGTAATACCCAGGACTTACGCGATAGGTAAGACCGTGCGACGGCCGTGTAAGTCGAATTCGTGTAAATCGGGGTTTAAGTTTTCATATAAAATAAATACAATAATTTAGAATTTATAAGAAATATGTTTAATAAAATATCAAGTAATAAAACTATTTACATTTTTATGAATAAAAACAACGTAAAAAACAATAATAAATTATTTATTAATTAATTACGAGTTAATTCGCGCGGCCATAAAAAAACACGTATCTCCGAATTCGCGTAAAACGGGGTTGCGTAAGTCGGGGTTTTAGTGTAGTAAGGAGCATTAATCCGATGTATCCAATGAGAGTATTTCTCTCGTCTCAACGAGGTATTACCCGTTGTAGATAACGAAGCAGTTTTACTGCATTTTTGCGTTCCCGTTTTTCGTATATGTAACCCCCTGGCGCAGTTGTTCGTCGTCGCTTTCGTTCCTCCGGCCTAAGGAACGTAACGTAACGTAGAGTAATGTAATCCGTATTTTTGATTATTCGTTTTGTATTTAAATTGTTCTCGTCGTATTTGTAAAATTGTTTCATATCATACATTTTATTGTAATTGCGTTGTTAATATGTAATTTTTAGGTTATGTCTTTTTGTTAATAAACTTTATTTTTCGAAATGTGTCTGTAATTTTAATGTAATATCGTTGCTTAAAAACGAACCCTGATCTGGCGAGCTAATCCAACACTTATTTGATCATTATACATTCATTACAAGTTTCATGAAATTCCGCATGAATTTAAAAAAAATTGCGACTGTTTTGGATCAGCCATTTTTAATTATTTTTTTTTTTTTGAGGTCATATTTGAATTTAGAGATCCAGAAAACCCTTATATACTAAGTTTCATAAAAATTTGTCGACCAGAATTTGTTGGACATTTTGGGACATCAAATTTTTTTCTAACAGTGAAGGGGTTAATTCAAATGAAAAAAAATTCTCTCAATGAAATTTTGTATGCAAAGATAAAATTCTGCGTTAGGATGCCTTTTATTAAATACCAGAAAAATATAGCGTAACAAATTAGAACTGATTTTAATAAAAACTAAAAATTTTAAAACAATACACGTTCTATCCATAATTTTTGACCTTTAGTGGAATGAAATTTTTCACACTAGTTTATTTTGAATATCTATTTTGTCAAATATATAATATATTCTACTATCACAAGATGTCCAATCAAAAAAAGTTTTATTTTTATTCATTTGCACCAAGAGAAATTTTTGATTCGTATCTATAATATAATTTTCTTAAATTAAATAAAAATTCCTTTCTCAAAGCTAATAAATTATTTATTTGGGGTCATTCCATTATATTTCATCTGAAGTCGTTGCGGCTTATTTTTAGAAAAATCTGATAGTTTGTAATAATGATATTTAATATCCGTACAATTCATTTTTGGCAAATTTTTTATAAAATTATTTGTATTTGCTTTTGAATTTTAATTTTTAAGTTGAGGTGCACGGAAAAAAGGTTATTTTGACAGCTTTGGAAATTTAATCAAAAAACACAAAAATAATTTAGATAGAATAAATTTTTTGTTTGATATATATTCAAAATAGTCCAATTTACTTATATTAATTGATTTCTATGTTAAAAAGTCCAAAATATTATATGAAAATTGATTTTTAAACTTGCCTGTCAAATGCCAAAATTCACCATATTTTTATTACATTTTTCTAGAAAGTTAATAAATATTTAAAAAATTATTACAGCTTAATATTAAGTACTTTCAATGTAGTTTCATATGATGCGCTGACTTTTTAATATTATGTAGTAGAAATAGGAAAAATTTTACTTTGAATGTTGAACTTTCCAGGATTTTCGGTGATTTTGAACACTTGTATCTCCTCAGGTGCAAAATAAAAAAATCCAATTTTTGTCTTAATATTTAAGTTAGACCTTTTTTTCCATTCTGTCAAATTTTGGCGATGGATTTCGAGCTATTTTATGGTTTTATTCATTTTTGAAAATCAGCTTCGAAAAACGAAATTGAAGGTTAAAATGCAAGTGGTTCTGTGATGACAGAAGTTGGCTGTCTTGATATCGATGTATTTGATTAAATTCAAATTTAAGTTTGCAAATAAGATTTGAACATTAAAATTCATAATAATTCTTTAAAAATATTATTTATAAGATTTATTTAAATCATTAAAGAAAATATAATATTAAAAATTGCTTAGTAAATAAAATTTTGATTTTTATTATTTTTTACATCATTGGGAAATCTTATGAATGACATTTAAAATTAAATAATTACTTCAAAGTAAATTTTATTTAAAAAATTTATTGGGAGTTATACTTTAGTATTTAATATATGACAATTACTATTAATTGCTCCTCACAATTAACTCCCAATAAATTTTTTAAATAAAATTTACTTTGAAGTAATTATTTAATTTTAAATGTCATTCATAAGATTTCCCAATGATGTAAAAAATAATAAAAATCAAAATTTTATTTACTAAGCAATTTTTAATATTATATTTTCTTTAATGATTTAAATAAATCTTATAAATAATATTTTTAAAGAATTATTATGAATTTTAATGTTCAAATCTTATTTGCAAACTAAAATTTGAATTTAATCAAATACATCGATATCAAGACAGCCAACTTCAGTCATCGCAGAACCACTTGCATTTTAACCTTCAATTTCGTTTTTCGAAGCTGATTTTCAAAAATGAATAAAACCATAAAAAAAATAAGTAAACCCGAGGCGAAATTTGAATCCTCTTTAGCTTCCCTTAGAACCTAAATAGGCCCTCTTTACGATCTTGTAGACTCCCGTAGGCCCTCCTTTGAATCCAAACGTGGAAGAAAGGTAAATTTGCGACTGGTTGAGGAAGCTAAAGAGGGTCTAGTTCGATTAAAAAAGTACAAAAAAATGCAAAAAAAAAACTCTTTTAATTATTTTGATTAAAGCAAAATGAATTTTTTCTTCACACAATATTTCTTTAATTACCCTTTAAAAACTGGAATTAACATATTTTGAAGCGTTTTCAAAAAATTAATAGAATTAGAGCAATTTCAAAATTTTCAATATTTTAATCAATTTTTAGACCCTACTTTAAATCCAAACGTGGAAGAAAGGGAAATTTGCGACTAGTTGAGGAAGCTAAAGAGGGTCTGTTTAACTCTACTTTACTCCTTGTAAATTAGGGCTTAAATTTCGCCTCGAGAATTGAACTATTTTGAATATATATCAAACAAAAAATTTATTCTATCTAAATTATTTTTGTGTTTTTTGATTAAATTTCCAAAGCTGTCAAAATAACCTTTTTCCCGTGCACCTCAACTTAAAAATTAAAATTCCAAAGCAAATACAAATAATTTTATAAAAAATTTGCCAAAAATGAATTGTACGGATATTAAATATCATTATTACAAATTATCAGATTTTTCTAAAAAGAAGCCGCAACGACTTCAGATAAAATATAATGGAATGACCCTTTGTTTTAATATTTTTATTTGACATTGACATATATATGCATTTTTAAAAAATTTTCTTGAACCAAATAAAATTTATCTGAAACAAATAAATATTTAAACATAACTTATTATATAGTGATTAATGGTTTATATTTAATAAAACTTGTTATTAGACATTGCGAAAGCTTTTGTTCAATGACCGCGGTCATGTGTCTTGGATTCTAAACGTTTTATGTGAATTATATATCTGTCAGTAAATTACCAAAGCGGATACAAAATACGTTCAGTATATATTATAAATTAAATAAAACTGGTAAATAGTGTATGTATATCAGGTTCAAATATTCCGGATACGACCTTCAATCGCGCTACTTGTGTCGATGCGAATTCCACTTTCTACTCTGACCTTGCGTAAACTTGAAGATTGTTGCCTTGTCATTTTCATTTCATTTCCTTTGATCCTGAAAACTTAGACCGGAAATAATAAAAATCATGTTTTCCCATATAACTTCAAAAGATGTTTCAAAAATCCTTTATGCATCCTGCATGAAGGATCAATTTAAATTCTATAGGTGCCTTTTTGAATTTTTTAAAATTTCACTTTTACTTTTATTTTATACAGTTTTATTCTATTCTGCCCTAATTTTCATACAGAAATTTTTAATATTATTCTATAATTTTAAATTATATCAAAAAAAGAGCGAAAAGAAAATAATATAATAAAACAAATAAAGAAAAATAATTTAAACATTTTATTATTATACCTTTATCAAGGAATTGAGATTTTTTTCTAAATGAAGAAAGAAGAAATAAAAGAATCGAATTACTGAAAAAAGAAAGAAAAATAAAATAATTGTCATACTAAAAAAAAGATGAAATAAGAAAGAAAATTAATTATAAAAAAAACAAAGGAAGAAAACAAGAAATAAATGAAAGAAGTGAAAATAATTTCATGCGTCTTGACACAAAATGTCAAATATGTGTAAATTAGAAATTTCACCGATACTTAAAGAGAGAATGGACAATAAAAATCCCTACTTTTTAATGCATTTAAATGGCCTGATAAGTTTTCATCCAAAGTAGAAAATCGTTTCATTATTCAATGAGCAGAGCGTAAGTTGTAAAATATCTTTATATATAAAATTTAAGAACACGGATCATGTGATGAATTCTTGATGACACAGTCGATTACTATATATCGAAATGTGGATGAATATTTTCAGTGAGATCATATAGATACATACATAGGCGACACCTCACACGACCAGAAAAATCATATGTGACTCTGAGAGTAGCCAGTGTCCGATTTGAAATTCAAATTTCCGCCCAGGATTGTAATAAGTGTGGAATGTAACGGGTCCCATTCTCGCAAACATAGAAAAAGATTCTTCTTCTTCTTTTTCTTCCTTTTCTTTTTGCTATGTGATGTGTGCCCGAATCAGTGTGATATAAATAAATAATCAAGTATGATTTAATTTTAATACCTAATTTTATTCTGAATTAAAATCTAAAATAATAATTAAGTTCATTATTTAACAATTTTTTTTTTTTAGGGACTATTGGGAAATCTCTATACAGATACCTTTTAGATACCCACTAAAAACCCGTCAACCCTTCTTGGGAGCCCTTTTATCCACCCTCGGTCCTGTCGTGAAGATAGGTGTTAAAAAATTAAGTCGATTAATTTCTTTATTAGTAAAAAAAATCCATTTTTTGATTTTTCACTAGAATTATTATTACTATTATTTATTTAACAATAATAAATAAATAAAAAATATTTTTGTGTTTTGCATAAAATGATGTGAATTATAAATAAGTGGTATATATATATATATATATATATTTTTATGCTATCATCTATAGACGTTCATTATATAAGTCTAGAAAGTAGTGCAACTTTTATTTTCATTATTGTTTCAATTAGGCCAAATGAAAGTTAAGGACTTTTTGTCACTTTATTTTCATCGTTTTCGTCTTCGTGTTTCTTTTAAGCCGTTATAGACCCTACGGCGCCGTGCAAATAATAAAACAAAAGATATAAAAAATTTTTTTATCGTTCGCATTAACGATTCGAATATTAACGTTTAAACTAAAAATTGAATAAATAAATATTGTTTAAGAACAAATTCTTGTTATTTTTCGTATTAACTTTGCTTATAATTCGACGTCTCCTAATGATAATGTGTTTATTCAAATTTTAGTGCAATAAAGTGTTTACTCAGAAAATTGGGTTATATAGTGTCTATTGAAAATTTCGTGCAATATAGTTCTTATTCAATTGTTTGTTCAATATAGTGATAGTTCAAGTTGAGGGTAATAAAATGTTTACATTTAATCGTCAATTCAATATAAAGCTTATTTAAATAATTTATATATATTTTTTATAAGTTTACGAATGAAAAATGTACAGAAATATAATATGTAATGTAATGCACATAACACAAAAATTTATGTTAAAAATTGTAGAAATGAAATTATAAAGTATTTTTAACCTTAAAATGATTAAAAAATTAATTCTTTTGAATAAATCGTCAATTAAAAAATTAAATATAATTCTTAATTTAAAAATGAATAAATAATAAAAATTTAATGAAAAACTTAAATAAATTCATATAAATTAATAGTGTAAAAATAAAAATAGTAATTTTATTTTTGTCAATAACGTTTAATGAATAAAATAGAGCAATAAGATTAATTTATTGTTTTAAATTTTAAATCATCTCATATTTATTTTTAAATCAATTTTTTGTATTACCTAATCAATTTTTTATAAACATATTTTCTAAAAAGGATCTTATATTATTCATTTAATTTTAGAAATTCATGTAATTATAATAATATGTTTTTTAAACAGTTTCAATAATAAAATAAAAATTTATTTTAATGTAAGCTTTATATTAAATTGACGATTAAATATAAACATTTTTTTACCCTCAACTTGAACTATCACTATATTGCACAAACAATTGAATAAGAACTATATTGCACGAAATTTTCAATAGACACCATATAAACCAATTTTCTGAGTTAACACTTTATTGCACTGAAATTTGAATAGACACGAATTGAAAATATTAATTTTGCCTGACTAAACTGCATTTTTTCTACTTAAATATAGTGAGTATTACACTTTGCTAAGAAAATTAATTTTTTTTAAATAAAAATTGAATTTCTTTTAATAAAAAAAATGTCCTCAATCGTTTCTGAAAAAAAAAAATTGTTTTCTTTAAATAAAAAATTAATCTCCAAAATATGAATAATTGATTAATAAATTATAATATAACAAATCTTTAACTGAGGAAAAAATTGAATCTGTCTCATATGATCTTTTGAACAAATAAATAAACGGTTTTATTAAAAACAAAAAACACATTCTAATATTAAAAAAAAAATTATTTCTTTTTATAGAAATGTATTTATTTATTCTCTTAACATTTGTAAGTTTTCTAGATTGTCAATTATTTATATTTTTTTCATCTTTCATAAATTTCTAGTTTATTACATCAATTAAAAAATATATTAGATTATTTAAAATATATGACAAGGAGTTTATTTGTAAATTCTATTTTTTTTTTATAACAAAAATAGTCATTTACTCTTTCATTTAAAACGAAGAAAGACAAAATGAAACAATTTCATCACAAATCGCCTGATGTTAGGCAACCCACCTTTACTATTTGTAGTCTTTCTCTTGTCACATATATTCAAAGAAACTGACAAATAATGAATATAAAGATTTTCTTAATGCGATTTCTTTGTTGTTTTTCAAAAAAATTTTCATAAAAATAATAATAATAATAATAATTATTATTATTATTATTATTATTATTATCAACAATATTGACAAAAAAATCTTAAGATTATTTCATTATTTTAACACCAAACTAACTTAATTTTTTTTAATAGTTTCTTCTATTAACAAGAAATTATAATAATTATGAAACCGTAATTTAATTATACAAATTACGTTACATATTTAACTTACCAAAAAAATATATGTATATTTATCAAAAATATAATTACTTATTTATTATGTAATATTAAATTATATCTACACTGAAAAAAAAAAATTTTTTGATTCAACTACTCAATAACTTGCGAATATTATCAAATAAATATTTATTTGTAATAAATTATTATTATTTGAGTCAATAAAATGGTATTTGTTTCAAATTTAGAAATTATTGGTTCAAATATAATTTATTTAATTCAAATAAAAATTATTTGGTTCAAGTAAATATTTATTTGATAATAGTCAAGTAGGGGAGACCGGGGTTACTTGGCGCACTTTTTACTCTTTGTTGTGTAACTCACTTTTTTTTGCCTTTTTTAAATAATTATTGTATGGAAAACTTGTAACATTTTAGCTTTAATTTAAAAAAAAAGAAAGTTACAATATATTTAATACTTTTCTTTTTATACCACTTTATTTGAAGCTGTGCAAAGCTGCACACTATCCGGGGTTGCATGGCGCAGGATTGAAATTAACCCCTTGACAGTCCAGGGCCCATATGTGGCCAGAAAAAGTCGTGCCACCTTTGTGCAAGTGGCCATATATGGCCATCGCAAAAAAATAATACTAAATTTAATTTGATTCGCCTGAAATTTGTTACTCGGGGGTTTTTGGGGTCGCTGAATCCAAATTTGAAGTCAGATTTCAAAAAAACAAAATGGCGGACCCAAAATGGCGACCATAAAAACTTAAAATTTATCAGATTTACATGAAACTCGTTGCTCAGGGGTTTTCGGGGTCTCTGATTACGAATCTGAGGTCGGTTTTTCAAAATTCAAAATGGCGGATCCAATATGGCGGATAATTTAAAAATTAATGCGTTTTGACCACAAATTGTTACTCGGGGGTTTTCGTAGTCGCTGAATTCGAATTTGAGGTCAGTTTTTCAAAATTCAAAATGGCGGATCCAATATGGCGGACAAATTTTTAAAAAATCAATCCGATTTGTCTGAAATTTGTTACTCGGGGGTTTTTGGGATCGCTGAATTCGAATTTGAGGTCGGTTTTTTGAAATTCAAAATAGCGGATCCAATATGGCGGACAAATTTTTAAAAAATTTTTTTTAAAATTTGTCCGCCATATTGGATCCGCCATTTTGAATTTTGAAAAACTGACCTCAAATTTGAATTTATCGACCACAAAAACCCCTGAGTAACAAATTTCAGGCAAATCGGTTTGATTTTTTAAAAATTTGTCCGCCATATTGGATCCGCCATTTTGAATTTTGAAAAATTGACCTCAAATTTGAATTTAGCGACCCCAAAAACCCCCGAGTAACAAATTTCAGGCAAATTGGATTGATTTTTTAAAAATTTGTCCGCCATATTGGATCCGCCATTTTGAATTTTGAAAAACTGACCTCAAATTCGAATTCAGCGACCACAAAAACCTTAAATATGATGAAGTCATATTTTTTTGGAAACTTTTTTTTCGGACCGTTTTAGGCCCACCAGCGATTTTTAACTGGACTGCGAAGGGGTTAATTAAATTATATGATTTAAAATTTAAACAATATAAGAATTAACGAAATAAGTCTTGTACTGTAATTTTACAATAAAATTATTTTAAAAATTAGAAAATTTCATTTAAATTAAAAGCATTTTCTATGAAATTGTAAAATTTTCAAAAACTGTATGTATTTTTTGATAATTACGCTGTGAATATTTGCGAAAACCCATTATTCAGTTAAATTTTTTGAAAAGGATTGTTATTGGTGCGTATTAATGTGTAAATTTCATATAATCAACTTCATTTTATTAATATTTAACGAAATTTTCAGATAACCGCGCCACTTAACCCCGAATGTACTTTTGAAATATTTATTAATTTTTTATAAAAACTGTTAATATAAATCAAAAAAATTTTTTTGTTTCTTAATAACAAATGTATAGAGCTCAAAACTTGATATTTGACCTCTTCTAAAATTAATTTTTTAAAGAGATATAACAAAAAAATGAAGAGGTTAAAAAATTACTTTGGAGTGCCAAAATCAGTTATTTTAATCTATACTCCACAATAATTAATGAATATTAATGAAATTTTGTACAAACTTACAGTTCATCAAGTACTTTAATTTGAATAAAGAGAAAAATTAATTAAACTTAACATTTTTGAATAAACTCAAGTGCGCCAAGCAACTCCTGCGTCAAACAGCCCCGGTCTCCCCTAATTGAGTATTTGAATCAAATAAATTTTTTTTGCGTGTATGTAATTAAAAATAAATGATCAAGTTGTTTAATTAAATATACGAAATTATTTTTCTCTGATTTTGAAATGAATAAAAAAGTTTTTTATATAAAATTTTTCTCCTGTACCCAGAGAGAAATAAATTTTTCTGAAAGTTTTATTTAAATATTTATTTGTTATTTAGTTATTTATATTGTCTTGAGATAAATTTATTTTTATTTAATTCAAATAATTAGATATTTATTTCGATTAAAAATTAATGTATCTGGGTGTAACAAAAACAAATTCTTGAGAAATAAGTTTCTGATAAATTTGAAGAAAAATTGATTAATAGTTAATATTAATAACAATCAAAATTAACAAAAAAAATAAAGATATTAATTGGAGATAAATTATCTTTAATATTTGAAATATGTCAAAAATTCTTACTTAATTTAAATTACAAAAAAAAAATAATATGCTTATTAGAAAAATTTTGCAGATTGGATTATGTTTTATAATTTATTTTTTTTTCGATAAAATTAATTTTTCAATATTATTGATTTATAAAATTGTGTTTTCAATTTTAAAAATATGAAGCTTTTGTTGGTGATAATCTTTTGTTTTTTACATGTTCCTTGTAATTATCGATCTATTATAGTAAAGTAAATACATTTTTTTTTAATAAATTAAATTTAAAAATAAATTTTTTTTTCAATTTTACTTTTTGCAGAAGTGTTTATTATAAAATTCAGAATAAGATTTTAATTACAACTTATAAAATGCAATTAATTTTAATTGAGAAAAAGAATTTTCTTTTTCAAAGAATGAAATAAGAAATAATTTACGCGAAAAATTTGTTGTTTTTTTTTTTAAATATAGCGGACAATTTGAGAAAGAATTTGTGCGGCAATTTGTCGCAAATGAAAATTGCTTATCCGCACGCGTGTGTACGCAGAAGCAAGCCACATCGTCGTCTGCGCTGTTGCATGGTGGCACCTTCTCATTTTATGATATTCGAAACGTAAAAAAGGAAGTGTATGGTGGAATGTGTGTCACTGGGTCTCGGTCTTTTCCCTACTATATGCTTCATCCTGAAGCTATAATAAAAAGGAGAGAGTACACGCGGAGTAGGACAGCAGATAGACGTCCGCATGAAAATCTTTCTCTTTCTTCACCTCTCCCACTTTATATATATATAGCTACTTTATCAAAGAAATCTTTTACATAGTCTCAAATTTCCTTTCGACCAATCTACTCGCATTGACTATATATATATAACCACGAGAGAAATCTCTCTCTCCTTCTCTTTTATCTTGGAATCGAGATGAATCCCCTCCCTTCCTCCTCTCACTAAAGAATTATTGATGATTTCAATTATCTGATCTTTTTTATAAAAATTAAAAAAAATTATCTCCCTTGATTTTTAATTTATCTCTAAATTTAAAATGGACAATTAATTATTCTTGTCATTTTCTTAACTATTTAGTTTCACTTGTTCTTTTTAATTTATATAGCAAATAGATAAATTCTTTAAATTTTTTAAAATTTATCATAATTAACTTATTTCTTTATTAGTATTTATTATTTTGCAAATCGATAATAAATGACAAAAATGTTTTTTTGTTTTTTTTTTTTTCATGAAAAATTTATAAACTTGATGAGCAACAGCAACTAATTGACTCAATGTATATGAGGGGGAAATAAATAGAAAATATGTGTGGACATATAGGCAGATGTTTTGATGATGGTCGTTTTGGGACAGGTCACTGACATACTTTCCTCATTAGCTGATCTGTTCCTCTTTTACAACTTCCCTTCTTTAATCATTCTAAGCTGACACATCGTCTTCTGATAAAACATTATTTCTTCATTCCATTATACTATCGAATTCCTGCACCTTCAATTATATACAAACAAGGTGAGCAAAGAGCACTTACTATAAAATGTTGGCAAATTAAATTTCACCTTGATTCATGGAAAGAAAACGAACAGATTTTGCGTAAAAAAAAATTTTTTTTTTTTTATTCTTACCTTAAATTTTATTTTTTAAATTAATGTTATTTTTATTCATTATTTGTCCATTATTTATTGTTTTTTCCTAATCTTTCCTCAAATAAATAAATTATTTTGATGTTCAACTATATTTTATTGTTCAATCAAATGAATTTTTTAATAATAATATAAATTAGCTGTTAAAAACAATGGTAATTACAAATCAGTACTTGAAATAACAATCTTTAAAATAAAACACAAAAATTAAAAAATTTTGAAAAAAAAACTTTTAAAATTGATGCATTTTTAAAAAAAATTATATGAGCATTCAAAAATGAAAAATAATTAAAATTCTCTAATTTTGAAAAATTAAAACGTGAACGGCTTGATGAAAAAATTTGAAAAAAATCATGAAACTCTTTTTTGGAGGGTACAAAACGATGAAAAAAATTTGAGCCTAATCGATAAATCGATAATTATAACAATTAAATGAGAATAGGTAATAATAAACACACACAAAGAATTTCTAATTATAATTAAAAAAGCAGATAACAATGACTTGATAAAATGACAAAATGACTTTTTTTTATTAAATAGAACCTACAGAGAACTAAAATAAATAATAAATAAAATAATTGTTGCTAATTTCCCAATTTATAAATATAATAATAATAATAATAATAATAATCTAAGAAAAGTAATCTCGTCTAGTCTTTGGGAATTCGTTACAAGTCCGTATAATAAGTCATCGAATTAATTATTATATCTATTACAATAAAAAATTCATCCACCATAAAACAACATTCTCAATCGTAAAAAGAATCACAATTCTCTAACTGATGTGACGAGGATAATCATTAAGTTTTGTACCCACTATAATCTTTTTTTTAATTATGATTTTATATTACATTTTTAATTTAATTATTATTATAATTAGGTATTATTATTTATTATATATAAATAATAATAACAAAAGCCAGAATGACATAATAACAACAATAATAATAAATAGGAGAAGACGAAAATAATATTTTTAGGGCAATTCGGAACTTAATGATTACCTTGTATAATAAATAGGAACATGTATAGAGCTTATTTTCTAAAAAAAAAAAATGTCACTTTCTATTATTTCAGTCTATGTAGCCGAGTACTTTTGTCATTGTTGCTGTTACTTTACAGTTACCCCAATATTATTTCTGTTTTACTGTCACTAATGCACCGCAATCAGTAGCACGAAAACGCATTATAATGGCTAAAATCCTAATCATGCGTTTTAAATAAAAAAAAAAGAGGAAGAAAAATACTAACGAAATTCGCTACAAGTTACAAAATTATTGTCACGATAATTTTAATTTTAAATTTTGATGACCTCGATAAGGTGAGAATTCAAGGTCATTGTCAAATGATGCACTTCGCCTGCGACGATGATGTGCAACTTCCTGCGCATAGACCACATGATGTTCGTCCTTGTCATCTTTACTTGAGAGTTTCTTCACTGCAGTTATCAATGACAGCATCAGCGCCAAAGATGAGACCATCAGGGCTTTCATTGCTAAAGCTCCCAGGGCGCTGAAGCCAAGGGCCATCATCATTTTTCCTAAATTTCAAATTTTAAATATTTAGTAACTATTTTTTATAATTATTGTTATTTTATTATTATTATTATTATTATTATTATTATTATTTACTATTTAATTATTAATACAATAATTTATTAGGGAAATATACTCAGGGTTAGACACTTCGCTTTTCTTAAAATAAGAACACTAGCGCCATCTATACATAGACATAACGAAGTTTCTCGTAGTGAAACCTAACTTTTTGCTGCAACAACATTTTTGGAGGATCAAAAGTAGCGTCTGCTGTGACGTCGGTGCATTTGTAGGAACGAAAAAAGTTTTGTGAGCGATGTGATTAAACATAGAAAATGAATAAAGAAAATAAGAAATCGACAAGAGAAGTTTATTGCATGTATTGTGGGGTTCATGATTGAAGAAAAAATGAAGTGAAAAATCGAATCGCGAAACATGTCTTGTTATGGTTAGCACAATTCCAAAATGTTACTTCTACTTAGGGTTGGACGCTTTCTACACTCAGGGTTGGACACTTTGTTAATTATGAATTTGACACTTTGTTAATTATGAATTTGACACAATTTATAAATAAATATATAAATAAACATTGACGCACCCACACACAGCACATATTCTGCTATTGATATTAGAAAAATAATAATAACGTTAAAAATGAACTTAAAAAACGTTTTCAGTAACGTTATAAATGTTATTTTATTTCTTTACTCGTAATTCGCTTCAATTTTCACAAAATGTCCAACCCTGACGAGATTTTTTTTATTTTTAAATGATCAGAAGCTTTTTAATTTTACACCAATCAATTTACGATCTTTAGCAAAAGTTTTTCTCTTTTATACATCTTTCTAACAATATAACTCAATTGACTAAATTTATTTTTTAAAAACAGATTATAAACAAAGTCAAAAACTGTGTCCAACCTTGAGTGTATATTTTCCTATTAATTCATTATTTAATTGTTGGCAATTAATATTTATTTTTCTTAAATTATAAAATGTGTAATTTTAGTACTTACCCATCATTAAAGCCATCATCATGACACCTCCATCGCCTTTTTTGCCACCTCCCCCTCCTCCACCTCCACCTCCTCCACGAGCTGCAAAATAATTTTTTTTTATAATTGCATTTTACAAATAATTCCCTTTTGTTTAGTTTAAACGTGATAAATATTAACCAAAAGTCAGTTTTATGATCTACTAATTTCAATAAGAATTTTTTTCCCCAACATTTCTTTATTAAAAAAATTTATTTAAAAAAAAATGTAAAATAAGTACTAAAATAGTAATTAATTATATTTTATAGATTTGTAATTAGTAATAAAAACAAGAATTACTAGAATTAATATTCATATTATTGATTTTTCAATATTAGTTAAAAAAAACAATTCTTTTTCAGTAAGTCTTTTTCAATTTGCAAACTTTTCATTTCGGAAAACAGAGAAAATTTTACCCATTTTCAAAGAAACATTTTGCAAATACAAAAATTTATCAAGTAATTGAATTATTAATTCAGATGTAGAAAGTAGAGATAATATCGCAAATTTTTTTATTTTAAAATGAAAATTGAAATATTAAATCAATTTTTCTGTGACTAATAAAATTAGACAACAAATTTTTTGTTTCCAACAAACGTTCTTATGAAACAAAAAAATTAATTCACCTTGATTAGCTGAGGGCAAACTTGCCCTAAAAGCCGATTCAATATTTCCTGGTAAAAATGTCGGCAATTTTATCCTCAGTTCCTTTCCATCGAAAAACTGTAAAATCGATTTTGGTCCCATCAATAATCGTGAACTTCGTGATGATGATAATGATGATTTTGCATCATTAGTGTCCACCAAAGTGACACCATCAAAAAGCTCAATACTCCGTTGTTTCGCGGTATTCTCCAATAATTGTTGAACGATCCGACGCACAATTCTCACCCCATGACACGATACAGAGACATTCTGTGGATCCTCATTTGTACATGACATACTAAAACCCATCCAACCATCTTTTTTCTTTAAATTTTTCACCGAATTACACTTGACATCAGTCGTGAAAAATACCAAAACAACAAACAATAAACCAATTTGAATGACATTTGAACGTTGCATTATATCGGTACCAAAATTGTCACGTAAATCCAAAGAGATAAATAAAATTTAAATATGAAATGAAAATATACAACTGATCTGTCGCGGAGATAAGATTGAAAATGACGGAATCGTCTCAAATCCTCTTATATTATACACGCGGTGATTGTATAGTGATCTAAAAGAAGAAAATCTGCCGAAAAAAAGAGAACACTTGTTTCTTTAAAATCAGTGTTTTTCGTTCATTCTCGCGCTTCCTATCGTATTTTATTTTCAATGGGTTTTAGAGCGTTACGAGAGCCGATCGATTTATCACCGGCCGAACTTATTCTTCGCTCTTTTTTTTTTGTATGCTCTCTTTCAATTTTTAATGCTTTTAAGAGCCCTACATAAATTCCTCACTGATGATTCGTCTCAAAAACTCTTTAATATAATGGAGCAGAAGAAAATATGCGGTTTAACTATAAACAAAAGCCAGGTAGATATTTTAATTATTATAATAGAGGCAATTCTCTTACTCGAATTGAATCGCGAAAAGGAAGGAATATGCAAATTTTAATATATATTTCTGTGGCATGGATTTGAATGTGAAAAAAGAATATTCTAAATTCAAGAATATAACCATTTCATTATTACAGTTAGAATATATATTATATTTTTAAAATAGAAAACAATTCCATTTTTAATTGAAAAAATGTTTTTATTTTAAGAGTATACTATTCTTAAAATAGAAAATGATAATTAAAATATTCTTAAATTAAGAGATTTGCTTATTTCAAAAATATAATATATTTTAACTGTAAGATATTCTTAAATTTAGAATATTGTTTTTTCTCGACAATATGCGGAATATGTGATCGTTGCAAAGGATGGACCATGAGTGGATAACATTCTAGAATTATAAATACATATATGTGTTGATAGAGTTATATGGAGATATGGGAGAAAGAGAAAAATAAGAAAGACGTGTATTTTTTGGAGCAAAAAAAAAAAGGAAGACGAAAAAAGAGGGAAAGAGTTGAAAATTAAAGGGGTGGGGGAAGACAAAGATTCTTTTTAAGAGAATCTAGTTCATCTCCGTATGCCTTTCTCTTCTGTTCCACTTCCCTTCATGCCATTTCCAGTATATACTATACATATATATTTCTTCTGTGTGGCCCAAGTAGTATAACTAGAGCTGTTGCGGTCGACGTACGTGTACATTGCACATTCGATAACTTGTTTACATCCTGATCAACGTGAGAGGAAGTCTCACTCAATATACATATACACCATGAATATAAATTTCATTGAAAAAATTTATTTTTTGACTCTTATTTTTATTCTTTGTACAGAAAAAAAAATTCGATAAATTTAAGAAGAAAAAGTTAAATTTCTTTGATTTCTATTTTATTCATTTTTTTTATAATCGAAAATAATTGTGAGGTTCTTTGTTTATAATAAATTTTTTTTAAATATCTTAATATTATCCTTTTTTTTTATTCACTCCAAATATAATTTACAGTCGAATTAAAAATAAAAAAACATCTGTTTTCTTGTCTAAGAGCTAAATAATTATTTACTTGTTTCAAATTAAAGCTTTCTTTGACACAAATAAAATTTTTATTTAAAGTAGAATATACATTTTTTTCTTTCATATTGTAATTGATAAAATTTAAAAAACTTTTTCGATTTTTAGAAAGGATATAGAAATAAGTTTAATTCTTAATTTTTTTTTAAGGAAAAAAAAGAATTCAATTTCTATCCTTATTAAAAACCGAAATTTGTTAACTTTTTATCAATAATTTTTATTTGTATAGAAAATAAAGTTTATTTATAACAAATTAATATTTATGAGACAAATATTGCTGGATGCTAGAATTAATATGGGTTTTATGAATATGGGTTAATTAATACAAATAATTAATATATATTTTCATTATCACAATATAATTTAATGTTAATAAATTAAGGAAAAATCTGCATCTAAATAAAACAAAATTTTTTTTTTTAAATCTCATATTTCGTTATTTTGTAAATAATGTAATTAAGGTTTAATTCAATGATTGACATTAAAAAAATGTTATCAAAAAATTAGATGAAAAACATTTGGTTTTTACAATGTTATTATTTATTTTTTTACCGTATTTATTGTAAAGTTCGCTATATTTAATTTCAATTTTTTAAAACACAAATTACACTCTTTAAACAATTTTTATTTATTTATTTATTTACATACACAGCTCCCGTGGTCCAAATGGACCAAACATGAGTAACTAAAATAAGTACAAAAGAAAAATAATTAAACATTAATGAAAAGGAAGTAGAAAAATTGGTAACAAAATTAGAAAATAAAAGTTTTTAGTTATAAACTAAATTAAGCAAAACAAATTAATTATAATTTTTAACATTTTTATCTAGATTGTCATGTTTTTTAAACTTTAAACAATTTATTATGACACTTGAAAAGAATATATTTTCAAGAATTATATTAATTAAATGCATATAAATAAAAAATAATAATTCGTACTTTAAAAATGAAGATAAATTATAGGAAAGATGATTAAAAAAAAAGTTTTCGTACAGGTAAGATTTACTGTTAAAACATACATTTCTTGCATACAATGAATTTTCTGAATATGTGCACTGCTTAAAAAGTATCTTTAATTTCACATTACATTCATCAGTTTTATTTTTTTTTTCTCTTTTTTCTGCTCAAGTCAAGTGCAGTCATTACAAGAATAGATTTTCTTATGGAAACACTCATTCCTTGAAATAGTGAGATTTTTTTTCATAAAAACTTTACTTGAAGTGTGACACTAGGTCATATGCGGGATATAATTATAGCGATTTAATTCAATATAATATAAATGAAAATATTTAAAAAATAGAAGATTATAATCGTTATATGTTTTTGACATGAAATTATTTTTTTTTTCGTCGAAACAAAGATTATTTTGTCAAATAAACATTGTCGATTTATCAATGAATATTATAAATAATTTTAGGTATTTAAAATTATATATAATTGTGTTAAATTAAATTATTTATGACTATTTGACATAATGAAAAATTAATTAAACAAATGGTTTACTTATAATTAACTCAATGGCAGTATATCAAAATATATATAGTTAATTACCAACTCAAATAAGAAATGGATCATAAAATTCTTTAATTGATACTTTTCACGATCATTAATTATAAATGAGTGATGTTAAAGAAATGTAATTAAATTAAATTGTATTACGCGTAGTGTTTGTAGATCAAACCATTTGAAATTGGATGTTATTCTTTTTCAAATCAGTTAAAAAAAATTTCTTCTTTTTCTTTCTAAGTTTCCATTTTCTTCTCATTAGTTTTTATTTCTTCTTTTTACATAACATCTTTCTTATTTTCTACTTCCTTCTCATCTGTTTATCTTTTCCATTTTCACACATTTCTTCCTTCCCTTTTTTCATTTCATTTTTTTTTTTAATTCACTTTTTTCTATTTTCCTTTTTATTTTTTCTTCATTTCATCTTTAAATTTTTCTTTTTTTTTCTTTTTGCTGTATTGCTTCTCATCTTCATTCCTCTATTTTTTCCATAAAAATAAAATTTTTTTTCCTACTAACTTTTTCTTTTTTTGTTTGTTTTTTTCTTCGCGGTTTGGTAGAAAGAAGTAATTATGCTTTTCTTATGAATATTAATAATTCTAGAAGTTTCACAAATCATTTAGAGGAATCTAATAAAAATCAAGTTTTATTAGCTAAATGTATAAAACGAGTCATTGAGAAGGACATAATAAGCGATTAATGTAAATCACAGTTGCTAAGAATAGCCAAAGGATGTGGTCTGACAGAAAATGAAAGTCAGTATTTTCTCCATGACAAAATCATCGATTCTCTCTCCAATAGATCAGGACCATTATATATAGGGAGAATGCATCTTTCGATCCTGTTATCCTATAAGGAGAAAGGAAAGGAGGACGAACTTATTTGAATGTATTGTATATTTAACTATATATACAAACTCCACGTGTTCAGTATTTTTTTCACGAAATTCTTTTCAATTAACATATTATATATTCCAAAAATGAACTTCCCTTTCTCCCAAAAAAATTTTTTTTTCCTTTTTTCGTCTTAATTTTATAATAAACACACTTGTTTTTCACTTTTATTTTCTTCAATTTCACTTCACTATTTGAATCAAATAAATATAATTTATTACTTTAATTTATTGTTATCTTGTCTTTTTTCATCATTCCAAATTTTGTACTCAGAAAATATCTGATATAGGATGATAATATTTTTTAAAATTGGGAAATTTTTTTACTTTAAAATTTCGTAATTTTTTCCGTCTCCAACGATTCATTAAATGATGATATATTTTGTGTCTCTTATTATTAACATGACAAGGACAATTATTGTGAAAATTTGAAAAATAATGTCCTTTTTGAGGAAAATGGAAATTTGTCGTGTGTAAAGGTTTTTCGAATGAAGAAATTTCATAATATGGTGTCTCTTGATTATTATCATACCAATTCCAACGGTTCATTAAAAATAAACTTTTCAATCCATGAATCACTGACATTATAAGATTAAATTTTTTCACAATGATATTCATAATCCAGCCATACGCCATTTGAGAAAGCATTGTAGTCAATGATTTTAATGCAATTGTCGCTAAAAATGGAATCAATATCTTCTTTACAGATTTGAGAATCCCTAAGGGAAAATAAATTAATATAATTTATTGAAAATATAATTGCTTACAATTGTTAAACATATTTAAATATAAATATAAAAAATTATATCTAACTAAAATTATTATAAATTCAAATCAGTGAATTCAAATATAATACAAAATGTAAAAATACTATTATACCATATAAATACTTACGTTTTCCTATTGGAAAATCAAGTACATCCATCGTAATAAATTCTTCTCCTTAAAAATAGAGGAACCAACACAAAAAAGATGGGACAAAATGAGAAAAATATATTTCAAGTTAGTTTGAGATGACATTTTTTATGACTGAACACAGCAAGGTGCAACATAATTATTGTCATAGTGAAGAAAATTCTAGTCTTATTTACGTCTCTTCTCATAGGTCGTTATACACCTCAACGTAATTACTCGTCAACGTTCCTTTTTTACTGTGTCAAGTAAAAATAAATCTTGAATACTTAGAGCAGAACGTTTTAATTTATCCTGTATTTAATTAATTACAGTATTTATTTTAAATGTTTACGAAAAATATAAACAATTCTTCACGCTTAGAAGAAATATATATATATATAATATCAACCCATAATTATGATTCAGTGTTCGCATTTATTTATCTTCAATTTAAAGCATTAGTTAGAATAATTAAATGATAAAACTTGTTCTATTAACAGATTTACATTTGAAATATTATCATAAGTAACAGATAATAATAATAATAATAATAATTATTATTATTATTTTTAACCAAAAAATATTTTTCATATTTGAGCACAAGAATGCGACACATGTGTTATTTACGAAAGCTTTGGCACACCTTGAATTCACCTAACGGATCATCTACGACGTAAACAATCATAAACGATCCTTTCGCATTAACGCCCAGTGGGCGAGATTTTTCGCATGCCTTTCACGCCAGATCAAATCAAGTCAATGGAAGTTAAAGATCATCTTTAATCATACGAGGAGAGCCTTCTACTACTTCATTTCGCAAATTAGATATTGGCATGCGGGAACAGAATGAATATATACTATTAACACATACCCTTGTAACCGTTATATAACTGCGTTTGATAACATTTTAATATATACAATGAAGTCTTCGTGAATTAAATATAAAAGAATTTTTTTTTTTTTTTTTTAATTTCCTAATTAAAATTATGTATTTTTTTATAGGGAAAATTTGAGATTTTTTTGAAAAAACAAAACAACTATGTACATCTTTAAAAAATAGAAATAATATTATTATAATCATGGGGAAAAAAATTACCTGCAACTACGATAGGTTTCACTAAAGTAGCAAAAGTTTTAATTGCTTCAGTTAAATCTTTCGCACTATTCTAGACAAACCTTTTGCTGTTTTAGATAAAAGAAAAAATTTCGTGTAAGTAGAAACAAAAGAAGAATAGAAATAGAAAGAGAAGGTGAAAAAGATGGAGGAGTAGGACCAAAAGAAAAGAAGAAGAAAGAAAGGGAAACAGAAGAAAAAGAGGTAAAGAATAAAAGATGTTGTATTTTCATTAATTATTATTTTACATTAATTTTAATAATCTCCTATTATTGTATCCTTAGAACTTATTCGTTCAAATTCCGTTGAAATTGAATTTTCATTTTTTTTTCCAAACTTAAACTTGAATTTTTCAAGAAGTTACTTTGAAACGCAGCATCATTCCAGATTACCAGTTTACAGTAACTTCTTCCCACTTGCACATACTATTTACTCATTCAGCGTAAAACGTGTGCTCTATTCAATGCTAATAAATTAACGCCAATAAACAATAAAATGAAATAAAAATTTAAATTTAACAAAATTGTAACATTCAAATTACTTTCCAATATACATCAATAATATTTTACTTTAAAATTAGTTTGCAAATTTTCCAAGTACCGCAGATTTTTTCACCTTTTTTTATTATTTATATTTCTTTAAAAATAATATTGACTCCCACAAATTTAAATAATTTTAAATTTATTTGAAAAATTTATCAACAATTTTCCAATATTGAAAAAACCGATATCGTATTTTAAGACCTGATTTTCAAGACATTTTATAATGTCTTAGATTTCGATCAATAATGGAACGTCTCAGATATTTTCCTAACCAATGGATCAAGTAGAAATAATTTTAAGACGTTTCTTAAGTGTCTTATGTTTTAAAATAAGACACCCATTAACGTTACTTAGAAATAAAATTTAAAATAATCTCAAACAAAACTCAATAACTTTAAATGATAAATTAAATTTATTTATCTACTTACCTTAGAATACTTAAAAAGTATTGAAAAAAAAATGCATGACATTTCTTATTACGAAATAATTCAATGATAATTCATTTTGTTTGCATAAATAATGTAAATAGTACAGACTTCATGCTGGAAATAATAGAAATTGAATATCATAATAATAAAAAAATTTATAGCGTGAATAATGAACGAATTTAAAATACCAGAAGATAAACTGAATCAAGTGTTTTAAATGATGAGTTACATTAAAACTCTTCCTTTTACATTCACTCAAGGATTTGATCCACATTATATATATATATATATATAAATATATTTCCTCTTTCACTATCGAATTTATAGACTGACAAATATTTCTCTCTATTTGTCCTGCTTGACTTAACACACAACCACAAAGTGTGGCACGACTAAAACGCAAGAGATATTCACTTATAAATTAAGTACTTATTGGAACGTGCAACTTCAACTTTTTCCCTGATAAACTCAATT
Organism: Leptopilina boulardi; assembly: GCF_019393585.1. Taxonomy (NCBI): domain Eukaryota; kingdom Metazoa; phylum Arthropoda; class Insecta; order Hymenoptera; family Figitidae; genus Leptopilina; species Leptopilina boulardi. Next base: position 181,034 of record NW_026137937.1, on the reverse strand, counting down.
TTCACTTAAACTTTCCTATTTTAGAATTTCCTGTTACATTTCAAGTTTTTCTTCTTCTCCTGCCTCTTTTTGAAACGGAAATGTATATATATATATATAAAGTGGTTTACCTTGTTCATCATTGCTAACAACATTTTATAATTAAAATCACTCACCAAATTTTTACATTATGTACATATCCATTTTTGTATGTTAATAGATCGTTACAGTTTCATAAATATAAAATTGTTAAATCCGTGTTGATTAAAGATTTCATCCAGTTTTCTGAGCCGGATTTAAATTTCTAAATCTCAACACAGACTACGCGTAAAGGGAAAATATAATCTTTACCATATAATTAGAAAGTTATATGCTAAAAAAATAATGTACAATAATTATATTTTTCGATAGAATTACATATATATATATTTTTTTTTTCCTTAAATTGGAGAGGGATAATTTTTTTGTTGATTCAGTTTAACTACAATTTACCTTTTTCAATAATAAATATTTACACTTTTTTTTAACCGAATATTATTTTTGTAAAATATTATTCATTATTGGCAAATACTTATTTAGCGCAAAAAAAAAATAAAAAAAAATATATATAAATGAAAATTTTTCACCACTTTTATATGCAATATTATTTGAAATCTGAAAATTTTGGTATAATGATACAATTCGAAGGCAATGTATTTTTTTTTATAAAAAACAATAAATATTTATTCTCACAATGGACAACAAGAAAAGTTATGATACAATTTTCACTCTCGTGAAAGAGGAGAAAAATAAGTTAATTCCTTAATTAGCTTCGATGAGGGGGAAGTTACGCGTTACATCGTATAGGTTTTGCTAACTACATTCAATCTACAATACTTGTCTCAGGTGAATTGTGTTCTATAAATTGTCACTTGTCGTAAGGGTCATTGGTAATATTGTCAGGTCCCGTGACCATCAGTCAGCTCAGTCGCTCAGAAAATAAATATAATATATCAACAACTCTATTTCACTGCTTTTATAAAGTCCTTTGGCTCTCGTAAAAGTTTTTTTTTTAATTTCAAGAAAAATCATTTAAAATTTATACAAACAAAAAACGTTTTTCTAAACTTCTAAAGAGCGATTTGATTTTTTAAAGTCCCTTGACTATTAAAAATTCTTTTTAGTTTTGAAAAATCATTTGTCTCTTTACAGAAAATCGTTTATGATTTTCGAAACGTCGTTTGAAGGTTTTTAATAAATCTTAACTTTTAAGAAGTCTTTACTTTCAATAAAAAGTCTCTTTACTGTATTAAAAAAAATTTTTGACTCAAAAATTCATTTGAGAAACTTTGAAAAAAGCCTCTTTTACTATGAAAAATTATTTCGAAAAATGTATTTTAACTCTTAAAAGTCTCTTGACTCTTTTAATTTGATTTTCAAAAATAGTTTTTAGACATAAAAAAAAAAAATTTGAAAGACTTTTAAAAAAAATGATACACTTTTAGAAAAAAGTTTCTAGACCCCTTCAAAGGGATAAAGTTCACTTTAATACAAAAAGTCAAATTGATTTTCAAAACTCAACTTCAAAGAAAAGTTATTTTTAACTTTCTCAAAAAAGTCTTTTGATTCTATTCACTTTTTTTCCCTAAATTAAATTCTTGCAGAGAAAAAAGTATTTTCAACTTTGTCTTCGAAAAAATAAAAAAAATGTCCCGTCAATTGTCTACAAATGTATAATCAGTAGTAAACGTCACTCGTATAGTCCCGTCGATAAAGCGAGTCATTTAAATACAGTTTTTCGTTCGTTAATCCCAACCTTGATCAGTTATGTGTCTGAGATAAGCGAATATATTGCAAAGGCAATTCACTGAAACGATCTCGATTCGAGAAAGTAGGTGAGCAGTGCGTGCATGCATATAGCATAAACGCACCTTAATGCTCACAATTCTGAAGAAAAAAAAAAAAAAGAAGGAACACCTTGGCTAATTCACGTCCGTAAATACAGGTCGATTCTGTCCACTAGTGCGAGTCAAAGTCCGGGTCCATCCGTCCTTAATGATAAATAAATAAGTACAAAAAAAATACAATAATAATAATAATATCCTGCTCTCAATATCGTTGATTGAGAACACACACACACTCTCTTTCTGGTTATGTGGGAGGAAAAAATGGCTTATGAATGTGATTAAAACAAATGTCCAAGGCAGATGACAAGGGTAGGGGGCGGAGTCGATTTATAATTTATAACTTAAATTTTTAACGGCAAGAGAGTGCAGGTGCATATTGGTTTTTTTCTTTCAAGTCGAATCCAAAAAAAAATTTAAAAAAAAATAAATAATAATAATAACAATCATTGAGATCCCGGAAGTCAGGTTTCCTTTTGGCAGTTAATTCTGCCCTGAGACCCAGGGTCAAAGGTTTTTGTCTAGGCAATTGTCTCATTTCGTATGAGCCGAATAGGCCAATTCCTGTGCGTCAGGCACGCCGGCCAATGGTGGTTGATTGTGGAAACTTCTTGCCCAACCACTTGAATAACTGTCACCGTGACCGTGACCCTCGCTGACACTGTGACTCGAGCTATGATGTGGATGTGCCACAACCTCATAGGTCACGTGTTTTTGATGTGAAAAGAGTTTCTTGAGACCAATGATACCGGCCAAGAGGAGAGCGATTTTCGACAAGAGAAGTGCCTTGCCAACAAGAAGAGCAAGACCCTTGAATGCCAAACCGCCAATGAGGCCAATTTTTAAGACAGCGGCCGCCAATAGTGGTCCCATGTTATTCTTCTTTCCACGACCTTAAAAAAAAATACGTGACAATTTAATTTAGGCTTCAAATAAGTTTATTGTTTACTATAGGCTTTAAATAGGTTCTAGGTAGATTAAAAGTGGGATCAAAGTAGCACTGTAAAAAGAAGGTACTAAAATAGTACCGATTTTAGGTATTAAAATAGAACCAAAAGGCAATTTAGTACCTAAAGTTGGTATTAATTTAATACCTCTCGTTTTACAGTGAGGTTCTAAATAGCTTCAAAGAAGGGTCAAAGTAGGTTAAATGTAGGATCAAAATAGGTTTAACATAGGTTCATGGTTGGTTTAATGTAGGAGTTCGGTAGGTTAAATATCAAATTAATGTATGTTCAATGTAGGGTAAAAATAGGTTTAATGTAGAATCAATAAGTAAGTAGGTAAGTAGGTTCAACGAAGGGTCAAAGTAGGTTTAATGTAGAATCAAAATAGGTTTAATGTAGGTTCACGGGAGATTTTATGAAAGAGTACGGTAAGTTAAAAGTTCGAATCAATGTATGGTTAAAGAGGTTCAATGTAGAATCAAAATATGATTTAAGTTGGTTCAACGAATGGTCAAAGTAGGTTTAATGTAGGATAAAAATAGGGTTAACATAGGTTCACGATAGAATCAATGTAATAGTACGGTAGGTTATTGTCGAATGTATGCTCAATGTAGGATCAAAATAAGGTCTAAGTAGGTTAACAAAGGGTCAAAGTAGAATCAATGTAGATTTAAAATAGGTTTAATGTAGATTCAAGGTAGGATCAATGCAGGAGGTAGGTTTAATGTTGAATTGGTATGTATTCAATGTAGGATAAAACTAGAGACAACCCGAGGCAAAATTTAAGGCCTACTTTATAAGAAGTAAAGTAGGGTTTAACAGACCCTCTTTAGCTTCTTCAACCAGTCGCAAATTTCCCTTTCTTCCACGTTTGGATTCAAAGGAGGGCCTACGGGAGTCTACAAGATCCAAAAGAGGGTCTATTTAGGTTCTAAGGGGAGCTAAAGAGGATTTAAATTTTGACTCAGGAAAGTACATGGATTCAATGTAGGTTTAAAACAGAATGTAGGATCAAAAAAAGATTAATGCAGTTTCAAGTTAGGATCTATGTAGCATCATAATATGTTCAAGGTAGGCTTAAACTGAATTCAATGCAAAATCAAAGTCAAGGTAGAATCAAAGTACGTTCAAGGTAGGGTAAAAGTAGTTTAAATGTAGAGTCAAAAATAGAGTCGAATCAAATTCACTATAGGTTTAAGGTAGCATAGAAAATTATTCCCTTTCAACGAAGGGTCAATGTAGGTTGAATGTAGGTTGAACGAAGGTGCTAGATATGATTGAAGTATGTTCAATAAAGGATCAAATTAGGATCAAAAATGTAAGACTAAAATAGGATCAACAATATAAGATCAAAATTAGTTCAAAGCAGAGTCAAAGCAGGTTCATATAGGATTACAGTAGGCTTCTCAAATACTTAATTTTTTTTGCGGTTAACCAGACTTGGTGACAATTTTATGACAAGAGATGCCGTTAGCGCGGCGAAGTGAAAGAGAAATTTTTATGACATTATTCATGAAAGAAAAAGGGAAATGATTGAAGTATCGTGAATTTGTCGCGGTTTCTTGTTGACGAGTATTAACATCATTAAGTTTTTACGATAAATTACGTTTTAATAAAACATGATTCATCCAATAAATCTTTCACATTCATGCGGGAATTTTAAACACTTGCAGTTAACTTTATTTTACTTTCAATATTGTTGGATTTGTTTCATTTATTTTGTTTTCTTTATTCTTTTTTTTGAATTATTGTAGGTTAATATAAAGTAAAAAAAAAATTAATCAAAGTAATAAATAAAAATGCAAATCAAAACTAATTTTTTAAAAAAATTATTGAAAAATCCGAAAAAATGAAAATAGTTAAAAACATAATTTAAAAAGATTGTTTAAATATTGCTGGAGATTGTTATTGTTAAAAAAGTAATATAATTAAAATTAGTTAACAATAAAATATACTTAATAAAGTAGTAAAGAAAAATAAAATGTTAATTATTATAAAAAAGTAGATTATAAAAATTTAATTAATATATAATTACCATCTTGAACAGCGTCATTAGCACGTTCAATGGAAAGGCCAAGGCTGAAAGATCCGGTTTCATCCTCAGAAGCGGAAACAACAACGTCTTCATCCGGCAATATTCGCCATTTGATGCTACGTGATTTCACGAAAGCATAAACTTTATTGGCGATTAAATCAAAAATTTCGGACTCATCATCCTTGCTTCTGCCCGCCTCAAATGTAATTACCTCCTCTGTTGCTTGACTCGTTTTTCTTATTTCAATGTCATCGGTAAGTTCAATGGAAGCTTTCTTTAATAATCGATTCATATATGTGACAAGTTTCAACATTACACAACTGTTAATATCATTCTGTGAACATTTTACATTGAGTTTTCGTAAAAGTTCCTCTTCATATTTTGCACGATCGTTCACCGTCACGGACTGCTGCTCAATGACGCTAATTTTGTCGAGCTTCTCCACAGGGTTGGCCAATGTCAATCCCACAATGGATATCAGCAATAGACCCAGTATCGTCTTCATCTTTTTTCAGCTTTAAAAAAAAAAAATTCAAGTAATATTTTTAACTATTTTTTTCTCATCTATAATTTATTTATTTTTTAGCTTTTCTTCTCTATAAAGAGATAAAAATTGTTTCAGGCTTAAAAAAAAGAATATTTCTAAATTCTAAATATTTTTGTTCAAAAACCAAAAAATAGTCAATTAAAAAAAAAATATATATATATTTGTAGAAGGTCCTATACATTTTCATCACTCTGTATACAATTATCACTGAATATAATTATTATATATATATTTTTTTAATAAAAATTAAAACGAAAATTTTAATTAAATTAAATAAAAAATTGTGAATACTATATTGCAAAACATTTAGTTATAAAAAAATGTAATTTTTAAAAATTAACTTGTTACATGTAAATTTAGTTTACATTTAATTAAATTTGTTTATAATTAATTATTATAGTACATTAAGAGAAAAAATAATCTTATGGAATTTAGATATAGGTAAGGATTATTTATAATAATAATATTAATGATCATAATTATGAATAATATTAATAATAATAATAATAATAATTTCTAACAATGAAATACTAATTATGTAAATAGAAAGCACAAAAATTATCAAGCTTCAAGCAGAGTTTAACGACAAAACTAATCGCTTCATTTAGAAGAAGAAACAATAAACTTCTATAAACACGATCATTAAAAAAAAGTTAAATGAAAATTACAACATTACATATATTTTATATATGTATAAATATAGTTATATTATATAGTTTATATTTAATGTAATAAATTAATTATCCTCAAATATTTCAACAACACGATCCAGTAATTCCTTCTTGTTTGGATTGAAATTTATATAAAAAAAAAAGAAAACTCGTAAATTAAAAAAAAAAAAAAAAACAATATCGCAGAATTCCGTACGAAAAGTTGAAATAATATTCCAACGAAGCACAACAGAAAAAATTAAAAACCAAAAAATTTCGCAAAACACGTTAAAAATACTTTTCACTCGATTGTCAGAACACAACTCACCTCGAGTAAACGTAATTTCCGAATCCTCTCGAAGTTAAGGATGCGCGACGAAGCACACACTTCGTAACCTTCGACCCTTTCGCGGTTTTCTGTCTTTTTTTTCTCTCTCTCTCTCTCTCCCTTGACGGAGGAGACCCTTTTTTTTGGGATGCGTGAACGAGCGTAGCAAGGCTTCTGAACTGCAATTCTCCCCATGCCACTTTATATACGTAGATCTCGCTTAGTAGATTACAGACGAGGAGTACGTGAATTCGCCTCCACCATGAAGGTGGAGTTGTGGTGGCACGATGGTGGGAATGATTCGCTCGCATTCGAGTCCTGGGGAGACTCCCAATGTGTGTATATACTCTCTATATACTACCCGCGTGAATGAAGAAAAGAAGATAAAGAGAGACGAAAAACTCCGCACATCTCTCGCGAGCAAGGTTGCGAGGGTATGAATTCTTTTTTTGTATATATATATATATATATATATATATATATATATCTGTACATATATGAAGTGAACTGGTTCCCGCAAAACAAGATACAATGAAAATATATATATATATATATATACAGTATCACAGCGGGTCATGTACGTGCATATTGAAAGGCGAAAATATTCACGCACTCTCTTTAAAAAAAAAATGCTCTCTAAATCTGAATTAGTAAAAATTTTAACATCTTTCAATTACTGACCATTATTTTACTGTGAATTAGTTAAATTTTACCATTGAATTGTGAAAAAAAAATTTTTTTTACTAATAAATTAGTGCCACAATTGAGTAGAGACATGTATTTCCTAGACTATGGTCTATTAGACCTCATAGATAAAAATTATTATAAAAGCCTATTATCAATTGTTTCAAAACTTATTAATGAGCTTATTTTAAAAGATTCTGTAGCGTAATTACGAATAGCAACAGCGCTACAAAGATTCCGCTACGTAGAGATTTGAAGTTACACTGAGAAAAATGTTTAGTCAGAGCAACCAAAATTTGGTTGGGCCAACAAAAAAATTTTGATATTATTTAAGCAATCAAACTATTTATTTGACTCATCCAAAAAATTTGGTTGAGTGTTTTTTGTTGTCATAACAAAAATGTTTGGTTAGCTCAACCAAATTTTTTTGCTAGTTCAACAAAACTGTTTGGTTGATCATACCAACAGTTTTTTTTTTTTGTAGAATTAAAAATTATTTACTCTTATTTCATTTCCTTTTATCTTTTTTATTTAATTTATTATTTATTTATTATCTCTCTAAATTTGAATTAGTAAAAATGTTTACTAATTTGAATTAGTGACTCACTTTTTGCTTCTGAATTAGTGAAATTTTACTAATTGTTATTAAAAGTTACTAATAATTAGTAAAATTTTACTAATTCAGAAGCAAAAAGTGAGTCATTAATTCAAATTAGTAAACATTTTTACTAATTCAGATTTACAGAGATCAATTTAAAGTTTAATTTATATTTATCCAATTGAAATATTTGTGGACTTTGAAAAATCTCATCTCCACCTGGGATCGAACTTCTGCATTTGAACTGCGAGTCGTGAGCTCTCACCACTGGACTACCCATCTTTGTGAGAGATTTAAACTAATTGTTCTCTTCAGGTACGAGCTGAGAGCGAATTAAATTATTTGGTTGTCGTAACCAAATTTTGTTAATGACAACAAACGATCATTTGGATTTTCAGACCAAACGATTTTGTTGTCGTAACTAAATTTTGGTTGAAATTTAAAAATGTTCAAGGAAATAATTTTGTTGGCCTCACCAAATGTTGGGTTGAGATAACTCTACGACTTTTTTTCAGTCAACCAAAATTTGGTTACAAGAACCAAAATTGCCTAACCAAACGATTATGTTGCAAACAAAAAATCTTTTTTTTAGTGTACATTCACTTAAAAAAAATTTCTAGCTACTCGGTAACTTAAATAAAATTGTATCAGTTTGAAAGATTTAGATTAGTATAATTGTTTTGCTGGTAAAATTAAAAAATAGAAATTTAAAAGTATGAAGTTAAAAATTATGGATTCAGGTTAAATTTATTCGAATAATCAAAATGTTTAATCAAATAATTTTTTTGTAAATTATTTTATTTTAAAGTAACAGTTGGCAAACATGAAGTTAGAGAATTGTTTCCACCTTCATGTCGTATTGGTTTGCTACGTGGATAAAATCTTTTAGGAAATTGATATGCATTCTATGTCAAAGATCTTATCTAGTGGGGTTATATTTATATTCTTTATTGAATTACGATCTTGCAGTAAACTTGCAGCAAACTTTCCGCGCAATATTGCCAACCTTTCACGGCTTACCGAAAGATTGCAGTGTAAGGTTACTACAAGATTGCACCATAAGATTATCGCAAGATTGCACTGTAAGCTTGTATAGAAAGTTTGGTGCAAGGTTGCGAAATAACTTTGTTTTAAACCTAAAAATTGTTTTTTAAAAAATGATTCGTCTAATTTATATAATCAATTTTATATGATAAAATTGTATAAATTAGACGAAACATTTTTTGAAAAATTTTTTTAGGTTAAAAATAATGTTAGTTGGTAACCTTGCACCAAACTTGCTACGAGCTTACTGTGCAAGCTTACTGAGCAATCTTGTGATTATCATATGCAGTCTTGCAGTAACCTTACACTGCAATCTTTCGGTAGGCTTACCATGCAAGCTTGGGTCAGGTGGGACATTTGAAGCTTTCAGTAAGCATGCGGTAAGTTTGCCGTGCAAGATTAGCAATATGGCATGGCAAGCTTGCCGCAAGTTAGCTCACGTGCTATCTGGGCTACTACTTTACCCAGCTTAATTTAACCTTATAATTTTTTTCATCAAAAATATATGAAGCGCTGCAGCAGTGATAGCAGTTGTGTAATTCTTCAAAAATTTTATGTGTGTACAATTATATTTTTGACTATATATTAATAGGGGAGGATGGGGCTCTATTGCCTACACGGCTTGTTCAAAAAGGGCACCATTCATCATATATACTTGTTTTAATACCAAAAGACGTCAAGAAAAATTTGATCTTGATGCGATATCATTTGTGGACCCTATTGAAGATATATTTATTGGTTTTTATCGTAATACTATAAAACTTTTAGGAGGAACCTCTTTTCAACCTCTAAACATGCAGATTTGGAAATAAACGCATGATTTCAGGCTGAAAAGAGGTTGAGAAAATCGAGGGTGAAAAGAGGGAAAAATTTCGACTCGGGTTCTTTTTCCAATGCCTGTTGAATTTTAGCTGCTAGATCCAAAAATGTCTTACCTAACTATCCTTACTCCATCCTCCTCTATATTTTATAATACCTATATATAAATTAAAAAGTAAAATATTACGTCTCATTTTTCAAAGCAAAAGTAACATTTCGATTGATAAATAAATGAACCAACTTGACTTGATAAAATAATTGATTTGAATCAAACAACTTTTTTACTTGTAAGGAAAAAAATTTTTGGTTTCGATTAAGATTAAAATTTAGTCAAATACAATAAATCATTTGGTTCATTCTAATACAAGTATATTCAATTGAATAATTTAGTTGAATCAACGAAACGTTTGCATTGATTTGGTTGTTACAAACAAATTTTTCTCTGAGTACTAGGTCTTTTGGATCCCATAGTCTTAGAGCTAATTAATTCATATAGTAACAAGTCAATCATTAATTCAAGTTAAAATTTTTACTAATTCAAATTTTAATTCTTTTTTTAGTTGACTCTGACAATTGTGGCCAGTATTGTATATAGTAATGTATACAAGAAGTATATATGAATATATATATACATGTATACATACTTTGAGGGGAACCAGAGACTTAACCAAGAACCCAACCCACCACGAGAACCGTGTCACGGATGTAGAGCACGCACGCTGTCCATCCCGTCTCAAAGTATACGCCTTATATGATCACTATTGCCATTTAACGTACTACAACTACTCCTACTGTTGCTTTTGCTCCAGCAAAACGTATTGCGATCCTATTTGCTGTCAACATTCATATATATATATATATACTAAAATGGCTCTAGGTTCAGCTTATTCCATGCCCGATGCACACGACAATGCTCTGATTTTTGCGCTTTGACAATTGATAGGGGAAAGTAGAGCTGCGTTGAAAATGAAATTAAACGGTATTTGGGAATGTGGTTGAAATACGCCTCTCCTATGATTATCATGACCTGATTATATATACGGAGAATGATGCTGAATCGGGTTTAGATTACTTCAAGAATTAACAACATCGAAATATGTCTCTCTCTCTCATAATGTTCTGATGATTTTCATTCTTTTGTTTTGTACAATCTTTTTTAATAATTTTATATATATATATATATATATATATATATATATTCATTGCTATTTATTTTCTATTTCTTCTCCGGAGAATTCTTGTTCTTTTCTTAAAGATAATGAAGCTATAGTTATAGAACGGTAATAATTGGTGAAAATTATAAACAGAGAACTAAAATAATGGATCAATATAAATTTAAACTACAATTTGTTTAGAATTATTATGTTCATTAGATGAGTCAAGTATCTTGCATTATTATATGGTATTTACAGTTTTAGTGGCCATCATTCATTGTTTAATGTCAACAAAATTAAACACAACTGAAAAATAGATTCATAACTATATAGTGAAAGAAATGTTAAGCGAAAAATTTAATTTCAATCTTTGCGTTTAATGTAAGCAAGTCTCACGCTTTCGTTTTGGGCGAATTTGTTTCCCTTTTTACGTCGAAAGTGCTATAATTTCGTTACTAACGCGACAAACACCCTATCCTAGTAAGAAGTGAAAAATTAAAAAGTATTGAAAATTTTTGCCTTTCCATAGAAAATGATAAATTAATCAATCTTTTTAAATTCCCTTTCTATTACAATTCTTTTGTATCTTTTTTGGGGGGATACATTTTTACCTGAAAATGATCACTTTTGCATTTAATTATTATCTCCAAAAATTTTACTCCCAACTCCAGTTGCCATTAACTCCCGAAATATTTTACAGTGTAATAATGTAACTTTAAGATATTTTTGAGATTACCAATTTTTTTTTACACGGGACGTTAAAAATTCATTTCTTGCATCAATTGATAGTATCTTTAATTACACTGTAAAAAATTTTGGGAGTTAATGGCAACCAAAGTTGAGAGAAAAATTTTTGGAGTTAAAAATCAACTCCAAAAGTTAGTTAACATTAAATTAACTCTTAAGGAATTCGTCCACCATATTGGAACCGCCATTTTGAATTTTGAAAATTGAACTTCAGACTCGTAATCAGCGACCCCGAAAACCCCCGAGTAACAAGTTTCAATAAATTTTTAAAAAATCGGCCGCCATATTTGATCCGTCATTTTGAATTTTAATAATTTTGAAAATCTTATTTCGGATTCGTAATCATCGACCCAAAAAACATTAGAATATGTCATGAACCAACATTTATGCATCATTTTTAGAAAGAAATTGATATGTATACTCACTAATTCACTAATACAGCATCTTTAAAGCGGTATAATAAAGACGCCATTTTGAATTTTCAATTCTGCCACGTTTCTTTTGAAAGGGTATTAGTTTACGAGTATTTTGATCTATTGCATGTTTATTTTTATTGATTAGATTTTTGGGCAGAGCTCTGGGCCAATTGACGTGAAACGTCTCATATGTATATATTTTTTTCACCAGATTTTTATAGTGAAAGATAATGAAATGCGTGGTTTAAAGTATATTAACTAAAAACATTTTTCTCATCCACATGTTCACTAGAGTAGCTAATTAAGTTTCTGTAATGGTAAATATATTATGATTGTATTTCTCTTTAGTATCCTGGAAAATCCACAAACTATATATATATATACATTTTCATACTTTTTAAACGAAATTGCTGCTTCTAATCATTCTTCCATAAATAATATGTACTTCAAATGAATTTTAAAATACAAGAGTTTAATTTTTTTAAACTCTCTCTTAAAAAGGATTTTTTAATCGTTTTTCATGTATAGTACTAAGAAAGTTTATTAATATTTTATTAGTATTCATTTTTTTTAAACATGTTTTTTAAATCGTTTTTTGTGTATAGTACCTACTAAATAAGTTAATTCATGTTATTTTATTAGTTATCTAATTTATTATTAACAAAATAATAAAATTTTTTGTAAATTTTTAATTATTTTCATTGAAATCATTTTTCAACTTTAAAGGGTCAAAGAGTTTATTTGTCACGGAGTTGAATAATTGGCCAAGTTAAAGGGATCGACCTCTTTCTAAGTGTTCTAAGAACAACTTTTTCCTTTTCTTATGTGAAGTAAACTGTTGCTATACATTTTTCACAATGACAAAGTATGTTGACTCTATTGTAATAGATGAATGAATTCGTTTAATTATCATTGCGGATTCTCGTATATTATAAATGTCTAAGCACCTCAATATTGTAAATTTGAAAAATCAAGGGCAATTATAATATGTATTTAAACACTATCAAATTATTAATAATTGCAGGAAGTTAACAGGAATTCATCAAAAGGGAATTTAAACATTACTTATATAGAGTTATTAAATGCATGTTTTGTATACAGCTAATATTCATTTGTTATGCTTCAGCAATAAGAGGAGCTTTGAACTTTCTTTTTAAATATCTCTCACAGTCTTCTTTTTATCAGCATAGAATGGAAATATGAATCAACAATAAACTAGTATTAATTGCCTTTAGATTATTTTATGTAAATTCCGTTGAAACAGAAGTAAATGATTAAGAGGCAGTTTGTTTCACTTGACACATATTTTTTAAGAAGCTATACACAAAAGAATATTAAATTTACAATTGTATAAAATAAATATTTTTTTTACTGTAGTATTTTATTTTTTAAAAAAACATTTTATTTATAGAATAAATATTTAAAAGTATATTTTATGAAAAGAATTTGACTTCCTTAGATTTCATTAAAAGGGCCATAAGATAAGTGATATTTTTGGGCACTCGGAGAAGCAATTTACCGTTATTTTCCATCGAAGCACGCAGAGATTATCAAGAGGTGAATTTGCCGGCAAAATCAAAAAGATAACATAAAAGGTGGGTGTATATTTCAAGTCCCAGATTCCAGCATTTAGAAATTTATTCTATATAGAGATAAAGTCACTTAATTTTAGTCTTATTTATAAATATAAACTATGTATGTGAGAGTGCAGGCCAGACATAAATAACATACACACAGGTTGTGCAAAATTGTTCACCGAGACAAATTATTGATGGAGAACCACTGTTCTGATGCGGCAATCAGCCTCCGGTATTTTGAGGTGAAGAGTCTCGTGCGAAGAACAAGTATATAGAATTATATCAAGGCCGATTTCATACAAGCAAGGTCGGTGAAGGTCAAATTAAACTTGTTCGAAATTTTCCTCAAATTCTATATTCTAATTATTAAAAAAAAAAAATGCTAATAGCATACATGTTCTATATTTCACATAAAAAATTAAAGAAAATCTAATTTTCTATTCAGTCTATATATCTTACAATATAAAATTTTTTTTTCTTCATAATTTCTTTTATTGTCAATAAAACTGATTGTACGCAAGGAATGCTAAATTTTCCAGCGATCTAGTAAATTTCACGTTTAATATTACTATTAAAAAAAATAAAAAACTTTTTTTGTCCTCTTTTACATGATAAAATAGTACATTACATTTGTCTTGTAATGTTTTCTATATGAATTTAACGAGACTTATCAAGTTATGCAAATTTTAAAACTGTCGAGTCTATAAAAAGTGTCATATATATATAACATGACGTCTAGCATAAATATACATGCATTAAGAATTTATTTTTTATAAAGAGATGAGTTAAGAACTGAAGATCATAATCTTTATTTATTTTAAATGAAAAACGATTGCTGTATAATGGTAATTATATTTTTTTTTCTTTGCTACTTTGAAAAATATTATTTTCACTAATAATGAATTTCAAGAATAAATGAAAGCTACTTTAAATTGTAAATATATATAAAAATTAATTAAATAAATAATAATACGCACGACCTAATATTCACTGAACTTTATCTAAAAAGGTATGTGCACTTATAAACACGGAACCTGAATTAAAAAAGTTTCACGGTGTTTTTCACGCTCTAACATAATTGCTAATTGATCCATAGAAAACATTTTTATAGGTACGCGCATGTATATTTTTTATCAAATTTTTATCAGTAATAAGGTGTATGAGAATGTGCATCTTTTTTGCCATAAGTCAACATGAGCGAATAGACTCGTAATTATTATTAGAGTAGCAATTATCTCATAATTTGTGGGCAACTTGAGGAGAGGAACAATTATCAGTCCTGTTCCCGTGCTTACCTTCTATAAATTGCCATCATTACCAAAGTGATAATTATAAACAGAAACAAAGTGACAGTGTTAATCTATTAGAGAAACTAATGAATTCATTGAAATACTTTTTCTCACTATATAATAGGAATCTATCAATAAATTCCATTAATCAAAATAGTTTTTTTTTTTGTTTTAGACATGAAAAAAAAATTGAAGAATAATATAATGATAATGTATAATAATTATCATTAACAATAATATTAAAAATAAAAAATTGAAAGATTTTTTTTTTTTTAATGAAAACTTTGACTGTTCCTATAGAGAGTTAATTACATTGATCAATGAGATCAGAATTGATCAGATTTTATTGTATCATCCGGAAAACTCTTCCGGTCTTGACGTTGAAGGAGGCCACTTGGTCAACAGGTCCGTTCCGACTGATTCCCAGGATTGCGAGTGAGAACACATCCGACCGGTTTGTATACCTTCCCTCCACATATGAACGAAGGAAACGAAGGTGTTTTTTTGCATTCCTTCACTGATTGTCCAGATTTTCTCAACCTGGAAGACATTACACTGAACACAACTTCCGCTCTGGTCAGAATAATATATTTTTTGAAGAAATAATGCATACATGTATAACATTGAAAAAAGAAGATAAATGTTAGATCATTTTTAAAAATGAAAAATTAATGTTACCAATTTTTGAAACCATTCCCAAGAAGCACGTAATATATCCTCAATATAAAGGTAATATTACACGTGAGATTCGTAATATAACGCTGTAATATTACAGTAATCTTACAGTGATCTTAAAATGTCCGCCTCAAGGTAATATTACCGGGAATATTACTGTAATATTAACGGTAATATTACAGCAATATTAACGGTAATATTACAGACTGATTTGAGTTATTCATAAAGCATAAAAAACGTAAATATATTATAAGTCAATTTGGCTTGTTGGTAAAACTCTGGACTCGTGTGCTTTGAGTTCGGGGTTCGATTCCCTGGATGGGTAGATTTTTTTCGTAAAGAAATGTTCCCATAATATTACTGTAATATTCTCTTGTAATATTACCTTAATATTACGGTATAATATTACTGCAATATTACTGTAATATTACCTTAATATTAGCGCGTAATATTACAGTAACATTACCGGTAATATTACCTTGAGGCGGACATTTTAAGATCACTGTAAGATTACTGTAATATTACAACGTTATATTACGAATCTTACATGTAATATTACCTTGATATTGAGGTTATATTACGTGCTTCTTGGGTTGTTTTTTAGAATTACTATATTAAAAGACGATAAATGGAGTTACTATTAATTTTTATGAAAATTTTGTATCTTGGAATCACAGGGTTTTTTTTTTTTGTCAGTGATAACGAATTGGAAATCAAATTTCAAATTGGCTAATTTAATATGGCGGATGAATTTGGAAAAAATTTGCTTTTTTTAAAACCATTTGTAAATAATTTTTTAATGAAAAGACCTAATAATAATTTTCCGACTAGTTTATTCGAACTATTTTTAGTTCCTAAGAGGTTCTTTTGAGATTCATAAGAATGTATAAAATATATAAAAAAATTTCGAAAAGAATATCATTTGAAAATTTACTAAATCTATTACTTTAATTTATTATTAGATATTATTATTTATGATAAACGTATATTGTCTCTATTATAGTAGTTCCAAAAACGATGGCTTCAAATTGGAATTATTAGTATAACTGAAGCTATATTAGATATATTTAAAACTAACAATTACACGGAGAAAAAGAAAAAGTAATTTTTACTACTTTCAGAGTAAAACTGGACCAACTCGAAGTTTCTGCGCATCTCTGGCAATTTTTACTCCAAAAATAGTAAAATTTATTATTTCTGTAGTAAATTTTACTGTTTCCGTAATAAGTTTTACTATTTCTAGAGTAAATTTTACTATTTTTGGAGTAAAAATTGCCAGAGATGCGCAGAAACTTCGAGTTGGTCCAGTTTTACTCTGAAAGTAGTAAAAGTTACTTTATAAAAGAAATCTTTTTTCTCCGTGTACTAAAGCTAATAGATTTGAAACTACCAATTTCATTAGCTTACACCTTTTGTGTTTAGAAAAAAAAATTAAATCTATTATAGAAATTGAAGCTGCGCCAGTAATAGAATGTTGCCATATTTAGAATATTTATATTTAGAACTGGAAATAATTGTAGCTGTCACAATTAAAACTACCAGTTTCATTAGCTAGCTTCCACTATTTCTAGATTGAAGCCGATATCGTTAATTCGCGGCTCGAATAAAGCGACGGTACCAGATTGATGCCGATATTTCGATTCTCTAATTATAAATGTTACACCATCAATTGTTGATATAAATAATATAATATAAATATAATATAATATAAATTAATTTGAAAATTAAAAACAATTTTTCGTCTTTATATATTTTTTTTCACTTTAGTGATAAAAGTTAAAACTATTCTTTTTCTTTTTGCATCCAATATGTGAAATGGACAATAAGAGTTTCGTTTAACAGGCGACCATGACCTGATTTTCTCGAAAAACTTCCGGTTCGAAAGATTGAAACAAATCTTTAAAGTCTTTTAAAGTTAAATCGTGTGTTTAAAAAGGTGTGTGCATTGAAGTAGAGTTGGTTTTACAAGAAAATAAGAAGGGATGTACCTACAGCCATTAGAGAATTGCGTCGACGTTATTGAGGACGGCATCTAAAATAAAGTAGTTAGGAAAGTGACCTGATACTCAAGTTGTTTTTAATACTTTTATTGGATAGTACTGTGCATAATTGCCTTCGCAAACAAGTTTTATACATATGTCCCAACGTCACGAAGAGACTTCACTTGTTTTCACATCATATATATTTATTTACGTCTATATTACTTTATTTACAAAGGGGAAAATTAATCTAAAATGTTTAAATATAATAAATGACATTTTGGTAACTGATTTCTATGAGTGGTTTTTTTTACATGTACCATTTTGAGCTGATATGATTGTTCTTTTCTTTTACGGAAAATTATGTTTCCAATTGATAAATTCTAGCAGTAAAATTTTAATTTTATGTTTTACTGTATGTAAGAAGTATAAAATGATTTACTAAATTACATATTTTTAATTAAACTATTTTTAGTTAATTTTGATTGTTTCAAGTGAATCGAAAACTTCATTTAAACGACTCTTCTTTTTCAGAGAGACAACTACAACTACTTCGATACATAGATGAAAATAACGTAAATTTAATTTGGATAATATCTACACACGTGGAAAATATTTCCTACTAATAATAACATTTTTGCGAAAATGAAAATTGACAAGAAATTTTTCCTTTTGCCTATTTAAATATCTTAACATTATCCATACATAGAAAATATATAAAATATCTTTAGAAGTTTTGATTTTATTGACTTTAAATAAGTCTGATTCAACTTTTGTTTTAAAATTTTACAATAAAAATTACAGAATTTCAACGAATATAAAAAAAAAAAATTAAAAATTATTAAAACTGCGGTACAATAAGATCAGGGACTGTCATCACTAAAACAAAACTAAAAATCACTTTCATGTCAACCCAAAATTAATGTTTCAAAATTTTATTTTTAGATAAATAAATAATAAATTAAGATTTTTACTTTAATTTTAGATTTAGACGAAACTAAATTAAGTTTTTACTTTCGTTTCGAGTTTATGAGGAATTAAATTCATTCATCTACTTTCATTTCGGGTTGATCCATATAAACTAATTTCTCTCTTTTCCTTTCATTTCATTTCATTTCAACCCCGAAAGTAAAAGAAAACTTAACTTTTATAATAGATCTGCCAGAGTTTAGTGTATTTTCTACCTAAAGAGAGAAAATAATGATCATTGTTTTCTTAAAAGTATCAATTTTATATATCAAATTGGATCAAATTGATACTTTCAAATTAATAGTGGATTAAAAAAATAATTAAATAAATAGAGTACAAAAATAAAAAAAATTCCTGAGAGTGAATTATCTCTAAAATTTGAATTAATAAAAAGTCGACTAACTGAAACTAATAAAAAAAATATTGATGAAACAAATTTTGACAAAAAATGAATTTTTTTTTTTTTAATTTCAAGGAATGAAACAACTTTTTAAAATTCATATTTGAAGAGTAATTTTCTATTCTGATTACTGATTTACGATTGATAATCCCTGTATCCTTGATAAGCAAGATCCTGACCAAAGGACACAGTGTCTCCATGATTTTCATGATAATTTGACGAGTAACTTCCTTGATCGTAAGCACTTTGTTGTGCATGATTTTCCTTGTAATGGGGAAAACCAACACCACCATAACTATAGACAGGTGGTTGATAAGATTGTGTAAGTGGTCGGCATAATCTCAAAACTCCTATTATTCCCGGAATGACAATTGCCATGAAACCCAAGAATTTCTTGAAAGAAGCAAGTCCCAATATCAGTGGCAGGAAAAGTAGTAACTTCAATTTGAAGAGCTTCAAAACAATAAGCATTGGAATCAAGATTCTCTTCAATCGATTGCGAGCTGTAAATAAATTTAAATAATAAATATTTTTAAAAAAGCATATAAAAATTATAATTAATAATTTTAAATAATTAATTAATAACAATTAATGAGTTTGTAAAAAGTATTTGTTAATTACAACAACAGCAGCAAAGACGAAAGCGTTTATGAATACAAGTTTTCTTATAATTTTAATTATTATAACTATATATATATGATATAAATAAAAAATATTTGTGTAAACAATATAACAGATAATCTGACAGGTTTTTGAAATTACATGTAGTTCAGGCGAAAGTCACCTGATTCTTTAATGAGAAAAGGTTGAAAATGATTGGAGAAATTTCTGTGTGAAAGGAAGTTGCGTTTCAAAGGATTAACTTTATTCTGCTTAATATTTTTTTGTTTATCCCTTATATTTTTACAAATTAAAAAAAAAAAATTAAAAATACCTTGAATGATATTTATATTGCTTTTGCAAAAATTTTCCATTAATATAAAAAGCTGCGCAAAAGTTATTAAAGTTATTAAATAAAATAAGAAAAATAAAAAGAAAGCGATAAACATAAAAATGAATGTATAATCCATTTGCATAGGGATTTGTTTGTCTCTCTCATCTTTGTGCTATCAGTAAGAATATCAATGACATACACAATATAACGGTATCAAGAATATTACAAACAAAATGGTACCAATGAAAGCTAGATCAAGATATAAACTCGACATGACTTTTTTTTCGCGTTAATCATATCTACATAAGTCCTCAAGAAAATCCACATTGTAAATGAATGGTACCGCAAGAATCAGCATTCCATCACTGAATTAAATATAAAATTTGATTTAAGGAGGGACTAATGAAAAACATATTTAATAGCTACTCTGTTCAATAAAACCTGATATATATAAAAAATAATCAATTTCGTTCTTTCTTTTTTTAACAATATATAACTTTTTTTAAAAAAATGCCATTTGTACTATATATATATATATATATATATATATCTCGATATTTCTCCATAGAGAAATTCCAAAATATAAAAAAAAAATGAGATGTGGAATTTCTGAGTCATCCTTGTTTATAAATCGAGAATTATGATTGGCATTTAGTACTTTCACGGTTAATATATATATCTACTGGTGTAACAACATCAATTCAGGTATAAACTAAGACAACCTACTCTAATCTTCTTTTTAAGTTTTACGTGCCAGATATAAAATACAGATTTGCCTTCGAGGAACAATTTGCAATAAGTAGAACAGTGCATCTAATATTTATTTACGATTATTTCTCATTTGATAGCGCGCTCGTAATTTAGCTCATGTTATATATCAATTTTTTTTTTTCATCACTATATGACAACGTTCAATCATTAATGTAAAAATGTTTTTTAAATAAAATTTTTTTACACAAAATTGGAATACCTAAATGAATCAAGTTTTGTAAGTTTTGATATTTCAATGTACTTTTTTATTTTAATTTATCCCAACCAAAAATTGACAGAGTTCAATACTCAATTTTTGATAGGGATGAATAAGAAACTTGAGAAAAAAAATTAAATATCTTTATAAAATTATTTTGGAAAATTGAAATATGAAAAAAAAAATTGCAATTGCCAAAAAGAATTTGCGGGAGAATTATAGTGTGACTGAAAAGTGATACTTACAAAAGAGAGTGTCTTTCTTATTTTCAATGGTGTCGATTTCATCTGCAATCTCGTCTATAAATCTTGGAGCATAAACTTCGTTCTCTCCAACAGCCCAAGATGGAATGTCCACTTTAAAAGCCACAGTTTTGACAAATTTCTCAGCTTTTCTCATTGCAAACTTCACCAGCTGATCCCATTCTGAATCTTCTGATCTGTGACAGAAAATAAATTTGATAAAAATACATAAAATACAAAAAACACAAAAAAAATACATAAAATACAAAAGACATAAAATGAAAAAATACAAAAAATAAAAAGATACATAAAAAAAAACATAAAACAAAAGTATCGGATTGATGTACAATCAGTTTTGGTAACTATTATTCCGATACATTCCGAAATTTGTTTCCGAACCAATCAGTTTTTATCCAAATTAAAATTTGTATACGTAACTCAACAAAAAATTCTTTACGGATCATTGCTATTCAATCCGTTTAATTTTAAAGCTTAATTTTAATCCTTTTGAATCCTATAATTTAATTCTGAATCAATATAAATTAATCTAAAGCTAAATTTTAATTCTTTTAAATTATGAAATTTCATTTCGAATAAATCCAAATCAATTCGTTTCCAAGCCAATTGGATTGATTCGAAATGAAATTTCAAGATTTAAAAGAATTAAAATTTAGTTGCAGAATAAAACAAATTGGTTCGAAAAAAAAGAATGTAAAAAAATTAAAATTTTGAGTTGCATACAAGTGTACTTTCGGATAAAAAATAATTGGCTCAGAAACAAATTTCGGAATATCTCGGAATATTACTTATTAAAATTTAAAACTATTTGAAATTTAAACCGAAACTTTCGTCAGGGATATAAAAAGAATACAAATTAAATAAATTTTATACGAAAAAAAAATATGGAGAGAATATTAAGACTATATTTTAATTCTAATTATACCTAGGAGCACTCGCATATTCGTAAGGTTGTTGATTAACACTCTTAACAACATCCCGGGGCATTCTGATTATTTTAACGCTTTCACTGAGTGTATATTCTGGTTGATCGAAAAAATCGGAAAAAGTGTTGAGCGCCCGAGATTTAAAGCATTCTGCAAAGTCACCATTTAGACAAGCTTCATTTGTTCTCGCCAAATAAGAATCGACATGACGTCCCGTTCCAAGACCAATCCAGTCGAAAAGATCTTTTCCTTGTCTCGATCTATTCAGCAATTGTCGACCTTCTGAACTTTGATTTTCAAACCTTGGCACCTCATCTAAAAGAAAATTTATTATAAATTTCATTTCATGTGTCATTTGCACCTGTTGATTAATGATTTTTTAATGAATTGTTATTGTTGATTAATTTTTTAATATAATAATTAATTTTTCAATATAATTATAATATTCTTTTTAATATAATTATTTTTATATTAATTATAACAAAGTGTCTAAACGTCCGTCTATAGCCACCCGACTTTGTCCGCAGAATACTTTCGGGCATTTCCTATCCCCCCCCCCCTTCCTCCTAGGTTTCCTTAAAATTTACGTAGACGGACAAAATTATCAAAAATTATTTTGTCCGTCTAGTCGGACAAATAGACGCACGGTAATTATAATTGCATTTATTTATTAATAAATTCAATTTGAAGTAAATAAAATTTTAATAAAGCCTTGTAAATCCCTACTCTATAAATTTGAATTAGTGATAATTCATTGACTAATTTTTTTACTATTTGGTTTAGTAATATTTTTTTACCTAAAGTTTTATTGAAAAATGGCCCAAAAAAAGAAATTAGTAGGGGAATATACTCAGGGTTGGACACTTCGCTTTTCTTAAAATAAGAACACTAACGCCATCTATGCACGGACGTGGCGAAGCTTTTCGTATTGAAACCTAACTTTTTGTGCAATTGCATTTTTGGAGGATCAAAAGTAGCGTCTGCTGTGACGTCGGTGCATTTGTAGGAACGAAAAAAGTTTTGTGAGCGATGTGATTAAACATAAAAAATGAATAAAGAAAACAAGAAATCGGAAAGGTAAGTTTATTGCATGTATTTTGGGGTTCATGATTGAAGAAAAAATGAAGTGAAAAATCGAATCGCGAAACATGTCTTGTTATGGTTAGCACAATTCGAAAATGTTACTTCTACTTAAGGTTGGACACAATTTATAAATAAATATACAAATAAACATTGACTCACACACACAGCACATATTCTGCCAAAGATATTAGAAAAATAATAATAACGTTAAAAATGAAAAAATGAACCTAAAAATCGTTTTCAGTAACATTATAAATAATATTAATTGTCAATTATAAATAATAATAATGTAAAAATGAAAAATAAAGATAAAAAACGTTTTCAGTAACGTTATAAATGTTATTTTATTTTTTTACCTATAATTCGCTTCAATTTTTACAAAGTGTCCAACCCTGAGTATAATGTCCAACCCTGACAAGATTTTTATTTTTTTTTAAATGATCAGAACTTTTTTAATTTTAGACCAATCAATTTACGATCTTCAGCAAAAGTGTTCCTCTTTTGTACATCTTTCTAACAATATAAGTTAATTAACTAAATTTATTTTTTTCAATAAAGATTATAAACAAAATCCAAAACCGTGTCCAACCTTAAGTATATTCCCCTACACTGTAAAAAAAAGGAGTTGGATTTAAACTCCTTAGGGGATGCTATAAAAGTTCCACCCTTTTGGAGTTGAAGCGAAGGGAGTTAATGCTTTTCGAGTTAATTTTATGCCTACAGAGAGTTGGTTTTAAGGAGTTAATTTAATTATTAACTCCTTTTTTGAGTTGATTTTTAACTCAAAAAATTTAACTCCCAACTCCCAGTAACGTTAACTCCCTAATTTTTTTACAGTGTATATAAATATTCATTAATTTAAATTACTGAACGAATTCTGACTAATTAAAATTTAGAGAGCATTAAAATTTTCTAAAATATAAATTATTATATGAAAAAAGTATATCATATAATCCTAATTGAAATTAAAAATAAAGAAAACATTTTTCTTTACAATTGAACTTGAAACACACAAATAAAGTCTTATGTTTATGAGATTTTATTATAAATAATTTGCACTTACACAAGTAATATAGTTTATAAGTGAACAATTATTCTATGTTAAATAACTTTAATTAACCGTGGGGAACGAGAAATTATTTCCTTCACTGTGTATATATACGAAATATTTTTGAAACGAATTATTAAAATAAAAAAATGTTTTCCATTTTTTTTCCATAATTAGTGAATTTAGATTAATGTTGATTTGCATTAATTTAAAATAATAAATTTCAAATTAAGATATAAAATTGGCAACAATATATACCCGGAAAGTAGATTGTCCTCTGTGAACGTTATGTCTGACTATAACTGTCCACTTTCACTTACTGCACTTATCACTATTTAATAATCGAACAATGTGCGCGACGCTCTTGGCAATAAGTGGAATACGTA
This sequence comes from Leptopilina boulardi, assembly GCF_019393585.1. NCBI lineage: Eukaryota > Metazoa > Arthropoda > Insecta > Hymenoptera > Figitidae > Leptopilina > Leptopilina boulardi. The sequence goes on along the minus strand of NW_026137937.1, from coordinate 156,710 downwards.
TGATTCAGTCAGACAAAGAGATCATTTCAAAAAGTAATGCGTTTTTACTGTTATTAAATATTATAAATAAATAAGAATATATTTCAAATATTATTTACATCGAAATATGCCGGATATAATAATGAAACTAATGTAATGAATATAATCAATATTAAATTATATAATAGAACAGACAAAAATTTTATAAATAAAAAATAAAAATTATGTTCAAATTTAAAAAATATTTTTAAACATATATTTAAATAATTAATAAAAATTGAATTTATCACTCATTAAGAGTTTTAAATGAGAAAAATTATTAATCACTCCCGAGTCAATATTGACTTGAAGTATGATTAAAATATAAAGGATTTTAATAATATTTTAAACAAACAATTAATAAAAAATGTCACCCATAAAAATTATGAATAATATAATTTATCTCAAATATAAAGTTTTTTTGTGAAAAAAGTGTGAAGAAAAAAATTTTAATAAGAGATAATATTTAAAAAAAAATATAATAATGAACGTGAGACACTAACCACGAGCTGATGAACTTTCTTCTGATGTTTCATCCTGGAAAGTAATTTTACTAGCCTGACTATGTACCAACACCAGATTTATCGACAGAGTAAAAGTAAATATAAGCAATAGTTGTACTAGACGCATTCTGCTTTCTCGACGTTGGGATCTGTAACAAAACAAAATTATTTATCGACTCTGATTTACATTTCAAGGTTCTCTCATTTAATTTTTTCATTAAAAAAGCAATTTTCTCTATCAATAATCGTTTTTTATTTTAATCACATTTTTCTGCATTTTATTGCAACACTAAATTCTTTAAATTAAACTTTCAAAAAAAAATGATACAAAATTAGTTATAAAAAAAAAATGCAAATTAAAATTGCATTACAGAATTTTTAATCATGAAATTGAAATTATCGTAAATTAAATTTAAAAATATATTTATTATAAATATAATATAGAATATTATAATGTATAAAAATAAAAAATAGAATACTTTAAAAAAAAAGAATATAAAATATTATTTATTATAAATATTATAAATATAAATATATATAAATAAATTTGTATTAGAATAAATAAATAAATGACAAATTCAAAAATAATTAACGGTAAATTCAAATTAATAATTATTAATTAAAGTATAATTAAATTAAAAAAATTAAGTAAACACTAAAAACAATCACACTGCCGGAAAATTTTTTGATTAAATTAAAAAATACCACTTTTTAAATTAATTTTTCATATTTGGGTTGGGCAATAAATGGGACATAATGAGTAAATTTTCGGAAATATCGCGATAAAATTTTTGTACATATTTTTTTTTTAAGTTGAACCAAAAGATTCGAATATTAAGCAAATAGTAAATTTTTTTTTTATATAGTGAAAATTGTAGTCTTACCAAAAGTTGAGTTGGGTCATCTTTAATATTTTTATTATCTATATATATATATATGTAAGAAAGAAAAACTTCGAGACGTTGATCGCAGACCGCGGCAGACGTTTAGCAGGCCAACTGTCAGTGGAACCGGCGTGCTTATGGTTACAAAGTTCCGTTACATGGCCAACCAATCAAAATCATCTTAAAGTCAAACCGGGTCCAATGACTTGTATTTCAAACGCGCGCGCATCATTTCTAACGTACGTTATCATTTTGAAATATACTATATATAAATAATAATATTCTTTCCTCTCACGTAGATTATAAATCTTTGCAATGTAATTACTGCTAATTACATAAATTAACGATAAACAATGATAAATCACTGTTCATAAGTATATAACTTATATTTAATCTACTTTTTGCATTCAAAACTATGAATGGTTGACATTGTTATATACACTGAAAAAAGGGTTTGGTATTGACAAGCAAACGTTTGGTTGGTATTTAAGCAACAAAAATTTTTTTATTGAATCAACAAAATTTTAATTGTCTCAACCAAAATTTGTTTGACACAAGAAAAATTAGAAAAAAAGGATTTTTGTTGTCCTAACTAAAGTTTGATTAAGACAACAAAAATTTTGTTGATTCAACAAAAAAATTTTGGTTGCTTAAGTACCAACCAAACGTTTGGTTGTCAATACCAAACCCTTTTTTCAGTGTACATATATATATATATATATATATATATATATATATATATATATATTTCTACGATTAGGGATTGAGAATAATGACTTTGTTCGCAAATTTGAATAATTAAAAATTTTATTCTTCTTCTGTTTAATTTTTTTTTTTAATTCACAATTACAAAAAGTGACGAATAATTTTTGTACCGGAAAATTTGTTCTATTAATTTGATTTTAATGATCTATTAAAGTAATTTTCTCATTAAACAATTACATATTGTTATAAAAATTAAAACACTATAAATTGTAGCTATAAATATGGTTTTTTATTTTTTACAATTTAAATGCGATAGACATTTATAATTGTAATTAATGTTTACAAATTAAATTGTCATATTTTTTTAAATGTAAAAAAATAAAAATATTTAACTTTAAAAAAAAAAGAAAAAAATTTTATTTATTTTATTAAATAATTTTAAAAAATTCTTTTATTTTTTTAAATAAAATTTTTTATTCCAAATACGATTTTTTATAACTGGACAATTATTTATCACTTAGTAAGTAATTAATTTCCTTTTTTTTCTGAAATCAAGAAACAAATATCTTACCCAGTTGCAAAGAAATAGCTGCAGTATTTCTTCAAAATTTCGAATGTACAAAACAATTTCACTATTATAGAAAATTTGAGTATGTTAAAAATTAAAAATTGAATTAAATTAAAATTGAAACAAATTAATTGAATCTTTCATTTGTTAAAAATGATAAAAGAAAAGAAACCCAGTTAGTTCGTGGGCAATTCAACATTTGAGAGATCATTGCTCTGGACCAAGGATTTATATACATATCGGGAAAAGAGAGACGAAAGATCCGCGTGGGTCGCTCGCAGAAGGGAAATTATCAAATACAAAAATAAAGAGAGTGAAAGTGTTCCCAGGAATCAGAAACGGAACTTGGGCGATTTTAAATTGTTATTAAAAAAAAAAGCGGGAGAAATATATTACGCGACGAAGGAGAAGGACCAATAAGAGAGGCTATTTTGAGTCATCTTGGACTTTCCTTTGTAACTCCTTTATAACACAAATATGAGTCATCAATCTGCTAATTCGATTTTCTCCTTGCCTTCACCATAATATTGTTAACATTTCTTTCACAACTGATTTCACATACATAATTTGAAGATCGTTATATAATATGGATCAAATCTGTTTTTTTTTTTTTAAATACTTTGAAATATCGACATTTGACATTTGAAACAAATACAAAATCACAAATTATTTTTTAACTTTTGTTTTTAAATAAATACTTTTAAATAATTTAAATTACTTGACATTTTTTGTTTGTTATTAACAACTTATAAGAATAATTTAAATTAATTTTCTAAATTTTTTTAAATATAGAAGAAATTGAATGGAAATATTTAAAATCGTTTGAAAGGCGATGAAAGTGTTCCTCACGTAATCTTGGAAAATCCCAACTTGATTTCTATTCAGTTTAATCCTACTAATAAAAATTCAAAAATAATTACATTACAATATAAAAGAATCTTTTAAAAACAAAAGTAAAAAAAAACAAATATAAATAAAAATCTATTAGAAAATAATTCAGAAAAATATCACAAAAATTTCTCAAATATTTTCAAGAAATAATGTCAACAAATTTATTTTCAAAACTACGAAAAATTTAACTATTTTGATAATAATTAAATCGATAAATAATTACAAAATAATATTTATACGATTATTATAATGAAGTACCATAAGATGGGGTTATTTCGCTCATTGCGGGTAAATTCGCTCACCAAGTTATCTGCTTTAAATTATTTTTAAACTAATTTTTGATACTTCTATGAAGAAATTCAACATTTTAACTGGGTAATAAGAGTATCAAATTTTATTTTAAATTTGTCATGAAGCAGACAACTTGGTGAGCGAATTTACACGCAATGAGCAAAATAACCTCGTCTTATGGTACAAAAAAAATATTGCTTTACGTAAATTGTAATTTATAATATTAACGAAGAAATTTCTTCAATAATAAGAAACAATTTTCACGTATTTTTTCTTAATTAAATAATTTTCATTTCTTTACTCCTCAATTTCTTTTTCCTAAAAAGACACAGAATTTTTAAATGCAGAAAAAAAGTTCACTATATGTGTCACTTCTGTATTTTTGATAACTGCCATTTACAAAATAAATTATTATCAATAAGTTCCATCACGACATCAATCACAATTAATTATAAACCATTGTTGTTCTCAAAGAAGAAAAATTCTCTAAGAACTAAAATCATTCACATAATATGGTATACACAAAAATATATAATACAATTCACGTAAAATAAATATAAAATTACAAATCTCTTCGATTCAGAGAATAAATTGAAGAATGAAAAGAAAAATTTATTTGATTTAAATAATCAATTATTATCAAATAAATATTTACTTGAATCAAATAATTTTTATTTAAATCAAATAAACTGTAATTGTACCATTAATTTTTCTATTTGAAACAAATTGACTCACATGAAAAATGTTCAATAGAAATAAATATTTATTTGAAAGTCAAGTAATTGATTGGTTGATTGAAATAAATTTTTTTTTTCAATGTAAAATGTGATCTAATTAAAAAATATCTAATTTCATATATCTAAACATAATGGTAAAATAAATAGACGAATTTCGTTTAAATAAATATTCTTAATTCTAATATTCGCAGCTCTTTCAAAGATCGATATATTAAGGTGCTCCACACCCTAATTTCAATTCTACAAAAATTATTGTATTTTATAATTAATTAATTATCAATTAATTAGTTAATTATAAAGAAGTTATAAAAAAAGTTATAAAAATATTTTTCACTTAGAAATTGGAATTTTTTCTTAATATTTGTATTTGGCATTAACACTATTTTGCTTTGTGCGGAGCACTTGAGCATTAAATAAACTTGTCTTGTAATTTTATAATTTCTTTACAAGTATTTTTTATAATTAAATCATATCAATCATTATCAATAAAAATTATTATAATCTCAACTATTTATTTTCATAATTCTTTCAAGTTCCTTTTTTGTTAATTCTTTATCAGAATTCTTTCTTTCTTTTTCTAATTGTATTGAAATGATTTTTTCTTTTCAATTTCTTTATTTTCTACTTTTTTAGAATTTTTCTTGAAATTCTTTAAAATCACTGACCCCTCATTTTTCAAAACTTTCACTTAAAAACTCTAAAATAGTTTTTTATTTTTACACTTTTCAAAAGTCAATAAATTAAATAATTCTTCATTCGAACAATACGAATTTGTCACAAAGTTTTTTTTTTTCTTTTTCTTTTTGAAATTCGAGAAATTTTTCAAAAATAATTTTCAAAATACTATAAATTTAAAATTTTCGCGCATGCACTAATTTATCAATATCCTGATAGGTGGCCAGCATTGCCTGATTTTGTCTTGTACTATCGTCACGGGGAATTTCACAATTTGAATAATAATCTTCACAATTAACACCATCTTGTCCATCCTTTGCGGCTTTCATGTAATGGAAAAATCGTAGGACTTCAGGATTATCGGATGTGGGTTTTCGTAATTCATTCAACTCCCTGGATAATTGAGCAGAGACTAGGTTTGAATATGGAGCAAATCGTGCTGGACTTCTGTATATGGCGCAAACGACAAATTCTCGACATCCTTCTGTTTTGTAACCCAATCTGTAGAAGACCGCGTCCAATCGCGATAACAATGGCGAGTAGAAAGGATCGTAAGTTTTCAGCAGCGACGAACTTGTTGGAATCTCATGGAAAATCTGTTACAAAAAGAATTTAGGAAAAAAAGAGTATTTTTTGTCATAATCAATTAATCAGTTTTGTAAGAATAAAAAAAATTACTGGAAATTTTAATTTTTTATTAATGTGGGTCTACGTTGGGGTAAACTTTTTTTAAATTTATAATTATTTAAAAAAAAAAACTTTTCTTTTGGTTCATCAAAAAGCAAAATTTCTTATTTAATATTTAAACTACTAAAAAAATATTTCAAAATACATGTAAAACTTTACTTTTAATTTACTTCGACATTTTCAATATCTAAAAGTGACTTTTACTACTGAATAAATACTTATAAAGAAATGAAACTAATATTCTTTCTCTCTAAATTTGAATTAGTGAGAATTCTATCACTAATTCAAATTAATATAAATTTTCACTAATTTTTAGTAAAATATTAATATTTCATTTAGTAATATTTTTTTTTACTAAAGTTTTAGTGAAAATGACTAAAAATTAGTAGAAATTTTCACTTAATTACATTAGTGAACGAATTCTCACTAATTCATATTTAAAAAGTTGAAAAAAATAATGTTTAGTTTTTTAATTTGATTTATTTGGATAATTTCTTTGTCTGACTAAACTGGCTTTTTCTACTTAATTTTGTTTATTCAATTCAATATTATGAATTTCTGACTAAAGTATTTAATTGTATTAAAGTAAAATTTCTGACTACTGAAAAGAAATTTAATTGATACGAAAATATTCAAACAATTAATATATGTCTTTGATTTTTTTTTTTTTTTTAATGTCAGACTAAGAATAATTTATACTACTGAAAAAAAGTGCATTAAAAATGCAAAAAGACACATAAATATTAGAAAGATTCAATGTCTGTCTATAGTGTGGTTCATTCTACTGTCGCAATAGTGAAAAATATTTCCACCAATTTCCTGCAATCATATACATCTAATAGAAAAATATAAATTTATAATATAATAAACAGAAGCGTCAGAAAGTAAAAAAAAATAATTTAACAATGAACTAAAGCAATCATTGGTAAAGAAGCAAAAATTGTTTTTAGAGCGGCACAACAATTCGATTTTAAATCGAGAAAAGTTCTCAAGTGGAAAATGAGTGGACAACGTATTTTTCAAATGAACGGAGAATTTTTTCTTTAGCTATATATAATTTTTACAGTTTATTTTTTTGGGAAGAATGAACGAAAGTTGATCAATAAGAAGCGAAAATAGTTCATCAGCCAATTAAATTAATGAAGAGAAAGTGATGTCGCTATTCGAAAAAAAAATTAACTGATCATTATATAGATTTTGTCGATTAAGATCATTTTTCTAGTAGGAAATAATTTTCTCTTATTATAATTATTAAAGGTTTTTGAAACTTCTAGAAATAAGATAAATCATTTTTTATAACGAAAATTAGTTCAAATTAACTAATTACTTTCTATTTGAAAAAAACTATTTATATATCTATATTATAGAATAATTATAAGAGTCTTTTGAAGAATAAATAGAAAATCTTGACATAGAGTTGAAAGAAAAAACCGAAAGGAAAGAAATAATTATTATAGTGATTTGAATACAGGTTTTCGTTTAAAATAAAAACACTGTATCATGGGAAAAAATTTTAAAGAAAAACAAAAAAAAAAAAAAAAAAAAAAAGAATATCGATTACTATACCTTGAAGTCTTGCTTTTTTGACGAGTATCCATTGTTTGCTGTGTGCCTCGAGTAATAACGATCCGAAAATGTATTCATATGAGGAAATCTTGGATCAACGTATGAATAACGGGACGCTATTTCCGGTGTTTTTTGCGTCTGTAACATGCCCTCTTCATACATGGCGGATGCTGGTAGTGTTCCCACGGGTTGTCGATTCATATAATCATCCCCATAACCCTCGAGATTCTCCTTAAATTCAAAATTCTCCTCCTGCTGAGGATTAATGCTCTGCGACGATTGGGCAAACGACGAAACTCCTGTCAAGATTGATAAGAAAGGAATTTTCAATTTTTTTTTTTTTTTTTTTTTTTATCAAGTAAAATCAATAAAATATTTCTCTCAATTAATTTAATTTAAATGGGTCATTCCATTATATTTCACCTAAAGTCGTTGCGGCCTAATTTTTAAAGAAGTTGATACTTTCAGAAATGATTTTTTATGATATTTAGGAAACGAAATAAAAAGAATTAAGTTTAAATTTTTATTATTTATCTCAAAATATGTATTTAAAGTGGACAAGGTGCGGAAAAATGTCACCTTTTTAGCATTTAGAAACTTTTTTTAAAAACATAGAAAAATTGTTAAAAGTGTAAAAAAAATTATTTTTTCTTGTTTAGAATCGATTAATTATCTATTTTTTAATGATTAAAGTAGTAAATAAATTAAAATAATATATAAAATAAGTTTTCAAAGTTGGTCTGTCAAATAACCTAATTTTGGGATTTTTATTAATTAATTACTAAAAAGTGGAGTTATTAAATAAAATAAAAACTTACCGAATGTAAAGTATTTGTGGTGAACTTTCAAATTTTCTTAGCACTTTGTACTTTTTAAATTTATAAATGTAAAAAATCTTGAGTCGAAAATTTGCACTTTGTTGACTTTTCCGATTTTTAATCGCTTGTAACTCTTTTGGTGCAAAATAAAAACTTTTGAAACCTTGTGGAATATTTAAGTTAAATCTAAATAAAAACTCACTTAAATTTTTGTGATGGATTTTGATCGAGATAAGGAGAAAATTTAATTCCAAAATTGTACGTATATTTCCAGGTTAATGTATGTAATTTTTTTAAACTTGAAGTTGGGCCACTACTTCAAAGACGAAAAATTACATACATTAACCTGGAAATATACGTACAATTTTGGAATTAAATTTTCTTCTAATCTTGATCAAAATCCATCACGAAAATTGCAGTGAGTTTTTATTTAGATTTAACTTAAATATTCTGCCAGGTTTCAAAAGTTTTTATTTTGCACCAAAAGAGTTACAAGCGATTAAAAATCGGAAAAATCAACAAAGTGACAATTTTCGACTCAAGATTTTTTACATTTATAAATGGAAAAAGTAAAAAGTGCTAAGAAAATTTGAAAGTTCACCGCAAATACTTTACATTCAGTGAGTTTTTATTTTATTTAATAATTCCACTTTTTAATAATTAATTAATAAAAATCCCAAAATTAGGTTATTTGACAGACCAACTTTGAAAACTTATTTTATATATTATTTTAATTTATTTACTACTTTAATCATTAAAAAATAGATAATTAATCGATTCTAAACAAGAAAAAATAATTTTTTTTACACTTTTAACAATTTTTCTATGTTTTTAAAAAAAGTTTCTAAATGCTAAAAAGGTGACATTTTTCCGCACCTTGTCCACTTTAAATACATATTTTGAGATAAATAATAAAAATTTAAACTTAATTCTTTTTATTTCGTTTCCTAAATATTATAAAGAATCATTTCTGAAAGTACCAAGTTTTTTAAAAATTAGGCCGCAACGACTTTAGGTGAAATATAATGGAATGACCCAAATATACAATTAAAATTAAATTTGTAACTTAAATAAATTGAATTTTATTTAAGTAAATTAAATTTTATTGTAATTCAAAAATTAAAATAAATGAAAAATTAATCAAAGAAAATAAAGAAAAAATTCGTTTTTTTTATAAAAAAGAATTTTGTGTTTAAAAAAACTGACCTTTGCCAACAATTTTACCAATGCTTCCAATGATACTCGGCAGGAACAGGGCAATGAGAATGCTCTTGACAATTTGCGCGCCAAGAATCAACGGCAAAAGAAGTTTCTTGAGACCAAATGCTAAAAAACCAAGTCCGAAGCCTGTTAAAAACGTACTCTTTCCCTCAAAAACAGCTGAAAGCAAAAGTACCAGCAATTAAAGCGTTGTTAGTCCTTCAAAAAAAAGCCATGCTGCAACTTTTTGTCCTTTCGTCCTTTTTTTTCTCTCTCTCTCTCTCTCTCTGACGTTTATGATTTTTTTTTTTGATTTTTTTTTTGCTATCCTCGAATTTTTTCCTCTAGACTGCACTGCATTTATCTATACATATATAAATTCTGTGGAAAAAACTCCGTCGAGAGATTTTTTTTTCTATTGGACAAGCTTGCTCTGAAATTGCAAAGGGCTAAAGCCGATTCTTTTTTTTTTAAATCAAGAATCATATATTCATGCGCAATTTATATTAGTTATATATTTTTTGTTTTATAAATTTAATTTTTTTTTGTGAGCAATTTGGAGCAACTTACAATGCAAATAAAGCCAAAATGCATTACAAAAGCAAAATTATAGATTCAGCGTATTGATTTTATGAAAATGTTAATTTAAAAAAAAAAAAATAAAACAAAAAAAATTATAAAATAAATAAAGAAAAAAAATAATAAAAAATTAAATAATTATGGTATTATGCAAAAATGTTCTTAAATTAGAGCTAATGTGAACAAAAGCTTATGTGCTCAATTTGCAAATATCTAGAATATGAAATTAAAAATAGCAAATGAAATTTTTAATTACGGTGAAAAAACTGCTTCAGTAAATGATAATATGTATAATGAAATTTTTCTTTATATATTATTGAAAAGTAAAATTTTAAAACCACTTAATGACTTACTCATGCAAAAATGTTTTTATTTTACCACGCAAGTAATTAATTTATTTCTATATATGTGACCACGTCTGGGAAAAATTTGTTTACGACCAATAAAATCGATTTTCATTTTTTTTTTATCGATTCTAATAATAGGAAAAAGTAACTCTGCTTATGAATTCCATGATAAATTTAAAATATTCAAAATGGCGGATTCAATATGGCGGAAATTTTTTTAAAAATTGGCCGTATTCTTTTCAATTTGGTTACTTGAGGGGTTTTTGGGATCGCTGATTACGAATCTGCAATGAGATTTTCAATATTCAAAAAGGCGGATCAAAAATGGTGGAAGAATTTTTAAAAATTAAGAATTTATTACCAGATTAGTAGTCAGTGACACTGAAAAACTCTGGATAACGAGTTTTCAATACATTATATCAAACTATAGACTTGTTTAGGTACTTTAAAAGCATTTTTCATGAAAATTTGATTTTGGTCGTAAGTACTATTTTTCCAGATGTGGTCATTTATATACATATATTTAGCATGCCCTCCAAATTTCATTCACTGTTGCAGTGTTCTAATACTGTGGATACAATTTCTTTCTTATTTATTAAATAATCATTTAATTATTTATTTGTCAATTAAATATTTTCTCTAAATTCATTTTTATTTGATTTTACTTTGAATTTTAAGAGATATTTGTAATTGTCAAAAACAAATGCAAATAAATTAAATTTTTACATAATGTCTAAATAAAATAAATATTTAATTAAAAAAATTTTAATTTTTCATTTATAAAAGAAGAAAAAGATTTTGAATTTTGTGAAAAATTTTGAGTAATGGAATTCAAGTACCGCCCAAATGGTATAAATAAAATTTGCGTACGATCTCATTTTGAAAGGAAATTATTCCACAGCAAAGAGGAAGTAATGCTAACGGCAAAATGTATATATATACATATATATATATATATATATATAGCGTTGATAGTGGAACGCGTGCAAAGCAAAACCTTTCTCTGATAATATACTTACAGCCGAAGAACGTCCTCGACTTTCTCGCCGAGATAAGATCACCGGGTATGTGTATTTTAAGAACATGATTTTTTGCAAAAAGTTGAACTTTTTCAATCAAAGAAAGTCCGTTCTGTTGACCCGTGGCATTATTATGTTGATTCGTGATATTTTCACTTTTGACAATTTGCACCAAATCAGTAACATTATATTCATTGGCCGTCGATATTGTATCAATGAAATCTTCAAATTTTGCCTGTAAACATGTCACATTAAAATAACTATCACAAGTCACGGATTTTTTTTTACGATTCACTGGTATTTTTCTTGTTGTATTTAACGTTGACAATCGTTGCGATTCAGAATGATGTAAATTTTTATCATCAGTAAGCGTCAATTGTGTGATGTCAATGTCAAATTTTGTTGGTTTCCCTGGATAATTATGATCGAGATCATTTTGATAATTTTTTTCATTAATTTTCGTTTCATTCCAATCGGTCACCTCGTTCGTGTGAATGAGCTCGTTGTCGTATGTCGTAAGATTGAGTGATCTTCGTGTTTCGACGACCTTGACACCAGTGACCCACTGTAAAGTCACAATTGTCAAGATCACGATCATAAGTACCACACTTCTATCCTTGGCCATTCTCGATTCTCCTTTCTCTCTCTCTATCTCTCTTTCTATCTCACCGCATATATAAAGTCGAGAAACTCTCTCACGATGGTCCTGTCGGCGCTACAAATGCTCGTTTCGTCTGAGTAACTGCATCTCGGTCGACCAGCCAAGCTTCTGACACCTGAAAATCAACCGCATAATAAACGAACCATTCACTAGTGTATATATTGATTTTTCTAAGTGATTCTTTTTTTTTTGAAAATGTTCATCTTTGGATTTGAATAATAAAAAAATTTATTGTATCATATATCTGTTAGAAAAAATGGTTTCAAGGGTTCATATCACTTTACAGGCCTATATAAATTCTAGAATCTACTGAATACGAATCTGATGTTAGTTTTTTAAAATTCAAAATGGCTGATCCAATATGGCGGACATATTTTTCTAAATTCGGCGATTTTTGCTTGAAACAAGTTACTCATAAGGGTTTTCAAGGTCGCTAATTACGAATCTGATATTAGTTTTTTAAAATTCAAAATGGCGGACATATTTTTATAAATTCAGTTTCTTTGTCCAATCAAAACAAATAACGTTCAATGAATTATAAAAATATATTAGTTTTAAAAATTTACAAAAGTGTAGTATATGATAATAAAACTATTTTATGGAAACGTGGATTGATGTAAAATATAGAAACAAAAGACGAGCGCTTAGATGTCGAAAACACATTGTTTCTCGGTCCAATAAAAAAAAAAATGATGGTTTATAAGTAGATCTTCATATTGAATCAGCAATTTTGAATTTTAAAATACTAACATCATATTCGAATTCAGCGACCCCGAAAACCCCTGAGCAACAAGTTTTAAGTAAATTCTAATGATTTTTAATTTTCCTGTCCGCTATATTGGATCCGCCATTTTGAATTTTGAAAAACTAAAAAAGATCTAGATCATTATAATTTATAGGGATCGTATAGAAAAAATTCTAGAAAATAGCTTAAATTTTAAGTCGTGTAAAATGGTATAAACCCTTATATATGCTTTTAGAAAAATTTTACTCTTTCAACATAAAAATCTTACCTTCCTAGAAATTATTTATTTTTATTTATTATTTGAAAATTTACATTTAAAAAAAAATGAGAAATTAACATAGAAATTAATTAGCGCAATTCATTTGCTAATTACATGATTTGGATCATATGTGTGAACAAATTAAGATAATTTTTTTATTATTAATATTATATTATTTTAATTTTTAATTTTAAGTTTAAAACTATATTAACAATTAGAAAAAATTATTATAATAATTGATCATTTAATTAATATTTTTTTAAAAGAAAATATTGTTTAATATACCTACATAATTTAGTCAAAAAATTTTAATAATAATTTAAAATTGTTTTTTCCGTTTTGTAATGCTTTAGAAAACTTTCCCGACAAACAGTTTAAACATGACCTTTTTTCCTAAGCACGTACTCATATTAGCATTTGGATAATAACAATAATTCAAAGAAAAAATGTTATTTTTAAAGAATATTCAGTTAACAGTTGATCAGAAAGTTTAGAAAATACAATTTTATAAAAAATAAATTTCAAGATGAAATTTAAATCTCATTTTCAAAAAGTCAAAAATTTAACTCAAAGTTAAAATTTAAATTCCATAATAAATTATTTAAAAACCCTTTAAGTAATTATGAAATAATAAAAAAATTTTGAACTTTTAAAAGTTCAATGAAAAAAAATTTAAATGAATTAATTACTTCTTTTTTTTTGTGTAAATATAACCGCAAATTTAATACCTTGATTGAGATTTGTTTTATTTTCTAAACGAGTGTGAATTTCAGGTTTGTGAAATGGAAAAACACATTTCCATGTCACTTAAAATTCCTGAAACGGACTTGTGAACTTTTTTTTTAGATTTGCCTACTAATGATCTTTACCATCGATCCCAAAGAAAGCTTTACTATAAATATATAAGTAGTACAGGTTAATGTCAATGACAAACATTGAATATAAATTATAATATTATATTTTCATATATATTCGCACGTTTCCTCAAATTTTATGTTCGTTGTGAAAATTAATCTCGGTTCTTCAACTTTGAACATCATTCAATAAATTAATTTAAATAATTAAAGTAATAAAAATAATAATAATAATAATAATAACTAATTTATAATTATTTATTAATTACTGCTAAATATTTAATTCTTAAAAATTTTTTTACGATAAGAAAAAAATTAATTGAAACATATAATACTTTATGATGCAATTTTTTTAAGAGCACTATGAATTCCAAGAATAACATGTATGAATTAAATATTATTCTAATTACTCATTTTTGTTGAGCATTATGATAATTTATCATATGTATATGATAATAATAACTTGAAAACAAGTAAAATTTATAATAATGAAGATATCTTTTAAGGAATTATGCAAATTACACATTGTTGTAGATTGTGTAATACATATTTTTTTCTCATCTACATTTAAAAATAATTTCTAAAGTATATAATGCCAAGATTGCCAGATATATAAATAAGGTCGCAAGTTATTGAATGAGGGCACACGTTTTGGGAACTTTTATATATAAAACCGGCTTTTCGGTCAGTTGGGCCACTTGAGCCAAACTCTCACTCATGAACAAAAAAAAAGGAGGAGTTATCATATCTTCTAATTCTCATTATTGGTGTCATCATGTCAAAATCTTGTTTATACTTTTAAATAGTAGCATTCTCCTCTGATGATGCGAGAAAAATACCTTCTTCTTAAAGTTCATTCAACTCTTGTAAACAATAATACACACACATATATATATATATATATATATATATATATATACACGCGGAAAATAAAGAAATTTCACTCCGGGTCCCAAAATTGAGAACATACTAGCTTTCATTTTTAATAATAGAGATTTTTTTATGTGAAAAAAAATCTTCCGGAAGAAATTGATGCGTTTCTTTTTCCTACTAGAATCAATTTTCCAGTTTAGAAATGAAATAATCGAATGCAAATCTCTAATGTTATAAACAAAATGTTGATGACAATAGACCATTCATGTTTTCAATGATTCTTAACTGAATGAAAGTTTATCTTGTGCGTTGATCTTAATAAAGTTGTGTGTACACAAACTGGTAACAAAACGTATTCTCGAGATAATCAACTTTCTAAACGAATAATAGCCAATCAAAAACAAGTCAACTATATATATATATATATATTTTTAATCAAGACAACAACCTTTTTACACTTATGGCGAACAATTGTCTCACTTTTGATTCACACATGTGGAATGTAAATTTTTTACTACCAACTCTTACATTCCGAATAATATTCCATTGGAGATTTTACGGAAAAATGGACTTATAATTCAAGTAAAAAGAATACAAGTGCTAATTAAGAGATTACATGTTTATGAATTCAATAATTTAGATAAATTAATTAATTATAATTAAAATTTATTGATTGTTATATGTGAAATTAAAATTTATTGTTATAATTTAAAAAGTTTTTAATATTTTTAATTTCAAAATTGTAAAAAATGATTTTTTTTTTATTTAGAAAAACTATATAAACATAAATTATGATTTAATTAAAATTTTACAAAATTCATATTCGCTGTCAATTTTCTAATAATAGAATAAATTAAATGTCAATGCCAATATAGATAAGGCAGCAAAATAATGATGGTGGTAAAATATATAATTTTCCAGAAAATTAAGAAAGATTCGTATAGCAAAGTGTCAAGAGGCTCACCAATATAATACTAGATATTATACCTCTACATTAAAACTAGTTATTTGCATAAATAATTTCTGTTATTTAGAAACGTGTTTTTATATTTTCTTTAATATTCAAAATACAATGTTCATTTTTCAGTGTTAACATTCAATCATACTTTTAATTTCAGATTTAAATATTATAATTTTTTTTATTTAAATTTCGACGTTAAACAAAAATAAAAATAGAAGTAATTGAAAATTATATTGATACGATTAATAAAATTTATTTAGAAAGTAATTATTATTATTATGTAATATTAATTTAAAAATTCAAAAGTAAAATATAGAAAATAAGAAATAAATTTTTTTTAGAAGTTTCTTAACAAACAAACAAAAATAAATAGTGAAACTCAATTCTGGGATTTTATTATAAAAATTAAATTAGAAAGATTAAAATGAATCCTTCTCAAGTTTTCAGAAAATAAAAAAAAATTAAGTAAATATATAGTCGAGTGCCTAAGTAATCAGAAAAGTAATTATCAATCTAATTTTACTTCTATTTATTATTACAAAATTGAATAATTAATTTTCAATTATATTATTCATTTTGTTGCCTCCATTTTTATAGTAAAATTCAATTTTAAACTCTTTTTCCTCATCTGACTTTAATAACTTATAAATTACATAAGTAATTTTGTTATTACATTTATTTCTCCTGTACTGCTGTTTCTTAATTTTTTGTTTCTCTATTTCCTAATTTGTTTATAGTTATTTTATTTATTTAATTTTTTCATAAAAATTTTACCTCAACTCATAAAGTATATTTAAACAAAAGAAAAAAAAATATTACTAGAATAATAATAAAAGATGAAATTTTAAATAAAATCCACTTTTATCGGTTGATAATTGATAATAACGGAAAATAATTGATTTTTAATTTTTTTAAGTTGGTATTTTTTTTTTTTTTTTTTTTTTTGCTAAAATCGACAATAATAAAAAGTAAGTTTCTTTACATTTCAATGCTTTATGGTGCAAAATAAAAAAAAGCCATATAATATGAAAGGTTGTAAACAAAACGTTGAAATTACCATTGAAGTTGTGTGAAGTGAGCAATCATCGCAAAAGAGAACTTTAACTATACTTTTTTCATTATTGTAAAATATCCTACAAAATACCAAACCAAAGTTAATATGCAACAGTTAAATTTTTTCCTCGCATTTCTGACCTGATAACACAAACAATATAATTTGCAAAATTAATTTTAATAAACTCAATCCTATTTTACGGATGTGAAAAAAATGTAAATATTTATATATTCAGTTGTTGTTAATTTATACTGAAATAAATAAATGATTTATTTATTATTTGATAACAATAAAATTTTATAAAAATAATAACAAATATAAAAGTAGAACAAAAATTTAAAATAATATATAATAATGAATAAGCAAAAACAAAATAAACAAATTTTATCATAAAAATATAACAAAATTTGAATTTATAATTTAAAAAAAATATTAATATCCATAAAAAAAAATTACACATGCAAACCTGTAATTCATGCGACTCCAATCTTGTACAATTCGGTTCTCCTTGAAATAGAACATTCCCTTATTTTCAAAATCGAATAAAAATCATCATTCACCAAATCCACTGGTGGATGATCCCATCAAATTCGATTACTCTATTGCTCCAATATACCTTAAAACAACAATCATTTATCATAAAAAAAAAATCCTTGTTCCAATCTACAATTTGAATTTTTGAAAAAAATATAACCCCTTTCTCCAAATGAATGTTTCAAATTAAAATTATTCAAAATAAACACAATTAAAATAAAAAAATTAATTGATAGATTAAATATTAAATCGGTGCTTTAATTACATATAGTAAGTATTTGGCACAAATCTGCAAAAAAAAAAATCTCGTAATTTATCGCGCGCAATTCATGTAATGAAAGTACTTACTCTTGTGGTACGCAGGTGCCTCATCAAAACGAGTGTATAGATATAATGGAACACGAGTTTATGAAAGGAGAGGACTGTTTTTTTTTCTCTTATCTCTTTGAGATTTTTTTCCTTTAATTGGAGTAAATCTCCACACGAGAAGATAATCACAACACGTTTATATATATATATATATATATATATATATATATATATATATTTAAACCAAGAAAAGAAAGATGATACAGGTAAAGTAGAATCGTCTACGACGGACGACACGATACTGGCAAGCAACATCAGTGAATCGGCTGAACTAACCGATCTGGGTTACCCGGCCATTCGTCTGTCTGTCTGTCCGTCATTCTCCTATATGCCTCAAGTTCATTCCAAGCCTTCATTCTTTTCATTTATTGCCATTGACCATTCGTCGAATCATACATGTAAAATCATTTCTTTCAATAGGATCAAATTTTGAAAAATCGAAGAAGAAAGCAATTTCCTTTTTTTCATTAAGAAGTCAAAAAAAGTATGAGAGAGAGAGAGAGAAAAATGAACAAATCCACCAAAGTTATATCGGGTTTTTCAATTCACTGATTCCCTCTCCGTCAATGGTCCATGAACGACCATAGTAATCACTATTCGCAAAAGATATTTCGATATTGACGAGTCGTCGACCCGTCGAGAAATTATCCACGCGCGACAAGTTACACATCAAATTTCCGGTGACTTGGTGAAATCAGGATAGTATCAGTTAAACCAAAAGAGGGTCAATAGTGATTTTTGAATAACGCATATGTATAAATATAGCTCATAGACGAAATACCGGCAATATTGTAAGTTTATAACGGTTTTATTCGAAAGCGGATAAAATTGGGTGTTAATATCCTCTTTAATAACAGGAACCAATAATTTCTGTTATGGTGTTTTACGCATAAAAGTAACTTAAAGAGCAAAAGTACGTGAGAAAAAGAACACGCGAATAAAATGTAAAATATTATATTAATTTCAGAATTGAAAATTCAGAATACTATGAAGGAGACAGACAAAAAATTTCAATAAAATACAAAAAAGTCAATATCCAAATAGTACGTATACTTCTTCAAGTTTGAAGATGAACACTTGATGAAGTTGAACACTGTAGAATCAATCTTTTGTTTTCGTTCGTTCGTTGTTTTGTTCATTTATGTATTATATTCAGAATTAATCATAAAAAAGAAAATATTTCATTAAATTTCCTTTATTTACTAGAAAAGTAATCTAGAAATATACATGTGAAAGAAAATTAAAAGAAACATAACCAGGGACTGACACGGAAACGAAACAAAACGTCAAATCAATTTTGTGTAGTGTCGTGGTCAATCACAAATACATTTAATAATTTATAATGTTTTCGTGTCCTGACCGAACACTTTTAAATTAATGAAATGTTTTCGTGTCCCGACCAGACACTTTTAAAAAAATTAAATGTTTTCGTGTCCGGACACGTCACTTTTAAAATTTTTAAATGTTTTTGTGTCCGGATACGACACTTTTAAAATAATTAAATGTTTTCGTGTTCTAATCAGACACATTTGAAAAAATTAAATGTTTTCGTGTCTGGACACGATACTTTTAAAATAATTAAATGTTTTTGTGTCCGGACACGACACTTTTAAAATTTTCAAATGTTTTCGTGTCTGGACACGACACTTATAAAATAATTAAATCTTTTCGAGTCCACACCCGACACTTTTAAAATAATCAAGAGTTTTCGTGTCCGAACACGATACTAAAATTTTTTAAATGTTTTCGTGTCCGGATAGGATCCACTTTTTCATTGTAAAATATTCTCATGAACAAATTTACTTGTTACGCCATATTAGATCCGCTGTTTTGATTTTTTTCATTTTTGAAATTAGATTTGGATTCAGTGATCCCACTAGCAACTCTCCTTTTTCCTCCCCTCCCCCATTAAAAAAGATTAAAAATTTAATTAAATTAATAATAAATTATTCATATTAAATTAAATTAATTAATTAAATGTTTCAGTGACTAGACATGAAACATTAAAAACGAATTATGTCTCGTATCCATACACGAAATGTTATTCAATGAGAAAATGTGTAGTGTCTGGACACAAAACATTTTATTATTTTAAATGTGTCAGGTCCGAACACGAAAACATTTCTTTATTTCAAAAGTGTCAGATACAAAGACGAAACGATATTCGATGAGAAAATGTGTCTTGTTCTGACACAAAACGTTACTCGACAAGAAAATGTGCCGTGTTCGGACACGAAAACATTTCTTTATTTCAAAAGTGTCAGATACAAAGACGAAACGATATTCGATGAGAAAATGTGTCTTGTTCTGACACAAAACGTTACTCGACAAGAAAATGTGCCGTGTTCGGACACGAAAACATTTCTTTATTTCAAAAGTGTCGGGTCCGGACACGAAACATTATTCGATGAGAAAATGTATCGTGTCGTAACACGAAACGATAACACAGCCCCACAAAAAAAAAGTGTCATGTACTTTTGACCGGAATACCCTAACCCTATGTATTTTGACGCGCTGAACACAAATCCGAAGTCCGTTTTGCTCCATCACGTCAGGATTTTTTCCTAACCTCAAAAAACATGTCGGATTTTGAGAAGTAAGCGATTTTTTTAAAAATTGATGTATTAACTTCAAACTTGGTATCTGGGGGTTTTTTGTGTCGCTGATTACGAATCTGAAGTTAGATTTTCAAAATCCAAAATGGCGGATCCAATATGGTGGATGAATTTTGAAAAAATTTTAAGATTTACTTCAAACTTGGTATCTAGGGTTTTTTTGGGTCGCTGATTACGAATCTGATGTCAGATTTCCGAAATTCGATATGTCTGATTCAATATTAAGGAATTATTTTTAAAAAATTGTCAGATTATTATGAAATTTAGTATCTACAGGTTTTCTAAGTTGCTGACAAGTAACACTAGGGAAGTGCCATACGCCGATTTTTCTGAAACTTGTCAGTTTTGTAGTTTTTTGAAAACAATTTGACACGTATGGTTTGTTTTTCCCCAAAAGCTGATTTATGGGGGGGAACTAGCCCTTGAATTTTTTTTGGTAAGGGGACATTATTTTACGAAATTTTTTAAAAATTAATGTGCAATAGTGTATCTAGGGGTTTTTTGGGTCGCTGATTACGAATCTGATGTCAGTTTTCAAAAATTGATAATGGCGTATCTAATATGGCCGATAGAAGTCCATGTTGATATGCCATTTTGAAATTTTGAAATCTGACATCAGATTCGTAATCAGCGACCCAAAAAACCCCCAGATACACTATTGCACATTAATTTTTAAAAAATTTTGTAAAATAATGTCCCCCTACCAAAAAAAAATTCAAGGGGTAGTTCCCCCCCATAAATCAACTTTTGGGAAAAAACAAACCATACGTGTCAAATTGTTTTCAAAAAACTACAAAACTGACAAGTTTCAGAAAAATCGGCGTATGGCACTTCCCTAGTGTTACTTGTCAGCAACTTAGAAAACCTGTAGATACTAAATTTCATAATAATCTGACAATTTTTTAAAAATAATTCCTTAATATTGAATCAGACATATCGAATTTCGGAAATCTGACATCAGATTCGTAATCAGCGACCCAAAAAAACCCTAGATACCAAGTTTGAAGTAAATCTTAAAATTTTTTCAAAATTCATCCACCATATTGGATCCGCCATTTTGGATTTTGAAAATCTAACTTCAGATTCGTAATCAGCGACACAAAAAACCCCCAGATACCAAGTTTGAAGTTAATACATCAATTTTTAAAAAAAATCGCTTACTTCTCAAAATCCGACATGTTAAATTAAAATTAATGCATCCGTGAATGAAATTTAATACATCAATGAATTGTTATAACTTTCATTCAATATTGAATGAAAATTCAGTCGTTTGAATGACTTAAAAGTGTATAGATTTTCAGGCGTTTTCTAACAGTGTACAACGGACATAAAAACAAGAAACTGTAATACGATTTCAGAAAAACAAAAATATACGAAAGATAATTATTTCTTCTTTTCAAAAGAGAAGAAAAGAAAACTCATTTTATATTTTAGCTTCATCTTATAATACATTGAACCGTTAGCAATAATATAATATTATTGCACAATTCATTAGGTTAAGATCAAAAATACTATTTGGCAATTTTTATTTGGCTTGAATATAAAAAAAATGTTCTCTGAGTAAAGTACGTATAATATAATGTCGTGCTTAAGTTTTCTAAAGTAGATCTGAGATTAAATACAGAAAAAAAATCAAATTTTAATGGAATGCTTAAAGGATTTTAATAGAATTTAAAGTGTCTTCTTCAAATTTGACCCAGAAGATTCATCAGATTCATATTTATATTAATAGAGACCACATAGAATGATGCATCTCGTGAATAATTCGTAAATGCCTGCGGCTACAAGAATTCTTCATCTTCTTCTTATAAGACTCTTGATGAATGCCTTCTACTGCGCGAGATTTAATGATAAAATGTAAGGCAAACGTTAAGAACGGAAATGTTTTGCGATCTTAAATTTTCTCTTCTCTGCTTTCCAAGAATTGCACTTTATATCATCTATATAAGACTCTGAATATATATAATTAAAAACATAATATTATCTGTATGAAAATTTTTAAATAAAACATTATAATATTTTTCAAAAGTGTTTCAAATGAAATGAATTTCAACAAAAGCACTTTTGTGTGGAAAATTGAAAGTTGAGAGTAGATTTAGAATAAAATTATTCTACTTCATTCCATAAAAAAAAATTTTAATATAAAATTAAAAAAGAAAACTTTTTAATGAGAAATTTAGAAGATGATGAAAAATGTTACAAGTGGAAAATATTCTAAATTATTTGAAAACTCTTTTCAATAAATATTTATAAATCACTTTTCTACTATAAAGCAAATATTATTTTAGAAAATTAGCCAAATAAAAAATTTTAATTCTAATAAGTTTAAGTAATAGAAAATCCGAGAAAAAAATTTTAAAAATCTGTTGTCACTTTATTGACTAATTAATCTAAAAATGCATATAAAGTAAATGGAATTATACAACTTAAAAACTAGTAAATGAAGAGTGAATTTATAATTTATATCGCGAGGTGAAATTGATCTCGAGGAATTTAACGATCATGCGTTCAATAAAACATGTTACAAATTTTCTAATCTTGATATATATAAAGTATTAAACACTTCATTTTCAAATTATAATTTTCCAATGCTACAAAAGTAAAATAAAATAATTCAAAACTAAATACCCTGTTCAATGCAAGTAATAATTTTAATAAAAAAAAGGTAAACAAAGAGTGAAACTGAAATTAATTTAATCAATTCAATCTTTACAATAAGCGATTAATTAGTTATGGTGTTGGGTCCAAGATATTAAATTTAATATATTTTCAGCACGGAGAAGTAAACTTCTTTAATTTTATGTTTATTTAATTTTTAGTGTAAGATTCAAAATTGTATTTGACGGAGATAAACAAAATGCTATATATATATAAATATGCAATACTTTTAAAATGAAATTATTTATTCCTCATTATATATCAATTATTGGTTTAATTTGTATGTCATAATATATCAGTATAAGTGATCTTCACAAGTTACTTCTGTTGACGTACAACAGGAAATTTTAGTAACCTATATATGTATGTTCATTAAAGAAGCAAAAGAAAATCCCCCAACGGAAGTAATAACACTGAACCTCCTTATAAAGGTAATAAGGATGAAAAATGCATTGACGATTGAAAGTGCATTAAAAATTTTTTAAATTACGAGATAAACATTTCATAATGTCAACAAAATTCACTGATGCATTCAGCATCTCATTTTATATTTAATTTAATCTCTAGAATTTTCATACTATTTATTGATTTATTTTTCATTTCAACATAATGAGAGAAGGAAAATATAGTCTTGGAAAAAAAACAGATTATTATAAATAATTTATTAGTATGATTAAAATTAATAATTGCGTTCTTAATGTAAATCATTACAACGATTAAATATTTAGACCTTATTGACAATGAAACACAGTAAAATTTATTTTTTATTTTTGAAAACCAAGTTTGGAACTTTTTTTTTTGAAATATTGTACCCTCTAAATCTGAATTAGCAAAAAAATGTAACTAATTTGAATTAAAGTGATTGACTTTTTGCTAAGAATTAGTTTAAATTTATCAATGAATTAATGAAAATTTTATTCATGTAAATTCGATAAATTTTAACTAATTTCCAGCGAAGAGTTATAGTCACTATAAGAAGAAAACATTTTCTTTGGAATATTGTAAAAATTAGATTATAATATACATAATTATACATATAATAAAGAATATAATATATGGATTTCTATGTTATTTACACTGTAGATTCATCAGGTAACAACTTTCTTTCATCAAAGGAGTTATTGCACTGCAAATTACTGCATAAAATTCATATACGTCACGAAGCAAATTGTTATGCCTTCGTGACTAGACAGTTGATCATACGTACAGGCTAGCATTAAATCATTTCTCAGGACACTTATATAGAGTCATTGACAGTACATCTGTTATTGTCTATCATTTTCTATGACTTCTTAGTTGAAAATTAACTATTATATAGAAAATTCTGTTATGGTAAATTTTACTATAACTATAATTTGTAGTAAACTTTTTTAAAACTTCTATTTTTAAGAAAATACAAATTGTAAATTAAAAACAGTATACTGAGAATTTTTTAATCCCCCAAAGCACTGCAGTCAGTCTATATTATTAAGTAGGTCTTGTCAAAATATAAATTCAATTATTAAATTAAATAAATAAATTAAATAAAAGATGCAATTTTCTCAAAAGCAACATTTATAACACAGAAAAAACCTTGTCTCATTTTTGATGCAAATCAAAATGAGCCAATGCTAAACGACATAGACAGTGGCGCCACCAACCTGGTTCATTTTTGTTGCACATCAAAATGAGCCGCCTACACGGCTCATTCTGAGTTCAGTTTTTTTCTGTGAAGGCAGTAAAAATATGAATTTACCTTTTAAGTAGAAAAAACAGTTTTCCAGCAGACAATGATTCTTATTTAGTAAATAAAGATATTTTATTAAGATAATTTTAAAAATTTTTTGTAATTAGAACGTTATAGAATTTACAAATCACAAACATTATTACATTTTTAGTATTTAGATTAAATGTCCTTGTCATTTTCAAAAAAGGAGGAGGGTCTATAAGGTCTGTTTTCCGCCCCTTTGAAATTTTCATTCAAGGTATTGAAACTTATTTTTGACCAAAGAAAAATAATATTGTTGATGATCAAAGGTTGTATGGGAGTGTTTTGGGAATATTAACCTCTAAATAATAATAAATAAAAATCAATAAATAAATAGTTAGTTTTCAAAAATTCAAAATGGCGGACGACTTTTATAAAAAATGATTTAATTAGCTTGAAAATCATTACTCGATGGTTTTTGGAGTCGCTGATTACGAATCTGATAATAGTTTTCAAAAATTCAAAATTGCGGATCCAAAATTGCGGACGACTTTTATGAAAAATGATTTAATTGGCTTGAAAATCGTTTACACCAAAAAATTTAATTTGGAGAAACTAACATCATTTTCGTAATCAGCAACCCCGAAAATCTCCGAGTAACGATTTACAAGCCAATTAAATCATTTTTTATAAAAGTCGTCGGACATTTTGAATTTTGGTAATATTTACATTTATAAAAAAAAGTAATTACGACCGTAAAAATTTTAGAATTTAATTACAGATAAAGTTGTTTAGTTCAGAGTAATTATTTAGTTTTTAAGTAGAAAAAGTCATTTCTGTCAGACAATCTTTTATTAAGGTGACAGATACTTTTTATAATTACACTAAAAAAAATGTTGCCGAGAAATTCAATTACCATTGGGAAGTTGACTAGAAAGTAGTAAAAATAACTACTTTTTTAGTTAATCTAATCATGTTGATGTAGTTAATGTAACTATTTTTAAGAAGTTGATAAGTACACGGAGAAAAAGGAATGGTTAGGCCAACCATAGGTATTGATAAATACGTCCCATCAATATTATATGGTTACCACAACCATATCTTTAGTTGATACAACCATAGTATGGTTGGCGCAACCAAAGGTCAGGTTGACACATCAAATTTGCAATTTTTCGTCATTTTGATGTGACAACCTGACCTTTGGTTGCGCCAACCATACTATGGTTGTATCAACTAAAGATATGGTTGTGGTAACCATATAATATTGATGGGACGTATTTATCAATACCTATGGTTGGCCCAACCATTCCTTTTCTTTCCGTGTAATAGTTGATTTTACGTATATATGTAGTTAAAGTCCAACTACAGGTCGGTAGTAAAATTAACTTTCTTAAGGTAGTAAAAACAAGTGGAATTGTAGTCAACTCAAAATTTGAAGAGTATAGTAAATCCAACTACTATTCACCAGTTATATGAAATGTAGTAAAAGGAATTATTTTCATTAATTAAATTTTTTTTACTAATTTCCATGATTTTATAGGCTTCAATAAAATTCTTGTTGTAGAATTAACAAGTCGTCTGTAATTAACATTACTACTTTAAATAGTAGATTTTTACTATTTTAATTAATTCGATAAACTTAAAGAAGTTAAAAGTTAAAACTACTACTTTAAGTAGTAGATTTTACTACTCAAAGTGGTACAATAGGCTTTAAGAACATTTTTGTTGTAGAATTAACAAATCCTTTGTGATTAAAACTACTACTTTAAGTAGTAATTTTTTACTATTTTAATTAATTCAATAAGCTTGAAAAACGTGTTTGATGTAAAATTTAGAAATCGTTTCCAATTAAAACTACTACTTTCAGTAGTAGCTTTTACTACTTAAAGTGGTTCAATAGGCTTTAAAAACATTTATGTCGTAGAATTAAAAAATCCTTTGCAATTAAAACTATCACTTTAAGTAGTAGATTTTACTGCACTATGGAATTAAACAACTTATAATATAATTAAAAGATGAAAAATTTACAAGTCAAAACTTAAAAAGGATAGTTATAGCAACTAATAAAAGTAGTAAAAATGACTACTTTAAATAGTTAAATTACCAATTGGACAAGCAGAAAGTAGTCTTCGAGTAGTTTGCAGACTGTCGTAGCGAGTGTGCGTGGTTAGTCGGTTAATGTATCGGATAGCGAGCGTTAGGATCGAGGGTTCAATTCCCGTCGGTTAGAAATTTTCTCTGTTAGGTACATAATCGTTAGAGCATAAAATAAGCGTCAGTATAGGAGAGAGGATGAAAAAGTCAATTCTACTGATAATAAACAATTATAAATAAAAAATAATTTTATTTTCCTATTTTGAGTAGTAAAATCTACTACTTAAAGTAGTAGTTTTAATTGCAAAAGATTTATTAATTCTACAAAAAAATGTTCTTAAAACCTATTGAACCACTTTCAGTTGTAAAGTTTACTACATAAAGTAGTAGTTTCAATAGCAAAATATTTATTAAATATACCAAAAAAATGTTCTTAAAGCCTATTGAACCACTTTAAGTAGTAAAATCTACTACTTACATCTTGAGTTGTTTTAACATTTTTAACTTGAGTTAATACAATCACAAAATGTCATTCTACCAATTACATTTTTAATTGGTTTAACTATTTTTATAAAGTTAATAGAACCGTTTAAATTCAGTTGAGGACCTATTGTACTACTCAGAGTAGTTAAAAAGTAGTAAAACCTACTAGTTTTTTTTGTAGTGTAGAAAAAAATACCCTCGTCAGTCAAAATTGCTAATGAGTTGATTTTTGCTCCCAAGATATATATTTTTATTACTCATACTAATAGTAAATTTAACTGTTAAATTTTATCATAGAAAAATGGCAACGCTCACAATATAAGTGGAACAAAGGATCTAAATGTAGTACAAACATTAGGCCTCTAATTCGTGTTTTTTCTTGCATAAAAATTACACACTTTTGACGTTTCATTTTCAACTCTACTATTTGTTCCAGCAACCATTTCACGCATTTCATATAAAGTTTAAAGAATAAAAAAAAAATTCAAAATTTTATGCCATTCAGATTTCCACAAAATATTCTTAATAAAATAAAATTCAATTTATTAGATATATAAGAAATAATAGATTCATTGAAATACTTTTTTTTCTTAATATTCAATTGATTATTAAGATAATAATGAGCAATTAATTAATATTAAAGTAATAATTAAGATATATAATAATTAATTAATAAATTATTTAATCACAAAAATGATTATGGTGCTAATATTAATAGTAGTGCTTACTAACGATATTATTAAGTTTCACAGAAAAAACCTGATCTCAAAATGATAGCGTATGCTACTCATTTTGATATGCAGCAAAAATGAGTCAGGTTGGTGGCGCCACTGTCTATGTCGTTTAGCATTGACTCATTTTTGCTGCATATCAAAATGAGACTAAGTTTTTTTTGTGTTATTATTACTATATAATACCTAATAATATTACATTTTCACTATACGTCTCATCTTCTTAAAAATTCCTCAGCCATCAAGATCGAATAATTGAAAATCACAAAAGTTTCTTAGAAAATTGTCACAAATCCTCTTTTCACAAAATTGTACAATCACTGCAAATTCATTTTAAAATTTGTAAAAACAAATTTTCAAAATTTCACCTTATATTTTGGATTAAATTTTCTTATGAATTTCACAGATTTTATCACACTGGCCTCGTATAAATATATTAATGAGAATTTTCCCATCAAATATGGGTATCCGTCACCTTCGCTGACAACCGACTAATGACGAGCAGCTTGATACTGACCTGTCCTTATGGTCCCAGATCCGTTATATTAATTTTTTTTTTCTTCAATGAATGCTTCTGCCTATACACGTAACGGTTGAGTTCTAAGGAACGACTACAATACACCTTATTATTATCAGTCATCAATTCATATATAGAATTATGCACTAATTGTAATGATTAATTTGAATTCAATATATTGCAACAACAGAGGAAAATAGTCAATCGGTCCCAAAACGAGCTCGAGTCAACGAAGTAAAACTCTTCAAAGGCAATATAATATGAGACCCTAACGGTCTCATATATTCGTTCTCCTACGCACGTAAATCTGATTTGTATCACTTTGGAGAAAGAAAAAGAGAGAGGGAGAGAGGAAAAAAAAATATATATATATATATATAAATGTATGTACTATCGTTTTACGATCACGGACCCAAAAGAGGCGTCTGGCATTCTCCCAAAATTTGTCAGTGGGTCAGTCAATAAACGAGGGGCCGATGCACCCACATTTCTCGATCAAGATCCAACGACCTTGGCCGTCAATTCGATGCCCTTCCTGGATCCAAAGAAAAAAATTAGGGTCACTTCGAAACAGTTTGCGTTCGAATGCGTGTATATATAAATCCTTGCGAAATCCTTTTCAAAATTGCTTTAACCTACTTTTCCCAGGATATTGGCTTTCAGTCAAGATTTCAAGGATGAAAACATGAATCATTTCGGTTTCGGTTTCTATATATAAATATATATATATATACGTATAGTTGTTTAATTGTAATTTTATTTTGATTATCTGAATTTTTGTGAAAATATCTAAAATATATGATTAGAAATGACTCTTAAGTGCAAAAATTGTTTGAAAAATTTTCGTATTTGATTTTTTAATGTATCTTTGCTTTTCGATCACAGGAATCCAAAAATCATCACATTTTTTAAAAAAATGTCGTTCCATGAGTGTATGTTGTATGTAAATTACATTTTCATAAATATTTCGAATACTATATAAGAGCTGAAAGGATAATTTTTTTAAATTGTAGGTTTCACAGACGGACAAGCAATGAGAGTACTTTGAGCCATATTAATGAAGATTAACTATTTTATTTGCATTTAATAGTATATTATGCACCAAGGGTGGGAATATCGAGTTTATTGACGAGCACAATGCTTTCAAGCGATACTCTATAAACAAAACTTGTCATTTTGGATTTTGAAAATTTAATGTCAGATACGTAATTGTAGTGATCCCGAATATTTCCATGTTTCAAATTAATCTGTATTATACTGTTCTTTTGTATTTATTTTTTGTACTTTTTTTAAGTAATTTTTTAGTAAAGCATTTGTAAAAAAAAGTAGTGTAGCTAGAGATCTGCGGTTTGTTTTCTTTAAAAGAGCACCTTTTTTGCTATCAGAATCACTCAGAAAGTGAAAATCGATTTTTTCGACCTTTAGCTTCTTTTTATCTGGCCAGTTCATAAGTATATTATGAAAATAAATAGTAAAAGATTTAATTCTTAAACATAGAAGACACGATGTATTCTTAAATTTTGAGTATAATTTTTCGAAGAGTGAAACAGCATCAGATGACCTATTTTCAAACCGTTTACAACCTGTCAGTGATAAATTATTATAGTAAAATTAGCTATACGCATAATTTTTTTGATTCTTTTACTTTTGCCTTTTGCATACAAATAGGTTCCAATATTTCATTTTTAAAATTACTATCATGTTAGAAAATTTTGTTGTATTAAAATACAGATGCCAAGCTCATATTTTAAAGAAATTTAGTTATTATTTGACACTTTTGTAATCGCATTTACTAATATAATAACAAATACTTTTTGACTTACTAGCAGATAAATGAACTAATTACTGCGAATTAAAATCGAAAACCAGTTTCAAAGACAAAATAATGTGTTTATATTGAACTTTTTGAAAGACAATTTATTAATACATACTTAAGTGGTTGTAATTTTAAGATATCTTTTTTAAATTTTAGTCAATTTTTAATAACAAAACAAAACTTTGCCTTTTATAGCTTGGAAAATGTAAATCTTTTTGTTTTCTTAGTTCAAAATAAAGATTTTGAGAATCTTATTAAAATTATTAGACAGCTAGTAGTGGTATGAAATTTTTCACTAATTCAGATGTAGAGAGTATAGAGTAATATAGTAGAGAGTCCTTAAAGAGTAATTACCAGACGTGATTGTCGTAAACGATAAAAATTATAGAAACAGATTTCTCCAATAAATACAATCGTAGAACATGTAAATCCAAAAACCAAAACATTGATAAGACTATCTTTCAAATTTGTCTCACCACCCGCGTCTGAAGGTACTACTTCAAACAAACTCGTTTTATCACTACCCTCGGTATTAAAATACTTATTGTGCCATTTCAGCAAAATTCCAGCTTCTGATAATTTCATATAAACATCTTCGAAAGATGCAACATAAGGAGATCCATACTCAAAAAGAACACTCTTTAATCGCAAATAGACAATTTCCTTGATTGCCTTAATTGTTGCCTTCTTGTACTTCCGTTTTGAATCTCTTATTATCAATATTCCTCGATCCCTATTGAGCATGCATGTTACATTTTTATTTTCTATCAAATCATTAATGCACCTTATTTTTGTCACCTGTTTGTCATTTCCATTACTATTGAGTAAGCATTTTACTTTTTTGTTCCCTAATTTATTCTCAATACACTTCTTCATTTTATCATCTCCTTCTGATAATTCTTCAAGATTACTATTCAATATGTCTGTTACATTTTTCTCCCTCAACAATAATTTAGTGCATTTTCCACCAAGAACAGGATCATTACAAGATCTTTTATAAAAATTCCGAGAAATTTTTGCATCAAATGCACCAGTATAGTTTACTATTTCATACATGTTTGGGTGGATAAATAAAACGAGATTTGATGCATATAATTCATCAAGACTCTCCATTGTGGTCGTTGACACGACAGGTAAGCTAACGCTTGTAAAAGTCGAATAAATTTCTGATGAATAGAAAAAACATGTCCATATCATTGATCCCATAAGTATTCTTTGGGCTAAAAAATTTGGCTCATGGGGCACACCCATTCCAAGTGCCATTTCTCCAAGATACAAGATTTGCCAATATATTGAATTAAATCGTGAAATTCTGGCTACGATCCAAACTAAAATCAACAAGCTAATGACTATTAGGACATTTAAAATTTTCCAATTATTTGACAATTCCAGTGATTTTTCCAAAGACTTTGGTACTAAAGCATAATAATGAATTGCTTCATTAGTTGCAGCCATTTCCATTAAATTTTCATAACATCCTGACGGTCTAATAGACTGGCTGGCAAGAATTTGTATAGTGTTGTTAATTAGGTCAAATATAAAACCTTGGTTCTTTTCTTTAATGCAGTTCGAAACGTCAAAGACTTTCTTTGAAAAACGTTGAACAATTTGAAAATTCTTAGCATCTGCATATGCTCTAACAGGCATAACGTCATGTCCATCGACATTTATTACGTGATCTGTTGAGTTACGAGAAATATTCACATACGGAGGATCCTGATAGTGTCCAACAATTAAAGGATATCTGTATACATTTTTCAATTTATCCGGAAAAATGTTTAATTTAAGAGTCATTTTCTTGTTATGCAGTTTCTTTGTAAACGGATTGTAAAACAATAGTCTGGCAATCGTAATGTCATTGACAGATGAAAAGAAATCAATTTTACTTTGTTTGTTCTTCAGCTCCAGGATACTAACATCGAGAACATTTTTCGACCACATAAATGTAAGCAATTCTGTATAGTTTAGATTGTTTTTTATTTTCTCTGCAATTAACACTTTTGGTCGTCTTTTTGCTGGAGCAAGTAGAGTTATAAAATTTATTATTTGTGATGTTAATGTCAACGGATTAAGAACCGACGATAGACAAGTGACAATGAACAATGTTGATTGAGGATCCTTCAAGAATGTGTTACTTTCACGTACAAGAAGATAATTTTCCATTATATTTCGAATGTCAACTACAATCATTGAGATATTGTGTAAATTTATAAATTCGTTGTTTCTACTGCCATTGACAATTAGTAATGTTTGCCATATTCGATCATCACGTTGGACGTAATTTATTACGACATTGTGGAAAGAATTCCAATTTTTTGAAAAAGATTGTCCTTGAAAGCAGATCAAAATCAGGAGAATTAACTGCTGACTGCAGAACAGTAACTTCATTTTTATCTAAAACGAAAATAATTTAATTGTTGCAATGGCTATATTTTCAAATTCAATTTCCCAATAAAAAATTTACTAATGGCGCAGTACTGGCGCAGTACTGACAAGTGTTGGCGCAGTACTGGCGCCCAGTATTGGCGCCAGAGTTGGCGAAACTTTGGGATGATAACATTTTACCAGTATTGGCTGCCAGAGTTGGCACCAGTACTGGTAACCACTACTGGTTCAGTACTGGCTGAGTACTGGTAGTTTTGTAATTTATTGTATACGAAAAGAAAGCTTTAACTGTAACAGAGATAAGTTTCACTGCAATAGTGAAATCTCTGTTCCAGGTAATACTTTTTTTTAGGAAAAAGTGTGTGAAATTTTTAGTAACCCAACACAAATTAAATATTAATTAAATTAGTCAACTAACTAATTAATATTTTATTATATATAAAATCGAAAACACCAAGAGTTTTTATTTTTTAGTAAGTATAATATATATTGCAAATTATTATTTAAAAAAATCAAAAAATAAATATAAAAATATCTTTATTATAAAACCAAAATTTTTATAATATATAAAAACAGTTCAGTAAAAATAAAAATGTTTATAAAATAATTATAATGTATATAAATATACAATTAGCTATTTAATTATTTTATTATTCACTTTAATTATTTGCATCAAAATAAATTTTTGAAAAACTTTTTTAAGAAAATAAAAGTTGTTTTTTAATTTTTAACAAGTGTTGTCAAGAAAATTTTTTTAAATTTTTATTTTAAAAATTATTAATTTTTTTATAAAAAATTTTATTTATTTTTAGTTTGATCGTTTAAAATTTTTTTTGGTTTATTACATATCTGAAAACAATAAAAAAAACTTGCAAAATGTTTTGGAATTAGTCTCAGGAAACTTTTTGTTTAAATAATTTTACCCACAAAAAAGCAAAATACAATACCTTTTATTTTCAAAAATAAAATCAAAGTGAAAAAATTTTTATAAACAAAATATTTAAACAAAAAGATTCATCAGGTTCACTCTAGAACTTTTTGTAAACTAGTATTAATCAAAAAGAAAATCTATTTGAGCCAGTACTGGCTCAATATCGGCTCAGTACTGGTTTGTCAGTACTGGCAGGGTGGTGCTGCACCAGTACTGATACAATGAAAATACCAGTACTGGTTCAGTACAGACTGACCAGCCTCGGCAGCCAATACTGAACCAGTACTGCGTCAGTAGTTAACTCTGGTATAATACTGAAATTTTTGGTTGGGTTGTGCTATTTTGACAAATGTACTAGTTTCGATCAATTGAAAATGATTTCAATAAATAAAAAAAAGGTGAAAAATGTTTATAATATTCAAAACGGGTAATAATTTTTATATTTGTACTTTTTACTTACATTGATGTTTCAATTTTTTTTGCAACAGTAAATATAAATTTAAAAAATTATTTTGATGTACGTTATGTTCAACTTGCAAACTCCTTGTGAAATCAATTCTCTTAAGTTCTTTTTTAATGCTCGTGACATTTACATGTAATTTACAAAGTGGATGCATGTAAATAATTTAGGGCCAGTTGATCAACCTTCCGATAAGTGAAAAAAAAATTTTTCATTATCATGCAAAATAATCTAAAAATTGTACAATTTAAAAAAATTATTTAATTCTCTAAAGTTTTTTTTTCAATGTTTGAGACATTTACATGTAATTTACAAAGTGGATGTAAATAATTCAAGGCCAGTTGATCAACCTTCAGATAAGTGAAAAAAAAATTTTTCATTATCATGCAAAATAATCTAAAAATTGTATATACAATTTAAAAAATTATTTAATTCTCTAAAGTTTTTTTTTCAATACTTGTGACATTTACATGTAATTTACAAAGTGGATGTAAATAATTCAAGGCCAGTTGATCTACTTTCCTATAAGTGAAAAATAAATTTAATACTCTCAATAAATTTATTGTTACTTAAAACAGAAATAATTTACTTGTCGCAAGATAGCCTGTATAGTAGCACAAATGAAATCACGCACTTTTTCAAGATTTTTTACCCCTACCCTACCCCCCTGTCATGCTATTTTACCATGTTTTCTTATAGAAAAAATACATTGTGTCACATTTAGCAAAAAACATATAATTTTGGTGCTTCGTCATGAATTTTCAAAAAAAAAATATTTTTTTTTTTTAACAAAAACATTATCACAATTAATATATTTTAACTCAAGTATCAACTTTGTAATTTCTTCTTGAGAATGCGTTTATGACACTTTCACAAACCACAGTAATAAAACTAGTACTTTTAATAACATGCGAGTTTCAAATTACTTTAAAGTAGATACATATATTAATTATTTAGTTAATTTTGTAATAATTCTAAACATTGTGTTCCAATTTAAGATTTTTAATTTCTTATTATATTTCTATAAAACATTATACATTTATTATTCATTATATTAAAATCCAATTAGGCATCCGTAGAAATTGATACATTCACCATATTATTAATTTTTTTTATTTTCCAAAAATTATTATACTTTCAAACATTTTGAATTTTACTTTCAAATTTGTGACTGGCTACTATCCTTGACTTTTTTTTCTCTCTAAAAAATTTTCTTAAAGTAATCATTATAAAATAAATAAAAAAATTATTTTGAAGAAATTTTTTATTATAAATAAATATATCAAACATTATAAAATTCTTTATATTCTTTAACTAAAAATATTTTTAATACTTAATTTTTTTTTCCTTTATTATTATTAATAATCAATTGTACTAATTGTTAGTACAGCTGTGTTTTTTTCAATCAAGTTTTTATAATAAATGATGTAAATATTATAGTAAAAATATGAATTTTTTTTCGCCATTTCATAATTGAAGACTGATAAAGAGTATCGAAATTCAGTGTGAAATTTAAAACTTCCTTAAATGTATGTCACAAATCCGGTTGACTGATCGTAAGAGGAGAAGAGTTCACCTGCCAGTAAAATTCATGTTGACCTCACAAACAGACGTGGATTCCATCCACCACAAGAATGCAAAATATTTTATTTTCCATCATTTTACTAACTAGGTACGTCATAATCGAATAACAAGCCAATTTAAAATACTCGTAAATTCACTGGCGACAAGATTTCATTCTCTATACTTTAGTGGAATTTGTATTATATCAGTATTTCTAATGTAAGTATTCTATATACTTACAGATTGTTTAGATCTAAAGAAAAATTATTTCTTCAAATAGTAATTAACATTTACTACTAATTAAGAATTACAAAAAATTCTTTTTAAGATAATAATAAAAAAAAAATATATTTTTTAATATATTTTTTTAGTTTAAAAATTAAGTAAACTAAATAAATTAACATATTAGATTAAAAATAAATAAATGATTATGATTATATTATAATTTAACTTTTTAATTATAATTTTTATTTTTAACAATAATTTAAAAAGTCGAATCCAATGACATTTCAATACTATAGTATATCTTATATTTTTTATGTCTTATAAATTTTGCATTGTCTTAACGTTTCATTAATTAATATAAAATTACAATAAAATAATAAAATCAAATTAGAATAATTTCTTCGACATAATTATAATTCCAATTCCGTTATTATATAGTTAGTAAATTGAAGTTGAGTTGAAATTCACTAAACTGTAAAAAAAAAATATATGACAATGGAAAATACCCGGAAGTGACATAGTCGTTAATAAAAATTCAAAATTACAGGTGTGTCTGGTATTCTTCATGCCGTTAGATATTCAGGTCTAATTAATTCAAATTTAAAACTTTCTTCTTTATATACAAAAACATGGTAATGAACTATACTCTTCTATCGACTGTTACTTCATTACCGACACTGTAGATTTCTTTTTTTAAAACTTCTTCCTTTTCAAGTTATCACAAATGGTAAATATTTATATATACTCAAAATTTTATTTTTTATCAACTATTATATCATTTTACAAAATAATGAAAAATTAAATTTTAACTTTGTTTATAATTATAATGAAATATAAATCAAAATTTGTTAATTAAATTAAAGAATATACAATTTTTTGTTTTACGAGAAATTTTTTTTAATAAAATTATATAATAAAATGATAAGATAATAGAATTGTCCTGATAATATTTTCATCAACTACAAAATTATGATGCTTAATATTTTTAACTAAATGTTATATCTTCTATACCAGACTCGTCGATATATTTGGTAATTTTTGTTTCTGAACGCTTTTTTTACACGCACTACAAAATAAGATAATTATATATATATATATATATATATAAATAAATAACTAGAGGAGTATTTTGGTGTCAAATATTTGTTCAATAAATAGAAATTAAGACTAAAGATAATAAATTATTAGATTATTGTAAAATTTAAAACTTAATAGATTTTATATATATATATATTAAACCCTTTTATAATATATAAAATATTTCATAATTTTTAGTACCTATTCTTTATAATTTAAAAAATTCACTATTTGCAATTATATTTTGTCAATATTTCTTGTACTTATGTTTTTGTGTTTAAAAATTTCATTTCGTTTAACTATAATAATTAAATTAAAAATTTACAAACAATATATATTATATTTTAAAGAACCTCTTACCGGTCATGAATAAAATGAAATAAATAGATAATGATGATATGTATACTATTAAATAAAATTAAA
The DNA here is from genome assembly GCF_019393585.1 of Leptopilina boulardi. Lineage (NCBI taxonomy): Eukaryota > Metazoa > Arthropoda > Insecta > Hymenoptera > Figitidae > Leptopilina > Leptopilina boulardi. Next base: position 119,247 of record NW_026137937.1, on the reverse strand, counting down.
TTAGAAGACTACAATTGTTAAGGTAATTAATTCCGTGAAACGACTTTGTTTATATGACTTTTAACAAATTATAATAAAAGATTACACATTATGGTAAATTAAGTTTATTATTATGTATATAATTAAATTCACCATGTGTAATTTTTCATATTTACAAATTGAACAAAAGTCGTGTAGTTTTACCTATTCAATATAATGAAGTTTATATTATCATTAAATATAACTAATTTTATATTTCACTAGACATTAATTTATATTTTCGATTGCGCATTAATGAAATAAATATATATTAATTGAAAAAATGTTCATTAGCACTCCGTTAATTAATCACCGACGTTGTCTATATCCCTGATAATATCCCGAATAAGGATTGGAGTATCCAGCATGGTATCCAGAGTAAATATGACTTTGAACATCGTTTCTGTGCCAAGGTGATTCTTCATGGCCATATCCTGCCCAAATTTTTATAGAATTAGAATCAAAGTTTCCAATTTTAGTTAAAACACTATTATCATTCTTTGACCCGGTTTTTGTTAATTGTTATTAATTTTTTTTTTTTTTTTTGTTAATTAGTGATTTTTCACATTTTTGTGTATTTATAAAAAAAAATGCCCAAGGAAATATCTCACATTTAGGCAATACACAAAAAAAGCGCACATTCTTCTTAATTTGTTCCCCAGTGTGTTGTTAAATTATGAGAATTCTTCTGTTGTTGTTGTTGTTATTATTGTTATTATATTATTATTTTGATTGGTGATTTATTATTTTTTTTTTTTGCTTATAGAGAAATGAAAAAGCATTTTTTCTGAAAAATCATTATCTATGTTTGTAAGGAAAGTAGAAACCTGTTGGATAATCGACAGGAGCTTCGGCAGCCGTGGCCCAGGCCTGATGAACAGGATAATGAGGAACTTTACAGATTTTTAGATGAGAAAGTATTGAGGGAAGCAACAAAGAGCCGATTACAAGAATCTTCTTGATGAAATGAACCCCCAAAAAAACTGGTAGTAAAAGTAGCTTCAATTTGATGAGATTCAAAAGAATTAAAATTGGCAGAATAATGTGTTTTTTCTTCTTGTGAAATATTCGCTCCTCTCCTGTAATTTGACAAAAATAATCAATGTTCATAATTATTATAATAAATAGTAACTAAAATAAATTTTTTTATAATTAAATTCTTTTCTGAAAATATTCCATTATAATTAAATTATTTTTTGTTTAAAGTTTAATTATAATAGATTGGAAAAAGGCAAAAATATTAATTTAAATAACAAAAATTTGAAAATTTTTTCTTTTTACCTTTATTTGATAAAGTCATTTTTTTAAATTCATCATCATCGAGAACAATGGGACCAGAAGTGAGGCTTCTTGCTCCTGGAGAATATTCAATTGTATACACGAGAGCACGTTTGGTTAACATATCCTCGGCGGCGTCTCGAACAAAACTTAAAGTATCTACTAAACCATTTCTAGTGTCATTGATTCGTGGTAATCGAGGAAAAATTGTTTCCCCATCTAATGATGGTACCTTAACAATTCTAAAGGGTCCGTAATTAAATTCCTGAAAAAAATTATTTCAATTATTTATCTCATAATTGGAAATTTAAAAAAAAATTCATTCATTCAATTTATTTTTTATTATATTGATCATAAAATTTAATTATTGAATTTAATAATAATTACTTTCTTGCAAAGTACCTAGTTAATTAATTAATTATGAATTATTTATTATTTACTTAAGTCATTAGGTCACTAGTTTTTAATAATTTTTTTTATTTAATATAAACTAGATTGTAGAAAAGATTTTTCTTAGCTTTAAAATAAGAATTAATATAAATTAATTATTTTCAAGCATAGAGGGAGTTTGGATTTAAGGAGTGAAATAAAAATTTGCAATCGAAGTTAATATTCCCTTTAATCAAATTAACAATTAATTAAATAGGTTGAATATTGTTATTTACGATTCTATTTCATTGTTAGATAAAACAAAATTGAATGTTCGAAACATCAGTTTTGAAAATTTTTACTGAAATTTATAACGATAATCTATACATATTATTTGGTGTAATTTTTCTCGAATAAGTGAAAAATTTAAGAATAATTTTGCCTTTATTTCAAGAAAGAGTGTTTTCTTGTTTTTAATAAATTGTTCTCAGAAAGAAATTTTTTATTTAATTTAATTTACATAATTCAAATTAATTAATTGAAATAATTAAATTATATAATTAAATTAAATAACTAATTTTAATTAAGTAAATTAATTTTGTATTCAAAAATACAGAATTTTTTAATTCAATGATTATTTTTAAAATATAAAATTTGTCGTTTACTGTTTGAACGCACTTGATAAGAGAACTTGCGCAAAAACGTACAAAACTGTAGTAGCTCAGTAGGTAACTTATTTACAACCTGTTCTTTTTTTTTTCTTTTCTGAATTAAAACAAAAACGAAACGCACCTTCTCTTTCACATCCTGTAACCATCTGACAACTCGATATCGACCGCACACAACCGCATCTTTTTGATTCACACAATCTCTTCGGCACTTTTCCACAAAAACATTTGACGAGTTACCGGAAAATGTCAAACACCAATTTTCCGAAATAAGCAATATGAAAATTGTACACTTCAATATTCTATTAATCCAAATTGATAGTGGCCTCATATTTCCTCGTGAACAATTCATTCCAAATTTGCAGCACTTGATCGACATTTCTTTTTTTTTTTCCCTCCAAATTTCTCTTCAGTTGAATTCACGCATCATTTTTTCTCAATTTCATTTTTTCAACGAAATTTCATTTCAAAACGAAAAAAAAAACATCACTTTTTCTACTGAAATGTTCTGAAATTTACATCACTTAAAAACTGAAATGTCAGTTAATTGGTTTTCTTTTTAAAGGGAATCTAAAAATACCTTTAAAGTTTTGTTTTACACATTTAAATATTTTTAAAAAATCATTTAAATATTTAAAAAGAGCTTAAATTTTTTGGAAAAAAATCTAAATTGTCAAAATATTTGGAAAATTTTATTGTTATTTTTGAAAAAAACCGCGTGGTCAATAGAATAATTTTCTCGAGTATATAAATACGACACGTGAATGCTTTAGTGGACTGACGTTGGGTTAGGAGGTGTCTAGGCCATTTATACGAGAAGCATATAGGTCGGTGGGGGTAACGGTGTACATATAGATTCATCTTCTATATATCCACATTGGATAAAGTAAATGCAGCTTCAAAGTCTGTTGCAAACTCTATATTTCGCTAAGACGACCACAGGAATGCGATTTATTGGGTTATCATTATGCAAGTTCGTTCAAAGATTCGATTTTAGAAATCAACAATTTATCGCGACAGAATCTTGTCATAGCTTGTTTGAAAAATATCGTGCATCCAACCATCACGATAAGAGAGATGAAATATCATCATCAGTAAATGATCTTAATTTTTGCTTCATTTTTTTTTTTTTTTTTTTATTTCTTTTTAATCACAAATCATGATTTTCATTAGATACGCATGTCATTATATTTAGAAATTTATATCCATCTAATATTTGGAAAAAAAGAAAAAATTTATATTCGATACAGGGTAAATTATCTGAATGTTAAAAAAAAAAAAATTATTAGACATACTATACACAAAGAAAAAATAAAGATTTTTCGAAATTTATTTGTGAAACAAAAATATTTTTAAAAAAACAATTCAAATAAATTATATTTTGTACGAATAAAAATTTTCTCTTTGATGTATAATATTGTTCATTAGCGTCAATGATTCGAGATTGGAAAGAAAATTAACAGTATTTATATACGAAAGTTGGGAAAAGTCCCTATGAATCAAATAAAGAAAAGTTCCAATAAAAGGTCAAAGTCAACATAGGTATAAATCTTGAATCGACTCACTATGGTCGTAACACTAACACAAAAAGGGGTAATATTTTTTTTGTTCATCATCAATTGTAAGAGGGGAATATATTAATAAACATAAGTTTATTATTAGCGGTATTTATAATTTGTCGTTGACATACGATAAACTAAGTGATGTTAAAAAATCCATATACGCGAAAGAAACATCAGGAATCATTAAATTCTATTTGAGAGTATAACTTTTAACGCGGAAGTCCTTCGCTTTGTATAACCCTCACCTTTGGCACACACACGCGAATTGAGGCTACATACTTGCTTCCAGTTGAAAACAGATTCGATCTTTAGATTATTTGTGCGGGACAACGACTATAAACGTGGGCGAAGAAAAGCATGCATTTCTCATTCATTTATACTTTTAGAAACACAATTTATACGTCGCTAAATGAAAAGTGTTTTTTGACTATAGCAAATAAACCAGTTTTCACTGATAACAAAATTGTCCAAGCAATATATATTTAATGCTCATAAAAGAATAATTTCGAGGGCATAAAATACGTTGATAAAATGAATATTTGTCAGGGGAACATTGATGAAATAAATTGACTCAGAGTACATTTTTTGATGAATGAAAAATAAAAAATCACGAAATAATAAAAGAATATAAAAGTGAATTTACTTTTAAATATATTTTATATGAGGCATTTTACGTGTAATGTCCTAAGTCAAAAAATTGATTTCTCGATAAAAAGTGTAACTTGGAGAAGTTGTTGTCCTACCTGATAGTAAAATATCCCCAAAAAAATTTTTGACTTTTTTGAAATTTTTGAGGTGATAGAGGGGGGTCAATTTTATCAGTTTTCTCTGTCCTCTGGCGGGGGTGTAATTTTAGAATTTTACCCTTTCCAAGATGTGACGTTCCAATCGCTCAACTCTTTCTCCCACCTAGGTTCACAACGTCCGTGCCTCAGATATACACTCAAATGGTTTTTTTTCGTAACCTTAAGAAAATTGTTGTTTCAGTGTAATTTTCATTTTATTATAATTATTAATATTATTCATATAATTAGTCAAATACGGTGTCAGTTTGTACTTTTATATATGAATTTTCCATTTTCACATAGAAAAAGAACAATTTTTATTTTCTATTAAAAAAAGGCTGTGGCAAATTTGTCAATAATTACGTACATTTTTCATGTTTGTTTACATTTGACGAGTTGCACCTAGCCTTAACACTGGCGCGCGCCGACATAGAATCTTTGACATTTAATATCTGGAAAAACAAAAAAAATCGGCATTCTGAAAATTTATATACAGATCGGAAAAAACCTCAGCTTTCGTATGCAATTATTTATTTTTTAAAAAAAGGAACCGATTTTAGTGAAAATAGCAAATTTATGTTTAGTTCTAGAAAGTTAAGGTCAAAATTAAAAATTTTTAAAAACGAAATTCACCTTTGGAAAGAGCATGAAAAAACCTTCAAAAAACATACCTGCCAAAATTTTTTTTATTGCATTTATAGACAGAAAAAATTCAAATAGTAAGCGGTGTCAGGGAAAACTGATAAAATTGACCCCCCCGCTCTATCTCCCCCAAAATTTCAAAAAAGTAAAAAAAATTTTTTGGGGATATTTTACTATCAGGTAGGACAACAATTTCCCCAAGTTTCACTCTTTTTCGAGAAATCAATTTTTTTAACTTAGGACATTACACGTAAAATGCCTCATATGTATATAACAATAAAACGTATAAATTTATCGATTAAATAAATTACCAATAATAAAAAATAATTTATTATACTTTTTAATTTTTGATAAATTGAAAATCAACAAATTGAGTGATTGCGGAATAATAAAATACAACATTGTGCGCTAAATAAATATACTACTCCGATATTATATCGATCAGTATTGACGGCGCAGTTCCTGTTTAATAAGCGCTTATATTAAATAATCCAATGTGAAAGTCGAGAATTTTCTTTTATTCTCTCACACACAAATAACGTAATAAATGATTAATTAATGTCCGTTCTTTTTTTGTAAAACTTAAAAATTCTCAATTCTATGCGCTATTGTATTTTCAGTGGATTGCAATTTATTAAAAAAAAAAAAAAAATTCACATAATGTTCCAATTAAATGTGGAGTTTAAAGAAAAAACCTATTACTGAATACTTGCTTATAACAATAATGATAATTAATTGCACTTGAAACTAAATTTAAAAACATTAATTAAATGGAGTATCAAGTTTCTAAAATTGCGATCTACATATAGAGAAGTGAAATATTTAAATATTCAAATATGGTTCATTCGCTTACAGTCGCGGCCAAAAGTCAATGATTTCAATTTGCTGAAAATATTGATAAAAAATAAGAAGAAGCAAATAATTTTAATTGTTTTTTTTATCGTCATTTTTGTAGAAATTGGAGGGAGGAAAGATTATTTGTATTTTTTATCTTTCTTATTCTTCTCTTTCACCTCAGCTACATTTTTCTTTCTTCTTTCCCTCCTCTTTTTGTCCAATATTTCCGTTTTTCTCTCCTATTTTTTTCTTTTTTTCCTCCTTTTCTCTCTTCTTTTTTTCTTTTTCTCATCTTCTCTTCTTCTTTTTTTTTCTTCTTCTTCTTTTCTTCCTTTTCTTTTTCTCTCTTCTTGTATATCTCTTTTGCTAATTATTTGGAAATTTCGACAAATTTGTTTCATATATAACTTATAGCATAAAAATTCAGTTTTTCAACACAACTGAATTAAAATTATTGTTTGTAATGAACAAACACATTGCACTTAAGAAAAATTTATTACTTAAAGTCGTTTTATTTGTACACTCGTAGCCATGCCTACACATTTTTGTCCTTTTCTAACGCATGTGTTGCCATGACAATATGTAAATTAGAAAAAGACAAAAATCTGTAGGCATATACGGCCAAGAAAGTAAACAAACAAAAACTTTTAGGTTAGGAATGGTTAAATCTCATTTAAACAACCCGTGCAGAAATTTTGAAAGAGCCCTGGCAAGGCCCACGTCGGGAAGCTCCAAAATCGCATAAAACAGGGAACCCGATCGGGGCCACAGAAAAAGTCCTATTTCAGCCCGATTAAAATCGATGAAAACCGGGGCCCGACCAGTGCCTGGTTTGGCCTCGGTCGGGTTCCCAGTTTCAACCAGGTCAGGACCAGGTTGGCGAATTTCTGCACGGGAAGTTCTTAATCTAAAACTTTTCTTTTTGTCTTTTCCTTCTTCTTCTTGTATCTCATCCGATAATTATTTTAAATTTCTGGAAATACAAAACGCTAAAAAATTTTGAAAACAAAAATTAAAATATTCCATAAAAAGTATACTTTATGTAAAAGTAATAAATTTTCAAAATTATGGTATTAACTTTCTTCGAGGACTGTCTGTCATATACGGATGAACTAACCGAAAGCAGGTGACTGATTTTACAACCAAAAGAACAAATTTTTATTTGCGTTTAAACATGCGAAAGTATCATAAAGCAGAGAATTGCGATTAATAAATGAAGCACGTCTCGTTTAAATTGTTAATTATCACTCACTTATTAGCCACACCGCTCACCATATGTCAATTTTAAGAATCTCTTGCATACATAAAAATATATGCAGCAAAAAAAAAAAAAAAAAAAATGTATCTTATCAAAGAGTTTAACGAATAATAATTAACCTACATCCACCTTTCACACATCAAAATTTTCTATGTATATATATGTATATTTTTTTAGCGATACTCAAGAGAAATTAGAATAATTTCAATTTCGTAAACAAAATATGTGAAACAAGTTGAAGATTAGATACAAACGCGCAGTTGATTCCCCTTAGAATTTGACTAACATATTGTATTCATCAGAAAAGAAGATTGACACTTGATGAATACTCAGAATGAAGTTGTGTATTTACCTGATGCAAATCTCAACCGCAAAAATGTATAACAGAAAGAAATTTTCTGATCTGTTATTCATCTCTCGTGCGTCTATACATGATCTTTGTCACAGTAAATTATTCTCTGGCCCATATGAAAACAAAACGAATATAATTAACCTTTTACAAAATGTAGGATAAGGTCTAATTTACATTACATTTTTTTTAAAAATAACGATATTTGAGCAGTTTTAAACTCGAACGAAAGTTACATTCTGTTTATATCTAGAGGGTATATAAATGTGTAACACACATTGTAAAGAAAGAAGGAAAAATAGAAATCTTTAAACATTACAACTGTCTATCTGCATATGGAATTAATAAAAGATTTTATCAGAATAGCATCTCTTCTAATCTGGACCAGTTATTCCCGGGCTTTATTTTCTCATTGCACTCGTTAGTTTTTTAAATCTTTATTACATCTTCGCAAAAATAAACTTTAATATTTTTAATTTGCTACCGATTTGATTTTCTTTTATTTTTGTATGTGGGTAAATGACACGTTTTTTTGTGGTTTCAAAATTTTCTCTGAATTAAAAAAAGATTTCAGATTAAAATTTTGGAGAAATGATTTTGTTTGTTACAATTACAAGGAATCTCCCCAACCAAAAATTTCAGTATTATACCAGAGTTGACTACTGGCGCAGTACTGGTTCAATATTGGCTGCCGAGGCTGGGCAGTCTGTACTGAACCAGTACTGGTATTTTCATTGTATCAGTACTGGTGCAGTACCACCCTCCCAGTACTGGCAAACCAGTACTGAGCCGATATTGAGCCAGTACTGGCTTAAATAGATTTTCTTTTTGATTAACACTAGTTTACAAAAAGTTCTAGAGTGAACCCGATGAATCTTTTTGTTTAAATATTTTGTTCATCAAAATTAAATACAATCGCAAGTAAAATTGCACAAATGTTATATTATCAATAATATAAAATATACAATTAACCTTTCTTAATAGAAATTATAAAAAATAGTTCAATGGTCAATAAAATTATTGTAATTTGTTTCTGGATGTTATTCTTTTTTATTTATATTTGATATAATAATTAATATTAATTAAAGTGAATAATAAAATAATTAAATAGTTAATTGCATAATTATATACATTATAATTATTTTATAAACATTTTTATTTTTACTAAAGTGTTTTTATATATTATAAAAAGTTTGGTTTTATAATAAACATATTTTTATATTTATTTTTTGATTTTTTAAATAATAATTTGCAATATATATTATAATAAAGAATAAAAATTCTTGGTGTTTTCGATTTTATATATAATAAGATATTAATTAGTTAGTTGACTAATTTAATTAATATTTAATTTAAAGCAGATTCAATTTATCAAAAATTAATCTTCTCCTTTGATAATAATGTAATTTGATTTATGTTATTCTTTACTGTATAAACTTATACTGAACTATAACCATTATAGCGCCTACCTAGATTTAGTTAATATTTTATATTTTGTATTGTTACTTACGTAACTATTAGAATTTAGGAGTACTTTTGTACGAAAGGGCATGTCCCGTTAATAAATGAAATTGAAATTGAAATTAATTTGTGTTGGGTTACTAAAAATTTCAGACACTTTTTCCTAAGTATACCAAAAAAGTATTACCTGCAGTGAAACTTATCTCTGTTACAGTTGAAGCTTTCTTTTCGTATACAATAAATTACAAAACTGCCAGTACTCGGCCAGTACTGAACCAGTAGTGGTTACCAATACTGGTGCCAACTCTGGCAGCCAATACTGGTAAAATGTTATCATCCCAAAGTTACGCCAACTCTGGCGCCAATACTGGGTGCCAGTACTGCGCCAGTATTTGTCAGTACTGCGCCAGTACTGCGCCATTAGTAAATTTTTGATTGGGCGCTGTTCTATTTATTTACCATAACTTAACGCAAAAATAATAAAAAATAAAGTAATAAATAATAAAATAATGTATGTTATCATAGTTCATTCAGCGGCCACTTACTCGAATTGGCGCTGACTCCTGAAGCACTGACACACTCAAGCAACGTCTGTGTATGCCCCGCCATGTTTCTTTTCCTTTTCGTTTAAAAATTAAACTTTTTAAACTTCATTTCTTAATAATTTAACGCAAAATTATGTATTTTTCGGAGAACAGGTCACGTGGGAGGTTCTCACGTAATCATAAAAAAATTTATTTTAACAAAAATTCGTTCGCATCTGAAAAATATGAATATTTTTATATGAAAAAAAAATCATAAACTTTTACGAGATAAATTTTCCAAAAAAATAGATACAATTAGTTATAATTGACATCATTTTCGCACAACTTTCAAATTCAAGTGAATAATAAACTTCTTTTTTTCTGCAATTGACAATGAACTTTTACTTGTGCTATAATGTGTGTCCGAGAAAGAGAGAGTGCCGTAATATGGTTGAAAAAAAATAACGTAATTGATTCATAAAATGTACAATGAATAGTGTGAAAAAGTTGTATTAAAATTTATTTAGCAACAATAATATATGTTATTAAATGGAAGACGTGCCGTTAAGTATATATTTCATACAGATATTTAACAGCAATAAATACTGCGCGATAAAATCATTTTTTTATATATTTTTTTTCATTGTTTTACAATGACTTCATTTCAGGTGAAAGATTCATAGAAAAACTACAGGGAGTTTCATCAATTTGAAGAAAAACATTCATTCAAGAATTGAGTATCAATGAATATAAAGCATAAAAATGAAAATAAAACAACAAAAAAACCTAAAAAAAAAATAAAAAAAACATTAAAAAGAAAAGTACTAAAAGCAAAAAAAGAAAAAGGAAAAAGGAACACAACCTATATTTTTCTTAAATAAACCAAAACAATCATAAAAATGAAATATATTATGAAAATAACAATTGTGATTATATTTCCAAACTGCTGTGGACCATAGAGTTAAGAACAAGCAAAAAAATTAAAACAAAAATTTAAAAAAGAAAATAAAAAATAACTCATAGAAACGGAGAGTGGACAAAATAAAGTCACTGAACAACGAGGACAATTATTGATTGCCAAAAAAAAAAAAAAAAAAAATTGAGGAAAAAACAGAACATTATTGAAAATTACTATGTACAAATGTCAGAAACCTATAATTTGTGAACTAATATTTTGCGTAGTTAAATTGCTATTAAAAAGCTTTCCGTATATAAAAGCTGCGCCGTTTCAAGTGACAATCATTGTTATTTTGAAATTGACCTGAATCCTTATCGAAATGACCGCTGAATTAAATTCAAATGATTATATATGGGGGGGGGGATTAAAAAAAATTATGTGATAAATAAAAAGAAACTATTCGATTTCTGTTTGCACTCTATATATAAAATATCAATGAAACAAACTTGTTGACCCTTTTTTTCATAATGACCCAATTTTCTAAGTGCCGCATTAGATACAAAGTTGCAATTTCCTTGATTAAATCACATATCTATATACATGTTTATATTGACTTCCGGTTCAATAATGTAATTAATTTAACACGATAATTTGCGTTAACATTTACAAAAAGAGGAAAATTGCACAAAAAATATATTTTCAAAATACTTTTATTTATATCATAAAGTTCAATCAAATGAATATTAAAATCTGATAATGAATAAACTGGTCCATTTTTAGTAGTTCAAGTTATTAACATTGTACATTCATTTCATAGTTCTAATTAATTGATACAATTTTGAAATTTACATAAAATAAAAGGTCTTTATAATTCAAGTATTTTTCAATTTTCAATTTTTTTTTTCATCTTCTTCACATAGATGAAAGTAGAATAATAAACATATTCGAATCTTAACTAAATCAAGATCTGATTTTTCACTTACAGGAAAGTGTATATAGGAGAAACTGGTATATATATATATATAAATACAAATGGAAAATATTTTTGATTTTAATCATATCTATTTATTGCCTTGTTCAGACAAAAATAAAACATATCGAAAATTGAAGTTTTTGAAGATAATTATATCAGATTGGCCTAGACTGTTACAGTTCCGTGTCTAATTAGTTAGTACTTATAAAGAATCATCTATAAAATCATAAAGTATGTCGCGTTTAAAATCTTTAATTTTTGGAACAAAACAAAAAGGGGAAATTTTTTATTCGCTTTTAAATATAAGATATGAATAATTATAAATTAGAGTTAAACTTATTGTTCCGTGAATAAAAATATATGTTACATTATCAAAAGATACATCAATTATCTAATCATTAAACAATAAAATTATAGTATTATTATATGCCTATAATATTCTTTCTAATTTCATGACGCATTTCATCTTCAGTTGTCGGTAATGAAATTCTTTACTGGATTCCAAAATAAGTGAATAAATTTTTCAATTTTTGGTTCTACTTTTTTTTAAATTATTTATTTACAAAAAATATATATATATTTTCTGTATTTGATAAAAAAGTTACATTTTTTTAAATAAAATTTTCTATCATCACTCTTAACTCAAAGTCACAGTAAACACGTTATAAATTATCTCGAAACAAAAAAGTGTTGATCATGAAAATAAATCTAAAATTATTCAAATTAAAATAATGTCATTTTTTATATCCAAGTACTGTTAACCATTTTCTAACACTAGTTTCAACTTTTTCCCGAGGGAATATTTGTCACCTTTGATTATTATTATCTCATGTGAACATCACACTTTATAAAAGCATAATGCGTGACGTTCACGAAATGACGAATTTTAGTGTTCCACAATTTATTTCCAATTCCTGAAATAAAGATATTTATAATTCAATTAAACATTTTGGATTTTAATTTCTTGGAACAAATATTTTTCTCCGAACGACATTCGCGTCTTTACGGGGTTCAATTTCTCAAAATTTGACTGAATTTATTTTTAAAAGCCTATATTTATATTCTATTTCGAATATTTTTTTTTAGATAACTTTGATGATGACAGTTAATTTAAAGTATGAAGAGAAATATCTCATGCGTAAATCCGTAGAAGTTTATACCGTTAATGAGAAAAAAATAAAGGGATTTTTGTTTTAGTAAAAATTTTATTTTACACTTAAAATAAAATCCCCTTCTCTGTGACTAAAGTCTCTTTTCCTGCGTGACAATTGTTTTTTTTTCTCTTTCATATAAGAATTCTGAACTATAAACTTGATTTGATGTAAATCACTTTGTTAATAATGCGTTACGGGACATTTTACCAGAGGAGAATGCGAGTCATTATTTTTCAAAACCAAAGCTTCTCCGTATATGTCTTGATGTTTAATGGAAGTAATAAATTTCAAGTAGCACAAATTGCAAACAGGATGGTATAAACAAAAATATCCCTTTATTATAATTTTCTTATAATTACGGCATGAAATTAAAAAAAAAAAAATTTTATACTCTCTAATAAACCTCAATTAGTTCAAATTCTTATTAATCACATAGACAATTGAAAGGTATTAAAAAAATTTTGGTTTATTTTAATCCACTCTCTAAATTTGAATTAGTAAAAATTTTAATTAATTTGAATTAGTGACTCACTTTTTCCTTTCGAATTAGTTAAATTTTACTAATTCGATACTAAACAAGTTTTTTTTTATATTATTTAAATTTTACTAAATCAAAAGCAAAAAGTAAATCACTAATTCAAATTAGTTAACATTTTTACTAATTCAAATTTAGAGAGCAATTTAGCGCTGCAGCTTAATTTAATACCTCAAAATTTTCTGTGTCAGAGTTTATAGAATAAGATTCTTGAAACGTAATTCTTAAAAGTACATACACTTATTGAAAAATAATTTTAATTTTTAAATCTTTCTTCCTTTATGTTTTCAACTTTAGAAGATGTATCAATAAAAATTCAAAAATAATTTCGTTTAATAAAAAAAAATTTCAATCAAGAAAGAAGAAAAAAAAAGTAAAATTGCGAGAATAATGCAAGAATGAAAGAAACGACACGTTTATGTGAGTGTGACTTGGATAAATTTTGTTTTGTACCTTTCGTTTTCAGTCCCACTGCACTCATGATCCTTGTGCATAAAGTAGGCTAATGGCAAACGAGAAGAGTTTACGGTATATGCTGCAGCCCATAATACAGGACAAATACTTAAAGTTTGTCCACCGTCCACAAGATGCGTTCGATTGATTTCCGCGTACTCCTTATAAGCGTACGTATAAATGTATATATAGGAAAAAAAAAAAACATTTGCGGTATCTCCTTTTGAAGTATTCAATATAATATTTTGCATTTTTGACGCAGTGATATACGTATAAATCATATCACGATATTTGGTATAACAAATCTTATGCTGAGTTTTAATAATCAATTAATCTGTATATGTCCACATAGTATTTGAAACTACTACCTTTTTTGAAATCTTCAAAAGAACAGAAAAAAAATAGTGGAATAAAAAGGGTGCATGATTATCCCATAAAAATCAATTAATTACAATTTTCATTTTAAAGAATTTTAAAGAATTTTATTACATTTAATTATTTATTTTGTCGCATTTTCATTTTTTGAAACAGCATTTGACAAAATTCATTTTGAAACGAATTTTTAGTTTACAAAATTTCTAGGTATCAAATTTTTATTTTACAGAACTTTTCATTTAATCTCAATTGCTCATTTAATAGAATTTTTAATGCTAGAATTTTCAAATCACTGAATCTTAATTTTTCCAAATTTTTATTTGTACGAATAATTATTATTTGATAGAATTCTTAAAACACTGAATTTTGATTTATCCGAAATTGCAAATGTCCAAACAAATAATCGACAGAAAGATTTCTGAACTGTTTTTAAAATTTATCAACTAGTATATAGTCTAGGTTGAAACCTTGAAAATTAATAACATATAAAATATTGTTAAACATACAAAAAAGAAAACAATGAAAAATAAATCTTATCTTATCAATATAAAATTTGTAGAATCAACTGAGCTGCTTCAATTGAAAAGGTGAAAATACACTTGAAAGTAAAATAAAAAATGAAATTCTTGCAGCCTTGATGGCTTATATGATCTTGAAATAACTTTAAATTATATTTATATATATCTTATATGCTTTATGACAAAATTGTCATTACCATAGTCGATTAATGAAAAAAAATTTAGAACTCATCATAACCATAAAATTAAATTATAGAATTATTTTAAATCAAAATAAAGAGAAATTCAGTAAAATAAAAATTCGGTATCTAAAAATTTTGTAAAGTAATGTGTAAAATAAAGAAAAAAGTGTCAAATTAATTTAAATATGTATTTATTATCTTAAAATTAATTTACAAAAAATTATAACAATTAGCAGAGGAGTCCGTAGTTTGTGTACGTGCTTCATGCTGATCCGTAGCTTCATATGATTGAGCTCTGTGTATACAATAATAGATAAAATATAATATAGAAGTCGAATTTAAGTAAATTTTCTAAATATGTAATAAGAATATTTTTTAGTCTTTCTACATAATTTCAAATATATGTTTTAGATTTAAATACGAAATTTAAAATAATAATAAAATTTTTAAATATCAATAAAATTAGTTTCATTGATAAGAGTAAAATAAACAGCTGTCAATGAAAGAAATATTTACCATCGTTATTGAAATTAAAAATTTATATTTTTTTATCAAAATAAAATTAAAAAAAAAAAAGTATTATTCACATTGTAATCATTATACTTACTTATACGATTCTTCTACAACGGCCCATTGCTAAGATATAACCACGTCGACATCCAAATCGCAAAATAGATGCTTCTTTCACATTTTTATCGGGTGAATCAAAATTAATTACTTTATTGTCATTTTCACCTTGAGAATATGTCACCGACAGAATTAAAAGAAATAAAAATGTTGATAAAATTAAAATAGTGGAGAATTTCATTTTTTTTTAATATACTTTAAGAATTAAAAATATTTTAGACAAAATATCTGAAAGACTATATACAATCAGAAGTTATAACTCTAGTAGTATGAGTAGACAAGTAAGTATTAGATACTGTTTCTTCGGAAATATATAGCCACTTTAAACGTCTTCACTTGCGTATAATATCATTGCGCATTCACACGTTTTATTTGAAGTTTCAAAAATTTTTTAATGGTCCTTGATTTTGTGCAAATACAAAAAATACGATTCTCCAATTGGTAATCGAATTGTGTCGAGACACAACACAATTCTCCAATCGCTTATCATGTGAATATTTTAAAACAAAATTTCTAAAAACGATTGTTTGGATAAAGGAAATGGTTCCAACTTGAAATATGCATGGTCAATAAATAAATGTTTGACACCTTATTAATAAGTCGTTTTTATCTATTTCAATGCCTGAATTAGTCACTTTTGATTGGTTCAACTGTGTCGATTAGTTCATCACATGAATTAGTAACCGTTTTGACTAATTTTTATTTAAAAATGACTAATTAATTAAGAATTTTTACGTATACCTCATTTTTATACTAAATAGGTCAAAAAAATACTTTCGATCAAAAGAAAATGGTCTTAATCAATTATTTTTCCAAGCATTACAAATTTTCTAAATCATTTATTCAAAATTTTTCACTATTATGTTTAAATAATATTTGATGCTCCCCCACATATAATTTGCAGGAAATGAGCATGCATCGTTGGGTCAACGATTACTGCTATTAAGCTAATCATATAATAAATTAGAAAAATAAATCAACTACAACTCTCAAAAACAATTTTGAAAAATATTATAATAGCAAAAAAAAAATTGTTTTTAAAATAATTTCTAATATCATTATTTATTTGTTTAGAAATTTTTTTTTATTTATTATTAATATTTTTTGAATAACAAGAAAAATCATAAAACTTGTTTAAAAATTTTGCAATTTTGTGAATTTGCAAAGATTTACCTGTGGAACAGAGAAGGTATTAGCTATAAATTTTAATTATTTTTAGTTAAAATTTTTACTATATAATTATTTTATTTATAAGTTTATTTATTTTACTGTTCCAAATGAATTTATTTTTTAGGTATATAAATTTGACCCGCGTAAACTGGGAATAAGCGAGGATGAAATTTGTAAACAAAACAGATTATTAAACTATAATTATTTAATTACCAGTTAATTAATTTCACATAATATATATGTATATGTATTCAGGCGAACAATAAAAAATTATTTAATTAATGATCAGAACGAAAAAATGTGTAAATAAATGAGTATTTTTTTAGTCATTCTTTAAACAATAACAATGTTATCATCAAATATGCATTCCTTTTCTCAGTCAGAGATATACACATACTCTGATACATACTTTATACTTTAATATAAATACTTTGAATACATTATTATTGTGATAATATAATATTTTAATTTTTAACAAAATTATTTTCAAAAAAAAATTTTTAAATTATTAAAACATACATTCAAAATAAATATATATTATTTAAAGTAAGACATTCTTGCTTACTTAAATGACCTTCCTACAGCGTTTTTTCATTCTGGTTAAAGTAGACGCACATCGAACTGGAACATTAATAATAGACCCAGCTTCCACACGATTATTAAAAAAAATAATGCGCGTAGTTTCTTCTCTTTCAATTTCAAGCACAGAATTTGTCACCGTCAAAATAATAAGAAGTAAAAGTGTTGTTATAAATATAGTAGTGGAAAATCTCATTTTTTTTTTATTTGTTTGTAGTGATTAAATAATTTTAGAATTAACAATATTTTTAAGCAAATATCTCACTAGTAAAAAGACTACAATGAGAAGCTGTAACTCGAGTAGTGGGAGTAGGATAGAAACTGCTTCTTCAGATTTTTGTTGAGAGATATCACAACACAACTCTTGAGCTCTCCAGTTGCGTAGTATTTCTGCGCATCCACACGTGTTTTAAATAAAGCACGTTTTATATAAAATGCATTTTAAATTTAAACTATTCTTTTATTATAAGATTAAACTCATTAAATAACAATACATGCTTATAACGAAATATTTGAAATTGCCGTTGAATATATAAATAGTGTCATTTTTTTTATATATATTTACAAAATAAAACGACTATTTTTTACAAAAAAAGAAAATGATATAATTGTTAAACTTTATATAAACTATGTGGAAGTCCGCATGACAAGGGACCACTCTGTCAATTACAATAGGTACATTATTAAAGATTTAATTTGTTGATATGTTTTCTGTTTACTATACACTAGAAATCAAATTTTCAAAATAATTATGAATAAAATGATATAAGCAACAAAAGTGTGATCAAAAATTAAAAAAATTAAAATTTTTTTGTTAAAATATTTTAATTATTATTTATTTTTATTTTTGTAAATTATATTTTATTAAGCACTGTGCACTTTTTCATATAGTGTAAGTGTAACGTAACAAAAATAAGAAGTCCCTTCCTCTCCCTTTGTCACAATTAAGTCACATTTTACTAAATTCCATGCCCCCTAAAACATGTGACGTAATAAGCTTAACTATTTTGGTACAGAGTCAACGTAACGTCAGTTATTACTCCATGTGTCGAGAATTTTTCCACATGTTACTAGAAATTCAATACAGCTTTTTCCTGTTGATGCTGTTATATTAAAACATTCACGGAGAAAATTGGAAAAACGAATAAAGTAACTTTTAATATTTTAAAAGTAAAACCTAAACTGACCGGTGTTTCTGCGTAATTCTGGCATTTTTTACTCCAGAAATAGTACAATTTACTATTTCCAGAATAATTTTTACTTTTTCAAGAGTAAATTTTACTATTTTATGAGTAAAAATTACCAGAAATGCGCAGAAATTCCGGACAGTTTAGGTTTTACTTTTAAAGTATAGTAAAAGTTACATTATTCGTTTTTCCATTTTTTCTCCACGTTAAACTTTGTCAGATTCAACACTGACTAAATTTCAGAATTTTTCACAAAACAGTTAAAAAGTTATTAATTTTTTAATTTAACATGCTCTCTTATGGGGAAACTACATTTTCACATGTTTGGAATGAAAAAACTAATATTTAAAACGACCCACGTGAAAAAGTTCCCGGGAGACTCCCGGGAATTTCTCAGAAAAAATTCCCGCAAACTTGTTAACTCTTACGTGAAGCATTGTAGGTGTCTCTGAAACAAAAAACTTTTGTTTAAGGCGTAAAAAATTTTTGTAAGTATTTAAAAAGTTTCATTTAACACTAGGAAGTACCCAGAAGCATATTTAAAGTTTAGGTTATGAAATTTCAAATTCAGACAATTTTGTTGGTATTTTTGTATGTTATGTTTAATACTTCGAGAATGTTTTATAGTTAAAAAAAATTAATCAAAATGTTTTGTTCTGTAATTTAGTAAATGTCTGTACATAAAAGTTTAATAAAAATTAAAAATCAACGATATTTTTGAAGATATTTTAGTTGTTTTTCAAGAATTAAAAATATAAATATAAATTGATAAATAAATAATCAGAAGAAAAAATTTTAATTATGATAAAAACTTTTTGTTTGAAATTACATGGAATAAATAATTAACTGATTTATATTTAATTTGACGGAGACAGTCGATAAAAATCAATTGACCTAGGAGCAAATATTTGAAGGTTAATTGTAGATATTTGATTTTGACTGAGTTTAGGTAATATGATAATTGCTTCTCGTAAACGATTGAGCTGTTTAACATAAACTTCCCTGAAAAAGTTTATGAAAACGACCTGAACACTAGGAAAGTATTTTGAAACTTCCTAGTGATCATTTATCACGTTTTAAGGTTAACTTGTTCCAGAAGTTGATGAAAAATTACCCTGAGTAATCATAGGTACCTGGAAATCTCTTGTAGCGATCGTCTTTCATATTTTAGGGTTTTCTTCCTCGAAGAAGTTATCGAAATTTAACTAACTTTTAGAGAAGTACCTGGAGAGATCCTACACCCAAAAAAAAGTAATCTTATACTTAGAGGAAAATTCCTCTTCTAATATCCTCTAAATATTTCCTCTTAAAACAAGATTATTCAATTGAAATGTAGAATATTTTTATTCTTCATTTTAATGGAAGAATGACAAAAGGATTCCTTTTGTATTTTCCTCTTTAATTAAGATTTTCCGTTTTAAATTTAGAAGATTTAAAAAAAGGAAACGGAAAAAAATAATGTAATCGTTTGATCCCTTTCCCTGGGTATGATAGTTGTGAAGTTGTTTTTTAACCTTTCAGTTTTAATATTTCTGGTAAAATGTCAACAAAAAGGACAAAAAAATGGATTTGCTTTATTAAAAATACAGAAAATATAGTTAAATTCAAATTAAATGAATATTTTTAACGCTATTTTTAGATTTTAAAAAATTTGGATATTTCTTGTGAAATTTTACTACTCAGGTAAATAGAAATACTATAACCCCATTTTTGAATCTTTCGAATTTTTTAAATCTTTTTATTTACTTTTTTAAAAAAGTTTTAAAACGTTAAATAATTTCATATATGAAATTTTTTTCTGTCCTATAAAAAATATTAACTTTTAAACATATCATCATGTTTTAAAATTATTTTTGCGCTGAAAATCTCGTTGATCATTACAACTGATTAATGAAAACTTAATTTTTGTATTTTAATTATCAATATAAAATGTTGATAATTAACCAAAAACATGACATTGTTAATGTTATATTAAAAAACAATTTTTATTATTATATTGAAATGAACTATTATAATTTTACTTAATTTTAATTTAAAAATGTATTTTCTGCAAAGATTTTATTATTTGATTGAAATTATAAATATTTTATTGATGGCTTTGACATTAAAAACAATTTTACGAGGTTTGGATGTCGACATTTAATTTAAGAGGAAAATCCTCTTAAATGAAGAATAATAATTTTGATACCAAAATTAAGAGGAAAATATGCATTTATTTTAGAGGAATCCTCTAGATTGAAAATTACTTTTTTTAGGGTGTAGTAATCGACTATTGATTTTTTTTCAGTTTAATACATTGGAAAATGTCGATTAATTACCTGGATCTCAGACTGAAACGTTGAATAGGTTCCTATAAGTAATTAACATGCAAAATATGATTAACCTAAACTTTAAATATGCTTCTGGGTACTTCCTAGTGTTAAATGAAACTTTTTAAATACTTACAAAAATTTTTTACGCCTTAAACAAAAGTTTTTTGTTTCAGAGACACCTACAATGCTTCACGTAAGGGTTAACAAGTTTGAGGGAATTTTTTCTGAGAAATTCCCGGGAGTCTCCCGGGAACTTTTTCACGTGGGGAGTAGTTTTGTTTGAAAAAAATATATAACGAAGGTGAATATTTAAGCTTTAATAATCAATAAAATTTTTACGCGCTTTCAGACTTTTTTGTAATGAAATTAATGTATATCGTGTAAAAAACCAACATTTTCAACATATGAATAGTGAAGACGTGGCAACTCTGTAAGGAGAACAGCAGATCCCACGTGACGTGAGGAGAAAGGGTTTTAAGCGCGCGTAAAATTGCTGTATAACCTCACTTTGTTGTTGTTCGATTCCTTCCATTTTATCTGCAGAATTTATAGTTTTCCATAAATTTTTTCCACTTTCCTGCATTTTTAATCTTCTCTCATACACTTTTTTTGAAATAATTCTCCCGTTCCACCGATAGATTTTTATAAAATTTCGAAACTTGACATGTGCATACACAACAAAAACAATGCGTTATTTCTAACAGCAGACGACGGCCGTAAGAGAGACAGAGCATGGTATTGCTGCCAACGTTGAATAATTAAAAACTTTGCATTGCGACGTTGTCGCTATTGGCGATTCAAACAGCTACACTAGCGCCACAGTTGAACTAATTTAGGTGTGACTCGCTCTGTAGCACTCCATGTGTTTTAAATTATTTTTTTTTATTTAACGCTTAAAAATAATTTTACAAACGCAATAAAAATATCAGAATAATTAAATAATTTGAAATAAACTGTCAAAACAGAGACTGCTTTAGAGCGAGTCACGCCTAAATTAGTTCAACTGTGGCGCTAGTGTAGCTGTTTGAATCGCCAATTATGAGCTTGTTAAGAATTGTTATTTTAAAGTTTAAAAAAATTAATTTATTGGAATTCCAGCATTTTATGCCAAATTCTTACTTATTAAATAAATTTCTTCAAGATTTGAAGTGAAATCTTTCATAAATTAATAACTCTATTTCATGAAACTTTCATAAATTTCGTTTTCTTAGGTTGCAGATTCGTACAATCAGTAACAAGAATTGTTCTTTGTTTTTACAAAAAATGTTAATTTCTTAAATTTACTAGCTTTTATTCTTAAAATATACATTTTTTAGTAATAATCGGTGTAGACTTTTGTCATTTTTAAAGTTAAAAGAGCGATATGTACCTTAAATAAAAAAATCGGACAAGTGCGAGTTACACTCGCACTGAAATCGAGGGTTCCGTACTCGAAGCGAACTTATTTGGTATAAAAACAAATGTTTAAAAAATATGTGTTGTATGACAACTAATATAAGTGATACAAAAAGGAACAATTTTCTTGAATTTTACAAAATTGTTCCTTTTTGTATCACTTATATTAGTTGTCATACAACACATATTTTTTAAACATTTGTTTTTATACCAAATAAGTTCGCTTCGAGTACGGAACCCTCGATTTCAGTGCGAGTGTGACTCGCACTTGTCCGATTTTATTTTTTAAAAAATATTTTACTAAAAAAATATAAGAAACATAATTTTATTTCAACTCGCAATATTTTTATTGTATTTACATTTTAAAAATATATTGAATATTAAATTTTATCTTTCTAAGTCAAAAAGAGATAAAACTTAAGATATTGATATAAGGCTAGTAGCTGCTTGTCAAGGAAAAATCGAAAGTTATCTAAAAAATAAAATTTGTTTATTAATTCCAGAAAAATCAACTCCAATCATCCTCGCTATATTTTTTTTGTAATCTACACGTAAAAATACGTCAAAATATATAAATTTGAATCACTGTAGAAAAACTTTTTTCGTTTTTTGCGGAAAAATACATTTTTTTCTGAAATTTATCATTTTTCTTCAAAAATTTGATAAAAATTGATCATCAACTCCAATCGCGCTTACATTTTTTCCCTGTATTTTTCACGCAAAAATTGAGTTTTACAGCAAGTATGAACAGTCTGGATTGAATATTGTGTGCGCTAGGGAGAATAAATCATTTTTTTCGAAATTTTTGATTTTTCCTTGACAACGCTATGTAAATTAATCCGAATCAAGTTCGCTATAATTTTCCTGTAATTTTCACGTAAAAATACGTAAGTGTGTCAAATTTGAGCTCTTTATGTCAAAAGATGTGGCCGCTAGGGGGGGGGTACATACTCATTTTTAGGTATTTTTCGTAAAAATTCATGGTTTTTCCTTGACAACGCTATGATAATCAACTCCAATCATACTCGCTATATTTTTCTTGTAATCTACACGTAAAAATACGTTAAAATATATAAATTTAATTTCCTTTAAATAAAATTTTGTTCGTTTTTGGTGGAAAAATACATTTTTTTCCTAAAATTGTCATTTTTTCTTGAAAAACTTGATAAAAAGTTAATCATCAACTCTAATCGTGACCGCTTTTTTTCCCCTGTATTTTTCCCGTAAAAATACATTTGTATACTAAATATGATCTGTCTGGGTTGAATATTGTGTGCGCTAGGGAGAATAAATTATTTTTTTCGAAATTTTTGATTTTTCCTTGACAACGCTATGTAAATTGATCCGAATCAAGTTCGCTATAATTTTCCTGTAATTTTCACGTAAAAATACGTAAGTGTGTCAAATTTGAGCTCTTTATGTCAAAAGATGTGGCCGCTAGGGGGGGGTACATAGTCATTTTTAGGCATTTTTCGTAAAAATTCATGGTTTTTCCTTGACAACGCTATGTTAATCAATTCCAATCAAGTTCGCTATAATTTTCCTGTAATCTACACGCGAAAATACATATGTGTACTAATTTTCAGCCCTCCAGATAAATTTATGTGGCCGCTAGGGGGGGGGGGGGTACACGATTTCAAAAAAACCGATATTAATAGGGTTCCGAACCGAGTACGGAACCCTAAAAAATACAAATTTCTCAAAATGTCACCAACTTTTTGCCAGCATTCCTCTTTAATTATGGATATATGTATTATTTCAATACCAAAACGGATTGAAATAATAATAAGTTCAACGCTTTAATTCATCAAAAAAATAAAATTGCAAACTTTAAAAAATTGGACTTAGAAACATTTATAGGGGCAATCCATAAACTACAATCATTAACAAATTTTTTATTCTTTTTAGACCCTATCCCCCCCCACCCTCGTTACCATTGCGTTAAATCAATTTTTATAGATTTTTTGACACCCTTCCCCCCCCCTAAAATAGGTAACGTAGTTTAAGGATGGCTCCTTAGGTATATTTACGAAATACAAAAAATAGATTATTTTTAACTTTTATGGTATTAGGGGTCATTAAGCATCTAAGGGGGAGGGAGGGGGTCATACAAAATTCTTATTTTTTTCATTACAACATTCCTATTTAGGGGAGGGGAGGGGTCCGGAATCCTTGAAAATATTTCTGACAAATAAAATACTTTATATTTAAAAAATTTAGAAAAATAGAGGGATAAAAAAACTTTTATTTAGATTTTAATTTAAAAATTAAAACAAATCGTATCCAAATTAAATTGCTAATTGTTTTAACTAATTCTTAGTCAGAAATGACTAATATTGATAGTATAGAAAGCTATTAATTCATTTATTAAAATTTACAAAACTGAAACAGTATCCTTTAAATGAATTAGTCAAAACAGTTATACTAATTAATATTAGTCAAAAGTGACTAATTTAAATATAGTTTTAAACTTAAAATAAACAAACAATTCTTCAATTGAATGTGTTATTAAAAATTTATCTCTTCTCCACTTATCATTAAAAAATATCTTCTTTTTTTTGTTATTTTTTAGCATTTAATAAAATTATCAAAATTTTTTTTAATTTAAAAAAATATATTCTTTTACCCTCGAAATTCAAAAAAATCTATGACTTTTCAATGTGCTACCATCTTGCGCTAAATGAGAAAAGCTACGAGAGGTCATCATCTCGTTTGCGCATGCATCTTGTTTATCGACAAGAATTTTCGTTCGAACAAATGACTATCTAAATAAGGGAGACGAGGGAAGAGTGAGCACATTGTGCGTGTGCAAATAGTTCTCTGGTGGTGCGTGTCTACTGGACTCTGACACTCCGGGAACATAGGAACTTGGCTCTTGTGTAGAAAGACATGTGTTTCGTTTGACATATATATATATATATATATATATAATTTTCAATTTTCAATTATTACACGTATTTTTTCTTTTTTTTTAACTAGAAAAAATCGTACACCAAGTGAATTTTTAATATTTTTAAAAAAATATTTCTTGTGAACAATTTTTTAATCGATAGCATTCAAAAAAAATATCACAGTCAATTCTGCAGAGTTTAAAAGATAGAAAGGGGGGAATAAAATAAAAAAAAAATAGTGGGGTCAATTTGATAAAATATTGCGAAAGGAAAAAATTTTATTTACCATGGTTAGAGGTGAGGAAAAAAAAGCAAGTACGAGAATTGATATTGAAAAAGCAAAATGGGATCAAAGCAATTATACGGGAAGGGCCAGACATTTTTTGACCTTGACGAATCCCTTAAATGTATTTGCATCAACGAGCCAATTGGAGCGGGCTCGAGACATCGTTCAAAAATACAGGTACATAACTTGTTTGACCACTATTATATCTATATACTTTTCATTATTATATTAAGGCCTAGTCACTTTGATACCTTATAATATAGGTTTAGAATAAATTTTATATTTTACGAACTGTATAGTTCATCGTTAATTTATTCTAAGTTTATTTAATTTAATTATAATAATTTTTTTTTGCATAAATAACGATCACAATTCGTTAAATTTTTCCTTACACATCGTCCTCCTACCTTTTTTTCTTTTCATATATGTTAAGTTTTATTTAATTAATTTTAATAAACAATAATTTGAAAATAAAATCATAATAAATTATTGAACTTCTTAATTATTTTTATTTTATATGTAAATAAATTACAAAACCCAACTCATTAGTTTAATGAATTTGTGTCAAGGTAATGTAACAATAATTAGCAATTTTGACTTTAAAATTAATATTCTAAGTAGGTGTATAAAATAAATGCAGAAAATTTATACTTTAAAAAATGTTCGGTTCACAAAACTATTTCTTTTTCCTATTTTTGTAATCAAGGCCACATTTTGTTTTTCAATATCTTTGAATCTGATATTGTGGTGAACCATATGTGAATTATAATATCAAATTATTTTCATTTTTCTTGAAATAAATATTTGTATATCATTTTTTTTTTTTTTTTTTTTTTTTTGAATTTCAAAATATTCTAAGATTTTATATTACAGAAATAATTTGAACTTTTATCGTTTTAAGCAAATACCATTTATTTGAATCTATATCAAAATGTAAATGTTAAAAATTTTGAGAAGGTCAAGCTTGAATTAATATTACGAACGATATTTAAAAAATATTTCAATAATAGAAAAATAACTAAATTTTTTTTTATGAAAAATGAATGAATTAATATGTAATAGGTATCATTTGAGAGAATTTGTAAATTATTTTAATGGCATTGAAATGTAAATGTATTTAAAAACCAATAAGCTTTTTAGAAGAGTATATACATATTATAGCCTTAGGAATAAAAATTGTGTGCGAAAAGTGTTCTCAATCATTTCTCACAATAAGTCAATGAGAATCAATTAAGATCTAATTTGTAATGATACAAGCAAAAATATCCAACCGCAGTTGATTCTTTTCTTTAATAATCTGTTTAATATTCAAAATTGCTAATGAATGAAATAACAATTGAACACATAATTACGTTAGGTGTTTACGGATAAAAACTCTCATTAATAATTAAACATCAAGCAACTTAATAAACTATTATAAACACTATATATATGCAAATTTATGTTAACTTTTAAAAAAATATACAATTCCTTTGATTTTTTTCTCATTTTCTTATTTTTATTGTTAATATACATTTTTTTAATTAAAAATTGCAATTTTTAATTTTAATCAACAATTTTACGCGCAAGATAATAAAAATGGAAAATCATACATAGAAGTTCGCAAATAAACAATAAATTTCATATCAATATTTGAAAAAAAATTATCTTCTTAGTGGAGAAAATGATAAAACTTTAAGAAAATCTTTTATATGTTTAAATTTGTAACATTAAAGACAAAGGTTTCCTATCTCGAGTACGAGGTCATGACTCAATTAAAATAGCTGTTTATCAAAAGATCAAAAACCTCAATAAAATACGAATTTAACATTCATTTTAAATTCTGTCTAAACAATTTGCGTCGCACATTAACACAAACCTTATAAGTAATGTTAAAAATAGCATATAGCTACGTCAAAGTGTCTTCACTTTATAACAATTTTAAAAATATTCCAAAGTAAAAAAAAAATCCCCCAAAGTAAAAATTACATTTTCTATTAAATAAACTATTATAAATAGAAATACTAAATATTTATAATAAATAAATAAAATAAAAATTTAATTTAATATAATAAAAAAATGGAAAAATATAATTTGCAGAAATTTATCTCTCTAAATTATATATAAAATTCAAGACTTTCACAAAATTTTCATCAAACTTTTAAATAAAAAAAATAATGACTAAAATTAATTAGAAAATTACAGCTACTTGCGAGAAATTTGAAACAAGTAAATCTTTCTTCACATAATAAAAATGTTATCTTACATTTTTATAAACATGTTGATTAATAATAAAGTTGATTGAAATTGAGACGAACATATATATATATACGGATTTGATATAATTAATAATATATCGATCAGATTTATTTTCCCTCTTACTTTGTAAACGACTTTCGTGTTCATTATTTTATAACATAAAATCATCCCGGATAGCAATAAAACATTTACTGCTAACTTTCATAAATGTTAATTTTAGGTCATTTCAAATTATGATTATTGTTACTATTATTGTATCAGTAGCTTTAAAAAATCATTTTAAGAAAAATTTTAATTTTTCTCCGCGACTGGATTTGAACCCAAAACTGAACGCGCCATAAAGTTACGCCTTAAGTTCCACAGGCAAAGTTTTTTTTCGTTTTTTATAAATTTTGTAGCAAAGTACAGCTATTGTTTCATGTTTATTGTTATCTTACTACTGTAATTATTTATTTTTTTAAAATAAATATTAAAAAGAATAGCCAGTGAAAATAAATATAATTAAAAATTCATATATATATATTAATGTCATTGAATAATATTTAGGAAAGGATCAACTTTAGAGGAATTGAAAATCACGGAAGATGAATTATGGACGAATAAATATCTTTACGACAGCGCCTATCATCCAGATACTGGCGAGAAAATGACCCTGATTGGACGCATGAGCGCACAAGTTCCAATGAACATGATCATCACTGGATGCATGATGACGTTCTACAAGTATGCAAATATCTCGAGACACATTCAGTAAAGCTACTACTCTCTTTCACCGATTACAATCAAAATAGGCAGCCCCAGAAAATCCAACGGCTGGAAATCATTTCTCGCAATAAATGGCAGTTTTTATAGACTGCGATAAGGTTAGCCGCGACCCCTCACCTTTCTTTTATATATTGTATTATACTAATCCAGTTTCTCATTTATTCTCTATTTAATAATAATAATAATAATTTAATCACAAATAATCCTCCCAGTAATCATTATTAATTGTTTATGTTAATTAATTTATATTAATTAGCTGAAAGTTGTAACCAATTTTCTGTAATTAACATAAAATATAAAAAATAGTATTTATTTGTGAGAAGATTCTTGATTCTTTGAATAAAATTTAGAAAGTTTGAAATTTATTTAGGAAAATTTTTTCGTAGTAAATTAAAAATTTTATACAATTGGCATTGAAAAATTTTGTAGAACTGACTCTCGACATGTCTATAAAAGCTTCACTGAATTGTCGTCCTCTTTCTTTCTTTTTTTGTTCTAATTGTTCATTAAGGGTGTTAAGTAATCTGAGAAATTGTTATGAAATTCAACTCTATTGTTCTTTTTTTTTAAATGTCTTTTTGATATGATTTAAATGTTAAATTATGCAATTTCCAAGATTACAACCCTTGAAAATCAGAAATTACTATAAATAAGTGAACATTTTTTTTTGTAGATCAACACCAGCAGTGGTTTTTTGGCAATGGTGTAATCAATCGTTTAATGCTCTGGTCAATTATACGAATCGAAGTGGATCATCGCCAATTCCAGTGGAAACTTTGATACAAAGTTATGTGGGCGCAACAGGAGGTGCTGTTGTCACGGCTCTTTCTTTAAATCGATTGGCGAAACGAGCGCCACCATTGGCAGGACGTCTTGTGCCACTTGCTGCAGTGGCAGCAGCCAATTGTATCAACATTCCTCTCATGCGAATCACTGAACTCAAAAATGGCATTGAACTTCAAAATGAGAATGGAGATAAAGTTGGCAACAGTAAAAAAGCAGCGCGAGAAGCTATTGCCTCAGTAACTGTCTCTCGAATTCTTATGGCTTCACCTAGTATGGGTGTGTATTATTTTCTCCCTGACGTCAATTTAGTCTCACAATAAGAATAACTCTAGTATAGGGGAGGATGGGGCAAGGATAGTTAGTGGCTCTATTGCCTATACGGCTTGTTCAAAAAGGGCACTATTCTTCATATATACTTGTTTTAACACCAAAAGACGTCAAGAAAAATTTGATCTTGATGCGATATCATTTGTGGAAGCTACGTGTTTATTTGTGAAAATCCTGTTTTTTTCTAAAATGTCTCAGTTCTGTTTAAAACACTGTTTCAGATATTAACTGTTTTAAATATTTATTTATGTCCAAAAAATTTTTTTGGTAGTGCTTTGAAGTGTTTTGAGGTGCTTTTATTCAATGAAATTAAAAAAAAACCCCAAATTTAATGTCTTTTTTTGATTATTTTTCGTAAAAAGAATTTTGATAACAATTTTGATTTAACGATAGTTAAATTTTTTTTTAATTTTCTGCTAATATCTCAAAGGCACTGCAATCCACAGCAAAATAATGTATTACAAAATTGTAGCTAAATAAACAGGCTTTCGAACGATACTATTCTTTTTCCGATGCCTGTTGAATTTTAGCTACTAGGTCCAAAAATGTTTTACCTAACTATCTTTACCCCATCCTTCCCTACCTCAAGTTTTTGAGATATTAAGACATTTCCAAATGCATAATCTAATTACATTTTCTTAACAGTGCTGGCACCCGTGGTGATGAACTACATAGATCGCAAACAATTGCTAAAAAATGCAAAATGGGCTGGAGCACCGATTCAAGTGGCCCTTTGTGGAATTTGTCTAACATTTGCAACTCCCCTGTGTTGTGCCCTTTTCGCTCAAAGAGTCAAAGTTCCTGTAGAACGTCTCGAGCCTGATGTTCAAGAACAAATATATTCTAAGGATAAGAGTCTAACAAATGTTTTCTATAACAAAGGTCTTTAAATGTCATGTTCACTATTTGAAGATATTTCATTCAAACCTCATCACTTCCAGCAATTGAAGTATTGTCAATTTAGCAATAAGATTTATGTAGAGAAAAAGAAAATATATAACGCATTCTTGAGGGATGCAGAACGCTATATCAAAACTAAATGATGTAAATGATTATTATTATATTATTATAACCAGGAATCTCAACGACATTCATGAAAAATTTTAAATGAATGAAATAAAATATGCATTTTTTGTGATTATTTAAAATTTATTTTTCTCCAAACTTAACGCACTTTAAAGACTTGTAATCTCCACTATGCTGTGAAACTTTATGACAATAAAGAAAAAGTTTATTCAGTCTAAATTTTTTGTTTTTTAAATTATTCACATTCTTATTTATATGTATTTTCAAAAATTCAATTTTTGAAAAACGTTTACACGGAGAGAAATAGATGATACGGGGTACTATCTAGATAGTACCAGGTACCATATTTGATCTTACATATACGGACAGCAATCTAGATTCTATCAGTTACTATCCAGATTGTACGGAATAACATCTTGATTATAGTGGGTAACATAACCATATTTTTTTATAACATCTTTGATAGTACCGAGTAGCATAATGATGGTACCGGATAACATTTACTTTTTACCATCTTAAGATCATAAGTTCTTACCATCTATTTCTCTCCGTGTAGTTTTTAATTAAAAAGTTTTTATCTCTATGAAAAAGCAAAGTGTTTATGAAATAATAAGTCATAATCGAGTTGAAGGTAAACTATTATTTGGCAGCGGTTTTTTCATAATGAAAATCAAAAAAATTAAAATATGAATATATTCTAATTCAATGTGGGTGTACATTGATAATAAAAATTACATAGTATTTTCTGGAATATAATTATATCCGGGCATAGAAAATTGATATCTAAAAAATGGAACCTCTTTGCGTAATTGAACTTTTCTTACAGGTTTCATGGGTCTGATTTTTCGTCCATGACGACCGGTTTTCTTCTGTTTGAGACCACTTCTCGGCCTGTTGCCTAATTCACGATTTCGTTGTGCACTGCCAATGGGTGTTGAGGCATGTGTTACATTTGACACTTGACCAACCACGGCGAGACACTCTTTCTCGAAACTAAATTCTATCGGTCGTTTACCGGGCATTCGAACGACAACTCGATCATCATTATCCTTTCGTAAAATAACGCCCTTGACACCAGCGGCACTTAGAAAAAAACAACCTTTCCCAGGATATTTTTCAACGCAATGAACTTCAGTGCCTATTGGAAGTGCACCAAGAGGATGTGCATCCCCTTCCTGTGGCTTAACTGGCATTCGAGGAATGTGACGTGACGTTCTAATAATATCACCTTCTTTCATATTAACTGATGCTATTATATATTTGAGTTCATTTCCAGAGCCAACAAGAGCCATATCGGCTGTTCGGCAACCATCTTTAAAAATTTTCAAAACCTTCTCCTCCTTTGGTGGACCTTCATTTGGACCATCTCTCAACCATTTGACTTGATGAAACTTGTGTTTAATTCCTCCACCGATACCTTTGCAAATTAATCTACCTGTTAAAACAAAAACCAAAAATAGTTAAAGTGATAGTCCTTTCAGCAAAGAATTTGCTGCCTCATAGAGAAATTTTTTGAAAAATTACAATTAATTCTATTAATTTTCAGTAAAACGTATACTTTATGTATAGCTCAATGGATTTGTTTTGTTGCAAGAAATATAATTGTAGTATATATTAAGGGGAGGGACCGCTGAAATTTCAACCTTTCGAAATTAAGGATGTAAATTTTTTTCTGTTAATTTTAAATATATTTAAAACTGTAATATACTATCGAAAATTGAAAAACAATTAATTCACTAATAATTTTTAATATAAAACTAGAAATTTTTAAAAATTTAAAATTCTGTCGTAATTTTTATTATTTTTCATTGCTAATTTTTTATACACTTTTTTCATGATTTTGAACAATTAAACGTGTAGATTTTGAAAAAATTCAATTTTTTCAAAAAAAAAATTCCTGGAAAATAAAAAAAAATTGTAAAATTGAAATATAATTTCAGGTTCTAAAAAATTAATTGTTCTGAAATTTTGTAAGCTTATTACAGTCATCAATATCTAAAATCAGACACAAGGATTTAAAAAAATATACACATAATTTTTTTTTATGGCATTTTTTATGATTTTTTTCAATCTATAAATTATTAAAAATTATAATGTCATTGTAAAATAAAACAGTAAATTAAACAATTATTAAATTAAATAACTTCTTTCTAGATTTTTAAAACAATATTTTGTAATAAAATTCGTATTTAAAGAAGTTGCAAAAAAAATTTCGTTCATTTGAACGTTCAAAATTTTTGGCTCATCATTTTTTCAAAAATTCGAAAATATGTTTTTTGAGCAAAAAATTTTTTACACTGTAAATATAATTTTTTTTGTCCAAAAAACTGATTTCTCGCTTTAAAACGAATTGATATACCTATATAAAAT
Organism: Leptopilina boulardi; assembly: GCF_019393585.1. Lineage (NCBI taxonomy): Eukaryota > Metazoa > Arthropoda > Insecta > Hymenoptera > Figitidae > Leptopilina > Leptopilina boulardi. The sequence goes on along the minus strand of NW_026137937.1, from coordinate 86,449 downwards.
CTATATTTTACTTAAAATCTATAAATTACTTATATCATTTTTTAATTTTTGAAAAAAAAATTTTTTTGTATTTTTTAAAATAAATTTTTTCTTTATGAAAATTTTTAATAAATTTTGTCAGCCTTGTAGTCCTGGCATGAAAACAAATCGATTGATGTAGGAGAGAGTGGCAAACAGTGGGACACTTTTTTTCAAAGACATATTAATATGTTAATTTTATATATTTTTGAACACTTTTTGGTATTACCATAAAGTTTCAACTCTTTTCTACACAATGCACATATTCTATTAAGATTATATTGTGATTAAATAAAAAAATTTGAAGTTTTTGAAACTTGATACATTTTTCTTGTTTTGAAGGTTTGTGTTTAACAGTGGGACACCTATTATTAAGAACCGAATAATTATTTCAATTATAATATTCTGCTTCATACTTTGTAAATATATATTTTTTGCATTAAATAACGTTAACAAATGTTGCAAAACATTCATAATTTAATAATATTTTACATTTTTATAATACGATGTCAAGTTTCATATAAAAAATTGCTATTATTTTTTTTCACGTTTACAGTACTGCTGATCATACGTCATAATTTGGTCCTAACCTAAAAACAATTTGGAGCAAAATTTGAATAGTCGTTCTCTTATCAAGTGTTATTTTTTAAATGTTGTCGAACAATAATTGTAATAATTATTAATTATAAATTTTGAATTTTTTATTGTTTTTTAGCATAAAAAAATCACATTTTTAGTAATCCACGTTTCATAATGTGCCAAAAGTTTTGAACGTACAAATGAACAAATTTTTTCTCAACTTCTTTAAGTATGAATTTTATTACAAAATATTGTTTTAAATACCTAAAAAGAAGTTATTAATTTAATAATTGTTTAATTTACTGTTTTATTTTACATTGACGTTATAATTTTTAATAATTTATAGATTGAAAAAAATATTTTGTTCATTTGAACGTTCAAAACTTTTGGTTCATGTTGCATAAACTTAAATTTTTGCCTTCCCAGTGTTGAATGTCCCACTGTTTAAATTAAGCAATCGCAAGAAATTATTTAAATAAAAATTGTTTGTGAAATTTTAAATTATTTTATATTATACTTAAAAACATGAGTAAACGAAGTAACAATTACAATTTTTTTTAAACTGTCCTTTCTATATAAAAATGAGCATTGTATTTCAGGAAAAAATTTACTCTGGTACGTCAAAAACAATTTTTCTCAATTTTCTTTGTAATTAATGAATCAATGTGGTTGAAATTTTCAGCTATAGTATGTTGTCATAAACATGGTTTACATTTAAATTTTGGTCGAGTTTCTTTAAGTAGTTTTTCAGAAAATTAAACTGTCCTACTGTATAAACTGTCCCACTGTTTGTCACTCTCCTCTATATAAAGTTTACATTTTACCAATATTTACAAAATTGATCGATATTTTTATTTTTAACAAAAATTTGAATTTTTTTAAAACTAATAATATATAAGTGTTTATCATGATGAGGAAGCTAAATGGTAATGAAATGGACAAATTTTTAAATTGTTTTTAATAAACAAAAATATGAAATTACCAGTATTAGGATCCCTTCCAGCAAGATTTGTAACATTTAGTGGTTCAATTGTATAGTGATCTTTGAAATGTACAATGCGTCGAAAAGCTTGATTTCCTTTTCCCGGCTGTGGTAAAATCATAGGTCTCCATATTTTTGTTCCTACTCTTTTTGTTGTAGTTATTGGTAGTTTTGGATATAAACCATTATGATTTGCGTATGATGCACTTAAATTAATTTGTGGCAAAATACGTTTAAGAAATGTACTCCTCGACATTTTTTTAGGTTATATCATGTTTTGATAGAAGCACGATAGAAGCGTCACGTGGTTAGAACTTCTAAGCGAACTCGATCGGTAAGTCAGGAATTTATTAAAAACTTGATATGTTATGTTACCTGGCGTCAATATTACTGAAGTAAAGAATAGTTTCTACATTTCAGACATAGATATCACTATTGTCATTTTCTTGTTTATAAATTTTGACTTTATATTTAACTTCTCATTTTATGATAGAAAAATTTTAGTATAAGAATATAATAGCTATAGATTTTATATATAACAATTTCTTCAGTAAGTTCTTTATGTAAAATTTGTATAAAACATTTTCTTTAAATGAAATATATTTTTGATAAATTAAAGATAATTTTTCTCACAATATGATCACTGCAAAAACGGATGTTTTATTTTAAGACATTTTATCGTGTCTTAGATTTTGAACAATGAGTTACAGTAGCTAATTTTTTTCTTCGTGCAATAAGTCTTTAAAATTAAAAAAATTCTTCTATGATTTGATAACCGTGAAATATAATTCTGATATATACATTTATATACATATATGCTCATATCGTGGAAAACAATGGATTATATGTTCTTGTCTCTCTTTCACATCTTTAACGTCTCGCTTGTGTGAGTGAACTTCAATTGTGATCATACAATACCGTAAGTGTCGAAGTGTAAAATCCTCTTTCTTTAAACCCTTTATCGAATTTATTACAGTTGAATACTTCGAATCCATTATCATACATTTCACAAGCATTCGTATACAATGGCCGCACAATTACTTATCTATAAACTTTAGGGTAGTCACTAAATTTTGCACGCTTTTGAAATGTCATGTAAACTCTTGCATTTTAATAGCTTTTGTTATTAAATCTGCCTCTTTCAATTTAATTATTATATACGCTTTAATTAAATTGGGTCGTATATATACACGCGCGATTTACAAAAATATAATTAACAATACCTATTTATACTGTTGATTACAGTTCTCCTCCATTTTTTAAATTATGAATTCACTGCAAAAATAGGTGACTTACTTGGTGTATCTTACAATAAGATGTATAAGATGGAAAAATGATATCTTCAACTCTCTAAATCTGAATTAGTAGTTTTCCACTATAATGAAAGTGTGGATTCGTTTACCAATTGAATTAGTAACAGTTTTGACTCTTTTTTTTACACTCTAAATCTGCTCTCTAAATTTGAATCAGCGAAACGTCGCTAATTTGCAGCTATAAGTATACTCTCTTAATTTGAATCAGTGAAATTTCACTGGTGAAATAGCTAGAAGTCGGTTACTGAATCATTTAGTGAAATTTTCACTGAAAATCAGTCATATATCACTGATTTCCAGTGAAAATTTCACTAAATGATTCAGTAACCGACTTCTATAGCTATTTCACCAGTGAAATTTCACTGATTCAAACAGCGTATATATATATATATATATATATACATACTTATAGCTGCCCAATCAGCGATTTTCCGTTGACTCAAATTTAGAGAGTGAATTAGTGAAAATTTCACTGATTTGAAGTCAGTGAAATTAATTAATTTAAGTATAAAATATTCTTAAATATATATATATATATATATATATATATATATTCTTAAATAAGCGCTAAGAATATATTCTTAATTTCAGTTTACGGTTTTTCCTGTGTAAAGTATTTTTTTAATTTCTAAGACACTTTATATGTTTTATCAAAAATTAAAATGTTGTTTCCATCTTAGAATCTAAGTTACTTCGGAAAGATTCTTGAAGTATCTTAGATTAAGATGTTTGCGTTTTTATAAGATTATATGTTTTGAAAATAAAACACTTGTGAATCGTATAAGATATACGTCATCTTTGGCAAAGATAATATTAACATCTTAAACTAAGACCACCACACGGAAAGAAAGTTTGTAGCAATATTTGATATTATGGTGTTACTTTTTAGTATATTTGGTTACAATTGCGGAACATTTTAGCATGATAACGATTTTCGATTCCCATTTTTAAGAATGATTGAGATTAAAATAAGAATATTTAATATAGTTGGAAAGAAAATTTGATATAATATTTACAAAATCTGAAATCTTTTTATTGAAACACAAAAATGTCAAATTTTAATAAGCTCTTTATCAATTTTTCTAACCAAATATTTCAAATTTCGTAATTAGAATTGTATAAAATGATATAATTATTTCAGATTTTGATATATTTGATATGAAAATTGAAAAAGAAATATCAGAGTTAACGAGATTCGACGAAATTTGCCGAAGTTAAACGTTCGGAATTGCCCGATCCTCACCGAGTGGTAACGAAGACTGACGAAGCTCTTTAGACAAGCCCCTTTTTACCATTATCTTGATACAGACCTGAATTTCTTTTATTAATTAATTTCGAAAATTTTACAATAAATCAGTAAAAAAAATTGTTCTTCAAAAAATAATAAAATATTTAATTATTTCCCAATAAATAATGATTTTTATTTATATCTTTAAACATGTTTTGATATAATTTCACCTTTCTCATAAGCGGTGAAAAATATGTCTGGTTAGTATATAAGAATGGTCACATCAGTTTTTCACATGAGCGTAAATTTGTATATGAAGCGTTATTCTGCGAATGTTATACGTATTATCGTTAGTATAGGTTAGGAATAAAAATAAGCCAATCGATGTAAAACAATGAGGTGTATGTGTGTGTGTGCATTTAAAAGTTCATATCCTCGTCTATCCTCGAGATGAGAAAGAGATAAAACGTTGGCGTAGAATCTATTGGTGTTTCTGTCGTCATTTGTCACGACTGAACCACTTCGAATTTTTAGTATAGTTTTAACAAATTTCGAAATAATCTTTCCAAATTTTCATATAAATTTAGTAAATAATGAAGTGCGCGTCGGTTTAATTTACTTCTGGTTTTTCATATAAATTTATCAATTTACGAAATAATAATTTCAATTTCTGGAATATATTTACTAAAAAGACTATTGGTAAAAATATACCGATTTTCGTTATCAAACCCAAATGTTCCGCGTTTGAAAAAGAGAAAACTAAAATTTCCTACCAGATTTATCAAATATTGCTACTAAATTTCTTTCCGTGCAAAACATTTTAAATTAAGATAGGTACTTCTTTTTGCAGTGATTATTGTAAAAATTGTTTAATTTCAAATTATTATCAATATATTTACTTACTACTTTTTAATAACTTTTAATTAAATGAATTAAAATTTTTACAAAGATTTTATTTCCTTTCATAATAAAATTAATTTATTTATTAATATTTTTCTAATTTATTATAGGTACTATTGTAGTATTTATATATACTTATTTTGTAAAAATTATATTAATTAATTAAAAGCGATTCTCGTTTGCTTTATATATATTTATTTTCAAGTTCTGTGAATAAATATAAATATTAATTAAAATTTATTTAGAATAATCAAATATTGAATATGAACATGCGGTTACATAAGAAATATGGAATTGCAATTATTTAATTAGAGAATTTTGTATCAACATTAAACCATTTACTATAGTGAAGTAGTTTTTTTCCTTTATAGAGAGAAAGTAAAATATATTCCTTTAAATTTTTATTTTTTTAACAAAATTATTGTCTAAAGAATTAAAAATACAGTATAGCTAGGATAATGATTATTTTGAAATGTTTTTATAATAAATATTTGTTTGTTTTAAGTAAATTTTATTTGCTCTTTATAACATTTTTTCATTTGAAACAATTAAAGTATAAAGAACTGTAAACAATCTATATAGTTTTATATCTTGTAAATAATCTAAACCTTCAACAAATCAGATTGATTCGTTGGTTAATGCTTTCGACTAGTGTGCAAAAGCTTCTGAGTTCAATGCCCACTAACGAGATTTTTTTTCTTAAAAACAAAAAGTCCCTCAGTATTATAGTTATAATATCTTCTCATGTGATGAGAATGTAAAAAGATGTCTTCCAAAAAATTGCGTAAATTCTAATAGGGAGCAACTTTTCTGAAAAAAAATTCCACATGGATCTTAAATTCTATAATATGCTTTTGATTATTTATTCTCACATATGAATAAAATGTAGAAAGCTCATTATATACTCTATATATAGTCTAAAATAAAAATACATTCATTACACAATTTATTTTAGTTTATCAATTGGTTGTGCAAGCATAGTTTCCCTTGTTCAACTTAATATATGAATTCTGATATTATATTTAAGAGTAGAACCCTATTACAAAATATCGTGTCCTATTGTATATATTTTGTCGTCGCACAACTATGAAAAGCGAATGGCAGCGAATTTTGTGTCGTGCGAAGAGAACGGGGTGCTTTAATTGGTTCAGGGTAATTATTTTATTAAGTGAGAAGATGGCGGCTGGAATGCTAAGAGTGGCTGAGAGAGAGAATGAGAGATCAGAGAGTGAGAGGAATGATACAAAACCAGAGAAGACGGTGTCGGTGTGGTCTCATCGCTACGGGGGATAGAACGCTTAAATACTCACGCAATTCGAATCCAGAGTACAGAAACTGTTGCAATAGGTGAGGTACTCTACACTTGCTCACTAACCGTGCCTTTCAGTGGTGGTATTTATAATTAAGTTCCCGAAATTGTGGGAAACGAGGAATTAACTGAAACACCATTTTCATGACAAAAATTATTTCATATAACTTCAATTTACTTGTGATGCTTAATTCATTTTTATTGGAAATTTTAAATTCTTCAAAAAATAATAAAATTATTCTGTTATCTGATTTGTTTATTCCTTTATCGATAGAACCTCTTTAAATAAAAATCCAGATAGTACGTAAACTTGCAGCAACCTTGCGACAAGCTTGCCGCACAATATTGCCAACCTTACACGGTAAACTTGACGCAAGCTTACTGCAAGCTTCAAATGCCCCACCTGGCTTACCGAAACATTGCAGTGTAAGGTTACTGCAAGATTCCACAATAAGATTATCGCAAGATTGCTCAGTAAACTTGCACGGTATGCTTGTAGCAAGATTGGTGCAAGGTTGCCAAATAACCTTGCTTTAAACATACAATTTAAAAAAAAAAATGTTTCGTCTAATTTATATAATAAAGTTTATATAATGAAACTAGAGGGGCTACGCCCCCCTGCGCGCTTCTCGCGCCAACCCTCCTGTTCAATTATTAAAAAGTCTTGAAACGAACATAACTTTTAAATTCAAGTCATTTTTGGCGGAGGAGGAGACTTGCGGCTATATTCAGAGTCTTGAAACGAACATAACCATAAAATTTAGGCCATTTTGGAGGAGGAGGGAGGGGGGACTTGCGGCTATATTCAGAGCCTTGAAACGAACATAACCTCAAAATTAGGTCATTTCTGGCGCGGGAGGGGAGGGGACTTGCGGCTATATTCAGAGCCTTGAAACGAACATTACCTCAAAATTTAGGTCATTTCTGGCGGGGGAGGGGAGGGGACTTGCGGCTATATTCAGAGTCTTGAAACGAACATAACCTTAAAATTTAGGCTATTTTGGCGGAGGAGGGAAAATGAGAGGAGGGAGGGGGGATTTGCGGCTATATTCAGAGCCTTGAAACGAACATAACCTCAAAATTTAGGAGGGCGGACTCCCCCACTCCTAGGTCAAGAATTCTTGAAACAGCGGCCACGGAGGCGGCGGCGATATCTTTTTGTAATATAGGAAGATTATATAAATTAGACGAAACATAACAAAATTTTTTAGGTTCAAAGCAAGGTTATTTGTCAATTTTGCCCTAACCGTACCGTGTAAGCTTACTGAGAAATCTTGCGATAATCTTATTGTGCAATTTTGCAGTAATCTTACACTGCAATCTTTTGGTAAGCTTACCATGCAACTTTCGGCCAGGTGGGATATTTGAAGCTTGCGGCAAGTTTGCCGTGCAAGGTTGGCAATATTAAGGTTGCTGCCAGCTTGCGTGCTATCTGAGAATTGTTAACTGCTCTCTAAATTTAAATCAGTGAGATTCCACTGATAAAATAGCATCAGTAACATTTTTAAAGTAAATGATTCAAATTATTATTGATTTAAACCGTCAAATCTGCATTATCGTTAATCGGTAAAACAGATTTGACTCTTTTAATAAGTAAAAAATTCTACTATAATTTTCAGTGAAATTTCACTGGATTCAAATTTACAGAGTGAACAAATTCTGTTTGATATACGTAAACAGCGAGCTGTAAAATAAAACTAATTTTTGGTTTCATAATATATATATAAAGTATAAGTTTTCCGATGGTACTTTGAAAAGTGTCTTATATTGATATATAATCTTTCGTGGGAAATGAGGAGGCTCCATTAACAGAGTGTCAGATTGTATAGCAATTGACTAGCACATTGTAGAAAATTGGTCACTGTTAGTTGGTGTTAATACGCAAAGTCTGTTACGGACCTGCACGTAATTTGAACATTTCTGCGACTTACACTCGCTAAAGTAAATTTGCTCATATACAGGAATGCATGTGTGTAATATGTATAGGCGCGCGCGCACAGTTCACTATCGTCAAGGAGGAACATCTATTACTTGGTACATATATAGTGGAGGTGGAATATCGTTGAGGGTGTGTGCGGGCAAGAGTAGTCGAGCGGCAAATTGTCCGCCATCTTATCCACCTTATACCTTACCTCACACTAAAGTCGTAACCCCCCCTCTCCTCTTCACTCTCTCATTCTCCTTCACTTTCTCTCTCTCTCACTTCTACATTCAGTTGAACTCTCTTTTCCATCTCACTCGACTCTGCTGCCGCCTCACTGCCCCCGCCTCGAAAGCTTTAGATTACCTACCCCTTATAAGCGCTCGTGTTGCCCATTTATTACCACGACTCTGCTGCGACTACCACGAACCAGACCGCCTTCCATCCTTTCTTCCTTATACATTTCCTCTTCCTTCCTTTCCCTCCTTTTCCATCTAATATCCTTGTCGAGCTCGCCTAAGTTTGCTGCTATATACTGGTCTGTGCGCGAGATACCCTTTAAACTCGCCTATATATATACACCACTGGTGCAAAGATCACAGGAAACTGACTTTGAAGGAGCTCAAGGTATATATATATATGTATATTCGATAGATCGACATTACCGAAGGAGATTAGTTGACATTGAAGTAATTGTGCCTCCGCGCACAAGTATCGATCGATTTCACTGTATATATATATATATATATATATATATATATATATATATTGGAGAGAAGTACAAGGAATGATCTTCTTAATCGGTTATATTTAATAGAGTGCATCAAACAGGATTGTGTGGTATTGACGAACTCAAACTTGGAATTATCTGTCTTGATTGCAAAACTATGTACAATATTGCAATATTCTGATATCCATAGAGGAATTTGAATAATTAACAAGTTTCACGCACTCTTCTTTGTCAGCTAAATTTAAATAATATATATATATATATATGTATATATATATTATACACTGAAAAAAGATTTTTCTTTGCAATAAAATCGTTTGCTTATGCAATTTTGGTTCTTGTAACCAAATTTTGGTTGGTTGAAACAAAGTCGTAGAGTTATCTCAACCAAATATTTGCGGTTAGGCCAACAAAATTATTTGGTTGAACATTTTTAAATTCCAACAAAAATTTGGTTAACACAAGAAAATAGTATGGTCTAAAAAACCAAATGATCGTTTGTTATACAAATCAAAATTTGTTTACGACAACATTAAGAGAACAATTAGTTTAAATCTCTCATAAAGATGAGTATTCTAATGGTCAGAGCTCCCGACTTGCAATTTAAAAACAGAGGTTCGATCCCAAGCGGAGATGAGATTTTTCAAAGTCCACAAATATTTCAATTGGCTACACTGAGAGAAGAAAAGCACGGAATCTGAAATGGAGAAGTTCAGCATCTGTACACCAATTTGAGCGCAGCATCAGCGTCACTGTGATAGATGCCGTACTAAAATGTGAAATGGATGTTGTGCTTGGCTTGAGTATAGATACTGTACACAGATATGGAACTGTTCAGAAGTACAGTATCTGTCGGTCGCTATGAGACAGATTCCGTATAACTTAGTTCACACCGCTGCCGCTCTGCTAGAGCATAGTATCTGAACTATGAACGACACCAACTGAACAAAACTAAAGAACGGATACTGACACCCATTTTACACGGCCGGCGTTCGTCACAGTACGGATTCTGTGCTTTTCTTCTCTCAGTGTAAATATAAATTAAACGTTAAATTGATAATAAAATAAAACAGATAAAATTCAACCAAATTTTTTTGTTTAACTCAACTAAATATAGTTTGATTGCTTAAATATCAACAAAATTTTTTTGTTGACCCAACCAGATTGTAAATATAGTATACAATCTTTTAATATATGTATATGAATGCAAAATTTTTCTTTTTATTCTTCTTTCTTGAATGCAGCACTAATTGGATCGCTAGGCCTTTTAGATAAAGACCACACTGTAGTCTGACTAGTGTACGGTTATACTACTGAAAACGAAAAATATTAAGAGAGAAAAATTAAATCCAAACAATTTTCATTAAGATTACGTGTGATTGTTGTGATTTCACATTTAATATTCTCCGCAGGTTTTCTCGCAAAATTTTGTGGTGAATTCAAAAATAGTATATTTGTCAAAACATTTTTTGGTTGACTCAACCAAATAGTTTAGTTACTTAAATACCAAAAAAAATTTATTTAATTTATGTAATTTACCAATCAAATTTTGGTTGCTGAGACGGAATATTGTTCTCAGTTATTATATTAAATATATTACATTATTTTTATTATTATTTATATAAAATTATATTAGAATTTATTATTAAAATTTAATAAACATTAAAATAACTTACATATATATATATATATATATATATATATATATGCTTAATAACTGAAAGACATTTATAAAAAAAACGCAAGGATCACCACAATCTCGCTTTCAAATGCAGTTAGAATCTCTCGATTATCCTAACTGTATCCTCTTCTTCTGCAATTTTCTACTTCAAACTTTTTACTCTTTTTCTTAATGAAGTCTCTTTGCCAGTGTTAAAAGTCATTGTAAAAACAGTAGCAATTACTAAACTAACCTTTTAAAAAACGACTTAATTTAAATACCGTCCTTATACCAATTAAGCGATCTCATTCTATACAATGAATTTGACACATAGGTTGGACTATATAATAAAATTAAGAATATATAAAATTGTTTTATAATTTATCTTTAAAATTGATATAGATTTACGTTATTTCTTTATTTTCATTTTGCTTGAGAAAAAGAGAAGATTCTTATATTTTTTGATTAGCATCTACAGAAACTAACAAATGAAAGAATTTAAAAAATACGAAAGAAATATAAGATGCATGAATCGTTTTTGAATTTTGTAAATTTAAACGTTTCATAATCCCAATTTTTTAAAGTTTCCTATTTTAATCATTGGATAGATTATTCTAATCTTCCATGAATTAAAGTGTTGCATAACTTATTTTAATTCATTTAGGCATTAAAATTAAAATAATATCCCACAATTTACTGTGAAATTATGATACCAAAATGCGTATCAAGTTGAGATACAACATATTGATGGGACGCATGAATAAGTTTAAAAAATCAATTATTAGAATTGTCATTTAATAGAATTTTGTTAGATATAATTTTTATTGAGCCGAATTTTATTTGTTCAAATTAATAGTTTGCAGAATTTTCATTAAATCGATTTTCTATATTAAAGCTGTTACGTCGTAACAATTGGTGTAACATTTTAATAAAATTTTAAACAATAATTGATAAAAATTTAATTTAATAAGAGTTTAAATAAATTCAAGTATTATTTTTATATTCAGCATATTATACCTATTTAGTATACTATAGAAAATGTGTTTTAAGATATGGTCAAATTTATATCTTTGTTAGGAAGTTTAGGTAATAAAAGCAAAATCTTGGAAAAAATAATATTTCACAAAGTAACAAAATGTCTACACGGAGAAAAATGGAAAAACGAATAAAGTAACTTTTACTACTTTAAAAGTAAAATTGGACCTGTCCGAAGTTTCTGCGCATCTCTGGCAACTTTTACTCGAAAAATAGTAAAATTGACTATTTCTGTAGTAAATTTTACTGTTTCCGTAGTAATTTTTACTATTTCTGAAGTAAATTTTACTATTTTTGGAGTAAAAGTTGCCAGAGATGCGCAGAAACTTCGGACAGGTCCAATTTTACTTTTAAAGTAGTAAAAGTTACTTTTTCTTTTTTTCCGTGTATAGATAAAAATTTATTACTAAAAGAACTAAATACGGCTATAGAACTCGGTACGGTACGTACGCCTTACAGAGGATTAGGACTCAATGTTTATTGCTCGGACCCAACCTTGGGTCTTGTCGGATTAACTAAGCAATTAAGGCAAAATGTGTCGATAAGTTTTTCATGTAATTTTAGCCTTATCCAAAACTTTTCCCAACGTTGCCAAATTTTTAAATTTTTACCAGCGTTGCCATATTTTGTAAAACTTCGTTTTAAAAAGAAAAACTTGTAGCAGAATCAAGCTAGCACTCGTACTGACTAGACGTGCCGCTACCAATAAATTTGTACTCCTCCCAAACTAATATTGTTTAAATAAATACATACTTATTGATTGTTCTCCTTATATTAACAATAATGTGTTTTATTTCAATGCACTCAATAACATTCTAAACGAAATTGGCCTTGATATTTTACAAATACATTTAAATGATTTTAAAAAACTTTTATAAAATAACATTTTAAGTGTTAGTTTTTTTATAACGAACAAAAGCATTTTTATATAAACAAAAATTCACTTCATACACGGAGAGAAATTTCTAGGAATATTTACCGTGCTGCCACCTGAAAGTGAGTGCAAAGTACATTTTGGCAGTTTTTACTGTGCTGCCTCTACAATCTGTAATGCAAAATTATAGGGGCAGCACAGTAAAAACTGACAGAATGTACTTTGCACTCACTTTCAGGTGTCAGCACGGTAAATATTCCTAGAAATTTCTCTCCGTGTAGAATTTTTATTTGTTTGAATTTTCATTTAACATAATAGTTAACCAAAATTTGGTTGGGCTAACAAAAAAATTTCCTTGGTATTTAAGCACCCAAACTGTTTGTTTGAGTTAACAAAAAATCCTCAACCAAATAGTTTGGTTCCTTAAATACAAACAATAGTACAACTCTCTAACTCGTCGAAAATGATTCTATATAGTTCGAGGTGCAGACAGTAGGGGAGGATGGGGCAAGGATAGTTAAGGGGTAAGGATAGTTAGTTGCTCTTATGTTTAGACGGCTTGCTCAAAATTTGCGTCATTCATGGTATATTTGCATCTTAATACCAATAGATGATAGTAAAAATTGGAAGTCAATCTGCCACCATTTGCGAAGTCAGAAGTTTATTTTTGTAAAAAGTCTGTTTTGCTAAAATGTCAACGTACTGTTTATCATACTGTTTTCTATATTAGTGCTTCCGAATATTTATTTTCGTAAGTATTTTCCGGATTGCAATTTCCTGCTGAACACGAATATCGTATTTATTTTCAAATTAATTCACGACGTTCCTTAAAATTTAGAAAAAAATTAAATATGGGCTCATGGGGCAAGGATAGTTAGAGTTATTACGGCTCGATAAAATCCTGCTAATGACAATTTTAGCATTTGGATTCATTTAACTATTTTTGCCCCGGTACTGGGGCAAGGATAGTTGAAATTTTTTTTTTACTTTTTCATTCGTCTCTCGTAGGGATTGCACTCTACAGCAAAATAATATATAGCAAAATTATAGCCAAATAACCAAGATTTCCAAAAATACTACCCGTTTGCAGATACAAATTCAGGTTTAGTCGCTAGATTCGAAAGCGTCTTACCTAACTATTCATGACCCATCCTCCCCTACTTTGTGTAACACCTATTTATAGAAAAAACGTTGTTTTAAATGGTTTTAAAGAATAAATTTAAGGTTACACTGAGAAAAATGTTTAGTCGGAGCAACCAAAATTTGGTTGGGCCAACAAAAACATTTTGTTGGTATTTCAGCAACCAAAATATTTGTTTGAGTCCACCAAAAAATTCGGTTGAGTGTTTTTTGTTGCCATAACAAAAATGTTTGGTTAGCTCAACCAAATTTTTTTTGTTAGGTCAACAAAAATGTTTGGTTGATCAAACAAACAGTTTTTTTTGTAAAATTAAAAATTTTATTCTACCTTATTTCTTTTCTTTTTATCTTTTTTATTTATTTCATTATTTATTTATTATCAATTTGACATTGAATTTATATTTATCCAATTGAAATATTTGTGGACTTTGAAAAATCTCATCTCCGCTTGGGATCGAACCTTTGTTTTTAAATTGCGAGTCGGGAGCTCTGACCATTAGAATACTCATCTTTATGAGAGATTTAAACTAACTGTTCTCTTTAGCTATAAGCTTAGAGCGAATTAAATTATTTGGTTGTCGCAACCAAATTGTGGTTAGGAAATTAAACGATCATTTGGTTTTTTAGATCAAACTATTTTGTTGTGTTAACCAAATTATTTTCTTGTCGTAACTAAATTTTTAACACCAAATAAAACTATAATAAAATTAAATTTCCATGCAAAATATTTTATCAAGTAATAATTATTTAATAATAATATATATGAATTTTTAATTATTTAAATAACAATTAATTAATTTAATTAATTAAAATAATTTATTTATTAAAATTATTAATTTCTTAAAAAATTAAAGAAAAATTAATTAAGTTAATTTTTAAAAAAAATTTAACAATTTTAATCTAAGAATTTTATCAACAACTCAAAAGAAATAAGTGATTTTTTCTTTACAAAAACTAAAATTTATTTGTCTTTTTTTTACTATATTATCTATATTTTAGATAATAAGAAAAATTATGTTCCTAAGTTTTAATAAAATAAAAAAATGAAAATATTGACTTATGTTAAATAAATTATTTAACATTAAAAATAAATTATAATTTATATATAATTATTGTTATTATTTTCCTCAGTCGCAACTTATCAATTCAATTTTGTATTTATTTTCTCACGTTAAGTTGGCGTAATGGTTAGCGTGTTAGGTTAGGGGGTTCGATCCCAGCGAGCGTTAAATATTTTTCAAAATTTATGTAAGCGATTGCGTTAAATAATAATAGGTAGGGGTAAATATAAGGTCTCCAGTTATAAATAATGTGTTAATTGTATAATTAATTCCATATTTAATTTT
The DNA here is from genome assembly GCF_019393585.1 of Leptopilina boulardi. Lineage (NCBI taxonomy): Eukaryota > Metazoa > Arthropoda > Insecta > Hymenoptera > Figitidae > Leptopilina > Leptopilina boulardi. Next base: position 71,414 of record NW_026137937.1, on the reverse strand, counting down.
TTTGTTTAGTGTTGGTGTTACTACATATTTGAAGTTGGGTCGACTTTGGGATTATTATTTGTCAGGCTGGAATTGTGCATTCTTCTGTTTTTGTTTTGTTACAAGTTTTTGTTGCTTACTGATTCAATCAATTACTCATTACAACTGATTATAAGCCTGTAGTGCATTTTTCACTGATTGTTATTTTTGTCACAAAATATAGGGTTATTCCCAGGAAAACTCTCATGGCCCTGGCAAGTTCATCCGTAAGTAGGGCAAATCCTTGCAAAACCGTTTCAAGCCATTACTAGGGCCTTGCCAGTTTGCCATGTCAGGCCCTTGCCAGAATCCAGGCATACTGGGAAGGGCCTTGAAAGGCCCAGACCATAATTTCAGCACGGGTATATACTATACTCAGCAGAAAAGTACACTTTTTTGCACTCAGTGCAGCAAAGTATTGGTTTGAGTGCAGAAAAGTATACTTTCCTTCACTGAGTGCAGGAATTAACAACTTTGTGCTGCATTTACATTAAAAGTAAAGTGGAGCTTTTTTTACAGATGTTGCACAAAATTTTTTTGTTTGCCCAACCAAATTTTAGTTGCTGAGACGAAATATTTTTCTCAGTGTAAATAATAAAAATTTCCAAATATGATAATAATTCATTTATACATATACATATATATTATATAGAATATCGAAGAATCGAGCACTTTCCGACAAGTCAATCGTCGTGCGAAATTCCAGAGAATGAAAATGGGTTTCCTTTACTCAAGATAATCTTCTCGATTCATTGCTCTGTATACATCACAGTATATATAGTGTATCTTTTTCCCCGGTGAAAAAAGTAAGTACGGTCGATAAAACGCTTCCCATCAGTGGAAGAAAGACCTTCTGCTATGGAAGTGGGTGGGCTTGAATACAACAGCATTAAGTATATATGTATATATATATTATATATATAGCAGGAGAGGGTGAACAGGATTCGTGGACGCGTCACAAAAAAAGAAGGTTTCAAGTATATATATAGTAGATGGCACTCGCAATGTAAAGTTTTGCGTTTCGCATCTGCAGAATATGCCACCGTAGAAAGAAGTGTTGAAGGTGGCAGATATAGAGCGAGAAAGAAAGAGAAATTGAAAGTGGAATGGTTGACGGGTGGTTATGCTTCAGCTCTGTGTTCTTGTTCGTTTCCTCCCAATTCGTTGGTAAAGTACTTGGTTTGGGGTTTGCGCGGAGAAGGAAATTGGCGTTGCAGAATATCGTTCTGGAAAAGTGGGTAGGTGAATACGGAGCGAAGGGCATGCGAGCAACCATAGCTGGAAAGTGAGGAGTCAGGAGGATACAGGAGGTAAAGGAGGGTGGCAAATAATAACAATAATCATATTTCCCGGCAACATGGCCGCTGAAAGAGGATGGCTGGGTTGCCAGCGGTGGATGAGGCGACGCCACCGTGTGCCAATGGCGGTAAAATGAGGGTGAAGGGGGAGGTTAGGTTGGTTGGTTGCGGGAGGGAAGGTGGGTTATCATAATATTACAAACCACCCGCCACAGGGCTGTATCCATATATATAAACACATATCTGACACGTTATACTAAGACCTCGCCTCGAATCATCCGCATCCACAATTGTCGCATCGCTTGATTCTACTACGAAATAATAATAATAATAATAATAAAAAAAGTATTCTTTTGCATTCGTCTATTATATTGTAAGCATTTTGTGTCTTATTTTTACCTCATGCCACATTCGTTCGGCGAAAATCCTTTTTAGCGTACGTGCATTGCTGTCTATGGGCGGAAAAATAATTAGCAATAAATTTTTTGTATAACTCGACACGAGAGACAGTGTTTGTGAATTTTTTTTTTTTTTTTTTTTGTCGGTTATAAAGATGTGTTTGTGTATATGTATGTGAACAGTATGAAAAACTCACGCATTTATTCATAGCTCTCAGTCATTTATAGAGATCGTACACTGTTGTGTTGTTATATTGCAGTTTTACTGCCGAGAGTTCAATTAAAAAGTCAGATTGTTAGAGGGTTATTTATAATCACACAGAACATGATAAATCTGGGAGTTTAGTTAATTTGTGTAATTTGTTGCGGACAAAACAAAAGAAATATGTTTTTACGATAAGTCAAAAAAAAAATTTTTTCATAATTTTTTTGTACATGATTTGATGTACATGAACAGAATTTTTAACTCTCTAATATAACCTAATCCTGATGCCACACTTACTTTATCTTCAAATTTGTCAATAAAATTTTGAACTAGATTTCTGAATTAACGACCGATAAGATAATATTTCGTACAAGCTGGTGCGATACTTGTCACTATCTGACATTCGCTCGTCGCATAATTGCATTTTAATCTAATTAATTACAAAAAAGGCGATGTCATTCTCAAAATCCTGCGACCGTATCATTTAAAAAAATTGAGATTAAGACCCTTTTAACTCTTTAAGTTGAAGAAGTACTGTGTCTTAGATTCAACATTACTTTTAAATAATTTCAGCTATTAATTGTCTTAAATTCAGCACATTAAAAAAATTAAGTAAAAAAATTGACAAAAATGTTGAAAAATATGTCTGAAAGCTATAATCGTTATTATACATGTATATCTATGAAAATAATGTCATGGTATTTCTCATGGAATAATAGGCAGTAGAGAAGTGAACTAATTGCTTGACGCCCGGAAAACGATTGATTCCATCAACAACATCGAGAGCACTGATTAAACCATTGTACAAAATCAATGCGCATTGAGTGGAGGAGAACGACGTCGACGACAATTCGTCGTTTGTTTCCAATTTTGGATGTAGTTTACTGGTTACAGTATCCCTCACGTATATATATATATAAATGGTTTTCGTATAGATATACATGTTTATAGCTTGAATTCGAGTGGCTAGACATTTGCGGATGTTAGGTAGTCAGCTACTTATAGTATACACGATCCTACTTACTCTTTTCTGTGTTGCCCAGACTCTATATTCTCGTAGTACTCGCGTTGAGCGGTAAAAGGGTAGATAGATATACACGTCACAGTATTAGTAAGGTATTAGGTGTTGGCCTGGGAACAAGTGCACGTGCCCCATGGAGAATCCCATCCCTTCTGCGAGTTCGGATAATTCTTTAAGTGCTTCCTACACTCCCTGACCCCTTACCCTGGCCCGATCCTTGGTCTCGACCCCCCCGATCTCCCCACCCCCCATCAGACCGATGCGCTCGCGGTGCCACTCTAGGCTCTCTTCTCATCTTCTGTCCTCCTTTTCATGTATTTTCTCTTTCTCTCTTTCTCCCGCATTCTCATCCCACTGTTCTTTGAGCAGCGAAATACGAGGATTCGGCCAGGCAGCTTTTAGAAATTCTCCGTACTCTCTCCATATATTCCTCTCGATTCTTCTGTTTCTCTCATTTTCTCTCTCTATCTCACTTGCTAAAGCTCTGTCGAGAGCTTGCACCTTCACCTGCCAAAGGCGTCGTGGTTCACGCTTCAAGGATCAGAGTCAGTTACGCGAAGAACGCTTGTGTTCGTTCGTACGTCGTATTGCTCTCGAAAAAGTTTCACTTCTCGCTGAAAGGTTTAGACACAGTTCAGTGGCGATTGGGTATTTCACTTGATGGTATACGAGTAATATATCTTGGAGATGGGGAAAAGGAGAGGAAGGGGGGGGGGTGAATTCAAAAGTTGTATGCGGAAAAAGTTAATTCAATGAAATGCTGAAAAAAAAATAATCGACAAATGGAGTATTAATTACATTTCTTGTCAATTAGAAGGCGATAAAAAGAAAAATTAATGAAATTAATCCAAATTGGTATTAAAATAAGAGAGTTGCAAGATTAGCTTAACACTTTTTGAGTCATATATTTTTCTATTTAACAAAGTTTACGGATCACTGTATAACTGTAAAGGTTTTTGGGGTCGCTGATTATGTTACTTATTATGTTACTCAGGGATTTTTGATTCGTTGCCTACAACTCTAAAGACGGTTTTCAAAAATTAAAAATGTATTCAATATATCAGACAAATACACAGAAAATTAAAAGGCATTAAAATAAGCTGCAACGCTTATTATTTTAATCCAATTTTGCTTATTTTTATACCAAAATGGATTAAAATAAGCAAAATTGGATTAAAATAATAAGCGTTGCAGCTTATTTTAATGCCTTTTAATTTTCTGTGTATATATTAAAAATTATTTTGTAATATTTTTCATTTCGCAATGACAAACACTTACAAACCAAATTGATAATCGAAGCACAGATTTTCAATTGTTTTCATTCCTGATACCAAGAAACACCTTTGGAATGAGTTTCAAACGAATCCAGATTTTTCATAACATAACCCAAAAATACATTGCTCCTTATTTGTAAAACTTTTACAATGGCTGATTGTCCAACTGAGTTTAACATAATCAATGGCGCTAGTGTTCCATTAGGTACGTATATTTTTTGACACTAAGCGGTTACCAAAATTTGGTCCACTTTTAACGCAGATTTAACATGGTCGTTCGATCTCCTTATACTACTCTATGGTTCATACGTAGTAGCACGAGATTATGTAACTTTTTCCGGATTCCCTTTTCGGATCCCACATTCCAGATGCTACATTTCAAATCCAACATTCTGGATTCCAAACGGATTTCACATTCCGGATTATACATTTTGAATCCCACATCAGATCTCACTTTCCGTATCCTACTTTTCGTATTCTGGTGTGGGATATAGAATACGGATTGTGGAATCCGGAATGTGGAATACGGAATGTGGAATACAGAATGTGTAATTCTGATAAATAATTGCTGAAAATTGGAAATCTTATTGAAGTAAGTGTTGTTAACTTCTAACAATGAAATTATAGTAATAATTTTATCATAAAAAAATTGTTAATTATATTTTATAATATACAATTTTGTCTAAAAGTGTAATATGGTTTTTTTTACCTTTATTCTTTATGAGCATATAAATATAAATAGTAAATTTAAAAATAGAAATCGAATTTCTGTTTGTCGGAAGTATCTTAAATCTTCATATGAGAAAAGGATAAAAAAAATGTTTGTCACTCGTTTATGCATTTATTTATATATGTGAGAATGATTTCTGTGCCAGACTGCAGGGCTCGTTTTTGAAATTCGAAATTCTAAGAATTCTCATATTTTAATTAGAACCCTCTTGTTAAAATTTTTTTGTCAACTGCGGAAGAACATATAAACGTTCAGGAAGTTCTTCCTGCACATTAATTTCAATTGAGGTTGAAAAAAATTTCACGCTTCTGTTATTCAATTGGGTTTAAAAAAAACCTACCCATTTCATTAAAACAACATTAGAAAATCATCATTTCTTTTATTATTATTGCAAAATAAAGTTATTTATTAACAGTTCCATTATTCAATTAAGTGACAATTATTTCATTACTTTTTTAAATTTTAACAATTTAACAATGGTTTCGTAAAAAGTAAAAAAAAAAAATCTTCATACGATTTTCACTTTAAAATTTCCGACAATCAAATTTGATTTGTAGAATCGATTTTAAGTAGTGTGTATATTGTATTTCGACAAATATAATTGGAAAAAAACTTGAAATTGCAACGCATTTAAAATGTCACTAAAGTTTTTGACTCATGATGAAAAGTCAAGAGTCACTGATTCCAATTAGTCGCAGCAATTGCGACCAATTCAAAAGTGAGAGACAGTCCAAAATTAGAAAGGCCTTTGATCAAAAGAAGAAGACGTATCTCAAAATATATATATATATATATATTATCTTGAGCGACAAATATGAGAACAGCTAGACTGCTAGTCTCGCCTTAAAGAGAATCCCAATCTCTCATTCTCTAATTGTCAGGATTTTTTTCTCATCACCGCGAGCGGAGTATATAGTGATTATGTTAGCAAGAAGGATGGCTATGAAGATTGTGTGACACACGTGTTGCTAACGCATTCCCCGACAAATTGACTTCAGGCCTCGACACACTCCGCGGGCGTTCGTCGCGCACTATCCCCACCCTCCCCCCCATCATCTCTTCCTTTCCTCTCTCCGTTTGTTTCCTTCTGGACCACATTTCCAGCCTCCCTCATCCTCATCCCTCATCCCCTTTTGCCAACTCACATATACAACGTCAAAATAGATGGAAGCAATTCTCCGTCATTTGTATATATATATATATATATATATATATATATATATATATACAAGCATCGTTTCCAAAGATGACGCCTTTATTATTAGTCATATCTCGGGACCGCGCTAGTTAACCGAGTTAGTTAAGCGAGAATTATTATTTAGTTCAACTGGATCGCCCTTGTTTCTTGTTCCACAAACTCGAGTCTTCACTATGTCTTTGTTTTCCATGCGGTATTATTATATTTCTGTGAACGATACCTTTGATATAATGGGATTTGCTATGGAAACGCAAGATAAGGTTCATATTACCGAAAAAAAATGATACTTTTTTACAAATATAATACTTATTGTAATTTATTCTTACAATTGAAAAATAATATTCTTAAAAAAACAAGCAACCAAACTATTTAATTAAGTCAATCAAAAAATTTGGTTAACTGTTTTAATAAGAAAAATATGCCGAGTTGGACTAAATTTTGATTTTATTGTCCATCTTTAATAAACAGTAGAATTCTTGTTTTTTTATCATCAATAGATAAATTAAAACAAAATAGAAAGAACCAATTTTTAAAAGTTTGGTATTTTTTCTATGCACTATTTTTAATTAAAAAAAAAAAAAAAACGACGTTGACTTGATTCAATAAAAATAAAACAATAAAATCAAGGCTTGAGAAATTTATTTGTCTTTCTCGAAAATATCTAATATTTTGATCTACACGAGAAAAAGGAATTGCTTACAGATGCTAACTGATGTTTGCTATCAGATTTATCAAAATTAGTAACCACAGCTAAATTCTTTGCTACAACAACGAAAAAGTTTGCTATGATATACAATAGCAGTCTTAATTTTTAAAAATTTACAGTCACAGAAAACTTTTTTGCCCCCACAGAAAATTAGTTTGCTGTCCCTATATTAGCTAACGTACTTGAATGTAACAGCAAATAATTCGCTGCCACAGCAAATTTTTTATATGCGTATAAAATCATTTTGATTAGACAATGGGTAAGTACATTGGATAATTAAAATTTATAATGAGGTAGAAAATTCTGACTATACACGGATAGAAAAAGTTTGCTGTGGCAGCGAACTATTTGCTGTCACAGCAAATTACGTTAGCTAATATAGGGATAGCGAACGCTGTGGAATGAAAAAAGGTTTGCTGTGACAGTAAATTTTTAAAAATTAAGACTGATATTGTTCATCACGGAAAAGTTTTTCGTAGTCATAGCAAAACATTTAGCTGTGATTACTAATTTTAATAGATCCGATAGCAAACATCAGTTAGCATTTGTTAGCAATTTCTTTTTTTCCGTGTAATTGCAGACTTAAAATTATTGAAATTTTTATTACAGTTAAATAATTTATTTAAATGAGATTTCGATTTTTATTATAATTTTTAATCCAATTTGAAAAGTATATTTTGGTAAAATTTCGATTGATGTTAGGTATATTTTTTGAACCAAGTAAAAAGAACCAAAAATTAAAAAGTTTTCATTATTTAATTATCGTAAGTCGAAAAATTCAATTTGGTCAGACATTGGATATTTTGAATTTGTTCTCTAGTATGATGGAAGCCTAAATCTTACAAATATTAGTTAATTAACTTTAGCGAAGTAGAAACAATCGATTTTGCCAAGTTGTGGTATTTTTTTATTTACTGTATAATAAATAATAAATAGAAAAATTCGATTCACTTTTTGTCAAATATATTGATTTTATTTTTTAAAAAAAGGAAATTAAGTCGATATGATGTATTTGCTTTTGCTTCCTCGTAGGAAGCTTTATAGTGATGACAATTTTCGAACTTACTAATATCAATTATTTTAATAAATTTTTAACTAATATATTTATATTTCGACATGAGGAACAAATGTCCGGATGTGTGTGTAGATGTGTATGTGTGTATGGCACCGCTTCTTGTGTAAAAATTATCTCAAACAAACGTTAATGGATCGCCCTGAAATTTTGCATGCTAATTCTACTTACTAATACCAAAAATTGGACACAAGGATTTCCAAAAATATCGACATAAAAATTTCACTTTATTTATTTTAAAAAATTATTCTATGCGTTAAATAAAATTTTTTAACCTACATTAAGTTTATATTTTACCTAAATTAATAGATGAAATCATTATTTTTATTTTTTCAAAAAATTTAAATTTTTTGTTTTTGTTAAGGGTTAGGGAGGCATATAAATTGGGATTAAATTATGATCAATTAAAACGCGGAAAACATAAGATTCAATGGGAAACTAAAGAATCCTCAATAAAATTCAGAGTCATTATTAAAACAAAGGATGAAAAAAATTTGAAAGAACTTAAGAAAAAGAAAAATTTAAGAATTAACAAAAACTTCTTCAGGAAATGAAAAATCGAAATTGAAATAAATTTAATTAAAAGTATTAAAAAAATTTTTTTTAAATGTAAATTAAATGAAATATTTTCTGCTAGGAAGCATAATGTTCGTGAAATGAACATCACATTTATGTTATATAGATGTCCACCACTTCTTGTTTTTTGTTATTGTAAATAACGGAAAATAACTTAAGTCTTTTATTTGGAAAACAATATAAACATCATTATTATAGCTGCTTTCTTTTAGCTATTCAGTTCCCCTGTTTTTATGATCATTATATGTAGTTCCACAATTAAACGAGAAAATTAAAAGATGAATTATTTATCACGCTTTTAATTACATAAAAGACTTTATTAATTAATTTGTAATTACGTAATAAAATCGGGGTGCATAAATATTTTCCTCTATAACTTTATATTTCTATTTTCCCAATCGAATTCGTCATTTTAATTAATTTACTTTTTTTAAAACCAATTTTCACTTTATTTTCTTCTTTATACCAATTTATATCTTTATAATATCCATTATATTTTGACAAAATTTACATTTAAAATAAACCCCGAGAAATCTTTTACTTTTATTTATTTAAAACAAATAAAATTTATTTATCAAATAAAAATATATTTGCCTGAAAGTCAAATAAACTTTATGAATATTATTCAATTTTATTTTTATTTTATTAAACTGATTCGTCATTTTAATTTACAGTTTTTTAATGTACTTCAAATTTGTTTTATACTATTTCTCATTGTTATTTGCTATTTATTTAAAATAAACAATTTTTTTTCTGCACAAATAAAATTTTATTTAGCAAAATTAAAATTTTTTTAAAAAACTTTTTCTCTGGGTGTGTATACATTTTGGAAAATATGCACATAAAAAATATTTCAAATTTAAAAACAAATAATTATACTAATTTTTTAATTTATTCAATTTTTTTTTATAAATCTTGTCTTCCTTATGTGATTTTCACGAATATTAATCTTTTTTTCTTTCATCGATTTTTATATAGACAAATTAAAATGAAGGCGCAGTAAAATACGATAGAATCATCGAAAAATGATAATTTCCGAGAAACGTTTTTTTTAAAAAGTGATATCGTAGGCAATAAATCTTGAATAATTGGACGGCAAGTGAATTGATGTTCGCTAAGCGAGCGTGCGACCTTTTCCCGTTGGTTCCTTGATCTCGAAGGATGGTGAAAGTCGATGAGAAGACCCTTGTCGTGCACTTGATCTATATATATGTGTATATATAAATGTGTGTATGTGTATATACATTGAGCAAGTAATCGTTACGACGTATATACCGTAGACAGATAAGAGGCATCGAGTGCTTCCCTTTCTGAGCCTTTCGACCTCCTCTTCACCTCTCCACTGCCACCTATTTCACGTATACCTTCTCCGCCCTCCGAAAAAGCTTGGGAATCCTCTCTCTCTCACTGATTCCCCGGAGTCGTCTTATCCGCGCAGGATTCCGCGCTTGGGCAAAGTGGCGGGTGATCCTCGATGAACCGTAACGGTCAGGTTCTCAACCCATCTTTTCCCTCCTTTGCCCATCCCTTTCATCCCTTACTCTTTTTTTCCTCCGACTCAAAGCTAGGGTCTGTCATAGTAACCGGGTCGCTAAATATATCTATTCTCGAGGACACGATCATCTCGGATCTACTCTTTATCGTTCCTCCTCTTTTTAAGTCCATTTCAGAGTGAAGTGCATTCGTCTGAAATTGCTATTCTCAATGTTTTTCTATTTTTTTTTTTCTAAATATTCTCGAATAAAGACTGATAAAAATAGAAATAAATCTGTACATTTTTTTTTATTTTGTTCAAGGAGGATGGTGACTAACATCTCACACATAGCACGTAAGTTTGCAGCAACGTTGCGGCAAGCTTACCGAGAAATATTGCCAACCTTGCTCGTCAAATTTACCGCAATTTTACTGCAAACTTCAAATGTTCCGTCTGACCGAAAGCTTGTATGGTAAGCTTACCGAAAGATTGCTCAATAAGCCTACTGAAAGATTACAGTGTAAGGTTACTGCAAGATTGCACAATAAGATTATCGCAAGATTGCTCAGTAAGTAGCAAGGTTGGTGTAAGTTTGCCAAATAACCTTAAATAACATTTAAAAAGTTTTTTCTTAGGTTCACAGCAAGGTTATTTGGCAACCTTACACCAATCTTGATACAAGCTTACCGTGCAACCTTACTAAGCAATCTTGGGATAAGTTTATTCACTTTTCAGAAAAAAATTATGTTGAGTTAAAATCTTGCGTTAAATAATATTATTTTCTTTAAATTTTTATTTTTTTCTTTCAGCTCTGAAAAAAATCACAATTTCTATAACCAATATCTCATTTTACTCCTCCGCGATGAAACTAACAAGATGCTTCAAAATTGATTGAAATTAAATTATACCAATTAGGTATAAAGAAATTGTTTCACTAAATTCTAAGTAGATGAAAATTAATTCAATTTCTTCAAACGTGAATTTTTTTTATTTTATTTCTCTTCTAAATTTTCAATCATTTTTCATTCGATAAAAAATAAATTCACCTTCTATATTAAAACACCGTTTTCCATATAAAATAAATTTCATTTACTGAAAAAAATGCTTCCTTTGTTGAGCTAATATTTTCCCTTTCCCAGAAAAATGTATTTCTACATTGTGAAATATTTTTTATAGGCAAAAAAATATATCTTTCACAGACATCATATTTTTCAGTTGACAAAACATATTTTTAGTGAATAAAGTGTATTTATTTGCGAAATATTTTAAGTTAGTGAAATATATTTTACTTTAGTAAAAATTGATAAAAAAAAACAATTTACTAAAGCGAAAAATATTAAAATTATATAGATGCTAATTAAATCGAAAATAATAATAAATATACATAAAAAAATGAATTCAGTATATTTTACAAAACTGACGGAGAAGCGAATACAGCTTTTTACGAAGCTGAGTTTTGTAAAACGTGATGGATATATTTTCGGATAAAACTAGGTGCGGAAATTTCGTTGTTTATACTTAATATTTCTGGAGTTCATTTTGAAAATTTCTGTCATTTTACAACACTCAATTGTATTAGCTACTCCGTGATAGTTCTGTAAAATCTACTGAATTAATTTTTTTCGTGTAGGAAAATATTTTCTACTGTTCTAAAAATAAATTTAAAGTAAAATAATTTGTCACTTGGTGGAAAAAAAATATTTACATAATGAGAAGTGCCTTTTAAACAATGTGCACAAAAGAGAAAAGATTTAAAAAATAAATTGAACTAGTGAAAGATTTATTTTAACGATTTTGACTGTTGAACCTTTCCACTCAGATAGGATTAAACACACTATACTAGCCTTTGGTGGATGCTGGAAGGTAAGAACTTGTAGCGTCTGGCGACCCCAAACTCTGTGGGTAATGTCAACATTGCAAAATGCAGTAGAAGCAACGACATAGGTCGACTTTACTCAGAGGTTTCCACGTAAATTGTGTAAGTGCCTCGACAGATTTTAAACATCTTTATTTACCTAGGGTAGCCTGCAGCCTTTCTTTCGTAAATAAATTGCCCTCTTTCTCACTTCGCTATATCAGACTCTTGAGAAAAATCAAACTAACCACAACATTTTTATATACTTTAGATAAATGCAACTTTTTTACTTTAAACTTTAAAAAAAAATTCTTCAATTTGTAAATTTTTATGGATTTATGAAGATTAAATTCTAATTGATTATTTTTAAATATTCTAAAAAATAAATGTTTGTGTAATATTAATATTTCCACGGAATATACACAAAAAAAATGATATGTTTGGGACATACATATTCGTGAATATGAATGGAACATCAATTTTCTATGGATGTGACAACCATAGATGTGGAAGTGTCAATTAAAAAAATGGATGTGGTAGCAATATAATATTGATATTCCATATTTATCTGGTTTGTTCCAACCATTCTAGACAATATTCCGTAGAATAGAATATTTATATAATATTGTAGGAATAATTCTAACAAAAATTATAAGAGTATATTATTATGAAATATTTATAAAATGTGAATATAATTTAAACTTTCCACAACTGATTTTTACTTCTGTTTCTTACTGCAGTCAATAAAAAGATAAGAATTCGAACGATTGTCTGACTTAAATTGATTTTGACTACTGATATACAAAAATTACAAGAATTCATAGTAATGTTGTGTCTTACTGATACGGTTTTTACTGTTGATACAAAAATTAAAAAATTATTACTAATTAAATTAATACTTGGAGAATTAAATTCGTTATAACTTCGTAAAAAAAATTTTTTGCAAACAAACAAAAAAGTACATGTCTAAAAATCTTAAAAAACAATATTTTGGAAGAAAAAAATTAATTTCCAGCTTAGATGATATTTAGCCTGCCTGATTTATAACACAGGACAACAAAATTAGAAAACTTTTTTGATGCGGCAAATGTCAGACCTGTTTCTGATATGTTTTTTCGTGCCGAACACGAATCCGTAAACGAAAATCTCCTATCAGCTCTAGTTTTTGAGAAAAACGGGTTTAAAATGTTCAAAAATCGCGTTTTTGGCTAACTTTGAGTACCTCTAACACTGAAACAAAAGGTCTTAGAACCTTCTATTTGGGCTTAATTTGAAGCTTAATGTTTTAACTATTATCCCCAAAAATGACCTATCTTGCACCATAACCTCAAAGTCATTTATTATCCATTTTTGATTCCCGCAAATATTAATTTTGTAAAAGTTTATGCGCGTACATCTAGTCCTTGAGGTTAAGGTGCAGCAATGTAATTTTTATGAACTACATTCAAGGGATAAATTGAATTGAAGCTCAACAAGAAGGTTCACTCACCTTTGATTTTATTGACTAGAGTTATTCAAATATTACCAAATAAATTCTGTAGGCAAATACTAGTTACCCACAATTTTGAGGTTATTAGTGAATAATATGATTTTTAGGGCTTGTAGTTCATATGCATATAACCTTAAATTTATTCTTTAGAACAGCATATAAAATAGCTTTTTTCTTGCAGATGTTACACAAAGCACTGCGTGCAACTCGAGCCGAAAGTATCATTTTCCGATGAGATTAATTTGCTAGCAACTTACAAACTCGTCAGAAAACGGCATCTTTCCGCTTTCATTGCACAATGTACTATTTTTGTGCAACACCTGAAAAAAGCACTACTTTAGAAGCAATAAATCTCGTCAGAAAATGCTACTTTCCGCTCGAGTTGCACACAGTGCTTTGTGCAACATCTGCAAGAAAAAAATCTATTTTATATGCTGTTTTAATGAATTATTATAAGATTATGTTGCTTAATATGCCTGAAAGTGTGCAGAGAAGTATACTTTGCTGCACACTTTATCAGAATGCAGAAATCAACAACTTTGTGCTGCATTTACTTAAAATTAAAGTAGCGCTTTTTTTGCAAGCGTTGCACAAAGTAATTTTTTACCGCAGGATTATTCAAGTGCGACACAATAATAAGATGATGAATGAAACTTTGTCATTTCATGCAGACGTGATGTACGTATACAAGTGGAAAATAACATCTGTTAAAAGCTGGAATAAAGGTAAATTTTGTAAAACGCTTAAGTGAAGGATATAATTACCATATCACGTTAACAGCAAGATGGGTGTTCGCTAGCGTGCAGTGATTTTGCGCACGTGCAACGTCAAAGAAGCTGTGCACATAATCGCACGCCGGTACGTAGTACTTATAATTAGTTAAGCACCGAACATGCTATGTGGCAGTTACTCATCTATAACTTCATATACATATATATATATACAACATTTCATCTTATTATGCGTTGAGGTAGATTCGCCTGCACCTTTTGCGCGTCGTGGGTGTCAAGGGACAGGTTGCTATAGGGAAGCAGTTCAGAGAGCTGTGGGGGGGTCAGAGGGAGGGGGGTAAGCGAAATAGGGGAATAGGGATTCCATTATTTAACCGAGGTAGTTTAGGCGAGTATTAGGGGTTTGAGTTTATGACACCCCTCGGCTGCCCGGATTGCCTATTAATACGATATGAGCTTCGCTCGTCGACTGTGCCTCTCCCATTTCCACCTCATTCCACTGGTGCTCGCGTTTTTCCTGCAACGTGCTGAATTTTTTTTTTTTCTATTTTTTTCGCCTGGTCCAGGATCGTTCTCTTCTGGGAGAAGGGGACAAGTGGCAATCAACTCTTCGCGAATATTGGCCAACTCTTCACAACACACTCATATATATATATATATATATATATATATATATATGATTTTTGTTTTAACCCCGAAATCTCTCGACATTTTTATTTTTACTATGAGAGAAAAATGTTTCTCCAATTTTCGATTATCAGGGAGTCATGTAAATTAAAATTTCTAAATATTATACGGGGGAAAAGTCATTGACAAACGTAATGTGAGGAAAAACTCACAATTTATATTTTTTTTAGAAAGAAAAGTAGGAAAATACCTGATTGAAGAGACAAGTTCTGCCTTTTGCCTGAAAAATAGTAAAATATTGTGTTATTGATTTTCAAAAAAAGTAATAGATATATCAATCACTTGTTACTTAGTGATAAAAAAATAGATTTTCAAAATTCAAAAAAGTGGATTAAATATGGCGGATAATTTTTAAGTTAATGAATTTTCATGTAAAATAATGTTTAAAAGTTTTCAAAAATTGCTAATTACAAATTTTATAGATAGATTTTAAAAATTCACAAATAGGAACTTTTTTAGTTAAGTATAGATATTTTGAATTTTTAAAATCTAATTTCAACACTGTAAAATGAAAGGTATTAATTTAATACCGAGTTAAGGTACTAAACTGTCATTTTCTTCTACTTTGATACCTATAATTTGTTAAAATTTAGGGTAAGTCCGGGTGAGTTGGCCAATTCAAATATTTTATAGAATTTGCTGCTACAGGTATCGCTTATTAAAGATTAATTCGCTTTGTTTTATGTCAAAACACAATGAAAAGAAAAAAACTTTACGAAAAATATTGAAAACGTAAGTAAAAAAATGATTTGTTATTTTGACTAGTTCTGAAAAAAAGTGAAGAGTTTACGTTTCTCACTGGTGTTATGTTATTTTATAGATTAATTTTGAATTTCATTTTTTTTGTAAAGTACATGACCCAAGCTTTATCATAACTTTATATTTATTCAAGAAATTTATTTATTTAAATTTTAGTTGCGTCAATTTGTCTCCTGACATTAGGAAAGATGGCCATGTTTTTTCGAGGTGAGATGGCTAAGTTATTGGCACCCTTGAGATTCGTGTGTTTGCTAAAAAAAACATTAATTCTGTAGCAAATTACATTTTTCATGACGTATATTACAACAAGACACTCCAACAAAGATTTTCAAATTTAAATATGGTCAAATAAAATAATCACTATTGTGTAATTAAATCTTAAAAACGTTTATAAACAATCATAACACAGGTCTACATAATAAGACTTTTTTATATATACATAGCGGAGTGGTTTCCAATGTATTTTTGTGTGCTGAACCCGATTCCAGGTTCCAAAACTGCGTATCACATCAGGATTTTGAATAAAGTGGAGGTAAAGTCTCCAAAAACTGTGTTTTGTTTTGAGTGTTTACAGTTTACAGTAAGATATAAGCTTTAATTTAAGCCTATATAGAAGTCTCTATCACGTCAGATTAAGGAGAAAAAATATTTAAAAATCCTCAAAAACACGGTTTTTGAATACTTTACCCCCACTTTACTCAAAATCCTGACGTAATACGCAATTTTGGAACCCGGAATCGTGTTCAGGACATAAAAATACATTGGAAACCACTCTGATATCTCAAAAAAATTCCTTGTAGCCTTCACTGAAAAAAGGGGTTTGGTATTGATAACCAAACATTTGGTTGGTATTTAAGCAACCAAAATTTTTTTGTTGAATTAACAAAATTTTAGTTGTCTCCATCAAAATTTGTTTGTCACAACCAAAATTAGAAAAAAAGGATTTTTGTTGTCCTAACTAAAGTTTGATTGAGACAATTAAAATTTTGTTGATTCAACAAAAAAATTTTGGTTGCTTAAATAACAACCAAATGTTTGGTTGTTAATACCAAACCTTTTTTTCAGTGTTGTTGTGTTGGTAAGACAGACAGACAGCGCTTATGAAAATTGCACTGAATTTAATAATAAATGTTCGAAATGTGGGGTCAGAAGAAGAAAAGATTTTGATAAAGCGAAAAGCTAAAGATTGATTTTAAAGTATTGGGCATCTCTCTCGTACGCCTATGGCCATCTCCCCCGTACATTCCGGGAGAGATGGCCAAACGTGTTTTTTAAAAAATATTAATTTTGAGATTGTTTACATTTAAAAAATTTCTCATTTCTATTAGTATTTGTAAGTTAAATGTTCAATGTTTAAGTAGCAATAAAAGTTAATATGTAAATCACTTTCTTTTTATTTTTACAGACCTTTAAAAAAACTATGTCCAACTCCCCCGGACTTATCCTAAATAAAATTTTTTTGTGAAGTGTTATACTAATTTACTTAGTTATTTTTTAACAAAATCTACTAAATTATCTGCATAACTATTTTATTAGTTGGCTAAACTAATTATAGTTTGTTGGAATAACTATATATTTAATTAGTTACCTTACTAACGAATAGTTACACTGACTAACTAAATGGTAACAGTAACTAATATAAATTAGCAAAAAATACTCTTACTAACGAAATGGTAATCGCAACCAATTAATTACTAAATTTGCATTTTTCTAAAACTTTTTAACCCAAATTTCAAAGCAAAAACATTTTTTAAATATAAAATGTGCAAACAAATTTTATTGAATCCAACGATTGACTACGATTAATTTTTCACTGTGTATATTCAAACTGGAAAATCGACAGATCACGTGAATAATTAATTGAAAACGAGGTTGATTTTCTTAGAAGGAATATATATATATATATATATATATATATATATATATATTTGCTCTCGCAATTTAAGTTTGGCTTGTGGTTTGCATTATGAATTGTATTTGAATTTGAATTGAGGAATGTTTACAGGTGTGTACAATGGTTGGGTTTGAACCCCTTTATTTTGCATTTGTAGTCAAGACACGTATACACACACAATATATATATATATATATATAAATGTGTGTGTGTGAGTGTATGAAGATCGTCTACGCGCGTCCATTGGAAAGCCAAGCTTCACTTGGAAACACACAGAACTGATTCCCTTTGGCGCTCGTGCACAGACTGTTGAGTGGTAGTCACTCGTCGATCGTTTTCTAATTTGGCGAGTAAACACTAGGTCCACAATGTCGAGTCAGAGATTCGTCGAGGGGTAAAATATATATTGGGAAGTATCGATGCCAAACTTTCAAGCTGTTTCAATGCGTAATGGACCGAAGTAGCGTTGGCTTGATCGCAAAAAGATGTGGCTACAGGGAAAAACTGCTCTCTTTCTTTTCTCATCAAAAAATTTCATCTTATTTTCCTTATCCTCAAAATGCAATTCTTCATCAACTTTTTTTTCCATTACTAAAAAAAAATGTCTTTCATCAAAAATACATTTTTCTTAATATTTTAAACTAAAATAAAAATTAATTTTTTCTTTAGAGAAAATAGTTTCTTTGTAACGAGAAAAAATTTAAAACATAATTATGTTAAATATTTAATATTAAATGTGCGAAATAAATTAAAGAATAGTTAATAAATACATTTGTATAAAATAATTAACAGAAATTATTAATTTTTTTTTGTGTATAGCTTATGTCATCGTTATGTAATTATCAATCACTTTAATGAGAGGAATTATTTTCACTTTTCTTAAGTGCGCTACGCTTTAATTAATAAATAATAATTAAAAATGTGAGATCAGTTTTTAAACATATTTTTTTTTCTTTGTTGAAATACTGATTAACTGTAACGATCATGTCAACGATTGCTCATTCAACGTTTTCTGTTCTAATTAGTCTTTCAATTACTTCACGGTTCATGCACTCTACTGCATTAACGAATACAAGTTACTTTCATCAATATTGACTTACTAACTATTAATTATGTAACAGCTCGAATATCACTCTATTTGAGGATATTATTTGTTTCCATTAAGTGAATTACTATAACATAGTGAATATATACACAGAAAAAAGTTGGATTCATATTTGTTGCAACTCAAAATGAGACAATGCTAAACGACATAGAAAGTGGCGCCACCAACCTGACTTATTTTTGTTGTACATCAAAATGAGCCATTATGCCAAACAGTACCTCAAGATTTTTTATTTAATTAATATGACTTCAAAAATTTCTTCAACTAATTTAAAAAAATCACAACATAGAAACGCAAATTTTCATTATGAGCATATATACTTTTTAAAACTCTTTTATATTTCCGGCAATTTTTTTTCCCCCAAAAATAAATAATAAAATTTCCCTAAGAAATTTTCTCGATCGAAAAAAGAAAAGCAAAAAAAAAACGTACAATTGTCCCAATGGCATTAAAGTTGAAAGCAGTGAAACTCGATTTGAAATGGAAACCGACTCGGTGAAATTACACTTCTTTTTAAAATTGTAAAATAACTCTGTGGACGAAACGAGAGAATATATCAGGGCTTTCTCATCCCCCCATATATTTTTTGTTTTCACCGGAATCTCTCTTTCTCTCATATAACTTGGTTTGGTGTGTTTTTAATTTTTTTAAAATTGGGAGGAAATAAACCGCCAACTCTATAAAGTTGGTGTTCGCATGTATACATAGGAGAGGTTGCAAATGTATATATGTATATACATATATATAGTGTTACAGACGATTTGACCTGCGAGAGTGTTTGTGGCCGGTTTTACCTACATACGTATAGAGCGAGAGAGAGAGAGAGGCCGCCGGGGTGGCTGGTTCGTTCGTTGAATGCGGTTTAATATTAATGGGAACTGATGATAAGCAGCGCAAACAAGCGTCGAGTCTCCCGGGAGAGATCTGCCTTCTGTTACCCGCGTGCAGTGGGGCGATACACGGTAACGTAGCCCAAACCACCCCATCCCCTTCTCTTCGCCCATTTTCCATCCCCCCCTGACTCCGCTGTAACTTTCCCTATACCACCTCAACGACCATCATGCCTCGGCACAAACTCCGGCTGTATAGGGCACACAGTGGAGAATACAGGGTGCTTAAATGTGAACTAAAACTCACCTACCCCCGTGATCGTTTAGACATTACAAGAGTGAAAGAGAATGATTGTGTGGGCCGTACACAATCATACAAGGATGTGATCAACAATCTCATAGAACTATATTGCAGATTTGTCAAGAAATAGGGGACGTTTTTCGAGCTCCCCTTCATTAAATTTAAACCAACAATTCCTCGACGATGGTAATTAACGAGTGTGTAAAACAGATTATAATAAGTGATGTCATTTTTGCAATAAGGAACAAATGTTCAAGCTTAAATAATTTATAATATATATTCTTAGCTGATGGGTGTTCTCTCTAAATTTGAATCAACGGAATCTCGCGGATTCTCAGCTATATGTATATCACTGATTCAAATCAGCTTATATGCACTGATGAATTAGTGGAATTTTACTGATATTTAGCGTATATCCGCTGATTGGTACCAGTGGTATACTTATCGTTGATTCAAATTTAGAGAGTTGATGAAACTTGTTAGTCGAGGGTTTTTTGGGGTCGCTGGTCACAAATTCGATGTCAGTTTTTAAAAATTGTTTGGATTCACTCGAAACTGGTTTACACTGAAAAATCAGTGAAATTTCACTCATTCATCAGTGAATATACGCTGATTGGAATCAGTGGCATACTAATAGCTGAGAATCAGCGCACTGAGAAAAATAATAATGTAATGTTAACAAAATAATTTGGTGGAGCACTTTTAGTTAAGATTAGAAAAATTTAGTTGACATAACAGTAACGAAAGAAGCAATCAATCGAGAAATTTAGTTGGCTGTACCAAAAATTTCGTTCAAGCTTTTGCGTCTGTTAACTGAATAATTTGGTTCTCCAAACCAAACCGTCTGAATGCTCAATTGCGCATGCGCTGTTCTCGTAAATATGTCACACGTTAACCATGCTTCGCTCTTCGTGTCGTCCAGTTTTATTCAAGTGTTTTCGGGATTTTTATGTGTTTCAGAAATTCGGTAAAAAAGTGTGTGTAGTGATGCATATCGAACAGAGAGAATAAAGCTTGTTAAAAGAACGGAAGTTTTTCTCCAGCCTGTATACTTTATGAAAATAATTTACACTCACATTGTCACTAGGATTCTTAGTGTAGTGGTCAGCGTTCTTGATTTGCGTTGCGTAGTCTGAGGGTTCGATCCCCAGCAGTGTTAGGTTTTTCCGCAATAGAAATTAATTTCAGTAGACATAGGGTAATAAAAGAGGATAACAAAAGTGATAAAATTAAGTGAAAAATAAAAAATATAAGTGTGAGCCAAAAAATAATTTGGTTGAGAAAAGAAAAAAATTTTTTTCATTTAACTAAATTTTTTGTTTGCTTAAAAACAATAAGTTAGTTGTGCAAAACAAAAAATTTGGTAGACCGAACAAAATGATTCAACGAAAAAATTTAGTAGCCCGAACCAAACGGATTAGTTGCACATATATCAAATAAAAAATTTGGTTTGGAGAACCAAATTTCAGTAGATGATACCAAACAGTTTTCTCAGTGCGAGATTTTATTGATTCAAATTTAGAGAGTACGAATTTAAAAACAATTAAAAATAGAGGGTCCAATATAATTCATGGTAAGATTTATTTGATAATAATCAAGTAATCGATTATTTGAATCAAATAAATTTTGTTTTTCCAGTATATCATCACTGAGAAAAATGTTTAGTATCATCTACCAAAGTTTGGTTCTCTCTACCAAATTTTTTATTTGATATATGTGCAACTAATCCGTTTGGTTCGGGCTACTAAATTTTTTCGTTGAATCATTTTGTTCGGTCTACCAAATTTTTTGTTTTGCAAAACTAACTTATTGTTTTTAAGCAAACAAAAAATTTAGTTAAATGAAAATTTTTTTTTGTTTTCTCAACCAACTTATTTTTTTGTTTCACCCTTTTCTCTTTATATAACCTACCTATGCCTACTTAAATTAATTTCTATCGCGGAAAAAACCTAACACTGCTGGGGCTCGAACCCTCAGACTACGCAACGCTAGTCGAGAACGCTGACCACTACTCTACGAATCCTACTAACAATTTGAGATTAAATCATTTTCACAATGTATAAAAGCTGGAAAAAAACTTTCGTTCTTGTAACAAGTTTTATTTATTTATTTTCACTACACAAACTTTTTTTTTTAAAAAATGTCTGAAAAACATAAAAACTTCAACACTGAAACTTCACGACGCGAACGACATATGGTTAATGTTGACATCCTGTGAATGGGAAGCGACGCCATATTTACGAGAAGAGCGCGTGCGCAATACAGCATGTCAGCTATTTAGTACTGGGAACCAAACTATTTAGTTCGTAAACATGAAAGCTTCAAATATATTTTTTGGTAGAGCCAACTAAACTTCCCGATTTATTGCCACTTTCTATTCTGTTGTGACAACCATATTTTAGTAACGCCAACTAAAAAAGCTCAACTAAATTATTTTCTTATTATTACGAAATTATTTTTCTCAGTGATTGCATTGGTCAAAAGTCAGCCCCAAAAAAAATTACATTAGATTTTTTTTGTGTTAAATTATTACTTAATTTTTCCTATACAATAAATTTACTGTTTTACACTGTTTTAAAAATATAACACCCTTTTCAGAATTTCCCATTTTTTTTTTATTTATATTCTACTAACTTTTTTAAACCTTGTTCCCTGGATACTCATCAGGGAATTAAGTAAAAAAAAATCTGAACACGAATTGCATTCAAATTAACTTCACCGTTGTATTTGGTCTCCGCTTATGTATAAATTTATATTTGCAAAGAGAGAACCATATAAATGGAGTGTTTGTTATAATATGCATTTCGTGAATCCTAAAAGAAGCACACACCTGTGCAATTGAACGAAATTCGGCAAGAGATTAGGATATGATTGTTCATGAGTGTACTCAGCAAGCAAAGCAAAGCCACAGAGTTTACATTAGGCTCCGATGGCTATGTGCCATGGGTTTCATTGCGCAAGCCAGAGGGAAGAAGCAAGAGAAAGAGAGAGAGAAAGAGAGAGAGAGTGCTCAATTTTCACCCTTTGTTTAATCGCCGCTCGGAGTCGACTACATTAATTTAATACCCACGCGTGCGCGATGTACCACTTCAATAGGCGTCTTATTATCCTCGGCGCGTGCGACCCTTGTCTTTGCGGCTGATTTTACAGCTGTCGTTCATTTCCAACTTTTCGGCTCATCTGCCATCGCGACAAAGTTCAACCCTTCTTATCATTTCCTTCCAAGATTAAGATTTTAGATTCTTATCTTCAAAGGAATTTGAAATGTACAAAAATCATTCTTTTAAATAAATAAACTCAATTTAAGGTGGCTTGAGGTTCTAACATAACCTCAAAACTGAAAAATGGTTTTTAACGCAAACAAAACTTTAATTTTTAATAAAAATTAAACAATTTTAGAAGATCTACATAGAAAAAATCTAAACTTAAAATGAGTTGAATTCAGACTCAATTTGATGTGCAACAAAAATGTGGCACCGCAAGTTCTATGTCGTTTAGCATTGGCTTATTTTTGTTGCATTTAGTCTGTTAAACTCATTTTGAGTTCATGTTTTTTATATTAGTTGTTTACTTTTCGAAAAAAAATTATGTTCAGTTAAATTATATTTTGTTAAATAATTATCTTTTGAACATTTTGACAATTTTCTTTCAGAACAGACAAAAATTGCAATTTTTATAAACAATAGCTTATTTTACGCAGTGAAACATTCTCTACAATAGAAATATTTTCAATTTTTTTTTTTGAAAAGTGTATAACTAGATCTTCTAAAATTGTTTGAAATTAATTTTCATTAAAGTTTTGCTTGCGTTAAAAACCATTTTTCAATTTTGAGGTTATGTAAGGGCCTTCATCCTTCTTAAACAAATTTAAGACTTTCCCAGATAGCACAAAAATTTTCTGCAAGTTTGCACTGAAAACTTGCTGCAAACATGCTAAGTAAGATTTGTGGAAAGTTTCAAAAACAATTTGCGGAAAATTTTTAGAAATTTTGGGAAGCAATTTTTAGGAAAATCAAATTTTAAAGTTTTCTTAAAAATTACTTTGCCAACTTTTTTTTGTAAATTAATAATTAAAATAAGAAAATCACAGGATTAAAAAGAACAAATAGTGAAAATAAAATAAAATTACTGCAATTCAACTCTAGGAGAAAAAACTCTCACCATCTGGCGGCGTAAGTATGCAACTATGAAAATTTCCATTATAATATTAACATAGTTGCACACTTACGCCGCCAGATGGTGAGTTTTTTCTCCTACAATTGATATCAGTCTTGAATACTATAAGAGCGGATACTCTAACACAGAAATGAAAAGCACAAATTTTTTTATTTTTATTATATGAATTGCAATAATATTATTTGATTTTCATTATTTTTTCTTTTTTATCCTGTGATTTTCTTATTTTAATTATTAATTTACAAAAAAAAGTTAGCAAAGTAATTTTTAAAAAAATTTAATTTTCCTAAAAATATTTAATTAATTCTAATTTTATTATTTTACCGATTATTTTGTAAAAAGAATATGAGATAAATTGAATTGTTCAAAAGAGAATCGATTACAATTTGGAATTAATTTAAATCTTTTTTTTGTAAGAGGATTGATATGTTAGAAAATGTTGGTGGGAGTTTTTTTTTCTGGATTGATCACAGAAAATGGAAACTAAAGGAAAATGAGGGAGTTAAAGAAGTGATTCGCCAATAGCAATGGGCGTAGCTAGTGATCGCTTAAAGGCCAAAGGACGATTCAATTAGGATCGACTAGAGTAATCCTGTACTCCAACTGCTCCCGCTAGCCATCCTTTCTATAGAACCAAACTCTCCCGTATAGAATCCTTAATCGATGAACCTCTCGAAACCCTCACTCTCGATTAAAGGCACTTTGCCTGGCTTACACTTACACCAGTAAAAACGATTATATATACCAAACTTTATCTAATCCGAACAGTATGCTTTTATATAATAAATGTACTAAGTGCTCTCTTAAATTATCCAAAAATATACAATTAACTTATTAACATATTGTATATATCAAGTAAAATTATTTCTAAGAGATCAATTTACTTTCAATAAATTTTCCCTATCTTTGATATTAATATAAGAATTTAATTGCGATATTTTCTTTCTAAAGGGGAGAGAATTTTTTTTCGAAAATTCCTATTTTTTTGTTGAAACTAAATTGCTTTATATGTAAGAAATGATTTGTCTGATATGGAGAAAAAGCGATTCAATTCTCAGGAGAGTTAATTCGAGGATTTTGAATCAGAAATATAGGTTTTTCCTTGGAATTGACAAATGCAATATTAATATCGAGGTAATAAGGGTGAATTGACCGAATGTCCAATTATCACTGATTTTCCGATGATTCGTAAAATGGAACCCCTCCATTTAGTGGAAAAGACAATGACAAATCAGTGACAGGAGGAGAATGAATGTTAGAATGAAAATATATATATATATGTGTAGAAAATGGCTAAGGTCTGTGTGCAGCCACTTGGTAGTCGATCGTTTCCAACCCTCCACCTTCACCATCGCCTTACAGTCCACTATACAGACGGATGGGGTGACATCTCATTAGGGAGACAAATTGCTTCACCTCTCCACCACTTGTGCACACTGTGAGACGCACACATATGTCTATACCTGCTATGGCAACCTATAGATAGAGCCAGTGTTTGAAACGCAAAACTTTATAAATATGTACATTAAAAATTGTCATTACGAATACATAAAATATAAATACAATATGAGTGTTTTAAATTTTGTAAATTTTTAACTTCTCTTTCAAAAAATTGTTCAATAAATTTTAAATTATATTCATTTATTTTTTAAATTGGATACTTTAATTTTTATTTAGGTATTTTAAAATTAAAAAACAAATTTCATTTCTTTTTAGGATTTTTTTAAAACTATTTATATAGTAAATGGAAAAAAAAGAATTGCTTACAGATGCTAACTGATGTTTGTTTTTGTATCTATCAAAATTAGTAACCACAGCCAAATTATTTGCTATGAAAACAAAAAAAAATTTGCTGTGATAAACAAAATGGGTAAAAAATTTTTAAATTAACTCTCACAGTAAACTTTTTTGACCCCACAGCAAATTTGTTTGCTGTCCTTTTTTTTGCTAAAATGTAATTTGATGTGTCAGTAAATAATTCGCTGCCACAGCAAACTTTTTCTATGCGTGTAATAAATAATGTTTTCACCTTTAGTACCTAAAATTCAATTGTTTCTCACTGAAAATTAAATTAAAAACATTTTCCAAACATTTTAAAAAGTAATTTTTGCAAAAAAAACATTAACCACACATTTTTACGTAAGTTTAACATAAGAAATAAGAAATGACAAATTGAAAGTGGAAAACAAAGACAATTACGATTTACATAACTGACCCCAAAAAATGTTTAATAAATAATTAAATATTAAAAACAAATAAAATTTTTTTAAAAATAATGAAAAGTTGAATTTCTGCAAATGATCATATATAAAAGTGTTTTATAATCATAATTGCTATTATTGATAAATTAATCATTTCTGCAATAAATTACTTTTCAAAGTTCAAAATTTCAGTAAATATGACATGTTACAACTTACCCCTGTGACAACCAGCCCTTAGCTTCTCTATTTTAATTTTTATTTAGGTATCTTAAAATTATACTCTCTGAATCTGAATTTGTAAAAATTTTAACTAATTTGAATTGTTGACTCACTTATTGCTTTTAAATTGGTAAATTTAATTAATTATAGGTCAAAAGCAAACAGTAAGACACAAATTCAAATTTAGAGACTAAGCATTGATTTACTATTTCAAGATTTTAAACTTTTTCTTATGTATTTATAATTTTATATAGAGACCGTTTTCACCGTGTGGATAAATTTAATCCTCCGAGAGGTTAAAGGCAGTAGATATATTCTGCGTTTGCGCAGAATGTTTGTATACATTTTATGCGCAAACGCAGAATATATCTACTGCCTTTAACTTCTCGGAGGATTAAATTTATCCACACGGTGAAAACGGCCTTGTAGTAATAAATTTATTCCAATTTTTTATACTTTGAAAAAAATTTAGTCTCTGAAACTTTTTAGGTAAATGACTAAATATTAAGAAGTACAAATAAAAATTTAAAATAAAATAAGAATTTTCTCAGTGTAAGATAAATATGATAATTACATAATTTTTAATATAAAATAAAAATAGACAATAAATTAACGAAAAGTTGAATTTCTTCAAAATGGTGATAAAAATAAGATGTGAAGAAATAAAATTTCTGAAGAGGCAGTCAGAGTCAACTTCGAAATGTTAAATTGTTAATTTATTATTAACTTTTTATTTGTTATGTCCACATTGGTCGTTTTTTACAATATAAACAAATTTAGAGGACTTTAATCAATATGATTATAAGAATAAGAAATTGCAGAATAAAATAATGTACATTTTAGAAATAGAATATAATAGGAAAGCAATTGATGGTCATTTATAGGGTGGCAAACTAGAATTACCGTGAATAATATAATGACATATATATACATATAGGCCTATATAATATCGTATCTCTCTACATGAGAGAGAGAGAACGGTGAAAATGTATTAGGGCTCACATAGCTAAACTAATTGGTTAAATCTGTTGGGCCGCATAACTGGGAGGCTAATTGGGTGATTTCCTGACAAATTATATCCACCCCGACAACGAGTACGCCTACTCGGTATATATGTATAGCGGGCCCGTTTGTCACTTGACACGCTGTGAAAGATGAGGAACGGCGAGAAGAAAGAGTCAACCAGCCGCGAAGAACCAAGTGTCCGAGTATATTCGCGCCTCCTCTGCAATATGCTCTCAAGTTATAGACTCGTTCATTTACTTGAGCACGAGCCTGATTTACTCAAACAACTTAACGGCCCGACGCTCACCCGTCATTCTCATTTTTTTTCCTCTTCTTCGTCTCCTATTTTTCATCGTTCTTTTAATTCAAATTTGGAACTTATATTTCGTTTAATAATACAATTTATAGCATTATAATTAATTTTTAAACTATTAATCGATTTCATTTTTTTTTATTCAACAGCAAAAAGAATACGTTATTTTAAAGGAAAATGGAATCTAATTTTAATTTTTAACTTCATTTTTCTAACAATAAGTTTGATTTCTGAACTGATTTTTTATATTGATTATAAGTACCTTAAATGTGGCGAATTTAAGACAGTTATATGACAACCCAACCCAGATAGCACGTAAATAAATAAATAATAATAAATATTTCAATCTCGCAACCTCTGATATATAATGAAATAAATTTGCAGAGCTTCTTCATCTTGTGACGCGTTTCGTATGTATATATAAGCGTGAAAATTATTTTTACAGCAATCGAAAGACGTACAGCTTTGTGCAAAGGAGAAGCGTCTTATTATTCCTCTTCCTTCTACCGTGATTCGTGTCGTCATTATTAGATATACACATATATGTAAGTTAACTGTGTATATTCGTGGGTTACGAACGCGTGTTGAAATTAATTTCGCATTGAAATAACGTCTCGCGAGTCTGTCATATATAGAAAGCACGCGACCATCCTAACCAATTTATTTTCAGAGATGCACTCACATACATACATGTTCTCTGATGCGATTACAAAAGCAAAAATTACTGCAGCATAAAAGAAAATAATGAACAAAAATTTTCTTTCCTAAATAAATATATAACAGATGCTTGTGACGTGCGCGCGCTCGAGAAAACTGTCTCGCAATTAAAGAGAAAATAAAGTAACCTATATACGCGGTTAAATAAAATTGCTTAGGAAGGCAGTAAACTTTTTTCTTTAGGTCTTAAAGGAAAAAAGTCTATTTACAGGGAGTAAAATACAATTTTTTACCCTAGGGTAATAAAAATTTAGGATGAGGAATATTAAATTTCTTTTAGGCTATATAGGCTCAGTCAGGGGGTAAAAGTGTACTTTTCCTATTTCTATATAAAAGAAAAAATTTATGTTGGGGTAAAATGTTCTTTTCTAACCTCGGGGAGAGGCGAAAGTTTACTTCTTTATTTTTTAAGGTAGAAAATGTATGTAGTGGCAAAATTGTACTTTCTCTATTTTCGAAAAGAAAAAAGTATGTATTGTGTAAAATGTTCTTTTCTAGTCTCTGGAGAGAGGTAAAAGTATATTTTTTCCCGTTTTCAAGGTTGAAAATTTATGTACTGGGTAAAATGGACCCTTTTTGACCCTAGAGAGAAAGAGACAAACTCTAGAAAGGGGGTAAAAGCATACTTTTTGTCTATTATATAGAGAAGAAAAAAATTTAAGTACACGGAAAGAAATGCTATCGAAATTTCAGCCATAAACTTATGGTTGAGATTTCTGGTTGAATTGGTTATACAGTCTGTCAAATTGGCAGGTAAGTTAGGTTATATTAGCCATGTGAAGTCTGATTCAGACATCTTGCTCTTTAGAAGTACTATTCGTTTGTTGGATTACCCAAACTGTATGGCAGTAACAGTGCCATGTTAATTCCGTTATACGATATAACAGAAACAGCAAGAATTATGGCAGTAATTACGAAAAAATTCTTTCAGTGTAATATAGTCTTTTTTATTGGCTCAGATAAGATACCAAACAGGGACTGATTTCTCTCTAACAGATAATGCAACATTTAACTGTTTAAGGGACAGTTTTATCAACTTCGATTAAAAGTTAATCAGAGATTAAATCTCTAACCGATCAATCATGAGCGGTTAAATTGGCTTTAATCGCTGATTAAGTTTTAACCGTAGTTGGTGAAACTGACTCTAAATCAGTTATAATAACTGATTTTCAGTGAAATGTGACTCAATTTCAGTGAAAATGTTATACTGTAGTGATTCAGTTGCTAAATTCTAACTATTTCATCAGAGAAATCTCACTGATCTAGTGCAAATAATAAAAAATTAACAATGATGTGTTAATTAATAAAAATGAATAACACCGTAGTCAATAAAAATAGTATGATTGTACATAATTAATTAGTGCTAATTAATATTAATTAACTAGCACAAATTAATAATAATAATTAGTAGAAAAATAATGAACAAGTCAATGAACTAAAAAGCCGAGATAATCGAATGAATGTACTGTTATATTTGGCAGTAAAATTTCCCTCTCTTCATATATACAGTGTGCATGCAGAAATGTCTTAATGATTAGACACTTCCAGATGGAGTGGCTTAGATACTCTCGATTGGACGTGTCATTAGGTAGGAATTATTGCGATTCGCTTGTTAAGCAAGGAGCCAGGAAGCGCAGTAGCGATCACGTTAGGCGTTATGAGATATCGCTCTAAGATTGCTTGCGGGGTGCTATAATGGCTCCTATCAGCATTTCTCGTTCTCTCTCTGTCTCTCTCTCTCTCACTTGCTCTCCAGTGGGATCAGATCACAGTTAGGGAAAGCAAAAGAAGGGAATCTTTTAATTTGACGCACCATAAAGCACGCATAGTCAGTTTTCCACGGGTTCCCCGTTCCGGATATATACGGCGTGACAGTTGGTACCTACATTGTATATGATATCGATAGAGCCCCATGGGAGGTCATGGGTGACACCATAGCGTGTCGTATCGCTGCAATAATAACGCGTAAGCGATACTCAGACCCTACAATATCCCGCATCTAATGCGACACCATATACAGATACCTCTACACATCGATTGTATATATGACTCTTTACATGCATATATGTATGAGAGAGCGTTGGCAACATTGGCTGTATAATCATCTCCTTGGGGCCCTATTCGCTCTTTCGCACGAGACCCCTAAACATGTTTCGAAAATCGTTTCTATCTGATACCATATTACGTTCCTTGTAATGCCTATTTGAAACGCTACTTTTCAGTTAATTATTCCCATTATTATAATAATTTGGAAATTTATTTCTTATTCCTATCTCCCTAATTCTTCACAAAGAGAAACTTTTTATTCGCATCAAATATCATTTATTTGAATTAAATAAAGATATAAGGCGGAAATGTACCAATTACTGTGGATTTTAGTCATTTTAGAAATTTGAAAGATTTTTTGTAGGTATACTACTATAAATAAATAAGTGAAAAAAATCATATATCTGATTTTTCCACAAGGACTAAAATTTTGTAAAATAATTAAATTTCTAAGTAAAAATGCCTTTTAAACGGACCTCAATACCCTTTTCATATGACAAATGTCCGCCCTCAAAAAAAAGATATGTCTGTTCTATTAATAAATCTTATTCATCTCACCCGACAGTATGACTTTGACAAGAGTTTTTAAAGAAATATTTGTAATTTTCTCCTTTTAACGCTGACTAACTCAATTTCCGTTAGTCACGCCTCTTTTCTTTTATTAATTCTTCAAAATATGATAGTTTCTTAATTAACTAATATATACAAGCAGTCGTTTGCACTATGTAGAGAGAGAGAGAGAGAGAGAGAGAGAGAGAGAGAGAAAAGAAAAAAAAACCCAGAAACTAAAAAGGGAAACTTTGGAAAGAATTTTTGTGGTGGAGGAAAAAGGCAAGTGGCGCACACGTGTTCAACTCGTGCCACACATCCCTCTATTATTCTTAAATATCGTGTCCGACAGGCATGGCCAACGAGAATTTGAAACTAAATTCTTGAATTAGAATCACTCATACAAAAAAAGTAACTTTGCGCAATCATTATAAAATAATAGCTTTTTTGTCTCCCTATTTTTAAAAGTTTATCATAATTATTGAAAGTTTATATACGATTTCCAGTCAGTTTTCCAAAACTTGCATTGTAGGGAAAATGACAGTTTTGGTACATCCCTAGTAGCACGTAATATTCCAGTAATATTAAAATGTACGCCCCATGGTAATATTACTAGATAATATTACTGTAATATTATCGGTTAATATTGCTGTAATATTAATGCAATTAATTAATTCTAATATTAATCTTGGGATTTGATTTATTTTTATTTAATTAAGTCCAAAACCAATTGCAAAAAATTGGTAAAACTGCCACCCATAATTATTTAACAAAAGTTTTTCCAAAAAAATCAATTTTAATATTAATCTTGTTATTTAATTTATTTTTATTTAATAAAGTCCGAAACAAATTGCAGAAAATTTGCAAAACTACCACCCACAGTCATTTAACAAAAGTTTATTCAAAAAAATAATCAATTTTAATATTAATCTTGTTATTTGATTTCTGTTTATAAAATTAAGTCCGAAACCAGTTGCAGAAAGTTTGAAAAACTGCCACCCATAATTATTTAACAAAAGTTTTTCCAAAAAAAATCAATTTAAATATTAATCTTGTTATTTGATTTCTTTTTATTTAATTAAGTCAGAAACCAATTGCAGAAAATTTGCAAAACTACCACCCACAATCATTTATCAAAAGTTTATCCAAAAAAATAATCAATTTTATTATTAATCTTGTTATTTGATTTCTTTTTATTTAATTAAGTCCAAAACCAATTGCAGAAAATTTGCAAAACTACCACCCACAATCATTTAACAAAAGTTTATCCAAAAAAATAATCAATTTTAATATTAATCTTGTTATTTGATTTATTTTTATTTAATTAAGTCCGAAACGAATTGCAGAAAATTTGCAAAACTACCACCCACAATCAGTTAACAAAAGTTTATCCAAAAAAATAATCAATTTTAATATTAATCTTGTTATTTGATTTCTGTTTATACAATTAAGTCCGAAACCAATTGCAGAAAGTTTGAAAAACTGCCACCCATAATTATTTAACAAAAGTTTTTCCAAAAAAATCAATTTTAATATTAATCTTGTTATTGAATTTATTTTTATTTAATTAAGCCCGAAACGAATTGCAGAAAATTTGCAAAACTACCACCCACAATCAGTTAACAAAAGTTTATCCAAAAAAATAATCAATTTTAATATTAATCTTGTTATTTGATTTCTGTTTATACAATTAAGTCCGAAACCAATTGCAGAAAGTTGGAAAAACTGCCACCCATAATTATTTAACAAAAGTTTTTCCAAAAAAAATCAATTTTAATATTAATCTTGTTATTTGATTTATTTTTATTTAATTAATTCTGAACCCAGTAAAACTGCCACCCATTGTTATTTAACAAAAGTTTAAAAAAAATCAATTTTAATATTAATCTAGTTATTTGATTTATTTTTATTTAATTATGTCCGAAACCAATTGCAGAAAATTTTCAAAACTGCAACAAATAATCATTTAACAAAAGTTTTTCAAAAAAAATAATCAATTTTAATATTAATCTTGTTATTTAATTTATTTTTATTTAATTAAGTCCGAAACCAATTACAGAAAATTGGTAAAACTGACACCCATAATTATTTAAGAAAAGTTTTTTCAAAAAAAAATAAATTTGATTATTAATCTTGTTATTTGATTTCTTTTTATTTAAGTCCGAAAACAATTGCAGAAAATTAATAAAACTGCCACCCATAATTATTTAACAAAAGTTTTTCAAAAAAAAATTATCAATTTTAATATTAATCTTGTTATTTTATTTATTTTTATTTACTCAAGTCCGAAACCAATTGCAGAAACTTTGCAAAACGGCCTTGATAATTTTTGCTACCTCTTCTCTAGACGAAGCTTTTTATTCTTGATTATGTTCGATTTGAATTTAAAGTTTTTTAAAACTAATAATGTGTAAGTGTTTATCATGATGAAGAATCTAAATTGTCATGAAATGAACAAATTTTTAACTGGTATTTCACTTGTTTTGTTTGTATATATGTTTATGTATTTGACAGAAATTTATCCTACTGAACGTTTATTCTGCTTCATATAAAATAAAAGCCCTTTATGGATAGAGGATTTATGGAAGGAAAAATATTCCTTCCGACAATAGAAATTTATTTTGAAGCAATATTAAAAGGAAAATCTGATTATTATTAAATGATTTCTCTTACTGTAAATAGATTATTTTGTCGGTGTAGCCAAAAATTATTAAACTTATAATGACTATTTTTTTTCTTTAATTCCCTCTTGTTCAAAAAATAATTGAAATTTTATATTTGCATTTTAGGAATGAGGATTGTTTGTTTTTTTTAATATGGATTTTTGACGCATTCAGGTAATTTCCAATTTCATCCTCCCGCATCAAGGAACGGTATCGTTAAATAAATTGATATCCGGGATTTTTTGCAAGGAAAGTGGAGCGAAAAATATTTTCCGACCACGCATTTGCAGCAGAGACGTTAAGGAGGGAGTTTTCCGCATTGATTTATATACGTTATGCGGTGCGAACCGTAGAATTCGAAGCCACGTAATCGGAATAGTCGATTCCACTGCCGTTACCACCCTTCTCTCTCACTTGCTCTTCATTCCTCTCGCAATATCCTCTTTCAATTCTCTCATCCCCCTTTTTCTTCCCTTCTCCCACCTCTCTCTCTATCTCACCCTCGTGTTTCCTCCCGGAAAGCCCGTCGCGTGGATACGTGAACGAACCGCCAGCGATACCGTATAATTATCGGATGGCAGGTAACTCGAGCGGTCCCAGTGCGTTTTAATTGGCCAATTATCGTGGCGCGATAGGTAGCGGTGCGTGGGTCCAGATAGGCGTGAAACGTTGGGGTAGCTGGTCTCAACCGAATAACACAACGTAACTTCCTTCCATCTCCATCCTTTCTTCTCCAAATATCAATCCCAATTCCTTCTCTCTCTCTCTCTCTCTCTTTTCAATCCCTCTTTCGTCCTTTTTTCGTTCACTTACTTTTTTTCATCCCCTTTTCGGTCGAGGACACTCTCCCTTTTTCTGTTCGTTTATATTCTATTCTTTGCTTTCTCGTTCTCTTTTGCCACGACAAAAATACATCTCGGTTGAATCGAAGGTCCGACGATTCTCATTATTTTTTTTTTCATTTTTTATCTTTTAAATATATTTCATTCGATTTGTTCTTCAATTATCTAAATATTGATAAAATATAGATTTTAATCTGTGGCTTCAGTGGCTTTGAGTTACAGTCAAATTGAATCAATTGAAGAACATAATTTTTTTATGTACGTTGAAATTTTTTTTCATAAAATAATTTTTAAAAAATCCTTTAATTTTATATAAAATAATATAATATCATCATTTAAAGAAGAAACTTTATTTTTACGATAATTTTGTTATCTCGAGGGAAATTTTATTGTTATTTATTTTACATTCGTCAGTGGAAAATTTTTTCAAATTTAAACTTTTTGTAAAAGTCATAAAATGTTATGTTGAGAAAATCGTCAAGATCCTTTGATCTTTGTTAATGAATTGTTTCTCATTAAATCTTTCCTACTGAATTCTAACTAAAGTCCTCTTTGAAATTCGGGCACAGAAAGCAACACTTAAAGATTTTATGCTAATTGTGCATAATCTTCTTATCTCATTAATGGATTATGGAAGCATCCAATTTCCAATCCTTTAAAAATGAAATAAAATCACATTTACATATTTTATGAACTAATCTTTCACGTATTCTTTTAAATACAATTTTCAACTACAAAGATTTATATTACACTGAAAAAAATGTATTTGATTCAAATAATCGGTTACTTAATTATCAAATAAATATTGAATCAAATAATTTTTATTTAAATTAAATAAACTGCATTTGAACCAATAATTTTTGTATTTGAAACAAATACCATTTCATTGACTCAAATAATAATTATTTAATACAAATAAGACAATAAAAATATTTTTTTTGATAATAATCAAGTAACTGATTATTTGAATTAAATACATTTTTTTATAAAACAAAATAAAAATTATTTGAAATTTGTGATTTTTGACTCGTTTATATTGAAAAATGACAAAACTGTGCGGTTGCCTCTTGCGCTCATTTCACTCTCTGTGTCAGTAAATTCAGCAAATTGAAATGTTTTAATACCTTTCAGTACAGCTGATTGCGTCGCATGTACATAAAGGTGATTCAGTCAAATCGGTTTCAATGCAACAAGCTGCAACATTGGATTTAATTTTCATTCTTCGCAGACATTTTCAGCAATCATGCAATTTCATCCTATTAAGCAACAATTTTCCCAATCATCAACGTTTATCCTTTAAATGCCGCTTCTATTTCACTCCTTATACAAAAACAAGTATATCTATAATATTTAATTAATAAAAACTACTTTTTCTACATTTTTTCTTTTCAATTTTAGATTATCATATCAATCATAATTTTTTAACTTATTTTAAGTTGACAATTTATTTTTTCGGGGAAGTTTTTGTTACATAAAGAATAAGTAATGAGAATGACCTTTTAATTAATGTCCCACTTAGTTTGTACGAAACGATACTTGTTTCCAGTTTCCTTAACTTCACAGTAGATATATATTCAGTATAGTGAAAGAGAGACTGAAGTTGTAGCTGGAAATTTTGTACTTGGAGATTGTAAGTTTTCAGTAACGAGACCCAGGGTGAATGGTGCTATGCAAGCGCAAATTGGTCACGGCTGGTCTGTTCGATTCCAGTTTGCTCCCCCTTATAGTTCGCTTCCTATGTATATATATATATATATGCACAAGTCTACTGAACTATTAGTAACATTTGGCCTAAACCCATGTTCCCGAGCAGGTGGATAATCGTCCTGTCGAAACTGCACTTTGCGCCCTGTTCCACAATGTCACCCTCTTTAACCACTTTTAATTACGTTCAAAATCTAATTACGAACATAACATCAAACAAGAAAATTAATTTGCACCACAATTTTCCACTGAGAGCAATATATTTTTTTTGTTGAAAATAATTATTATTACTCTAGATTAATCAATATAAAAGTGTAGCAATAACAGTTCACTGGATTTTTATTTATTTATTTATATATAACATAAAATATTTATTTAACAAAAGTGAAAAATAAATTGAGTGAAAATATGAAAATTCGACTGTTAAGAATTTTTAAATTCGGCTATATATGAAAATTCTGCTGACAGAAAATATATTAAAATTCTCTTTGATGAAAATTTCATAACATAAAAATTGAGTGAAATAAAAATTCTTTTATATACACGAATTTGGTGTTAAATAAAAATTCTTTGCTGTGAAAATACAATTAAATGTCAATTCTACTGTATAAAATTCGATTCAAAAACCCTTTCCTCTATTAAACGAATCATTTTCTGGAATTTAAATTAATATAAATATAAGTAATTACCACAAAGATATAATAATATGTATAAAGAGAATATTAAAAAAAGTATAATCCATGTACATGATAATTAAGTTTAATTGACAACTAAGTAGACTTTAATCTAGTTTAAATATTTATAATTAAAATAGATTCGTGTAATAATACGTATATGATGAGGAAAATATGAAGATGATATAATTAACATAATCAACGAGGTCAGGTGAAAAGTAAATTGTTAAGACAATAGACTGAAACTATGTGCATAAATGCGAGAGAAGCTCGACTAGGAATTTTCACTGTGTTTTAGTATTATAGTTATTATAATCACCCCATTAGGAGCAAGCGCATGCGCGCAAATATATATGTTGAGCCAAGTTGTAATACTCGCCACCCCTATCTACCTTCATATTAAAACCGCAATTACTCCCAGCCGTTTTCGCCTCAAGGGCGGTGGAAAATTAGAATTACTGCTTTCCATCATATTCATCCTTCATATTTTCCACGTCACTTATTTTCATTTCAATACAAAATACACGACATTTATGTAAATAATCATAAATTCCATTATGAAATCTTTATTTTATTTCAAGAATATAATTTTATCACTAAAATTTTATTAATAAATTTAATTAGACTAAAAACAATGGATTCTATATAAAGCAAATAATTTTAATAATTTATTTAATTTTATTTCATATCTATATATTTGAATTAAGAAATGATGAAATTTATCTACAATATTTGTATATCTTTATATATAAAATAGAGAAATTTTGAAACAAATGAATTTCATAATTATAACAACAATGAATATTGCGCGTCTATATATATAAAACAGCACATAGTGAAATATCTGGAAATTACCCAAGCTACGAAAATTGCGAGTGCAAAACTAATGATGGTTAAAGAGTCGAATTGGATCTGGTTGCCAAAATTTGCACGAAATTACCGCTTCGTTTGAATCATAATAACGTGCTGATGGCTTTTGGAGACCATTAGCTTCAAAGCTACTGGTAATTATTTACAGATGCTAAATCATCATGGAAAATTAAACGCATTTAAACTTAAATTGTTTCAGTATTTCCTTTCAGAAAAGTCTTTGCACAATTGATGATTAGAAAATGCTCGCGAATAATGTATTTTCTGTTTATAACGCGCGAGACGCAAAATTCTCTTTCGGTGTGAAAAAAAAATAATTTACTCTTTTTTTCTTAAATAATTGACTGTAATATTTACTTTTACTATATATTAATATATTTAAAAAAAAATCTATAAAGTCTGACTAAAACTGATTTTTTCATTTTGATACTAAATTGCAAGATATTCAATAACATTTTGTCCGGCTGAATCTATTTTTGAACTATTGAAACAAAATTACAATATTTTATAAACTTTTGTACGATTATTACTTATCACAGTTATTAACAACAGGATTACAAGAATTTAATTCGTTTTACTACTTCAAAATCGACCTGCACTACTGAAAAAAAAGTTAGAAAAATTTATCAAGTATGACTGAACGTGAATTATTTAACTACTTAATCTATTTTACTAGATTTTATTATGTTTTTATTGACGTTAATAATTTTTCATTATTACTAAGACTACACAGAAAAAACCTAATCTCAAATTGAGTACAAAATTTATACTCAATTTGATACGCATCAAAAATGAGACAGGCAGATGGCACCACATTCTATGTCATTTAACATGAATTCATTTTGAGATGCAACAAATATGAGTCCAACTTTTTTCTGTGTGAAGTTTCAAGAATTAAAACTATTTATTGTCCGATTGAAATTGTCCTACACTACTATGACAAAATTACCAAAATTTTACAAAGTCTGATTCAATTTTTTACTTCTAAAAATAATTACAAGAATTCAAACCATTTTGTCTGACAGAAACTCATTTTTACTACTGATATTAAAAATCATTAAACTTTGAAATGCTTGCACTGAAAAAAAAATTTGGCCTTGAAAACAAAACGTTTGGTTGGTATTTAAGCAACCAAAATTTTTCTGTTGCGCTAATAAAATTTCAGTTGTCCCAACAAAACTTGAGTTAATACAACAAAGATATAAATTTTCCTAATTTTGGTTGTGTCAAACAATGTTTGATTGAGAAAATAAAAATTTTCTTGAGGCAACAAAAAAATTTTAATTTCTTAAATACCAACCAAACGTTTTGTTGTCAAAACCAAACCCTGTTTTCAGTTTGGGCTGACTATATTCATCTTTTACTACTGACACTATAATTTGCAATAGTTTTGCATGATTGAATCTGTTCTTTATTACTAAAATCAAAGTTACAATAATCCCGCACTAACAGATTTTTATTGCTGACTGAAACAAAATCAGTAGAATTATATGAAGTCTGAATAAACCTGACTTTTACTACTGAAATTACAAGAGTTTGTATAAAAAAATTTCATTTTTTCACTACTGATCATTGGATGATTACTACATGGATGATTATAAAGATTTGGATTATTAAATTTTCTTTTTTCTATTGAGAATTACTCTACATTTTGTAATTGTTGTTAATCTCAATCTGACAATAAATATAATCTTCAATTGAATATTCTGATTGCATTTTATGCTTTATAATTTTAGAAGATTAATTATCAGCTTTTAATTTCTGATCTAGCATCAAATCTCAAATTGTTGAATCATCTAACGATCACGTATAGTGATTTAACTTAATGACTCTTAGAATGATGATCATCAGCTCTTAATCTCTGACCTAACTAAAATTTCTTCTATTAATGATGATTATTATTCATAAATCTAAAATTAAAATCATCCTTCAACAAATATTAGTTTATCATTAAGACAATCATTGCTCCTCGATCAACAATCAGAAAATGGGTATAACAGTTGACAAATTAGATATTGTATCACGTCTTCCATTATAGAAAACACTTTTTATATTTCGACAATAAGAGATGATTAGATTTATTTTTATATCAAAAAAATCTAATCCCTAAATAAATACATTCATGCTATCATTTCTCCTTTTTCACCGATTCTACGCAAATTTTACGTAAAATGCATTCTGTTTTTAAACGTTACGAGCGTCATATTTCAATGATGATTCCTATAGTCAAAAGAATGATATCACAATAATCCACTGTTTTCACATACACACACACACATATAAACAGTGAGTGATCGTTTAATCGTTTCATCAACAATTTGCAGCTTGCGATTGTTGATCAATTTGATGATCAAGAAGGGGCTGATTGGGGAAGTAGAAGAGCAAAAACAAAAAAAAAATTGAAGTTTATACAGCGGAATAGCCGAGATCGATTGAACCAGCAGCTAATTCGCCAACGATCGAGGGGAATCGGTGTCGCGAGCTCATCCGCTCGTACGTTCGATTGGCAGGCGGGGCGGTAGGCCAGCAATTACCTAAATGGTCGGGTAAACAATATCTGTGCGCAGAGTTAAGAGCACAGTAGCTGTGGCAGCAGTAACAGCAGCTCATACTCTCCCTCTCTCTAGCTCTATGCACATAGATGTGAGTGACTAAATACCAATACCAATGCATTATAATGGTTGGCAACACTGCGACGTCGCATTTAATACTTCAACCCACACACATGCACCGATTACTGCTGCGGCGGTTACCAGGAAAACTTTTCCACCATCATCCAACGTCAGACACCATCACCATCAAACCTCCAAGGAACATCTACCTACAGGAAGGAAGCGCCCACTCTCTTCAGCATATAGTGGTAGCGGCGCGGTGGCTAAATCAAAGACAAACCACTTTAGCCAGTCCGATCGCGGGGAAGTTGTGTGTACATACCCGAGTATCTGGCGAAAGCGCGCACCCCCGTCAAGAGAGAACCCCCCCCCACCCTTTTCTTTCTCTACCCCATCGTTTCTGGCTTATGTTATCTGTATATATGTAGACAGCCATTTTCATAATAGTATTTGTGAATGAATGAGTGTCGGTGCATCGTTGTGCGTAAGAGAGAGGGGGAGAGAGAGAGACGCAAAGCGTTCAACGTAATCACGCACAACCATCACACCCGCCACTGATACAGCTTTTGTGTGAGGCAACCCTCCGCTTTTGCCATGATTCTCGTCAACTCCGATTGGCCGACGGTCGAGCTTTCTGGTAACCGTTGAATCATTTGGCCACGCCCTTCTCGAGGCGGAACAACCCCCTTCAGCTTTGGTAGACTCTCTCTCTCACTCACTCTCGTTTCACTGTCTAATAATACCACGATATACCACCTATTCTGCCACCATGACTCTATAGAACCACTATAGACACCCTACGAAGTAGACCACGTCAAGACTCACGCTTTCAAAATCAGAATCAAAAGGAAAAAAAAACACCATTCTCCCCACCTAAGAGGAATCTTTCCGTCCAAGAAATTGTTCGCGATCCCTTAGTGATGTTAAAAGTGTCACAGAACTAATTAAACGTGGATTAAAGTGAGTGACTAAAGAGAAATTAGTGAAAATCAAATGTTGTGGATTAGAGGATTCCAATTGCTGGCTAGTGAAACAATGTGTCGTTGTGTTCGATCATCATGTGCTCCTTGATAATGATGATCATGTGGCATGCTGCCAGGTAAAGAGCATTATCTCCGGGGATGTGGAGAATGCAAGAGGGCAGAACAATGTCTCCTCTCGGACCGATCCTCGGGGAAGAGGCTGGAGTTCCATTGCAGGATAGGCGACACGTGTTACTTCAAGTTAGGACAGCTGATCCTTTCTTTCGTTACGATCATCATTTGCGATCGGAACAAACATCATCGCCACGTCTTGCTGAGGATATCGTCGATAACGACGATACAAGGGCAAAAATGAAACGTGTTGAGAAAATTGAGGTACTCGAGAAGGAAGAGGATGAAAATGAAAATGGAATCATTAGCGAGAGGTTCGAGAGAATTAATGAACAAATCGTGCCAAATAGTAATAATGAACGATTCGGTGATCGTATCAACGAAAGAGTCAGTGATCGAATCACTTCGAAAAGTGAAGAGGACGATGACGATGAAATGGAGGATGATGATGAGGAGATGGAGAAAAGAAATGGTTCGTTTCATGAGGATGAGGATGTTGAGGTTGATGTGTGTCGTGATGGTGATGAGAGTAATCCAAGTAGCCCTGTAGACTTGACGGCATCGTCGAGATGCTCGGGAAGTGAACAATTTTTGCATCCATTTGCAAATCGTGGACTACATTCGTTTTCATGTCTTCAAAATGGTGCAAATATTGGTGGACAAGCGACGGGTCATCCGGTTTTTCTCTCTGGACATACGGCAACAGGCTCGACGACGCTCGTTACCGTTTGTAGTGCCAGTAATCAATTATCGGAGACAAATGGCCCAAGCGGTGGTAATATTATCACAACAACTGCTAGTTCTGTGCAATCAAATAAAAGGGGACTTGCTTTCTCCGTGGAGAATATCCTCGATCCTAATAAATTCACCGGCGGCCGCGTTATACACGGTCGTTTACAACATCGTCGGCGACGACGTGCCGGCAGCATTCATGAAGGTACGACTAAATTTTTTAAAATGAAAATCAATTTTTAAAAATTGCTACAATTTGTCAATTTCTATTACAGACATTTGTATTAATTTTCCCCTTCATTATTGTTATTCATACGAATGAAATTTGTTTTTTTTTTTAAATTATATTTGTAACCATTAAGATCATGTGATTAATGTTGTGATTTCACATGTAAATATTTTCCACAGGTTTTCTCGCAAATTATTTGATAGATTAAACTAAAAATTTTTTGGACTATTCAAAAACAGTTTAAGGATTCATTGTCATGTGCTAGATTATATTAATATTTTATCAAAAAAATTTAATATTTGTGGAAATTACTAAAATTATTGTCGCCATAATTCTTGCACTAACAGCGATTCCTTATACTATTTTTGAATTCTCCAAAAAAATTTAAGCTCAATCTATAAAGCATTTTACAAAAAAAATCTGAGGAGAATTTTTATACACTGCAAAAAGAAGTATCTTATTTTAAGTTGTTTTGGTAGCGTTTTCAAGACATTAAGACATCTTAAACATTTTAATGTCTTAAAAACGCTACCAAAACATCTTGAAATAAGATACTTCTTTTTGCCGCTGAAATGAAAATATACGGGAAATAAATTTAATTTAAATTAAAAATTGATCGTCTTTCATCTGTTTTTTACGGGAAAAATATATATGTATCAAAAGAAACTTTGATTTCAAAAGATTTAAAGGACATTTTTCTAAATTTCAATTGACCATCCAGTTATTAATTTTAAGCTTATGATTGAAAACAATTTATGGTATTAATAAAAGTGCAAATTAAATTAATAACTTGAAAATAATTGTAACAGTATTTTGAAATCTATTTTTTTTCATGATCGAAAATAGAAATTTTGTTATTCATATACTTTTGATTGCAAGTATATAAAAAAATTTATATTGGAAAAAAGCTTTTCTGCATCCGTATAGAAATAGTTCCAAATTCCAATTAAATTCCGACGGTGCGATTAAAACAAATTTATTGTTTTATACCTATTTTGTCAATTAATGAAACATTGTTTTTGAAATCATTTTTTTTTTAAAACAAAATTAATAATTTTAATTTTTTTATACTGATAATGTATTGAATAAGTTTTTTTGACATGGGTTAAATAATAATTTGATTAAGAAAAAAATAAATAATAATCGGTTGAATTATAACTGGTTAAATATTAATTCTTAATAAATAAATAACATTTAATTAATAACTACCTATTACTTTTGTATTCTATTAAAAGTAAATTTCGAATCACATTTTCAATTACTGTCTATAATTTAAATTTAATTTTACCACGACCCCACACAAAGATTTTATTCGCGACGATAAATTTGATGAGATTCAGTGCAAAAAAAAAAGAAGATTATGAGTTTTCGACAGTAGTCGGTAAATCCTACAAAACTGACGGTTAAAAAAACGATTCTGTATTGCCATGAAAAACACGTATATTTCTGTCATTTCGTTGTAATTTGCTTATTTCCGACGGCTAATTTGCTTCTCATTTTATGATCCACATTCTGGTTTATAAATAAAGCAAACCTTAATAAAAATATTTTCACTCTAAATACATTTATATTTGTTATACAAAATTTATATGAAAATTAGTTATTTTCTGATTCGTTCATATAATTCATGTATATTATTATGCATTATAAACAAAGATAATAATAATTTAATACACAGTATAAATTGAATTATTTTCGATAACTGTTATTATTACTATTATTTAATTTATTATTTTATTTTATTTTTAGTTCACTATTATTGTTATTATTATTCATTGGCAGTTATTATCAATTAAATCATTCCTCTTTTATAAATGATCAATTTTGTCAATAGAAAATAATATTAAATATCAATAACTTTAACAGTCAATTTGATTATTATTCACAATTGTAATAATAACAATAGTTAGTAACGAAATTTAATTTATTTTTATTAAAATACAAAAAATTATTATTATTTTTTAAATTTTCTTGCTGGAAATTTTTTTTGTTTCATCATTTATTTGTTGCGATAGTGTGTTTTAAAAGAAAAAAAAGACTTCCTCATTCTAAAAATAGGGAACACAAAAAATTCACTTCCTCGCAATTTTAAGAGCAGTGTATAGTTATTTGTGTGAAAGAGAGACAGGATATACGGGA
Source organism: Leptopilina boulardi (assembly GCF_019393585.1). Lineage (NCBI taxonomy): Eukaryota > Metazoa > Arthropoda > Insecta > Hymenoptera > Figitidae > Leptopilina > Leptopilina boulardi. The sequence continues at coordinate 27,008 of NW_026137937.1, read as the reverse complement.
TAAAGGACGAGTAAAAGTGTTGATGTAGGCGGATCTTTAAGAACGGAAAGACGTAAGTCTTCTCGTTTGATGACAGTGTCGAGTGTTAGATATTTTCGCAACTTCGTAAACTGTGCATCTTTACGACATCCGCAAAATTATTATCTCATTCTTGAAATTATATATGCATTTAAGAGCATTTAAAATTCAGAAACATATTAACACCCGGAATTATTTGATATTCGAAATAATACCCAACACCAATTAAACGAATAAAATATTTATCAATTATTTACGCGAAGAGATATGCGCATAGAAAAAGTTTGCTGCAGGGTTTAAATTATGAATTCTTTTTCTTTATTTTTAACAAGTCACAATTAAATTTTTAGCAAAATATTTTACGAATAAAAAACTAAATAAATTTTTAAAAAAATTTAATTCAACTAAGTGAAAGGTAATTTTATTTAATTCTTTGGAAAGAATTTATTCTATTCGAATTTTTGCACCTGATGAGTGTATCTAAACATTATAATTTTGAATTTTCTTGCAGTGAAGTGATATATTGCTTCCGTTTGCCAACTAGAAAATATCTTGATAAAGTGAATAGCATAACTTCTCGCAAAGTCAAGTGGAGTGAAATTAACATGTTCACTTGGACGATTACTTTGGATGATTGCTTGTCCGTTAGCGGTCGTTCAAACGCTTACGTTATATGTTCCTAAAAACAGCCATCTGGCATTTATATACACTCTGGGCATGCGTTCTCTCGATCCCAAAGAATATCGTGAACACCCCGCAACATCTTCCTAATGACGGGATACACTGTTGACAAGTAAATCTCTAATATGATCACCTCTCACAAAAACCCATGAAATATCACTCTCATTCCACGAACATTAATACCTCTTAATTTCCCTGTGTTCTTCTTCTTTTTTTAAAAAAAAAAAACATCACCCTCCACTGTGAGCATGAAAAAAAATTAAACCAAAAGTCCAAACACTTCAAATTTTTCTGTGAATTTTGGAAGTATTATGCTTTTAGATTAATAACATTTTAGAATCAAAATCTGCATATTGAACATTATTACGTCAAACATAGTGATTTAAGTATTGACTTTTGGTTTAATTTTATTTCAGGCGCACTGTGCCTCTCATTCTAAACTATATAAATTAAAAATAAACATCCAAATTTCTCAATCTGAAATAATAATTTAAATATTTACACTTTTTAAAAATTCTTTTTTCATAATAATGGAAAAAAAATTTCGATAAAAATTGTCAACGCATTGATTGGGGTGACCCGTTGTGAAAATAGAATTAAAGGCACAAAATTCGTAAGGACTTTTGTTGAGAAAGTATATAGCAATATCTCGGGAGCGTTGAGATTAAACGAAAATAAGATTTTGGTCGTCGTAATAAGCGGGATCCGAAAAATACGGATGGCACGAGGAGGCGACTGTCGGAGCGTGACGAATTGCCAAGCTAATCTGCGTTAACCAGTCTTTGAAGCCCATCATTTCACGTCCCTTTATTCCCGTACGGGCCATCCCCCCCGCCAGGCTTTTCGAAACATTCGATAAACCTCTTCCGCCGCGATGCTCTTGTTTTTTAGTGCGCACACAAGGGAGAAATCTCAAATCGCAATTGACCCCTTAGTCCACGCAAATAATTATATTATCAACAAAATAATCGAGAATTGATTTCATCCGAATTTGGGATTACGAGCCATCAATCTTATCCGATGGTCACAGCTTTCCATTAAAAGTGCATCAGAGGAGGAATCTCCGAATTTCTCGTGAAAGAAATCCATTTCGATTGCACGCCAAAAGTTATATACTGATACTCTTTTTTTTTATCATTCTTTTTTTTTTTTTTAATACGCACAAGCCCCGAGAGTGCCAACTTTCAACGCCGCCGCGCGTTACCGAGAATAATATCGCATCGGTTGTTATGATAATCGTACGGCATCGTTTCGTATCGCGCCAAGCCGCCCAGAAAATTGGCTCTTCTGCATTACAATGACTTTCTCTCCTACGTCTCCAACCCCCGCGCGTTCAAGCTTCACACTACATATACTACTATATATATATATATATATATATAAGTGTACGTGGGATTCAGCAACCCTCGAAATCTCGAATGATTCGCTTAGACCAAACAACTTTTGACAAAAAAAATAATAATGATAATAACCTAAATCGTTTAATAATTTCTTCTTTTAATTATAGAAATAAAATTTTGATACGTGTTTTTAATGTTAACAGGGCAACAATACAACGTGTTTTTAAATATCGTTATTTGTTTAAGGAAAGTGAAAATTATTTTTTAAACAAATAACCATATTTAAAAAACAGTGTATGTACTTGTTTAAAAATTCCAAAGTTAAAATAAATAATTATTTTCTTTAGAAAATAAGACATCATTCCTTATTAAAAAACAAAAAAAAATTCACTATACTTCACTTGCAAACCACACCAGTTTTCCATTAGAGGGTAAAAATATCATATTTCCATTCTAGGGTTAATTGACTCAAATATTAATTATTTGATGCAAATAAATATTTATTTGATAATAGTCAAGTAATCGAGTACCTATTTGAATATAATAATTTATTTTTTCAGTGTATAAATTTTCATTAAATTTTAGTAAACTAATACTATTTGATTTTTTTTTTTTTTTTTACAAGTTTTAGCCGAAAATGACTAAAAATTAGTAGAAATTTCCACTAATTTAAATTAGCGGACTAATTCTCAATAATTCAAAATTAGAGAGTACATATAGAACAAATTTTAGTAAACTATAACCCATGTGCGAAATGCCAAGACTAACAATACGGCCCAACATTGGCCCAGTAATGTCTGCCAAAGTATGTCAAACGTTACTGGACCAGTACTGGCGATCAATTCGTCCCATTATTGGGCCAATATTGGCACCAATTGTCGGTTACTCTAATTTGTCATTATTGGGCCGAACTCTGTCCCATTCCTGGGCCAATATTGGCAATGCGTCTCAGTTACTCCAATTTGCCATAATTGGGTCGAACTCCGTCCCATTATTGGGACAATATTGGCACCGTTTCTCGATTATTCTAATTTGCCATTATTGGACCTTCTCTGTCCCATTACTGGGCCAATATTGGCACTGCATCTCAGTTACTCCAATTTGCCATAATTGGGCCGAACTCTGTCACACTACTGGGCCAATATTGGCACCAATACTTGGTAATTCTACTTTTCCATAATTGAGACGAACTCTGTCCCATTACTGGATTATTATTGGCTCATTGACGGCTGAAATGTTGAATTTATTTTGAAAAGTCATTTTTTCCAAAGTTGGAACAAATCTTGGCCCAGTAATGGCGCATTAACAGCTGAAATGTTCCTCAAATGCAGCTTATCAAAACATTTTTGTGTTGAGATTCCCATATCCGCGTATAGTGTAGTGGTTAGCGTGTTAGACTTCGGTGCGTTAGGTTGCGAGTTCGGTTCTCGCGAGCGTTACAAATTTTCAAATGTTTAAACAATTGTGCTTTCTGTCAGGACTTGAATTATAAATGTATAATGAATTAATTTGTTAATTAATTAATTATTATAATTTTTTAAACTTTGACAATACTGGGCCACTAATGGCAGCCAATATTGGCCCAATAATGGTGTCTGATACTTGGCTGCCGACGTCCAACCGCAGTTAACACCACAAGAGTTGGCCCAATATTGTCTGCCAAGACTTGGTGCCCGATTTGACAATGCTGGGCCAATATATTGGCCCATGTTGGCTTTCGCACTTGGGAAGGTTAAATAATATACTACGCTTTGAATTAAACTTAAATAAAGTTCGATTTTTTTAACCCCAAAAAAACCTGGACTTAAAATGATACTAATTTTGAGCTTGTAATGAAATAATACCGCTATTACATGTTTTGAATTTTTTATGAAAAATTTCGAAATTAACGATATTAGGTATATATTTTTAGGTTAGGAATCTTGTGAATTATCAAATACAAGTACCAACCATGTAACACAAAACTATAGATAATGGCGCTAAATTTAAAAATTATTGTATAAAATTATATTAATATCAAAAAATTTTTATTAATACCTATTTTTAGAAATTCTATTAAGTACACAAGACTATCAAACATGGAAATATTCATCAAATATAATTTACCCTAATATTTCGCTGGGTTAGTGGAAAAAAGGATACATCATAGTTAAATCAAACGAACGTGTCCTTCATTCCACTAACCCAGCGATTTGCTCTATATAGATTAAAAGGTTATCACACAGAAAAAAACTGGACTTATTTTGCTTCTTCGTGGAGGAAGCTTTGTAGTCCTTTTGTTTATAAAAATTTTCAAAGTGTCGGAAACAAATTTTTCTCTATATAGATACATGTTATATGAGATCCTGATCAATTGTCCGGATGTATGTGTGTGTGTGGATCCCTTTTTTGTTTAGAAGATAACTTTAATAGGTTTTAATGAATTTAGATAAAATTTGGTAGGCTCATTTATCATATTAATATCTCAAATCTGACCAAAGGATTTTAAAAAATACCCAAAAAAAAAAATTTTATCATCTTTTTTCCAACAATTTTTTTAATCGAAAAAATTTTTAAATAGAAAAATTTAAGGTTATATATAAATTAATGAAAGTTAAAAAATAGAAAATACACATTTTAGCTGAAAAATTTTGTATTTATTTAAATTTAAGTTTAAATATAAAATAATTGTATTCAAATGTATAAGTACTCAAATGTTTATATTATTATATTATTTTTGTATGTTTATTTCAATGTTAATGCTTTCTCCACGAGGAAGCAAATTTTTTTGCTGCTCGTAAAGAGGAAGCAAAATGTTCATGTAATGAACATCTGAATTTTCAACTTGTTTGTTTTATATCATTTTGAATATTTTCTATATGATTATAAACTTACATGATTGAAGAGTTTCTCAGCTTTACCTAAAACAGAGTAAAATATTATAAATTATTACATTTTTTACTTTCAAATGTAAAATATTAATAACAAGTTGTAAATTCAGATGTTCATTACATGAACATTTTGCTTCCTCTTTACGATCAGCAAAAAAATTTGCTTCCTCGTGGAGAAAGCAAAATTTTATTGCCAAAATGTGAATTTTTGATTTTTTAACTTTCATTAATTCTTTAAATTTACCTCAAATGTATACTTTATATATATCGATCGATTCGTCTTGACGTAAGGAATTCAATTATTTCATATATAAACTTCAATTTAAAAAATCACAAAATTTTATAGCCAAAATGTGAATTTTTGATTTTTTAACTTTCGTTAATTCTTTAAATTTACCTCAAATATATACTTTATATATATCGATCGATTCGTTTTGACGTAAGGAATACGATTTTATTATATATAACCTTAAATCTTCCTATTTAAAAATTTTTTCGATTAAAAAAAAAATTTTTGAAAAAAGACGATAAAATTTTTTTTTTGGGTATTTTTCAAAATCCTTTGGTCAGATTTGAGATATTAATATGATAAATGAGCCTACCAAATTTTATCTAAATCCATTAAAACCTGTTAAAGTTATCTTCTAAACAAAAAAGGGATCCACACACACACACACACACATACACAAACACATACATACATCCGGACAATTGATCAGGATCTCATATAACATGTTTCTATAAAGAAAAAAATTTGTTTCCACCACTTTGGAAAGTTTTATAAACGAAAGGACTACAAAGCTTTCTCCACGAGGAAGCAAAAACATAAAATAACTTTTTTTAATGTTTAAAATGTATATTTAATTGACGTTAAAAATATATACATTAATTTTGTTCTCACTGAGAAATAAAATATATTTGATTAAAATTTTCAATTTTATATTTTAAATTATACGATTTTTTACTAATAAAATATTTTGATTATTTTCAAATTACAATATTATTTAATTTGAGTTTTAATTTTCAATTAATTAAATTTTAATGATTTGTTAAAATATTGGTAACGAATAAATGGAACTATATTTTATTATAAAATCTGTGTATTAATTAAAAAAAGTTATTATTTTTTCATATGTATTTGTATAATAATTTGAATAAAAATATTTTATTTTCATGTTTTCAAATTTTACATTTTATTTTTTCTATCTCATTAAGAATGAAATTTTATTTTAAAACAGAAAATTAATTTAAGAATTTATTTTTCGTAAAATATATATATGTATATATAAATTTGACTAATAAATCAGTAAAGTTAAATAATTTTTAACAAAAAGTAAATTACTGAATTTAATAATAATTTATTAACAAAAATTTTTGTTCGTTCATCCAAAAAAAATTTTGGTTATCCGCATAAATCAATTATTGTTTTTGTTATAAAAATAATTGTTTTCCTCTGTCAGTTATTTATATACGTAATGATATTATATCACATAAAATTTACCCCAAGTTTTGCTCTTTTCACTTAGTATAATGTATATTGCTAAACGACTAATTAACGCGAGCATCTTCGATAACGAGAGTGTTTTTCTTGTTTCCTTCAAAGAAACCTGGTGAAGCATGAAAAAGAAGTCTGATAATTTAGAAGCACGTGACCTTCTTCGTTATGTTCAATCACGTCACGACACCAGAGCAAGATTAATGACTCTGGACTCTCGAAGCGATTCTGATGGAAAAGAAAAATGTGCGCGCAAAGGAAAAATCCCAGTGACGTCCCATTATTATACGGGAATATTACGTATAGAAGCGTAAGTTTCGTCGCCTATTACGAGAAAAAAAAATATATATACGATCCTTTAGCAAGATTCTAATTGGGTATAATAAATTCTTCTGTTTTTTACTTTTTCCAAAATCTTCTTATTATTTTTTATTTTCGACCTCATTTTCAAAAATTTTTCTTTTATTGATCATAAAATCAGTACCTAACGAAATTTTATTACAAAAAATATTTCATAAATAACCAAGCTTTTTAAAAGTTAATTAAAAAAATTATCCTAACTTTAAATAATGAGATTTCAACTAAAAAAAAAATTATAACAAATTATTTTATGATATTATCATTTTAAATGAAAGGAATATTTAAACTAGATATTTATTCAATTATAATACATGTTTGTTTCACTCTAAAAAATTTTTCCACAAAAAAAAATTTGAAGTTGCAATAAATTTTTGATAAACCAAACAAAACTTTTCTTTACTAAATCTTCAGTTATATTATATAACTATGTTTTCATTTACTTGCAGTTAATCTAATAAGTTTGTTTCAAATAATTTTTTTTCCGAACCGTATAAAAAAAACTTTTTTTTTATATCACTTAGCCCTAGGCAAAATGCATTATAAGAAACGAAATTCGATAAAGATTGAATACAGCAGAAAAAAAATAAGGAAAAGAATTGAAAAACGATGTCAAGTAAATCAAATGACATAATTAGATCGAGATATCTTATGGATAACTATCGGCCTGAAATCGAATCTTGATACAAGTATCGTGTTATATAGAGGAGTGAAAACCACTGGTTTTGCAATAGAAAGATAGAGAGAGAGAGAGAAAAAAGAAAGATATCATTGAATTGAAATCGGAGTTGAGAAATGATAACTGATACGATATCAAAACCAAGTAAAAAATAGAAACCAAAAAAAAAAAAAAAACGAAACAGTAGAGAAAGATAATAAAGAATGGGAGGATTCAATTAGACACAATCAATCGGCGTCGAGCAGGTATATAGAATAGAGAAGGTCGGCTTGGCGGCCTGTATACGACGGGCAAGAACGATCGCGCGTTAACGAGATACAAATCCCATTACGGCGTAAACCTTCTCGATCCGTCGCCCCCTCTCATCCCTTTCTGAACCCCAAAATCCCCGTATTCCTCACTCGTATGGGCCACGAGCCACGCCAATTCGGATAAAGTCCCTTTCTCTCTCTTTCTTTTCCTTCATCTCATTCTCTATCTCTCTTTAGTCCTTGCTTTTTTATCTCTCTTTTTGCTCTGTATCCGTTTCTCTCACTCACCACTATTGCCCCGCGAGAACCACCCCCTCACCCTCGTGCCAGCAACTCCCACGGGCTAGAGCCAGGGAATATCTGTCCCCGGGACATCTGCGCGTTGATTGAATCTCCAATATCCTCTCACTCATTGAGAGAGAACGATTGGCCAAACGTTCATTCATTTCGCATTGCTTCAAACTGTTCGAATCTTTTACGGACTTGCATATATATGAGAGGACTTTCACGAAGCCACGAATATTTTATTACAAAAGAAATAAAAAAAAAAAAAAAACCCAACAACAATAACGATAAAAATATTTTAAAAAACCGCTTCAAAGTTGAATTTTTTGTGTTCATATTTCATGAATACTTTGCTTCTCCATGGAGATATATAAAATAAATGCAATGTATCGCAGTGTGATTGTTAATAAAAAAACATTAATTAAAAAATGTTATCAAATAAATATAATTTTGTTATATAATAAATACAAAAAAAAAAAAAATTTTACAACTAGAACATGATATATTTTTAAAATAAAGTTTTAATTGGAAAAAAGATATAGATATATAACGAATTATTATGTAAGGATGTTATAATTAAGTAAGAGGTTATTATAAAACCCTTAGAAATTATTTTACGAGAAAGATAAGAGGTGATCAAATCAATGCTTAAGGAATTATTTGATATAAAATCATACAAAACTTATTTCCCCTCTCTTTGTGTTGCAAACAAATCTTTTTCCATATTGACAGACACAAAAACAAACGATTGTAAAATCTTATATCTTCAAATTACAATAAATGTTATTACGCAATCACATTTTTTAAGATAAAACAAATTTAGTTTCAAATAATTCTAATCTTCTCTACATTCCTTAATCACAAACACTTTTTTTTCTTATTTATTCACTACACTGACAAGAGAAAAATGTTTAGTCAGAGCAACCAAAATTTGGTTGGGCCAACAATAAAATTTTGTTGGTATTTAAGCAACCAAACTATATGTTTGAGTCAACCAAAAATTTGGTTGAGTGTTTTTTGTTGGCATAACAAAAATGTTTGGTTAGCCGAACCAAATTTTTTTTGTTAAGTCAACAAAAATGTTTGGTTGATCAAACAGTTTTTTTTGTAAAATTAAAAATTTTATTCTACTTTATCTCTTTTTTGCAGGGACTGTCTCGGACACGAAATGTTGTTGAATTTTAAGAAAGTGTCCGTGTAGTGTCGCGACTCGACACGTTTGAAAACAATTAAAAGTATCGTGGCGAGACCCGACACTTTTAAAACTTTTCAAATGTATCGTGGCACGACCCGACACAGTTAAGAAATTCATAATTGTATCGTGGCGAACCACGATACATTTAGAAATTTGTAATCGTATCGTGGCAGGACTGGACGCGTTTACGAATTTCCAAAAGTATCGTGGCGCGACTAGACACATTAACAATTTGAGAATCGTATCGTATCATGACTTGCCACGACACGATAATTCTGCATAAATATGTCGTGTCGCATGAAAAAAAATTGTTCAATTAATTTAAACTTATCTATTATGTATTATCTATTATAATATAGTATATATGGAATTATAATAATACTAATAATAATATGCATACAAAATAATATACAATAATATATAATTTTTATATTATATTATATTATATTATATTATATTATATTATATTATATTATATTATATTATATTATATTATATTATATTATATTATATTATATTATATTATATTATATTATATTATATTATATTATATTATATTATATTATATTATATTATATTATATTATATTATATTATATTATATTATATTATATTATATTATATTATATTACATTATTTCCACGAATTTCTGTTTTCATCCTATACTGTTTATTTTCATGTATTTCTTTTTGTATTATCAACAACTTATTGTCTAGTATGTAAACAAACCACACTTAAAATTAAAAATAATTTTGTTCAATAAAATTAATAGATTAATTTAATTTATTAACATTTTAATATTATTATGATTTAAAGAATTGAAAAAAATGTAAGACTTGATTACGAATTCAATATCAGTTTTTTAAAATTCAAAATGGCGGATCCAATATACCGAATCAAAATAACTAAAAATGGGCAAATTCGTCTAAACCATGTTACCCAGGGGTTTTCGGGGTCGCTGATTACGAATCTGACATCAGTTTTTCAAAGTTCAAAATGGCGGATACAATATGGCGGAAGACAAAATAAAAAATTAATCGGATTGTATTAAAAACCTATTACTCGGGGGTTTCAGGGTCATTGATTACGAATTGTGACAAAAGTTTTTTAAAATTCAAAATGGCGGATCCAATATGGCGGACGACAAAATAAAAAATTAATCGGATTGGATTGAAACCGGTTACTGAGGGGTTTTCAGGGTCGCTGATTACAAATGTAACATCAGTTTTTTAGGGTTTCGTGGCCCATGGCCGAAAGCCTTATAGTTTCACTTTGGCGTCCGTCTGTCCGTAGTATATTTTGGGGCACCACAGCTCCCAAAATCAAATTTTAGGGCTCAGATCCCAAATTAAAATTTTGGGGCACCACAGATCCCAAATTAAAATTTTGGGGCCCCACAGATCCCAAATTAAACTTTTGGGGCACCACAGATCCCAAATTAAACTTTTGGGGCACCACAGATCCCAAATTCGAACTTTGGGGCACCACAGATCCCAAATTCGAACTTTGGGGCACCACAGATCCCAAATTCAAATTTTGGGCAAACATAGCTTCCAAATTCGAATTTTGGGGCACCACAGATCCCAAATTCAAATTTTGGGGCACCATAGCTCCCAAATTCAAATGTTGGGGCCCACAGATCCCAAATCTCCATTTACTGAATGGACATTTTCCCGAATGGACATTACATAAATGGACATTACATGTCCCATTAGTTAACATGCCCCTATAATTGACATGTCCCAGTAGTTGACCTGTCTCAGTAATTGACATGTCCCAATAGTTGACATGTCCATATAGTTGACATGTCCATATAGTTGACATGTCCCTATAGTTGACATGTCCCAGTAGTTGACATTAAAATTTAAAGCGCCACGAAACCCTAGATGTAGGCGCAATTGCGCCTAGTTCTTTTCCTATTTTTAATATTCAAAATGGCGGATCTAATATGCTGAACAATTTTTTAAAAAGGATCGGATCTTTTGAAACTTGTTACTCGAGCGTTTTTTGGGACATTTTGAATTTTGAAATACTTTTGTCACAATTCGTAATCAATGACCCTGAAAACCCCCGAGTAATAGGTTTTTAATACAATCCGATTAATTTTTTATTTTGTCTTCCGCCATATTGGATCCGCCATTTTGAACTTTGAAAAACTGATGTCAGATTCGTAATCAGCGACCCCGAAAACCCCTGGGTAACATGGTTTAGACGAATTTGCCCATTTTTAGTTATTTTGATTCGGTATATTGGATCCGCCATTTTGAATTTTAAAAAACTGATATTGAATTCGTAATCAAGTCTTACATTTTTTTCAATTCTTTAAATCATAATAATATTAAAATGTTAATAAATTAAATTAATCTATTAATTTTATTGAACAAAATTATTTTTAATTTTAACCCCTTGACAGTCCAGGGCCCATATGTGGCCAGAAAAAGTCGTGCCACCTTTGTGCAAGTGGCCATATATGGCCATCGCAAAAAAATAATACTAAATTTAATTTGATTCGCTTGAAACTCGTTACTCGGAGGTTTTTGGGGTCGCTGAATCCAAATTTGAAGTCAGATTTCAAAAAAACAAAATGGCGGACCCAAAATGGCGACCATGAAAACTTAAAATTTATCAGATTTACATGAAACTCGTTGCTCAGGGGTTTTCGGGGTCTCTGATTACGAATCTGAGGTCGGTTTTTCAAAATTCAAAATGGCGGATCCAATATGGCGGATAATTTAAAAATTAATGCGTTTTGACCACAAATTGTTACTCGAGGGTTTTCGTAGTCGCTGAATTCGAATTTGAGGTCAGTTTTTCAAAATTCAAAATGGCGGATCCAATATGGCGGACAAATTTTTAAAAAATCAATCCGATTTGTCTGAAATTTGTTACTCGGGGGTTTTTGGGATCGCTGAATTCGAATTTGAGGTCGGTTTTTTGAAATTCAAAATAGCGGATCTAATATGGCGGACAAATTTTTAAAATTTTTTGTTTAAAAATTTGTCCGCCATATTGGATCCGCCATTTTGAATTTTGAAAAACTGACCTCAAATTCGAATTCAGCGACCACAAAAACCCCTGAGTAACAAATTTCAGGCAAATCGGTTTGATTTTTTAAAAATTTGTCCGCCATATTGGATCCGCCATTTTGAATTTTGAAAAACTGACCTCAAATTTGAATTTAGCGACCCCAAAAACCCCCGAGTAACAAATTTCAGGCAAATTGGATTGATTTTTTAAAAATTTGTCCGCCATATTGGATCCGCCATTTTGAATTTTGAAAAATTGACCTCAAATTGGAATTCAGCGACCACAAAAACCTTAAATATGAAGAAGTCATATTTTTTTGGAAACTTTTTTTTCGGACCGTTTTAGGCCCACCAGCGATTTTTAACTGGACTGCGAAGGGGTTAAGTGTGGTTTGTTTACATACTAGACAATAAGTTGTTGATAATACAAAAAGAAATACATGAAAATAAACAGTATAGGATGAAAACAGAAATTCGTGGAAATAATGTAATATAATATAATATAATATAATATAATATAATATAATATAATATAATATAAATTTAATAATTTACATTTGATATATATTCAATCTATATCTATTTTATTTTAATTTTATTTCTTGAAATGTTATTGAAGGATTAATAAACTGTCAAGATGTTGATCAACAAGTTTCATTGTATGCGACACGAAATTCATAATTATTTTTGTATTGTGTCGTGTAGTTCAGCCCCACGATACGATTCTCAAATTTTTATTGTGTCTAGTCGCGCCACGATACTTTTGGAAATTCGTAAACGTGTCCAGTCCTGCCACGATACGATTACAAATTTCTAAATGTATCGTGGTTCGCCACGATACAATTATGAATTTCTTAACTGTGTCGGGTCGTGCCACGATACGTTTGAAAAGTTTTAAAAGTGTCGGGTCTCGCCACGATACTTTTAATTGTTTTCAAACGTGTCGAGTCGCGACACTACACGGACATGACACAAATATTTCGAGACAGTCCCTGCTTTTTTGTTTTTATTTTTTTTATTTATTTCATTATTTATTTATTATCAATTTAACATTGAATTTATATTTATCCAATTGAAATATTTGAGGACTTTGAAAAATCTCATCTCCGCCTGGGATCGAACCTCTGTTTTAAAACTGAAGATCGGGAGCTCTAACCACTTTTTTTTAACATGTTTATTAAAGATTTAGTACAATTAGAATAATAGGCGCAGTAACAAACAATCAACACCCGCACTACATCACAGTGAGCTCTAACCACTGGACTACCCATCCCTGTGAGAGATTTAAACTATCTGTCCTCTTAAGCTATAAGCTGAGAGCGAATCAAATTATTTGGTTGTCGCAACCAAATTTTGGTTAGAACAACAAACGATCATTTGGTTTTTTAGACCAAACTATTTTGTTGTGTTAACCAAGTTATTTTGTTGTCGAAACCAAATTTTGGTTGGAATTTAATAATATTCAACCAAATAATATTGTTGGCCTAACCAAATGTTTGGTTGAGATAACTCTACGAATTTGTTTCAGCCAACCAAAATTTGATTGCAAGAAGCAAAATTACCTAACCAAACAATTTTGTTGCAAACACTAAATTTTTTTTCTCAGTGTATACTGTTAATAAAATTATAAGAATTTAATCAGTCATGTCTGTCTAAAATTTACTTTAACTACTAGAGAAGAAATTTACAGAAAATTAAAAGGCATTAAAATAAGCTGCAACGCTTATTATTTTAATCCAATTTTGCTTATTTCAATACATTTTGGTATTAAAATAAGAAAAATTGGATTAAAATAATAAGCGTTGCAGCTTATTTTAATGCCTTTTAATTTCCTGTTTTATAAGACTTCTGAAAATATGTTATGATTTAGAGTAATAATTTTTGTAATAATAAAACTCACGTTTATATTGATATGTACTACATATTTAGAAAAATTTAAGAAATTTAACTCTGCAACTGTTTTTACTAAACTAATAACATACCTACATTACAAGGATTTAAAACTTTTTCTGACTAAAGCAGACTTTTATTAAATATACAAGAATTTAAAAGATTGTCTGTAATTGACTTACATACTACTTACACTCGAATTAATAAAATTTAAAACGTCTGACTAAAACTTACTTTTACTACTAGAACGACATTTACAAAAGTGTAAATAGTTGTCTTGCTAAAGCTTACATTTACTATTGATATAATTACTTTCAAAAAAAAGTTTTTGTTAATTAAAATAAATAATATTCTTTGATTTGGTTTTATTGATTAGTAGTTAATTTTTGTTTGATTCAAAGAAAATTTATTCGTTTCAAATAAATTTTTATTTTTGACGTTAATTAGAATTTCTTTCTGATATAAAAAGCAAATTTTTTTTTGATTCAAAGAAACTTTTGTTGAATCACAAAACCTTTTTTTGTTTTACAGAAACATTTTTTTTTTTAATAAAACAAAACAAATCAAGAAAAATAATTTCTTTAAATTAACAAACGCTTAAAAAAAAAAATTTAAAGCGGGGGTCTGTATTTATTACACGGACGGAGAATTTTGATCGTGAAAACGTCTTTTTTAATTAATTTAACTATATTTTATAAGATTATTATTTAGTATTTATTTTGTACAAAAACACACTGAAAAAAATTTATTTGATTTAAATAATCGGTTGCTTGACTATTATCAAATAAATATTTACTTGAACCAAATAATTTTTATTTGAATTAAATAAAGTGTACTTGAACCAATAATTTTTGTATTTGAAACAAATACCATTTCATTGACTCAAATAATTATTTGATACAAATAAATATTTATTCGATAATAATCAAGTAACCGATTATTTTAATCAAATAAATTTATTTTTCAGTGCATAAAATTACAATAAACTGACAATAATTTCCAAACAATTAAACTTAAAAATATTTAAAACGTAATGCCACATTATTACCAATTGATGAAATTTTGCACCAGAATAATATCAAAACATAACCTCAATTATGGATTTACTCTGTTCAAGAATTGTGGTGGACCCGTTAATTATAATAATTCTTGAACAGAATACATCCATGATTGAGGTTATGTTTTGATATTATTCCGGTGCAAAATTTCAGCAATTGGCAATACTGTGACTATATACTAATGTACACAGGCCAACACCACACTGTACTACACGATCGCGGATTGTTCTACATTTTTTTCCTCGAATAACGATACGAAAACAAAACAAAGTGACATCTTCGGCAGCCATGTTTATTTTGACTATTATACATAATATATAGGTATAATGGATACTGACAGCAGTGGCGCTGTATACTAACATGTTAAATCTTTAACCGGTCGGTAACATAGAAAACTATAAAAAAAATTTCATTTCCAAATTTAACAAAAATAAGTTTAGTATCGAGATTAGATCGAAAGTAATCGAATAACACAAAAATCTTGAAAATATGACTTATAGTTTTCGAGTTCTGGCCGACGATATAAACGCCAATTTTTCTGACTGGCTCCCTAGACCTCGGAGTAAGACGTTGTAACGTCAAAAAATCATGACAAAAAGGATTTACGAAAGAAAAGATTTACATGGAACAGCAAAAGGTTTAATTAGAATAGTAAAAGTTTTTAATTGTTTCAGTTACATTTTTCGCTATTGTAGTGAAACCTTTTACTGTTTCAGATAATGTTTTTCTTCATGAATAATTATGAAATCTAATTATATGAACCGTATAAACACTCAGAAAAAAATTTGTTGGAAAAATTTATTAAAATAAACAAAACGTTTATTAAAAGATGAAATAAATATTTATTTTAATCAAACAAATTTTGTTTGGAATAACCAAAAAATTGGATTAATATAAAAAAAAATGGTATATTTAATTGAAAGAAATTCTTTTCTCTGAGTGTAATAAAATGAATAAATAATATAAGAGCCTAAGAAAAATTGCTTCAATTTATAAATGAAATTTATCGAAAAATTGACTTTCAGATGGAGACTCGAGAGGAGAGTTCGCTGGGGGTAGTGGCCAAGAAGATGATATTGGTCCAGACACATTGGAAGAAATGGATGACGATATCGATGAAGAAGAAGAGGATGTGGAAATGCGAGTTGGCGAGGATGAACACGAGACGTCAGGACATGTTAGGGAAAATAATACAACAACACCATCGAATTGTAAGAAAAGACAATCTTCCTCATCGTCGTCATCGTCGTCAAGTGGCACGCCAAGTCAAGGTCAAAATTGTCAAGGACAAGGTAGTCAAAACAATGGCTCTAGTGGTGGGACAGGTGGCAAACCACGACGAGCAAGAACAGCCTTCACCTATGAACAATTGGTGTCATTAGAAAATAAATTTAAAACAACCAGATATCTCTCGGTATGTGAACGATTAAATCTTGCACTATCATTGAGTCTCACCGAGACACAGGTGAAAATTTGGTTTCAAAATCGACGAACAAAGTGGAAAAAACAAAATCCCGGCTTAGACGTTAATAGTCCAACTGTGCCAACAACACCATCACATCCATCTCCTTATGCGCCGGCATTTCTTTTTGCCGCCCATCCTCATGGACATCCGCATCCACATCCACATTCGCATTCACATGTCCATCATCCACCGCCACCACCACCGCCGCCACCTGGCTATTATCATCCATCGCCATATCCTCCCACGGGACCTTCATTCTTTGGTCATCATTTATCCACGACACCTGTGTCAGTGTCTGGTCCCCAACCTGTTACCACGTCGTCTGGTTTAACCCTCTCGTCACATCCGCATTCTCACACGCATCCGCACGCGTAGCGACCTGAATCGTTTGTGGTCTCATCGTCAATGTCGTCGTCCATTAATCGAATGAACGGCACGAAGTAAATTTTCATATATTTTATATTATTTCGCAAATTAATATTGCTCTCATTATTATTTTTTACAAAGAAAAATTATCGTTCATTAAAAAAAAAAATGTTCTCTAATTTTAATTAATTTATTCATTAAAAATTAAATTGCGAAACAATATTTTTATTAGTCGCGAGTAGCTCGTTAAAATAACAATTTAAATTTAATTGTTTCATTTCATTTCTTTTATGAAAGGAGAGGAAAAAAATTAATTATATATGTTATTTCATTTCTATCATTGGAAAAAAAAGAATAATCGAGCAATCCTCTCATTTTT
The DNA here is from genome assembly GCF_019393585.1 of Leptopilina boulardi. Lineage (NCBI taxonomy): Eukaryota > Metazoa > Arthropoda > Insecta > Hymenoptera > Figitidae > Leptopilina > Leptopilina boulardi. Next base: position 9,654 of record NW_026137937.1, on the reverse strand, counting down.
TTTTATACAAAGAAATGGAAAATATTTTTAAAAAATGAAAAAATACATGTTCTGCAAGTTCTAAACGTTCAATTAAACGAAACGTTTACTACTTCTTTAAGTTCAAATATTAAAAAATAAATTAATAATTTAATAAATGTTTAATGTATTTTTTTTTCATTGAATTAGTAATTTACAAAAATATTTAGACCAAAAAAAAGATTTCGTTCATTTAAAAGTTCAGAACTTCAGACACATAAAAATATTAAGTTTTCTTAATTTTTGTAGTTTATGTGTTATTGTTTTATGAGATTGTTCAATATTGTTATTAAAATTGTCCATATTTGTTTCGGATTAGAACGTACATAATTATTATTATTATTATTATTATTATTAGATATTTACAAAAAAATTTGCAACGTAACAAAAGTATTTAATAGAAATTTGTCTTGTGAACTTTTTGATTTTTAAGATTTTGTAATTGTTGTGATTTTTCATGTAAATATTCTCCGCAGGTTTTCTCGCAAAATACTTTATAGATTAAACTAAAATTTTGAAAAGTAGTGAAAAATAGTATAAGAATTCGTTTGTCATATGCAAGACTATATTAATATTTTGACAAAAAATTTATTATTAAAAAATTGCTTATTTGGGAAAATGACTAAAAACGTATTGCTTTGGAGTTCTCCATAAAATTTTATCTCAATCTATCAAGTATTTTGCGGAAGAAAACCTACGAAAAACATTTACATGTATAGAATTAAAAAAACACACAACCTTAAGAATAATTTCAGAAAAAATAATTAAATATTAAAGCAAAGTTTTTATAAATCAAAATGGAATAAGAGGAACTTTTTACTAAAATAAAAGTTTTTGAATAAAAAGAAAATTTCCTTAGTAGGACATCTTTTTTTTTGGAATGAAGAAAAAAAGGAAAAACTAATTTTTTGTTAAAAATTTAGCAACAAATTATTAAATTTCAAATGAATTTATGATTCGCTAAGCAAGTTACAAATAGTAACTTTCCTCGACCACCTTGACGATGAGAACCGATTTTGTACCATAACCCGCAGATCACTACATATACCCAGAGAAATTTTTTATTTGAATCAAATATAATTTATTTGAATTAAATAAAAATATATTTATCTTAGAGCTAACTAAACTCAAATAAAATTTTGTGTGTCAGAAAAAAAATTTTTATTTGAACGAAATAAAAATTATTGTTTTGAAAGGAATAAACATTTATTCCCAGTGGGAAATTGCCAAGATTGAATATTGGCTAAATATTGGACCAATTATTTTAGCCAATATTTGACCAAGTCTAGGACCAATGCCAAGGCTCGAATTTCAATATTGGCCCAATATAATATTCAAGCAATATTCAAAAATACAAAAAATCAGACTTCAGCCAAGATTAAAAAAATTAATTATTAAAACTAAAATATAATAAAATTTTTTGTTATATTTATATATTATTATATTTTATTACATATAATAACATTATTATTTCATATACATTTTTTTTATATATATTTTCTAACGTCATGCTAGACATTAACAATTATCAGCTTAATAAAAGATATTGTAAAGATTCTTTACACCATCGCGGATACTTATGCCCTAACCGATTGATGTTGTTTATGAGAAAGAAAAACACTGCCATCTGGCGGATAGTTAAAAAATTAACGTAGCGCGAAATTTAAACTGCATGAAGGAAAAACTGTAAGTATGAAGAATTAAAATTATAAAAATTATTTCTGACCATTGTAACATTAATTAAGTTTTGTATAATGAAATAGTATGCATTCTTTAGTAAATACATTTTCAAGTAAATGTTTATATTTACAGTTTTTCCTTCACGCAATTTGAAGTTCGCGCTACGTTCATTTTCCAACTATTCGCCAGATGGCAGTGTTTTTCTCTCTCATAAACAACATCAATCGGTTAGGGTATAAGTATCCGCGATATGTACAGAATCTTCACAATATCTCTTTTATTTAGCTGATAATTGTTAATGCCTAGAAGGACGTTAGAAATAATAATGTTATTATATATAATAAAATGTAATATATAAATATAATATAAAATTTTATTATATTTTTGTTTTAATAATTAATTTTTTTAATCTTGGCTGAAGTCTGATTTTTTGTATTTTTGAATATTGCTTGAATATTATATTGGGCCAATATTAAAATTCGAGCCTTGGCATTGGTCTTTACACTCCTAGACTTGGTCCAATATTAGCTAAAATAATGGACCAAGATTGGCAAAAGTGCTCCCAATATTGGACCAATATTCAGCCAATCCTGCTTTTCCCACTGGATTGTTTGAAAGAGTGAAATATTTATTTACTTCTGAGACAAATATATTTTTTCTCTGGGTAAATGAGTTGAAAAGATTCGTTAGATTAAGTTGTAGATTGGAAGCTAAAAAAAATGCTCGTAGTCCTTAAGTCGTATGTATGTGTATATTCATTGTGCATATAGTTGTGATTATGAGAGTGTGTACAAAAAATACCCTTGTAGAGAAAAAAAGAGAGAGAGAGAGTGAGAAAGTGTGTATAATCGAATAAGAGGGAGTGAATCATATATATATATTATATGGGATCGTCGAGGATGTCCCTTTGTAAAAAAAAAAATAAAACAGCATACTTTACGCTTGTAAAACATTCGGTAGCGATCACACGAAAATTGACCCCTCGCGCGTTACCGAGACGAAAAAAAAAAATAATGCCTTCAGCGTATTCACGCGAAGCCCTCAATCACATACTTTATTTTTTTGACCGGCAAATTTGCAATCATTATATAATTAAACACGCTTCTATTTTAAATGGTGCTCTTCTCAAAACTAAATGTCAAAAAACACTAATTTTTCGTTTTAAGAAATATGAAAAATAAATAAATTATATTCATTTTGTAAAGTGGCTGTGGTTTTCAATTTCTGATTTCGATCTATAAATATATATACATTGTTTCTGTTATAATATATCGAGTCCGAAAAAAAAGTTTTATATATTTCTAAATATTCCAGCAAATAAGTAGTTCTTAGGTATAAAGCAAATGTGTATAAAAAAAAAACGAAGAAGAAGAAAAAGAAGAGCGAATCTACTGAAATATATTACAAAATGCAAAACAGAGTCAGTATTTATACAAAGTAGTTCTATAAACTAAATCATTGTTTTAATTTGATCTTTAGTAATAAAAATCCTTGAGATTAAAACATTTTGTTCGTTACAACTTTTATTTTTGTTTTCAAATTTCCCTGGGATGAATAGATACATATAATGTTTTTGATGAAAATTAATCATTATTAACAATAGTTATGTATTTTTAATATTTCATTAACTAAGCTAGAAAAAATTTTTCCCACGCAAATAATAAAATTTTAATATAAAAGAAGGAAGAGAAAAATAAATTTTTTAATTTAAAAAAATATATTTTACACTGAAAAAAATAAAATTTTTGTTTCAAACATATTATGTGTAATGTAAACTTATTTTATTATTCATATAGTCAAGCATAATTGTATTTGTTTCAAACATTTTTTGATTGATTCAACGTAAATAATGTACTTAATTCAGACATAAATTTTGATTGATTATTTAAATTATACATAAATTATACTTATTTTTTGCTGAACTGAAATAGAATATATAATTTTAAATTAAATATATTATTCAAAGAAACAAATAATATTTTTAAAATAAAGTAGTAGATATTTTCTATTTATTAATATTAAACTTATAGTCTGAATTAAACCAAATAAAATCATCTAAAATTATATTTTTAAATTAAATATAATTTTTTCTAATGTAGATTTTTTCGAGATTTAGAGAAAGTTTTTCAGATTTAAACGACATTATTTTGTTTCTTAACTTAATTGCTATAATTTTGTAATAAAAATTATTTTAAGCAAGAAAGTGTTTTTTGGTGTCTATACTGAGAAAGTATAGAAGTCGCCATATTTACCTATACCACTTAACTCGATCATTAAGCGGTTGGACGGTGATGAATATTCGTTGCTTTGAGGATGAGAGAGGAGCATCTTCTGAGGACTTGACGCTCGGATGACACAATATAGAGTGACTTTGTTTCTAATTTCAAAGTGGTTACGTTCAATTGGCTGAAAATCGTTCACAAAACCATTCTCGTGCCTAAATTAGAAATTGCTATTTCTGCCTCTCATTACTAGAATTCCAAAATGATTCTACATTAGTCATTAACTTTGTTAAAAGTTTCAAATTAAATCCAATTCCAAGTAGAAAACATCAATTTTTCATTTTTTAAAAGAAAACAATATATTTTATTTATTTTAACGAGAATTTTAAATTATATTTTTGTTTATTTTTTCTGCAGTTTTTAAACTATTTCTTTTGTTCATTTTAACTATGTTTCTTGTTTTTTCACGTGTTACTTTTTAATAATGTTTGAAAAACAAGTATATAACTGTGAAAAAATGTTAAGAAAAACAAAATTACAATGTAAATTTTTTTCTGAAAAATATTGTACTCTGCTGGATTTCTATTTAAAAATTCTTGGATTTTGAATGCATATTACTGAAATTCTCTCATTGTTGTTTCATTATGTCCCTAATTATGTTGCTCGCTATACCGTAAATTCCGCATAGCGCTCAGCAATAAGATATTAATTTGAATAATATATATATATGTATACATTCCAACATTGGATTATGATATTGTACAGAAAGATATAATTGAGCAAACTCTTGGTTTTTGCAAATTTTCAGTTAAATATCAGCACAAATTAGATAAATTAGCTTGACAGAAGTGGTAATTAATATTCAAAGTGGTCTTTATCAGGCAACATGGATTTTGCACTTTCAAAATGTAAAGCCTGTATTAATAATACAATATATTTGTGAATTTCATTATGTAATATAAATTCTCAATTGAAAAAAAAGCTGAAATTAAATTTATGTAAATTTTCAAAAGGAAAAAATTGTTATATTTTTAAAAACTTTGATTCATTGAAAAAGAAATTTTCTATTCTATTTCTATTATTTCACTGGGACATTTAAGTGGATTCTATTTTTATTTACTACCAGTTTAAATACAGCACCTGCAGATAATTTGTCTCCCCTAAGGTCTTTCTTTCAAATGGATCAAGATGTGATCTTTTTCGTTTTGAGGGCGCTTCTGCGTAACGGAGATTAGGTACAATTCTCTTTGTCTTACTTCTTATCTGAGAATCCTTTTGAGGCAACTTCCCTCTTCCTCGTAAAACAGAGAAGAGCTAGGCGTTATCAGAGCAGAAGTCAAGAGAAGTTGGATTGACAATGACGACTGAGGAAGATTGCAAGAGAGAGAGAGAGAGAGAGGGGGGGGGAGAAGGATCGAAGAGGTATCTGACTGTCGGTCGGTTGCCGGACGATTCTCTCGAATTAATTCTTAGGGGTGGATTTGGGAAGGGGATTCTCTGTTAGGGGTGTGAGTGGAGCGAGTGGACCGTGAAATAACCAACCCCGCTCCACTCACACCCCCTCCCCATCAATTCGAAATCCCGACAGTGGCGTAACCTCGTTACAGACACCGATTTACTCTTTCTTTGAATTCAGCTGCTCACTCCCCCTCTACCCTCACGAATTAAAAAACCCCTTCAAAATCCCCGAGTTTCATTTCAAATATATAGTCTTTTTTTCAAACAAACTTTTAACTTAATATAACTTTATTTAAAAAAACGGTTCTCTTCATTAACTTAAATATAATTTAATCTGACACCCTTTAAAAAAATAAAAAATATTTAAACTAATATTTAAGTAATATGATATTTATTAATATTATTACAAATTTTATTATTCAGATTTAATGTACAAAAAAATTTGCTTTTAAAATATAATTATTTAACAATTTCTTCGTATTTATAAAATTTGTAATCAATAAAGCCAATTTTTTGAGGTTAGTTTTCTAGAAACTAGAATATTGGAAAAAATATAAACATATAAAATTTTGTATCAACTGTAACAGTTTCTAAATATTGTACATTAATTAATTTACTAGTGATATTTGAGGGGCTGATAGTAAAAATGATTTAAAATAACATTGGGAGCAAAAGTGGGATAAGTGACTTGGGAGCAAAAACGGGTTAAAATGATTCGTGTAATTTATTGATAAATTCATTATATTATCGACTAAAAAATATTAACAATAGGAAAAAATGCATATTTTATTATAATTAATATTTTTTAATCGATAATATAATGAATTTATCAATAAATTACACGAATCATTTTAACCCGTTTTTGCTCCCAAGTCACTTATCCCACTTTTGCTCCCAATGTTATTTTAAACCATTTTTACTATCAGCCTCTCATTTAATTCAATATTATTATTTCTATAGTTATTATAGTTTTTAATAGCAAATGTCGTTTACTGTCAGGGTGTCGGTCACTGTACCTTTTACCCTAGTTTGACAAGAAAATTATACAAAAATTTAATTCAATTCATTTCACATATGAAGATAATTAAAATATCCAAAATGGCAAAGTGCGAACAAAATTAAATTATGATTACAAACGACAAGGGAGTAAATTCTTATAATAGAGAAACATCTTGATAATGAAAAGAAACGACTACCACACACCCTACACGCCACTTGTCTGAATTATTGTCGTGCTCGCATCTTTCAACGCTGCGCGGCAATATTCAAAAATGTAATTTCAAACATTGTGTGAAAGATGTAATAATTTTTTATTATAATAAATTAAAAAAAATTAATATAGGTAATTAAATAAATAAAATATTTATAATATTAATAAAAATTATTTAATCTAATTTAATTGTTTTTAATTTTTAAAATAATTATTTTACAATATAACTCAAGATTTTGTCAGTATTCTTTTTCTGAATTAGTACACTGAGAAAAAAAATTTAGTGTTTGCAACAAAATAGTTTGGTTAATACAACAAAATAGTTTGGTCTAAAAAACCAAATGATCGTTTGTTGTCCTAACCAAAATTTGGTTGCGACAACCAAATAATTTGATTCGCTCTCAGCTCATAGCTTAAGAGAACAGTTAGTTTAAATCTCTCACAAGGATTGGTAGTCCAGTGGTCAGAGCTCCCGATCTTCAGTTTTAAAACAGAGGTTCGATCCCAGGCGGAGATGAGATTTTTCAAAGTCCACAAATATTTCAATTGGATAAATATAAATTCAATTTTAAATTGATAATAAATAAATCATGAAATAAATAAAAAGGATCAAAAGAAAAGAGATAAGGTAGAATAAAATTTTTAATTTTACAAAAAAAACTTTGTTTGATCAACCAGATATTTTTGTTCACCTAACAAAAAAAATTTGATTGAGCTAACCAAACATTTTTGTTATGTCAACAAAAAACACTCAACCAAATTTTTTGGTTGACTCAAACAAATCGTTTGGTTGCTTAAATACCAACAAAAATTTTTTGTTGGCCCTACCAAGTTTTGGTTGTTCTGACTAAACATTTTTCTCAGTGTAATTATTTAATTAAAGGGTTGGGTGCCAATAGATTGACAAAAAAAACGATTGGGAACCATCCTCGGTCCATTATTTAGCCTATCGTAACCATCGGCAATTTCCCATTGGGAATGAGAAAAATATTTTCTACTGAAATATCAACTATATAAATAGATGATAATATTTAAATTTCCATAATGCTCAACTTGAAAATAATGACTTTTACCGTTTTTTTTCAGCACCTTACAAAATTCACAATTTGCAGAGGATTTACCTTAAAGTATATATATTATAACATTTTGTATAACAATATTTTCTATAATATGTGTATTATTATGATTATTATTTCGAGTGAAATTTCGCTAATGAGTATGCAATAGTTGTAGAAATGAACAGTCGACGAAACTAGCGGATTATCCAGCCGAGGTCAGAATCGACCACGTTCAATAGTAGATGGGTAATTAACACGATTGGTACGACAACATCTGTGGTACCTGAGCGGTGATAGTGCCACCGCACTACTGCAGTAAAATTAACCGCAACGAGGTAGAATAATGGCTGCGCGAATGTGGCAATTAGTGCGAATTAACTAAAGATCCCAAGTCGTTAAAAAACTTATACAATTCAAGGGGAAAAAGCTCGCACTCTTTGAGCTTTATCATCTTAAATATATAATTATAATATACATTCTTTACAACCGCCTGTACAATATCAACGTATAGTTCTTTAATTTACAATTGTTATTTCACTCTCTAAATTCTTTAGAACATAATTTTTATAAATCTTCACTAAAAATGAATTTTAAAAAACTAAATTCAGTTGAGAATTTTCGTTTTAAATTAAACTACTTAAATGATATTATTAGAGATTACGAAGTAGTTTTAAAGATAATGGAGGCCCTAACATAACCTGAAAACTGTAAAATTGTTTTTAATGTAAACAAAAAATTAAATAAAAATTAATTTCGAACAATTTTAGTTAGATATATACACTTTTCGGAAAAACATTATATATGTTTAAAATCTTTTGTTAAGTAATAGTTTTTTTTTCATTTTGTCTTTTTTCTTTCAGAGCAAACAAAAATTGCAATTTCTATCCAATTTGAGGTTATGTTAGGGCCTCCATCCTTTTTAAGTTTTGTACTTATATTCAAAATTTAAAGATATTTGCAAGTAAATTTTTTCAATAAATAGAAAAGTTCTGCCTAGTAAGACTAAATTGAAAATTACATCAAAAAAATAAAATAAATAATGTTCATTATAAATTGAAAAAAAATATCGTCCCTTGAGGAGAACAACATATCTATTCAGCTTAACGATAAAATAGATCCCTTTTTGCTTCCTCGTGGAGGAAGCTTTGTAGTCCTTTGGTTTATAAAACTTTTCAAAGTGGCGGAAACAAATTTTTTTCTTTATAGAAACATGTTATATGAGATCCTGATCAATTGTCCGGATGTATGTATGTGTGTGTATGTGGATCCCTTTTTTGTTTAGAAGATAAATTTAACAGGTTTTAATGAATTTAGATAAAATTTAGTAGGCTCATTTATCATATTAATATCTCAAATCTGACCAAAGGATTTTGAAAAATACTCCAAAAAAAAAATTTTATGGTCTTTTTTCCAAAAATTTTTTTTTAATCGAAAAAATTTTTTAAATAGAAAAATTTAAGTTTATATATAATAAAATCGTATTCTTTACGTCAAAACGAATCGATCGATATTTATAAAGTATTCATTTGAGGTAAATTTAAAGAATTAATGAAACTTAAAAAATCAAAAATTCACATTTTGTCAATAAAATTTTGCTTTCTCCACGAGGAAGCAAATTTTTTTGCTGATCATAAAGAGAAAGCAAAATGTTCATGTAATGAACATCGAAATTTACAACTTTTTGGTAAGTTTTTTATGCTTTTGATTCAGTTATTGGTCATAAAAAGGGTCTTTCTCTACTCGGATCAGGGAGTCAATTTTTTTCTACACTTTTCGGTGTATTTTGTGCAAGAATATGCAATAAAATCGTCTGCCTAAGAAAAATTGAATTTTTTTGGTAAGTTTTTTATGCTTTTGGATGCGTTTTTGGTCATAAAAAGGGTCTTCCTCTACTCGGATCAGGGTGTCAATTTTTTTCTACACTTTTCGGTGTATTTTGTTCAAGAATATGCAATAAAATCGTCTGCCTAAGAAAAATTGAATTTTTTTGTTAAGTTTTTTATGCTTT